>NC_084951.1:11527001-12129675 GCF_949316205.1 Platichthys flesus
GGAGAGGAAGTGCACAGACAGGGCAGAGAGGCTCCGCTCGGCCCTGGAGAGCCAACTCGACTCTGGGGTGTCCAGCTCTGACGTGTGGGACAAGACAGTCTCCTTCTTCACTGTGAAGAAGGCCTTGATTTTCCCCAACGGCTACACCCGATCCTCCAGGAAAGCCATGAGGCTGTTCCCTTCACCTGCCGAGGACGTGGCTCCACTGTGCTGCCAGTGAGGAGTGGACACATGATGCAACATGAGGGAGAGTGTGTGGAAACATCAACGCGATCTGAGGCCCTGAGCATCTCCACGTCATGTCAAGAAGAAGAGAAGAAGAGAAAGGAGGGAGAAAAGGATGTTTTTACTCAGCAATAAGTGTAAAACGTTGGAGAAGATGGGAGTTTTACACTCCTAGCCTATGACCATGCACACTGTGATGTTATTGGTCCACAAACGTGCCTAAAATGTGCATTTTATGCCTTAAACCTAAAAGTAGTTTTCACCACTGGTCACTGAAAGACCTTGTTGTCGAGGACGTGTTCATTTAGAGTCGTATTCCTTTGTATAAAGGTGAAATGTTTATGCCAATGCATATTTGTTTTGTAAATGTTTTTATCACATTGTGAATGATATAATTTTTTTATGTTAAGTATAATGTGTGAATTAAGTGCCATGAATGAAATGTGCAATATGTGATTTCAGATACGAGTTGAAAATAAAGTGTTTATTCTTTCTTCAGTGTCTGTGTTAGAAATTATTCCCACTTCATTCTGACCAGTTGAAAACTGTTTAACAATTTACCAATCTCATATCCCAGTGTCACCATCTAGTGGTCACTTTGCTGCAATACATCAAAATATGATCCACAGTTGCAGCTTCTTCTCCTCGTTCCCTCATCATCATCATAACAAACCTCAGAATGTCCTTGTCCTTCAGTCAAATAACTGCATTTCATTCATTCTGTATATTTTAATAGAAAGTCAAGTTAATCATTTGATTTTTACACCTTGTTAAGATACTTTTAGGATTTAAATACACTTTAAATACACTACAAATAAAATAGCTTGTAGAAAATGTGTAACTTAGCGCGGAGATAAATTACGATTAGAATGTTAAAATAATCAGGTGAAAATAGATTAAAAAAACGGGCGTTTGTGCGGTTCTGGATTAATTAAAAAGTGTTAAGGGTTAGGGTTAGGGTTAGTTATAAACAGGTATGTTATATATGTTGTTGATTTGTTCATTTACATTAACTAAAATGTTTCCAACCAAAATTTTCATTCAAATACCAGTGCATCTGATGCCATTCGAGTTTCATATGTGAGGAAGAAAGTCATTGAATGTAGCGATTTAAATAAAACATGTTCGAGAACAATTCTGCTTAAGGCACCTAAGCTAGATTTTCTTGTCATTTTTCAACAACGACAAAAGCACCACTTCATCACATCAAACTATTCCCTCCGTTGTCATTATTTTGATTCAAAGATCCCCAGTAGAAGTTACAAATTTAGGTATTACCCTGCCACAAATGTTTATGTTAAAATACAGGCTATAATAAGGAAAATAAAATGTATAAATGGACCTGAGCCACCTTATTTACTTTACTGAGTAAGATGTTACTCTTCCCCCTAAGGGTTTTAATTTATTATACAATATACATGTCTAAACGACTACATGTCACCAATTATAGGAACATAGTTTATTCTTTAGTCCTTATTCCCCAGTGTTGTGCAAGTTCACACCTCTCATGAACTAGTTCAAAGTTCAGTTCATACAAGTAAACATGAATAGTTCACGTTTATAGTTCACCATTTAAATTCTGACCTAGTTAAGTTCATTTCATAGTTTTTAAACTGAGAATGAAAGACTTAACTTGTTAAAGAAAACCTTATTCATCACTACCCCTTGCCTTTACTGTCGGAATGTTTTTCAGACAGTGTGTAAAAATCCCTCAGATAATAATAAGGTGCATCGGATCTCGGATGTAGTTGCTGAGTCTGCGTCTCTGCTTTCTCTTGCCCTCTGTATATGAGACAGAGAGCTGTTGTGTTGCAGGTATGGCCTGCCCCTTTAAGGAAAGTTGTAGTGTGTGACGGTGTGGACCAGGGTATTGTGGGAAAATACGCTAAAAGTGTGTTTATACAGAGAAGTGACGGACCACCTAAAGGGGATGCGTTGCTCCTGCTGTATGTCAGAGAAATAAAGTGGCCGCAATCAAGAAACATCTCCTCCTCCTTCTTCACAGAGCGGTCCGGACGGCTGGTTACCGGCCAGACAGCGAGCCAAGATAACCAGTGTCAGGGGCGGCTCCTGGGACAGGCGACGTAGGAATGTAAAACAATACGTCACACCATCATCCTCTAACCCCGGGGACGCACCGGAGGTAGAAGCGCTGCGAAAAGCGGTCCGCCTCCTTTCCTCGCCCATGTTAAATACTGTTCGCACCGGCAGCGTAGTGCTGGGAAGAACCAGGAAGCGCCGCGACCACACACACAGTTACATTATCTCCTGTGGGGTGGCGGCTACAGGCTAGCGTAGGTCAGTCACCTGTGAAGACCAACATCATTAAAGTCTGAAACATGCTTCTGCGACTGCGACTGCGTCTGCGTCTTTTCACGCCGCTGTGGCGCATGACTCGTTGTCATTCATGCTTCCCCAACCGTTGCGCGTCTTACAAAGCAATTCCGCGCCAGAACACTAGGCGGAGTAATGCTTTTGTCGAAGACGACCTGAGCGACGCCTTCTTTGTGGGTGTGTCAATCGTTGTTGACTGTTTATTTACCTTCTACCAGTCGTGTTCTCCATTACAAACACACGGTGAACCATGGCAGAGAGTGTATTCACGATTCCAACCGAACAACAATTGATTGAGATGGAGCTGCTGGACATTGAAGAGCAACTTCTTATAATTAGTCATCAGGAAAAGCGACTGGAGAGGAGACGGAGGCGTAGGTGGTCTGTACGGCTATTAAATCAATCGGACATCGACGGGTTATAAAGGTGCTCATATTTTCGGACCTCTCCGACAGGAGTTCTTCGCGGTTGTCCATTCTTCTTTTTAAAATCTTCCGTTGTTTCTGCCTGTATTATGGGGCATGAAACCGGAAATGCAGCTCCAGAAGGGATGTAGAGCAGACCAATCACAGCCTCGCGGGCTGAAGGCCAAATTATAGTCGGGTTGCACGCACGCACGCATGGACGCAAGACACGCAAAACACCCCTTTCGAGCCCTCTGGCGTCTTGCGTGCGTCCGACAATTTTTCTAACTACACGACAAAGCGACAGAGCCTCGCGCAGCCCGCAAGGCTTGTGATTGGTCTGCTTACTACATCCCATCCGGAGTCTAGCTTCCGGTTTCATGTCCCACAATACGCAGAAATCACGGAAGATTTAGAAGAACGAATATGGACCAAATAGAAGAGCACTTGGCAGAAGAGATCCGAAAGTATGACCACTTGTATAACCCGTCACTGACTGGCCGATTTGTCCGCCAGAAATAAGCTATGAGGAGCCGGAGTGGCGATGTAAATAAACAGTCGACGAAGAAGAAGACGTCTCTTCTTTGTGTGTTTTGTTTTCGAAAAAAAAAGTTACTCCGCCTAGTGTACTGGCGGTGAATTGCGTTGCAACACGCGCAGCACGTCAGTGAAGTATAAACCAAAACGAGTCCGTCGATGCAGCTGCGTGGCCTTGCGCGGTTGCAGTCGCAGGACTATAATTAGGCCTCGAGTGAGCTTGCGGAGCTTTGCCGTAAATTTTAAAAAAGTGGGGCGACGCCCGTCAGCACGTAAGAAGGGATACATAAGCACGTAAAGCCTGAAACATGCTTCTGCGTTTTCACGGGCCTGTAAGCGCAAGAGCCCTTCCGGGTCCCTTACGTGCTTATGTATCCCTCCTTAGGTGCTGACGGGTGTCGACCCCCTTTTCTAAAATTTACGGCAAAGCTCCGCAAGCTCACTCAGCCCGCAAGGCTGTGATTGGTCTGCTCTACATCCCTTCTGGAGCTGCATTTCCGGTTTCATGCCCCATAATACCGGCAGAAATCACGGAAGATTTAGAAGAACGAATATGGACCAAATAGAAGAGCACTTGGCAGAAGATATCCGATAGTATGATCACTTGTATAACCTGTCACTGACTGGCGGATTTGTCCGCCAGAAAAAGGCTACGAGGAGCCGCAGTGGCTATGTAAATAAACAATCGATGAAGAAGAAAGAAGGCGTCTCTAAGGTCGTCTTCGACAAAAAGCATTACTCCGCCTAGTGTTCTGGCGCGGAATGGCTTTGTAAGACGCGCAACGGTTGGGGAAGCATGAATGAAAACGAGTCTTGCGCCACAGCGGCGTGAAAAGACGCAGTTGCAGAAGCATGTTTCAGGCTTAAGGGACCCGGAAGGGCTCTTGCGCTTACGGGCCCGTGAAAACGCAGAAGCATGTTTCAGGCTTTACCCCTGAACCAGGGCGGAGAAATAATGAGGAGGAAATGTAATACAAAAAATTTAAATATAAAATTAAATATAAAAAAACTTAATTAAATGAAATTTATATTTTTTTAAACTAAATGAAATGGGGGGGGGGGGGGGGGAACTGCACGCGCACATCCTGAGCAGAAGCCCATTGCGCAGGAATTGCGCGCGCAGGTTTTTTTAATTTAAAAAAAATTTAATTTTCCCTGTTTTTAGTTAATTAATTTAAATTAACATAGTGTAAGATATTTTGCAATTAATAGGAGAAGTCCTACCAATATTAAGAGTTTAACATATTGCCAGCTTGAAAATGGGGAGGAGTGGGATTCAAAACCGGGTCTCTCTTTTTAGAGACCGAACGCTTTACCGACCAGGCCACTTAGGCTGCTGGTTACTACACTGAACTAAACACACCAAGGTATATTTTTTGAGAGAAGATTCAAGATTCATTCACTATACGCAGGGCCAGCCCTAGCACATTTGGCGCTCTAGGCAAGCTTCACTCCTGGTGCCCCCCCCCCAAAAAAATATTTTTTAAAAACGATTTTCCAGGAAAACTTAATATAAAATTATTTCTTTCTTCTTCGAAGTTGCTCGGAGACTGCTAGCTTGTTCTGACAACACTAAGGAGGTACGTACCTCAATTAATGCTTCATTTTACCCTAATTCTAGAATAATTTTTAATATCTGAATATTGGTTGGAGATATATGTTATGAGTCCCAAAATTGATAGCACAGCAACAAAGTATATCTGTAGAATACAGCATGAATGCAGCAGCAATAACAACACGGAGCCTTCAGTTCCTCATCCAGACTGCATCTTATTCAAATTACACACAATTTCAAGTACAAGTATTTCTCTGAGTGTAACTGCATTTTAAGTGCATAAAACATACATTCAATTATTATGGTTTCTATTTCCTCCAAACATCTTAATATACATTATCACTCATAAAGAAATATAAACATTTACAATATAGACCTATTGAACATAAGCTTATAACTGGTCTTTATAAGGCACAATAACAATACATGAATTACAGAGTCTGTGTGTGTCGGAGCTGAACTACACACTGTAAAGTAAACAATATACTATCGCGACCCGCCTGCAAGACGACGCGCAGGTAAAATAAACACCTATACAGGCGAATGTAGCCCCGCCCACCTAGTGCGCGAGTGTCTCTCCTCACTGCCAAGCAGAGTTTCTAAGTTATTACCAGTCTAACTCTAAGTAGACAATCAAAACAACATCAACATGTCTCAATGACACCCGTGGTGATCAAGCGAGGCTTTAGGAGCTAACGTAGGTGACTCTCACCCACTACTACCCTGTAGAATACAGGATGAATGCAGCAGCAATAAAGACACGGAGCATTCAGTTCCTCATCCAGACTGCATCTGACAGTACGGGGTGAAACTGCTCCCGTGCCAAACGTCCCACCTGAGTGCTGCTGTCATTCACTGATTTCTCTAATGAAACTACTTAAATTACTTAAAAGTAATTAAAAACAATAATTTGGGCCATACCCCATATAGAAGGGCCGCAAAAAACTCTGCCCAGCAAAAAAAATATATATATATTTTGTCTTATTTTATTTTTTATTTTTTTGCTCGGTGCAGTTTTTGGCGCCCCCCTCTGAGTGGCGCCCTAGGCAACCGCCTATGTCGCCTGTAGGAAAGACCGGCCCTGATTGTCATGAGACCTAGACCTTTTGGGAGCTCTATACATCAGTAGAATATATAATGAACCTTGTTCTAAATTCAGTAAATTTTTGTATGATCAGCATCTTTCTGCACTCATTTAGTCTATTAGTGATTCACAGTATTTAACTATATACTTATTTATCATTTAATCTTATTTTCCACAGTTTTCATTTTAATCATTGTAAAGAACTACTGTATGTGGCTCGTCAACAGCTGCCCAACCAGCTATTTGTATTATAATGCCTATTGTGGTAGTTGATGTATTTAACAGCAACTCTAACCTACCTGTGAGTGATGCTACTCCCAGATAGAGGGGATGGGCTCTGGGGTCTGGGGATCCCAGGGGGAGGTGGTTGGGTCTGGGACGAGCAGAGGCATGCTGGGAGATCTTCTGTGTCTCTGCTGCTGGAGGGGCATCTGTCTGAGACGGGTTCTCCCTCTGATGACAGTGTCTGCTGGTTAATGATGTACTGCTGGGCTGAGCACCATCTGAAGAGAGAGGAGGCTTAATCTGAAACTGAGCCTGAATGAATAGAGCAAGCTCATGTAAAATGTAATGAGAACAACATCACTCTACCTGGAATGACCATCTTCCTCCTGTTGATCTTGGGTGACACCAGCCCAAAGGCTGTGCTGTTTTTACATTTGACAACATGCAGCTGGGGAACCTCTGCACAGGAGCTTTTATTTTCTCTTCTCCTGACATTTTGACCTTCAACAATGACCAGTTCACACTTCTCTGAGGTGTCCACCACGGCTGTGGAGAGGGACGAACACCTTCCATCTGACGTGGATCCTCGTCTGTTTTGTGACGCTGTGAGAGGCTTTGTGACGTTTGGACTCATCCCAGAGGAACTGGTTCTGTTTCTTAATCTTTCACGAGGCTTGAGGGTCAGGCTCGTCCCTGACATTTCACCTGGACCAAACTGCAATCCATGGTGTTTGGCAGAGGTCACGTGTGGCTGTTGAGGATCCTTTGAATCGGACAAAATTTGATTGTTGATCCTCGCTCCAGTTGCTAAAGGTTTCCCGTTCCCCGGTTTGGCAGTGTGTGTGTTCCCAGTTTCCCTGAATGGCACAGTGTTCTTTTCGGCCGGCTGCTCTGTTACCCCGACATATTTTAAAGGATTGGTGCACCTGTACTCCATAAGGGGGGCAGTGGTAGAATCTCCTGGTTTCCAATATGGAAC
The DNA here is from genome assembly GCF_949316205.1 of Platichthys flesus. NCBI lineage: Eukaryota > Metazoa > Chordata > Actinopteri > Pleuronectiformes > Pleuronectidae > Platichthys > Platichthys flesus. The sequence goes on from NC_084951.1 coordinate 11,534,345, forward strand.
CATGTTTTTTTCTCCCGACTCTTTACAGATGGCTCCACCGACAGATGAGGGAGGCTGGTTTTGGATCCCAGGATCACACCACATTCCTCGTACATTGCACCATGGATCCTCTGTTTCAGTCCCTGGTGGCATCTGTCTGTCGTCACACTGTGAGAAATCACCATCCTCCTCCACCACAGCTAACATATTCCCCCTCTCTCTCTCCTGTCCAAAGGTGACAGGGTTTTCTATAGCAGCCTGGTAGGAGTCCCTGTATCGGCACCTCAGCTCCTGAGTTCGGGAGACCTGTCCGCCTTGTCTCCTCTTCATGCACGGAGTACAGGGTTTCTCTGAGAAGCGGAGGGTGCGGGCCCATTGAGAGGGATCCAGGGAGTCAGGTTGGGAATGGTGGGGAGCAGATGGAGGTCCTGTTTCTGCAGCCATGTTCGGTGTCCATGATACTGGAGCGTCTGATCTAGAATGACTGTGCGTTTGTGGTTTTGTACGTATCTGCACCCAAGGTGCTGAACGCGCATGAGGTTGTGAGGTCTGTGGGTTTAGCTGCCTCTGTGTTTGCCTCACAGACTCCATCTGTGCATGTGGTTGCATTTGTCCACGTCCTTGTGGATATCTTGGCAATTGTGCTTCGACTTGTGTGCGCGGTTGCATTTGTACATCTAACTTCTGTTGCTCCTGTGTCACTGACTGAGCTTTAGAAAAAAGCATAGTTGCCTGCAAAATATCAATATATTCCCCCTCAGCAGCAGCTTGGCCTGCTGGCTCCCCTCTGCTTGTATCTTTATTTTCACCAACAATCAGACTCTTATCTGCAGCTTTGTGTGTATTTGTACCTGAAGCAGCACTTGTTTTTGCCGCTGTGTCTGAACCTGACCCAGTAAAGCGGCTGTCCCATGTATTTGGGGAAACCCAGCCAATAGGCTTGTGCTCTGTTTCAGCTTCTTTCACTTTGACAACTCTAGATGAGGAGGCAGCAGTGGAATCCACCCGGCAGAGAGACACAGCGATGCCGTGCTTCCCTGGACATATTCTCGTCTCCACAGAGAAGGCGGTGGGATGTGAGGAAGATACTGGGATTGAATTTTGAAGGTTAACTTTACACTCTTTTGGTGCAGATTTCTTTGCAGGCGAAAGACGAAATGAACGATTCGACGAAGATTTCTCAGAAGAATGAGGAAGTGGAGGAGGAAGAGGAGGTGGTAAAGGAGGATATGCAGGAGGAACAGAGGCCATACTACTCCCAGCACACTGTGGTACGTCCACCAAATCAGGCACGGCCACCCGTTCCCATGGTAACCTCACCACTCCCTGCTGGGTGGCAAGCAGGCATCGGCTCAGGGGCGTTCCATGGCGGCCCTGGTTGATCTCCTTTAACCAATCACAGCTGAATATACAAGGGTAGGAAGTTTCAGGGATCGGGGTCTCCTCAACTACTTCCACTCTAAGCCCCTCCTCTTCCAGGAGGCTGCACACCACGATGCGAGCGGATTGGTCACAATATGGGGCCACTTGTAGGTAAAAGTCACCAGGCAGGAGTATGAGGGGGTTGATGGGAGCTAGGTGGACGACAACTTGGTCACGCAAACACAGAGGCCAGCCCTCACAGCAGAAGAGTGCATCAGAGTACTGAGCCTAAAAAGACAAGGAAAGGATATGGTTTCAGACATTTTAAGTATATCAATATATTGAAATACATTTTAAGTCCAACAATAAGATCTTTGTTCGGCTTTGTGATGTTTTTTTTTGTCTCTTTAGTCTCACACTGTGCACAAGGCAGGGACTTACGCATGCAGCCTGCTGCACAGTGTCTAAGATGTGCTTGGCTGGGACCAGAAAGTCCAGCAGGCAGCGCAGGGCGTCTCCCCGATATCGATGATCAATGATGTGGAAGAGCTGGCTGAGGAGTGTGGGGGCGGTGGCCTCGAAGGGGGGGTAGAGCACCGACAGCAGGTTCTGGATCGAGTCCTCCAGAGAATCAAAGTTCTGGAAACACAGGAAGGAGAAAAAAGAGGCATCAGGAAATCATTGTTCATCAGTTTGAAGGTAGATGTGCAATAGTCAGTAATTACATCCAGGGCTGAGCGACAAGACAATATCAATAACTACTACAATATCATTTTCATTAACAGCAATATAATAAGAGTTCATAACACATAATCATAATCACTCAGATTTGTTAAATGTTTTGGATTTTTATCAAGTGTTTGTCATTCCCTGCTCCAAAAAAAAGGAATTAAAAACCACAATCTTCAGTAAGGAGCAAAAGTCAGTCTTGAGGCTTAAGAGAAATAGTCTTCTTCTTTCAGAACAGGGTTATGCAAAAATAATTGAACTGATTTCCACGACATTTGGTGGACGGATGGGACATCGGTACGTTACACTCAGCACAGATCCAGATAAAGTAGCAGACCCAGGATTTTTAGTTTTTATATTTAGAGAAAGGGCGTTTTCTGACATTTTCACAGATTTCCCACAGAATAAAGGTAAAATAAATCAGGTATGGTTAAAGAATTGATATTTATCAATGTTTGCAATTTAAGGAGAATGTTGGGCCTTGGTGTTTACGGTATGTGCCATTCTAGTCTTTTCTCCTCTACAAATAAATTGTGTCTTTATGATTTTTTTAAGGGTTCCCACTGGCCGCCTTCCTTGGGAGGTGTTTCAGGCACGTCCAGTGGGGAGGAGACCTCGGGGAAGACCCAGGACTAGGTGGAGAGATTATATCTCAACACTGGCCTGGGAACGCCTCGGGATCCCCCCGTCAGAGTTGGTCAATGTGGCCCGGGAAAGGGAAGTCTGGGGCCCCCTGCTTGAGCTGCTCCCCCCGCGACCCGACCCCGGATAAGCGGATGAAAATGAGATGAGATGAGATGATTTTTTTACCACAGATCTCAACACAATCCATTTAGTTAAATCCGCTGTTATGTAAGGCAATGCTAAACAACAAGACACTAAGTGAGTCACTTTCATTTGACTCACGTCCTACAGTACATTACAGAGGCCTTGTCCTCAACCTCGAACTGCTGAGAGAATAGCTTCGCAGACACAAACAATCCGTGCTCATCATTAAACATATAGTCCGCCCGCCTGATAGCAAACATCCAAGTAAACACAGTGTGTGATGGCTGGTCTCAAGGCTAGCTAGCCTCCCGGTTTATGGTTTCACATTCCCTTTGACCTGAACTCATGGCCCGCTACCCACTTTTAGGCCCTGCTTTATTTAGCCCGCCAAAGGCCACAGCAACAGGCCTCAGGTGTTAATGTATATTCATGCGCAGCGACTCTGCTGGGGAGATATATGGCAGCAGGAAGGGTGATGTGTGAATGTCAACGCATAGTATGAATGTCGGTTCCCTTCTTTCCCAGGTGCAGTGTGTGTTGTATGACATTACACCAATGTCCGTGTCAGAGGAAAGAGGCAGTGAAGCCAGATGGAAATGCTCCGAGGTTCAAGAGCCGTTCATTTATTCCTTTTCAAATAGGACAGTGCTATAGATCTTTTCCTAAAATTCTCGAAACTGTGAATTAACATTTTCTAGTATCCAGTTCATATTTAAAAAAGTTATAATCGCCTTTTTTTATCTTCCACTCCAGTTTTGTTTGGATAAATCATTCCGCATGTTCCCAGCTGTATGGACAAAGAAAGACAAACATGGACATGGATGATGGAAACAGAGAGGGGGGGTACTTCATGTATTGTGTCCCATCAGACCAAAAACTGGCAGACGGCCTCTCCAGCCGTGTTATCTGTCGTTCATCTCCTCCTCTGCACATTTGAAAGGAGGAGCACAGCAGTCTCTGTCTTGAACTGGCCTTAAGACGTGCAGGATTGTCACTGCATGATATGACTTTGTATTCTGTCCCTGTATGGTTATGTTTTTCTTAAGTATGTCCTACAGCCTGTTCTCTCTCTTTTTGTCTCTTAAGCAACAATGCTCACCACCACCCTCTCGGTCTTATCTTGTTACAGTATCTTCTAAAAACGCTGGACCCTGAGCCAGCATGCCGCCCCCACAGTGACTCAGAGGTCTGTGGTCAGTCCTGCCACACCCTGCTGCTGGGACCAAACACAGCGATGGTCATTGTGATAACATGGAGCAGGAGGAGGAGGAGCCAGACGAGGAGGAGGAGGAGGAGGAGGGAGTCGGAAGCACGAGGATGATGCCGGCTCAAAAGCACAAAATGAATAATATGCGAATTCCACTCACAGCTCATATACCTTTAATTATTTTGGAAGTGTACGTCTCTCAGGTCATACAATGAGAGCACGGCAGGGTCTGCACAGGCAGGCGGGTCAGTCAGTGACAGTCAGGTATGCCGACCAATCATTTAAATTGGTCCATACAACAGCTGCAAATACAAAGGGGTCAGCAACCTTGTAATTGATCACCCATGTTGGGTTCTACCCTGGTAGCCAAGGTTAATGCTGGTTGTGTTGTCTCCTGGAAGAGGGTCATGTGATAGCGGCCTGACGAAGGCCACCTCGTGACCGTCCATCGCTTCCACACATCTCGTTTCTGCTTGTAGACTGAAACGCTGCCCCGGAGTTTTCAAACTCACACAGGGTCAGTAATGTGGATGTGGCCGAAGAGGGAAACTGTCTGTTGGCAGCAGTGATGCAAACACAATGACTAAACACACAGAGGCTTGAAGCTCAAAAATATGAGAGTGAAATCTTAATTTGATTATCACTGCTGATATGAGTCAGTGGCAAGCAGCACTGGTCACTGCTCACACTAATAGATTTAAAGGCAGACTTGAAAATGTAACACTGTGAAACCATTAATGCCTTGTTATGTGTGTATAAGTGTATTTTAATAAAGTGTTTATTTGAGGCTCTATTTCCGGTATGCTGTGGACGAGGGGGTCGTATATGAACCCGTCCCTCGGCCCCGGGCGACATTCTGCTGCTGCAGATTCACACGGCTCTATATAAACACCAGGATCTCTCTCCCTCAGCCACTGAAATAAATGACGACGCTCACATTGCTGTGGATAAGATGTCCCAGTGTGGGAGCAGAAGACAGTTTGAATATCTCTGTCCAGTGTCATTATGAAACAGAAATAGTCTTTGTACATTCCTGATGTCGAGCAGCTTCCTGCCCCGACAGAAACCAAATCTATCCCCTTATAAAGTTTGTCTTAAACTGCAACTTTTTTAAAGTTACGTTTTATTTCATTATATCTGTTAACGAATGACAGGGAATCTGGGGAGGGGGATATAGGTGTGACATGCAGCAAATATCCCCGGCCTGGTTTGAAGCAGGGATGTTGGATTACATTACACTCGATTTTAGAATTGTTCATTATTTCAATCCTGGTAATATATGAGAACATTAACAAGTAGTGTTAAGGGGTAAAGAATTGAAAGAATAAAGTAGAAAAGCATTCAAATGTATTTTGTTCAAAGAATCGCAGTTTTCAGTCATGTTTTTACTTCTTATCATTTATATACCTTCTGTACATCCCCTCAGTTTATGAGCCTGATGAAATATCCTCACAAATATTCCCTCTGTGTAATATTACCTCAAAAACAAGCTGTTGTTGAGTGTAAAGTTGCTTACTATTCATTGGTCTAATTTCACCCATTGCAAAAAAAAGGACCTCAGAAGTGATATATGATGATAAATGAGAGTTTCATTAAATGTTTTTTGTAAATGGTTTTGTATAAATATAGTGCTTTTCTACTCTGATGATGACCACTCAAAGCTCTTAACAGAACATTTTTACATTCACCCATTCATACCTATTAGCACTTTGTTGTTCTATGAGGGGAAATTTGGGGTTCAGCATTTTGCCCAAGGACACTTCTGCATGCAGATGGGGAAGACTGACGTTCGAACTGCAGACCTTCAGGTTGGAGGACGACCGCTCTACCCCTCACCTTCATATGATGTGCAGCTCTGCAAACTGAAGCTCATCATAAAACCTGTGAGATTTCAACACTTTGAAAAGTTGCCTCAGATCCACATCAGCTCTTTCAGCACTTTGACTTCAAGTTACTGTAACTGAAAAAGTCTCTGAGTTTCATGAGAAATGTTGCTGTGTGCTCTGACTGCAGATGCTGCCCAGGCAAAGCAGCATACAGTAGATACACTAGCAGGCTACAGGCTGGGGAAATGGTTTGTATTTTTGCAGACTGAGCTGTCGAGAATTTTTACCCATTGAGTCACCGGGAAGGGACAAGACGTCTTTCTGCTGCAAGAGAAAAGATGCTCTGTGTAACCTGGTCAACACAGGAACAAATACCCAAACATTGAGGTCACTCTCAAAGCAGGAATAGTCAGGTTAACAGCCTCTGGTCTCAACGACTTGGTAAATTAGCAGGAAACAGGGTGGGGGGAAACAGGCTCATAAATAAATACATACACACACGTACGACGCCGGAAGCACGCAAAACGCAGTGTGTGTCTTGGCAAATCAAACCAACAGGAGAGCTGAGCGGGCATTTTCAAAATTCTGCTCCCTACACAACATCCACTGAGACGGTGAGTGCCAAACAAAATGAGCTTTATGTACAAACGGGGCGCGCTCTGTCTCTGCAGCAGAGGTAGAGGTGACTGTAGATTCATTCAGGATTCACAGGGGGCGACATTCTCAAAAAGCCCCAAATAAAAGAAAATTTCGACCTCCGCAAATCAGACACACCAGACGGCACTGATTTCAAACATCCCCTCCCTGATGCTGCATGTGGGACGGTTTCCTAACACCAGATCCGCTCTGCCTCCTGAATGACTCACATGCCAGTGAGCTGGGATCCAGGAAGGAGGCAGATACAGTGTCTGGTTTGTGAAATATGCCTCAACGCCCAGTAACCTGAGACCTTCACCTTGAATCATAACACTCCGGCAAAGAGCAGCGGCCAGCGTGAGCTATGGCAGCGATGCTGTATGTTGTACACAGACAGAGCGCGTGCATGTTTCGACATAAAAGGCGACTTGTGAGGACATAACGTATAAATGAGTCTGCGGGATTCTCAAAGAAAAGAGCTTTCTTGTTTGCTGTGTGTTACAGGGAGTTAATTCAGTAGTGTTAAAAAAGCTGATTGTGTATTTTAAGATGTTCAGGGCTGAAAATAATCATTTTTTCTCGTTTTCCTGAATTCATTTAGTTTATAAAGTGTCAACAAATTTTGGAAACCATAACATGTTCTAAGAGTGACAGGCTTTATATTAAATGATTTTGATCTAAACATTTCAGAATCTTGTATAAGCTGATGTTGAAAATGTTTTGCTTGATAAATAGCAATCATGAATCAAATGTATCAAAATTGTAATTAATTGACACATCCATTAATTGACTCTGATATAATATTTAAATATAGGATTAAAATAAATCTCTTATCCCTGCTCATGACAGGAAACATCCTGATATACTGTGTTGTGAGCTGACCTCCAGCATCATTTGAGAGCTTTGCTTCATATTAACACAAGTTCTATCCACAACTGCAAGTCAGCAAATGGAATCCTCGCCAGGAGCAAACAGTGTCCTGTCACAACTGTGGAGAAAATATGTTATCTGAGATTAAACTAAACATGATTTCAAATTGACTGCTATTAAAACCACTTTAAACCACTGAAAGGACCAAATCCTGTGAACGAGAGCAGAGGAGGTGAAAGTGTCTCAGCAGATTGTCACCTTACCATCTTCCTTTCTGCATGCTCTTATTCCCATTCATCACAAAGGCGGAGGCATCTGACATAATCCAAACAGAGTCACAGTCGTTTACAGCACTGCTGCTCCTCCTGCTCGGCGACTGTTGGACCAAAACGAAATCCATTCTGCCCGGACACTCGTTCACAGCTGAGTGAGTGTGGACAACCTTAAGCCAGCCGGATGAGCATTCGTCAAGTCCTCAGCCGAGCCACACTTAGTCTGTGATGTGTCTTCTTTTCCTCCCTCACTCTCTCCTTCTCTCTCTGAGCGTTTCTCTGATTTAATGGGCTCTCTCTCTCTCTGCCTTCCGCCTCTATGTTTGCTCTCTCCCTCTCCCAGCCACTCGAGTGCCGGGCGCTATGTTTGTCTGAGAGGGGCAGTGTGACCGAACATGAGGAGAGGGGAGAGAGGGAGGGAAGGAGGGAGAGAGAGAAAGAGAGAAACAAGCTTCATAGTGACCCTAGTTCATACAAGCACTAATTCTGCTTCTTACACCATAATCAGACACCCTACACCTTACCCTAACGTTAGAGCCGAGTCGCACATTAAGATGTAAAGATTTACATGACAGGCTCTTTCTCTCCAAATGGAAGTTGAGTCCTCACAATGTCAACGTGTAAAGAGATCTCCTCATAACATGAGGGATATAAGCACAAGCACACACACACACAATTAACCTACTGTATAATGCCGACAGGTTACAGGATCCTTGATACTAACATGTCAGTGCAAGATAAAACAAAATTATACAGTCTGTGTGTGTGTGTGTGTGTAGTTGTGCCTGAGTGAAAAACATGTAGAGATGAAAGAGATTATATTGAGAGTATACTGCAGAAAGCAAATTCAACTTTTCTTTCATAATGACTGTGCACACGCACACACACATACACACACAATCACAACAGTATCCCTACTTCTGCTAGTGGACATTTGGGCTTTAAACTTGGTGTAAATGATGCAGTCTCGAGTCAAATTTAAATGTCGGGGCCTGCGTGCACTTGGAGGACACCACAGGAGCAGTATGGAGGCATTTCATGTTGTTTTACTGTTGTTTTATTACTTCTGAAGAAAGTTATTTTAATTGTATTGGATTTGGCTGAAACACTGTGTACCCCTGAGACTCCAGAGGTGTGTTGTGGACTCAATCACTTCACCCACCCCTCCATCGGCATAGTAGATAATGAGTGAATTTACATTTTTTCTGTGAGCTTTCCCTTTATTCTGGAACCAGGTCGACCAGCTATGAGATGAATCGTGGCCATAAAACATATAATTCGGAGCAAAAAACTAATTGTACAAGTTACAAGACTATTTAAAATTGAGGGGATTAAACATCCCATAAACCATTGCAAACAATCCTTTTCAAACGACCTTCAGCTGCTTCTTCTTGCGTTGAGCACTGGAATAACCTTCAGCCCTTTCACCTCTTTTCCTCAAGTCAGAGAGAGAAATCACGGTTGCTCTGTGGTGTAATGTAACGTTTACATCCGATCGTATCTGATATGATTTCAGTAGTTGTGGTAAACACTTCCATAGCAGCGAGGAGCTGCACCAATCAGAGAAGTAGCTGTTACTCCTGAGGATTGTGGGTGGTGAAGGAGACTTGTGGCTTGTATACAACATTGGTTCACAATCTCTGTGATGGTTACAATGATGATAATGACAAATTCATAAGCTGAATGATTTTTTACTTCCAGAACCACACTGTTGAGCTCTATGGACTGGCAGGTAAACATACATGTTGTGTAACTTAATAAAATAAATGATGGGGCATTGAGGACATTTGGGAAATCAGCAGACTGGGTGTCAACAAATAGAAATCTGATATAAGAATATATACTTTTAAATAATATATCGTTTAATCATCATTTGACTTTCTCTTCTTTACACTAAATTTGTATTTCTTAAACACCACCACTACTACTACAGTACACAATATGGCAGCGTTTAAGGCCCAACTAAAAATAAATAAACCCCACACAATTGTCTTTTCTTCCCCCATTACATTAGTAAGTGCAAACTCTCAAATCAGGAGGGAACCAGTCATCTCATAGCCACAGGGCTAACACGCTGGCAAACACTATCAAAGAAAACAGCCGCACAGTCACTAAGTCTTTGATAAACTCAATGCTGTCACTGTGGCTGGGCCAAACCACCTTCCACCACTGCCTCTCTGTTACCGTCACAAGATCATAGTGAGGAAACCCTGAAACAGGACGTCTTAGACTGTGAACAATCAAAACAAAGGAAGCGATGAGAAGTGTTCGCTTTGAAGAAAAGTATCACTGACGCATCAAGATTTTTGTATTCTTAAATAATATCATGTAATCACAGTTAACGCTAACACACAAAACAAAAACATTAGAGACAGAAGTGCCTGGAGAGTTTTTAAGATATTTTGGTGACTGGGACTGAAACAAGAGAAGAGACAGAGACGAGAGAGGAGAAGTGAAGACGTGCTACTGAAAGAAAGGGAAGATCGGGTGAAACACCATACGGACGGCAGCTGTTGTGAGACAGCGAGAATATCTCGTCTCTGTATGTTTGACCTGGACATGTCAAAGATGAGACAAAGAGTGACAGAGAGTGACAGACTGTGGGTGGACGTCCCTCTCTCTCTAACCCAGACTGTGAGACAGAATCCATGCAGCACATTCCTCCGGAGCTTTCTCTGCACTTCTTTCCTTAGAAAACCACAAACGTGTGGTGTGAAAGTGTGAAACGTTAAAATGGATGTAGTACGATTGTTACCTTGGTAAGTATCAACTATGTAGGAACTGTATATGTAAAAACACTGTGTATATATAAATGTAAATGTAAGAATTCCTATTTTTCATACGTTATTAGTTTGAAGTTATATATCTTTTTAAATAAACAGCTGTAATGCTGCATTGGACGGTAATGGGTTAGCTTTTTGTTACCTAACGCAGTGCAAAATAAACTGCAGGTTTTTATGGTTCTTAGGAAATGGCCGGCCAGCTTTATGCAGTGATCTTGATGTGGTTGATCCATATTCTCTCATAGCAGCTGCAGTCTGTAGCTCTTTTATAGTGATTGTTGGTCTCTGTCTTACTCTTTCCCTAGATTTCAAATGAATGCTTTCAGTGCTCACTGGGGTGTCCAACCTTAGATTTCACTTTGTACCATTTTTATAATGTATGTATCTCTATTACTTCTGTACCTCATCCTCATAACATTGTAAATGTTTGTCATACAATTGGCAATTTTATGATCAGCAATCAGCATAATTAACTTTGTCTATACTCTGATCAAATGTATTTATTGTCATATTTTACTTCACAGAACATAGACACTGAGGCCAATACTTCCATGGGGCAAACTGTGATGGGAGTCTATGTCATACACAAGGTGGGTGCGGAGCCTGAAGATGAGCCAGAGGACATTGGTGTCCTGATTGAGGGTGTGAAGGTCCTCAGTGGTTTAGGTAACATTGCAATTGCCTGTGCTCTGCTCTTTGGACTGATATACTGTCTGAACCTGAGCTACCAACCAGAGCTCAAATGCACTTTTGAAGTCCTGCAGAAGATTCTCCTAAACCTGGATGGGCAGAGGTTGTCGTCCAAGGCACAGTTCCTGAAGACCAAGCTTCTGCACTGAATGAGCTTAAAGAAGACTGAAAGAAGCCTGGTATTTGTATATATATATATATATGATTTCTTTCTTTGTTTTTAAGGCCCGAGCACTGACATGAAAGGTCAGGTGAGACCCTATTGAAATTGTAATGATTATTTTTATTATTATTATTATTCAGGCAAATGAATTTGCTTTTTGAGGGCTTTAACATGCTCAAATTCTTACCAAAATTGGCAGAGTTAGAAAGTGGTGAAAATGTACGTATTCTGGAGGAATTTTCAATGGGCATCGCAAAATGTCTCAATGTTGCCCCTCGAGTGGGCTCATTGGTGGAATAGTAATGGTTCTCTTACTACAATGGAATGCTTAGTGTTTACAGTTTACGGACACTTGGAGAGTAGCTTTATCAGGAAGCTAATAGTGGAAAATGGTACTCCTCAGGGCAGTGTCATTAGTCCACTATTGTATTCCATTATGATTAATGATGTATTCTCTCAAGTTCATGTTGGTATTAGGCGGGCTCCTTCTTCTTCTGTCTTTGGTTAATGGCAGATGGCAACTAACATCAGAGTGCATTATCGCCACCTTTAGATCTACTAGCTGCATTTAAACCTTATAGAGCACTATAAGGTTTAAAGGCAGCTAAAAATCTATAATCATAGGCAACATGCTATGATTATAGATTTTAACTTTTCACCTATAATGAAATCTAGTAGTAGCTGGTGGGAATGCATCTTAACATAGGTTGCAACAAAGAGGAAAAATAATACATTTCCACTTCAGCACACCATCAAACTTCATTGAAGACGAAGAAGAACTTCAGCACCCCTTATCAACTTTTAACCATGAAAAAATTACTTCGAACCTTGAGAAATTTTTTCGGGCAATGCTTCTGTTATAGGTGAGCATAGTGCAACATATCTCACATACTTTGATCGTTTCATTTATACATTTAAGAGGACAAGAATTATCAAAAGAAAGCCTTCTCAAAGCATTCACAAAGCAGTAGCTGGTCCATACTACATGAGAATAAGGGGTATAAAACATATGCAGAAACAGAACAACGATAAAGACCACCAGATTTCTGTCTATTTTGAGGAATATTATAACAATATGGAGGTATGCACGGGAGAGTGAGAGATAGTAGAGGTGAGGAGGGAGGACTACAGGTTAGAGCTGATGAAAAGTTGGAGTTGAAGATCATACTGAGATTTGATGAGGAGTAGCGGACACACTAGGCGTGTGAACAACAAACAAACGACACATAGGTGATCTGCGGCTCAACCGCTGCCTGTGAGTCCAGAGAGGTAACAAGATCGACGGTGAACACTGTGGGCTCATTATTGGAATAGTAATGGTTCTCTTACTACAATGGAATGCTTAGTGTTTACAGTTTACGGACACTTGGAGACTTTATTTGATAGGTTTATTCAAGTAAGAGTTGGGACAGCTTCATCAGGAAGCTAATAGTGGAAAATGGTACTCCTCAGGGCAGTGTCATTAGTCCACTATTGTTTTACATTATGATTAATGATGTATTCTCTCAAGTTCATGGTGATATTAGGCGGGTTCCTTCTTCTTCTGTCTTTGGTTAATGGCAGGTGGCAACTAACATCAGAGTGCATTATCGCCACCTTTAGATCTACTAGCTGCATTTAAACCTTATAGAGCACTATGAGGTTTAAAGGCAGCTAAACATCTATAATCATAGGCAACATGCATGCATGTTGCCTATGATTATAGATTTTAACTTTTCACCTATAATGAAATCTAGTAGTAGCTGGTGGGAATGCATCTTAACATAGGTTGCAACAAAGAGGAAAAATAATACATTTCCACTTCAGCACACCATCAAACTTCATTGAAGACGAAGAAGAACTTCAGCACACTCTATCAACTTTAACAATGAAAAAATTACTTAGAACCTTGAGAAATTTTTTCCGGCAATGCTTCTGTTATAGGTAAGCATAGTGCAACATATCTCACATATTTTGATCGTTTCATTTATACATTTAAGAGGACAGGAATTATCAGAAGAAAGCCTTCTCAAAGCATTCACAAAGCAGTAGCTGGTCAATACTACGTGAGAATAAGGGGTATAAAACATATGCAGAAACAGAACAAAGATACAGACCACCAGATTTCTGTCTATTTTGAGGAAGATTATAACAATATGGAGGTATGCACGGGAGAGTGAGAGATAGTAGAGGTTAGGAGGGAGGACTACAGGTGAGAGCTGATGAAAAGTTGGAGTTGAAGATCATATTGAGATTTGATGAGGAGTAGCGGACACACTAGGAGTGTGAACAACAAACAAACGACACATAGGTGATCTGCGGCTCAACCGCTGCCTGTGAGTCCAGAGAGTTAATAAGATCGACGGTGAACACTGTCAAATCATTGGTGGAATAGTAATGGTTCTCTTACTACAATGGAATGCTTAGTGTTTATGGTTTACGGACACTTGGAGACTTTATTTGATAGGTTTATTCAAGTAAGAGTTGGGACAACTTTATCAGGAAGCTAATGGTGGAAAATGGTACTCCTCAGGGCAGTGTCATTAGTCCACTATTGTTTTCCATTATGATTAATGATGTATTCTCTCAAGTTCATGGTGATATTAGGCGGGTTCCTTCTTCTTCTGTCTTTGGTTAATGGCAGGTGGCAACTAACATCAGAGTGCATTATCGCCACCTTTAGATCTACTAGCTGCATTTAAACCTTATAGAGCACTATAAGGTTTAAAGGCAGCTAAACATCTATAATCATAGGCAACATGCATGCATGTTGCCTATGATTATAGATTTTAACTTTTCACCTATAATGAAATCTAGTAGTAGCTGGTGGGAATGCATCTTAACATAGGTTGCAACAAAGAGGAAAAATAATACATTTCCACTTCAGCACACCATCAAACTTCATTGAAGACGAAGAAGAACTTCAGCACACTCTATCACCTTTAACAATGAAAAAATTACTTAGAACCTTGAGAAATTTTTTCCGGCAATGCTTCTGTTATAGGTAAGCATAGTGCAACATATCTCACATATTTTGATCGTTTCATTTATACATTTAAGAGGACAGGAATTATCAGAAGAAAGCCTTCTCAAAGCATTCACAAAGCAGTAGCTGGTCAATACTACGTGAGAATAAGGGGTATAAAACATATGCAGAAACAGAACAAAGATACAGACCACCAGATTTCTGTCTATTTTGAGGAAGATTATAACAATATGGAGGTATGCACGGGAGAGTGAGAGATAGTAGAGGTTAGGAGGGAGGACTACAGGTGAGAGCTGATGAAAAGTTGGAGTTGAAGATCATATTGAGATTTGATGAGGAGTAGCGGACACACTAGGCGTGTGAACAACAAACAAACGACACATAGGTGATCTGCGGCTCAACCGCTGCCTGTGAGTCCAGAGAGTTAATAAGATCGACGGTGAACACTGTCAAATCATTGGTGGAATAGTAATGGTTCTCTTACTACAATGGAATGCTTAGTGTTTATGGTTTACGGACACTTGGAGACTTTATTTGATAGGTTTATTCAAGTAAGAGTTGGGACAACTTTATCAGGAAGCTAATGGTGGAAAATGGTACTCCTCAGGGCAGTGTCATTAGTCCACTATTGTTTTCCATTATGATTAATGATGTATTCTCTCAAGTTCATGGTGATATTGGGCGGGCTCCTTCTTCTTCTGTCTTTGGTTAATGGCAGGTGGCAACTAACATCAGAGTGCATTATCGCCACCTTTAGATCTACTAGCTGCATTTAAACCTTATAGAGCACTATAAGGTTTAAAGGCAGCTAAAAATCATAGGCAATTTGCATGCATGTTGCCTATGATTTTAACTTTTGACCTATAATTAAATATAGTAGTAGCTGGTGGGAACGCATCTTAACATAGGTTGCAACAAACAGGAAAAATATAGATTTTCCACTTCAGCAAACCATCAAACTTCATTGAAGACGAAAGAGAAATTCAGCACACTCTATCAACTTTTAACCATGGAAAAATTACTTCGAACCTTGAGAAATTTTTTCGGGCAATGCTTCTGTTATAGGTGAGCATAGTGCAACATATCTCACATATTTTGATCGTTTCATTTATACATTTAAGAGGACAGGAATTATCAAAAGAAAGCCTTCTCAAAGCATTCACAAAGCAGTAGCTGGTCAATACTACGTGAGAATAAGGGGTATAAAACATATGCAGAAACAGAACAAAGATACAGACCACCAGATTTCTGTCTATTTTGAGGAAGATTATAACAATATGGAGGTATGCACGGGAGAGTGAGAGATAGTAGAGGTTAGGAGGGAGGACTACAGGTGAGAGCTGATGAAAAGTTGGAGTTGAAGATCATATTGAGATTTGATGAGGAGAGAGGAATTTTTTCAGTGAGTCCAGTGAAATTGATTTCTGTGTTGAAAAACAATGCAAGTAAGAGACATCAGCAAGGCTAAGATTTCAGAGATGGGAATTGTTGATTGTTTGAGAGTTTGTTGATGGTGGTGGATAGCAAATTTGGATTTGGTCCACATGGAATGAACATGTACTCAGGGTATACTCCAAATGTGGAAAAATAATAAAAGTGATAAAATGTCTACAGGGTCAGAATGGGGAGAGAGCAGGTCGTCAATGGAAAAATATTTATGAACGGCACTTTATGTCTGTGCTATGGTTGTATTGCCGATGGTTCAGCAGCTAAAATATTTTAAAATGGTTGGAGATTACGGAAGCTCAAGCTTTGAGACCCAATATGGACTGCTTTCACTCCAAACACTGAAAATTGGGTCTGGTTTGAGTAAATTTGACTTTGTTCAAAGTAGAATAAGACTAATCAGTAGGTGTGTTTGTGTCTGTCAAGATCAAGCTCAGCTGATAGAGAAGAAAAAGCAGACAAGAAGAGACAGAAAGGCTGCATAAGAAAAGACAGTCCCTCAGCCGGCAAGACTCCCGCTGAACCGCCAACCAGGAAGATACCTCTACGAGAAAGACTCTTTGGGAAACCGGTGGATAAGAAGAAGAAGCAAGACCGGATTTCAAAAGACAGTCCCTCAACAACCAAGACTGCCACTGAAAAGCCAATCAGTGAGAAACCGTCAGACAAACATGTCTTAAAGAAACCAGTGGTAAGGTTTCACGTTGAATAGATTTTAGAAGTTAATAAGATATGTATTCTTTTATGCTTGTGGACAATCAAAATGTATGACTTTTTTTTTTTACTCTGCAGGGAAAAAAGTCTGTTTTGAAAACAGTTAAAAGAGAACAAAGCTGCATCTCAAGGTAAGTAAAACCTCTCCCTGCAATCACTACCCTAAAAACAAGAATGTCAGATATTTCTGTGCACGCTGTGTCTTACATTAACATTTACGGGTTTACCTCAGTAAAATGTTTTATAAAAAGGTTAGCACGATGGAATAAGTTCTTCATCACATTTTTCAGCAGGGTTGAATGGGCTGGTGGTGTTTTCTGTTTCCAATTCCACATACTCCTGTTTAACAACAGCCACAAGTTTTTTCACAGTACAATAAATATAATCAGTAGGTGTGTTTTTGTCTGTCAGCAGTGGTGACTCCACTGACATTCCAGCAGCTGCAACAAGAGCAGCTAAAGGAAAGAAAAAGATATATAAGAAGAAGCAGCAAGACTGGATCCCAAAGGACAGTCCCTCAACAACCAAGACTGCCACTGAAAAGCCAATCAGTGAGAAACCTTCAGAGAAACATCTCTTAAAGAAACCAGTGGTAAGGTTCCACGTTGAATAGATTTTGCAAGTTAATAAGATATGTATTCTTTTATGATTGTGCATCAAAATGTATGACTTTTTTTTTTTACTCTGCAGGGAAAAAAGTCTGTTTTGAAAACAGTTAAAAGAGAACAAAGCTGCATCTCAAGGTAAGTAAAACCTCTCCCTGCAATCACTAACCTAAAAAAAAGAATGTCAGATATTTCTGTGCACGCTGTGTCTTACATTAACATTTACGGGTTTACCTCAGTAAAATGTTTTTTAAAAAGGTTAGCACGATGGAATAAGTTCTTCATCACATTTTTCAGCAGGGTTGTATGGGCTGGTGGGGTTTTCTGTTTCCAATTCCACATACTCCTGCTTAACAACAGCCACAACTTTTTTCACAGTAGAATAAATATAATCAGTAGGTGTGTTTTTGTCTGTCAGCAGTGATGACTCCACTGACATTCCAGCAGCTGCAACAAGAGCAGCTAAAGGAAAGAAAAAGATATATAAGAAGAAGCAGCAAGACTGGATCCCAAAGGACAGTCCCTCAACAACCAAGACTGCCACTGAAAATCTAATCAGTGAGAAACCTTCAGAGAAACATCTCTTAAAGAAACCAGTGGTAAGGTTCCACGTTGAATAGATTTTGGAAATTAATAAGATATGTATTCTTTTATAATCGTGGACAATCAAAATGTATGACTTTTTTTTTTTTACTTTACAGGAAAAAAAGTCTGTTTTGAAAACAGTTAAAAGAGAACAAAGCTGCATCTCAAGGTAAGTGAAACCTCTCCCTGCAATCACTACCCTAAAAAAAAGAATGTCAGACATTTCTGTGCATGCTGTGTCTTACATTAACATTTACGGGTTTACCTCACTAAAATGTTTTATAAAAAGTTTAGCACGATGGAGTAAGTTCTTCAACACATTTTTCAGCAGGGTTGTATGGGCTGGTGGGGTTTTCTGTTTCCAATTAAAATGTTTGATTTATCCCTTTAAAAAGAGATTTTATCAACAGCCACAACTTTTTTCACAGTAGAATAAATATAATCAGTAGGTGTGTTTTTGTCTGTCAGCAGTTGTGACTCCACTGATATTCCAGCAGCTGCAACAAGAGCAGCTAAAGGAAAGAAAAAGATATATAAGAAGAAGCAGCAGGACTGGATCCCAAAGGACAGTCCCTCAACAACCAAGACTGCCACTGAAAAGCCAATCAGTGAGAAACCATCAGATAAACACCTCTTAAAGAAACCAGTGGTAAGGTTTCACGTTGAATAGATTTTAGAAGTTAATAAGATATGTATTCATTTATAATCGTGGACAATCAAAATGTATGCCTTTTTTTTTTACTCTGCAGGGAAAAAAGTCTGTTTTGAAAACAGTTAAAAGAGAACAAAGCTTCATCTCAAGGTAAGTAAAACCTCTCCCTGCAATCACTACCCTAAAAAAAAGAATGTCAGATATTTCTGTGCACGCTGTGTCATACATTAACATTTACGGGTTTACCTCAGTAAAATGTTTTATAAAAAGGTTAGCACGATTGAGTAAGTTCTTCATCACATTTTTTAGCAGGGTTGCATGGGCTGGTGGGGTTTTCTGTTTCCAATTCCACATAGTCAGGCTTTGTGCTCAGTGTGTCACAAAAAGTATAAAATTGTGGATTTATCCTTTTAAAAAGAGATTTTATCAACAGCCACAACTTTGTTCATAGTAGATTAAGAATACTCAGTAGGTGTGTTTGTGTCTGTCAGCAGTGGTGACTCAACTGATATTCAAGCAACTTTAACAAGAGCAGCTGAAGAAAAGAAAAAGGGATATAAGAAGAAGCTACAAGAGCAGATCCCAAAAGACAGTCCCTCAACCACTAAGACTGCCACTGAACAGCCAATCAGTGAGAAACCTACAGTTGAACATCTATCAGAGAAACCGGTGGTAAGGTTTCACGTTGAATAGATTTGAGAAGTTAATAAGATATGTATTCATTTATAATCGTGGACAATCAAAATGTATGACTTTTTTTTTTTACTCTGCAGGGAAAAAAATCTGTTTTGAAAACAGTTAAAAGAGAACAAAGCTTCATCTCAAGGTAAGTAAAACCTCTCCCTGCAATCACTACCCTAAAAAAAAGAATGTCAGATATTTCTGTGCACGCTGTGTCTTACATTAACATTTACGGGTTTACCTCAGTAAAATGTTTTATAAAAAGGTTAGCACGATGGCGTAAGTTCTTCATCACATTTTTTAGCAGGGTTGCATGGGTTGGTGGGGTTTTCTGTTTCCAATTCCACATAGTCAGGCTTTGTGCTCAGTGTGTCACAAAAAGTATAAATTTGTGGATTTATTCTTTTAAAAAGAGATTTTATCAACAGCCACAACTTTGTTCATAGTAGATTAAGAATACTCAGTAGGTGTGTTTGTGTCTGTCAGCAGAGGTGACTCAACTGATATTCAAGCAACTTTAACAAGAGCAGCTGAAGAAAAGAAAAAGGGATATAAGAAGAAGCTACAAGAGCAGATCCCAAAAGACAGTCCCTCAACCACTAAGACTGCCACTGAACAGCAAATCAGTGAGAAACCTACAGTTGAACATCTATCAGAGAAACCGGTGGTAAGGTTTCACGTTGAATAGATTTGAGAAGTTAATAAGATATGTATTCATTTATAAGATATGTATTCATTTATAATTCTTTTATAATCTTGGACAATTCAAATTCATGGAATTTGTTTTTACTTTACAGGAAACGAAAACTGTTTTGAATTCAGATGGAGAACAAAGCTCCATCTCAAGGTAAGTCAAACCTATCCCTGCAATCAGTACCCTAAAAAAAAAAGAATGTCAGATATTACTTGTAGAGATTAAAGATTATAAGTACTGAGCTTGATGAATGGTCTATAAACTCTACCTACCTGGCTGACAGGATCTGGTATACTTGGCTGCATCTAACTTTGTTCGTAGTGTGAAAGATCACCAGCATAAATATTCCGTCCCTATGTCTCACAACAGTGCGTTAAATATCAGTGAAGGAGACCTGATCCCCTCCCCCACAACACATTACGTTGCACAAAAATACCTTGGCAACGGCGCATATGGAATGGTCACCCAATGCAGGAATGTGACCACCGGTGAGACGGTGGCTCTAAAAATCATCGAAAGCCTCTGGGACATTGACTATGCACAAGTAGAGGAGGTCATCCTTCAAAACATGAAGAAGCTCAGCTCAGACAGGTTCAACATCGTCAGATTTTACGAGTCCTTCTTCTACAAGGAACATTACTGTCTTGTGTTTGAGCTCCTGGATATGGATCTGCAGAAATTCAAACAGATCAGCCCGGGTCAACACCTTCAGCTGAAGCAGATTCGCCCCATTCTGCAGCAGGTTTGTTTTTTAAACTCAAGCTCTTACACTTACTGCTTTGTAGATTGAAGGGTAAACTTGGTCGCTAAAAAGTGACTGTTACAGTTGTTGTTGATGAAATGAACTCTGTAGCTCATGATTATTATTATGCTTTTCATGATTTCAGCTAGCTACAGCCTTGGACTTTTTGAACATCGCAGGGATCATTCATGCAGATTTGAAGCCAGATAACATCATGCTGGTGGATCATGTCAGGCAGCCACTCAAGGTTAAAGTTATTGACTTTGGCTTATCCTTTGATGATCCTGAGGAAATGCTCGGTCAAACCCTCCAGACCTTGTGGTACAGGTTAGTAACTGACAGCATATCTGTATACCTAGGACAGCTGTGTTTGCTGTAAATAATTGGACAAGTCCTGTACACTGGCATGTCAGATTTATATCTCAGAAACTGACAGTAACAAGGAGTTTAGCAAATTTTAAACCTCAGTAATATGTTTGTGTTTCTTATCCTAAGGGCTCCTGAGATTCTGTCTCTAGATTCTTTCAGCGGGAAGATCGACGTATGGTCTCTCGGCTGCATTGCTGCTGAGCTGTCAATGGGCACACCGCTGTTCCGTGCCAAGGATGAGGAAGATTTGGTCAGTATCTGCACTTAAAACACACCAAACACGTACAGTTCTGCCTTGATGTTTGTGTATTTTCAAATCCATACACTTGATTATTATAGTGAAAGAGTTTCAAGTAGAAGTTCACTGATTTTTACTATTCTACTAATGAGACAAACAAGAGACACTTCATTCATATGTCTCAGTAACAGAAGTGAACCTGATGTACATGATCAACAATGTAAACTTGAAGTTAAATAACTCTCACAATGTTGTGTTTTTTCCACAGATGATGAAAATTGCATTTGCACGAAGAGATCCATGGCAAGGAGGAACCCTCCTACCACATGCGTTCTGGCCAAGATCTTGGTTGGAAGGCAGATTTATGGTATAAAACTATTTTACAACCATTTAGCTGGCTCCAGTAGCTCACTAATTAAGGTGTCTTTCGTTCAGTCTGTGTTTCTTTTCCCTGTGCCATCCACTGCCTTTTGAGCAATCTATCTCAATGAAACAATTCTTGATTTCAGTCAATAGGTTCAATTCTAGTTTGAGATCACCAGCCTGGATGAATTTATAACAGCACGATGCCTTCATAATCCAAACAGGAGTACATCTAACATGTTTGTTCTCCTCATCTTGTTAAAGAGGAATCATCCTGCCTGGTCTCAAGACGTCCAAGCGGAATTTTGTGACCTGCAGTCCTTTATGGACCTAATGACTGAGATGCTGATGATGAGTCAGTATAAAAGAATTACCCCCGCCAGAATTCTCCAGCATCCATTTATCACAATGAGCCACCTTCAAGGTTCATGCAAAAACAGCCTCTAGTAAGTCTATGTTTAGATGTTCTGATTAAGTCTGTGCTGTTGGACATGGGTGGAAAATATAAGAGCTATAAGGTGATTATGGTGTTTGGCTCAGCAGTTTCTTTTGTCTTCCAGTGTGAAGTCATGTAAGGATCAGATGGACATCTGATGGCCAGGATCAGAGCTCTGAGGATGGAGGACATTGATACCAGGTGATCCTGCAAATGTCCCTGAGCAAGGACTGCTCCATCAGCACTGCCAGCCCAGCCAAGGAGGGCAGAAAAGGGAATGCAAAGTCTGGCAACAGGAGAGTGTTTGAAATATCTTTCTGTTGGATCATTTTATGTTGTAGAAGAATAGTTCAACATTTTGGTAAATATTCAGTTTTTTTGCTCAGAGTTCAATGGAAAGAATGATACAACTCTCATAACTATGGATCTGGAGCCAACTGCTTTATGATCAAGAGTTAAATTATTTTCTTATCCACATCTCAGACCAGAAGACTCCCAAGCCAAGGTCAGAAGGAGTGAACGACTGGCAGCCACTCGAAAGGGCACAAGTGGGAAAACTGGCCCATACCAGTCCAAGAGGATGAGAGAGAGGCATGATCCCTCATCCAATGGCAAGCCCTCAAGAAAGAAGAGACACATGGGCCCTAATGGAATGAGAGACTCCCAAGACGAAGTCAGAAGGAGTGAACGACTGGCAGCCATTCGAAAAGGTGCAAGTGGACAAACGGGCCCAATCCGGCTCAAGAGGATAAGAGGGAGAGATGACAGTGTTGGACAAAACCGGTTCATGGCGAGAAGGAGGATAGAACTTGCCCTTTAAAAATCAACAGTTTAAAAGAGGCTGATGAACTAAAGAATAGAATGAGGAGACCGAAGATCTTAATTTATGTTTTGTCTGCTCTTTTTAATTGATGTGTTATTTTTTAAATCTCCCCTTATTAACATATTCACAGCTTGATTGTGAATTAATACATATGAAATAAAGACATTTGTCTGACGTGGAGATTTTCCACATTAATAACTGCGTAATTATTAGATGAAACTCCCGCCAAATTAATAGGAAAGCTTGAGCTTGCTGAGAACCATACTACCCTTCCAAATGTTCAGTGTTTTATTTCAGTTTTCTTAAAAATATTTCTAATTTATTATATTATACTTAATTTACTTTTACCTAAGTGTTCCCTTCTTGTTTCTTCCTTATACCGTAATTGCCACATACACTTTGCGATTTCTCCTAGTCAAGTGTATTTTGACATTGGGTCATGTCAAGTCATTTACTTTCCTATAAAACAGTGAAGCTGAAAACCTCTAGAGTCATTTTCACTGCCGTGGTTCTATTCTCTTGACCCAAAACGAGGGGGAAAAAGGATCACATTAAGCCACCTGGTTTTGCCTTCCTTGGTTTTTTACTAATGAAAAATTGTACAGGCGAACATCCATTTTCACCATGTTAACCCAAATCGCGTGACGATGTCAGCAATCTCATATGTTGAAGAACCATTACACAGAAGAGCTCGAGGAGTTCACCAAGGTGAAGGGAAAAAAGAACAAACTGTGGCAGAAAATTTAGGAAACTGCATTTAACCCAAGTAATGAATTCTGTAACTTATGGAGTCTATTGTTGTGTTATTTTTCATTTATGACTATCAAACTAGATAATAAAGTTCTTTGGCATCATTCTGTGTAGGTATTTGTTTAACCTGAGCAAGAAAACAAAACAATGACAGCTATTATTACTTCTATGAAGGATTAGTGGCATAGAGTCGTTAACAGAGCCTGAATCGATGGATCATTTTGTTTTATCTGGCACTGACTTGTTGGCATCAAGCATCCAGTTCCCTGTCAGCATTATAGGTCAATTATGTAAGTATGTGTGTGTGTGTGTGTGTGTGTGTGTGTGCGCGCACATGTATCACTCGACTTCCAAATGGGGCCCGATCGAGAACTTCCGCAGATTTATACAACTTCTCATCAATACCACTTCAAAAATTGAACTTGACAACATCCACAGTTAGGGTATCCACAAATTATAACCCCTAACCTCAACAATACAAAACCACTGCAAAGGAAACCACAAAGTGACAGCAAAGTGTTTGTCAAACTCACACTCAAGATTCAAACAAAACTATTCTTCTTAAATTTACAAATAACATGAAGCAAGGAATAGAGACACACCAAGCTTAATCATTCATTTTAGGATATGATGAATAATATCTTGGTAATTTAACAACTAGTAGTAATATTTCAGCAATAAATATTTGTGAATCATTATGTAGCCTACATCATTAGGGTAAATAAAAGAAATAAAATAATGAAAAAGTATAAAACAGGTATAGTTTCAGAAATGGTACCATGGCTGCATCTAACAATAACTGTCTATTGTGCTAATGATTAATACAATAATTAGTCAGATTAAATAATGGAAAAAATAGTTAGTTGATAAATAACTAAGAATCGTCAATTAGTTAATGGATGTAGCCACTTTCAATAGCCAAAGATGAATAATTAAATGTAGTTCTCTGTCTGAACCAAAATCCAGACATTTTGTTTGATGACATGAGATTATTATTATGTTTTAGCTTTATACATGACTGAACCATTATGCTGTTGATTCCATTTATGGACTTCGTGTCCAAATAGTAATAGTAATAGTGATAATACTAAAACTGGGGTATATATATTTCATCATGTATGATATTTAAATGATTTTCTGTGCATGTCATTCTATATTAGCGATAGTGTTCTCCGGTGAGAACAGAAGAAAATCTCAGCTGCGTATGTTTATTCTCTGTAATGTATGTGAGGGTCACGTGTCCTCTGCACGACTTAAGCAGCTGAGAACGAGCCCGAGGACAAATGTGTGTTCATGTTGTTGTCGTTGTTGTGACATACTGGCTCAATCACGGTTGTTCCTCCCTCTCGTCCTGCTCGTGGCTCTGTTAATGCACTGACTCCACTGGGCGACAGGGCAAATCATGCACAGTTCACAAAGGGACACACAAAGACAGAGAGAGGGAGAATGGGGGGGGGGGGGGGGGGAGGCAGGAAAGAGGATGACAGAGGATCAAATGTATGTGTGTGTGTGTGTGTTTGCGTGCGATTGTCAGCATGTCTGTGGTATTAGGCCTGAGCAGAGCGAGCGTGTCCTGGAGAGAAGCTGTTGATTCAACTGGTCGTAGCCAGGGCTTTGTCGCCCTTGTCCTCATCTTTCTGTGTCCCTCTCTCACTCTCTCTAATTCCCATTCTTACCCAGTCTCGCTCTCCCCTGCCCTGTCTGCATGTCACTCTCACATAGAGGACATTTTGCTTTAATCCCAAAAGCCCCTCCTCTTGTGCTTCTTTGTCAGGTCATCATTGTAAATCTCAATATGCGTAGAATCGGCCAAACTGGTTCAAAATAAATCCACATTCTTATGTGTGTGTGTGTGTGTGTGTGTGTGTGTGTGTGTGTTTGTTCATCCTT
Organism: Platichthys flesus; assembly: GCF_949316205.1. NCBI lineage: Eukaryota > Metazoa > Chordata > Actinopteri > Pleuronectiformes > Pleuronectidae > Platichthys > Platichthys flesus. The sequence goes on from NC_084951.1 coordinate 11,559,583, forward strand.
TCAGAGAATGAAAGCTGCTTCAGTGTGACACATGTAAACATATGTGAGATCCAGGTGAGGAACACTGGTGAAATGGAAATTTGTATGGATGCTTCCTAGTGTCGCTGTTGCATTTTCACTCTCGTCTGTGTATCCTTACTTCAAGCTGCCAGATTTGCCCAAATCATATCTTATGCACAATAAAGACTGAAAAAACTCAGTCTTTCAGTCTGACTGGGAAACCAGAGGGAATTTTAGGGAAATCTGTGATGCTCAAGCAGGCAATAGTCTAGTGTTTCTATTCAAAGGCAGGCTTTGTAATGTGTTTCTGAAAAAACTTTTTGTTGAAATCCTGCACGTCTAAAAGCCATCAATAAATAGTTATCTGAAAAAAAAATAAACAGAGCTGGTGCCTGTGTTACTCACAGCACTGTAATTAAGAAGGCCAAGTGAAATGATTGGCTGGTGTAACAGTCCGTCACTAAAAACTTGCATACACCACTGAAGCAGAGTCGATGGCCAGAAGTCAGTGAGCAATCACGGAAAAGTCGGCTTCAAGCGGACGTTCATGTGTTTGGGGATGTAGCACTGATAAGAGGGCTGATCCGAGGTGGGATGCATAGGTTGTGTTGTTTTAAGGATTACCAACCCTAACTTGAATTTATCATAATGAGGTAAAGGTTGATTGTAAAGTGTCCAGGAATTTAAAGAGAAAGCAAGTAATATGATCATCTTTACACGCACCATGTCTGATCCTAAGGTTGGATTTTGTTTTTTTTAGCAGGATCCATAAACTACTGAATAAACTAGCATACGTCCCATTTCGCAATGTTAAAAAAGTTAAGTAATAGTTAAAGGAAAGTAACTCCTGCCTCTGCCTCCTGTATTGGATCAGCATCAAACTTTAATGACTTCTTGTCTGACACACACCACATCATGGAAATCAGTTCAGAAACAGATTCTCAAGGTTTATTATCTGACACCTCACAGAGGAAAAAACACATTATAAAAATAAAACAAGTATTTGCATGTAGTGTTTGCCTTAAGTCCTGGCAGTGAATGTCGCTGTGCAAAAAATAACAGCTCCAGAAAATATAGCAAACAGCCAATAAAACACGTGTATCATAGTGTTCTTATTGTATTTGGAGGCAGAGCTGTGTGTGTTCTCACAAGTCATTGTGCTTTGTTACAATAGCCTTAATGGAACAGCGTGTTTAGAAGCTGCTAATCCTGAGCCAGTGATGGAAACATGCGCACCTCGAGCCTTGGCCTTCTATTTTTGCCTCCAGCATCCTCAGCACTTTAGGCATGCGTCTTCCCAAGCTCGAGCTTATGGGCAGCTAGCACCTCATTAGCATTCTGCAAAGCAGTTAACATAGCTGAAGATGCATAGGGGGTTCAGTGTCTTGCTAGCAAGGAGACTGAGAAGAGCCTGGAATCGAACTTTCGACGTTATGGGAAGTAAGAAAAGAAGGAATGACAAGAAAAGACTTTGGCTGTGCGTCCGTCTGAAATATACAGACCACAAACTTTTCATTCCTGATTCCTGTGTATGTTGCCTGTGATCTGTGGTCAGTGGAAAAGGAAAACAACTGGCAAAAAACCCCAATGGTTTTTCAGCAAAACAGCATTAAGCTGCGTCCGCACTGGTTTTCACTCATCATAGCTGAACCTTACATCCAATGCGACTGCCTTAAGATACAGTACCTGTAGTAACCACTAGATGCTGACCCCAAGAGACATGCCTGAGTGGAGGTTAAATGTCTTTCTACAAGGCAATACAAGCTGTGATCCCAAAAGTGCATGTCACTCTTCTATTATGTCTTCATGACAGTTTAAAAATATGTCTGACATTAAAGCTTTGAGGACGTAAGGTAAGGCATGTGTTAGCACCACAGCCTTCAATCACAGCCTGTTCAACACACCTCTCCTCCACTAGAGTGTGTTTTCCAGCTCCACAAAGGTAAATTAATTCAACACACAGTGCAGAAAGTATACAAGCACTGACCCACTCTACAAAAGGTGCAGACAGGCTTGACAGGCATGATGACCATCACTATAGTGACACCAATGTGACAAACAAACCCTACTTTTTACAAACAGGCTGAACCAGGAGATCCAGGCTGTGTGATTCAACAGCGACAGCTCCGGGTCGCGGGGGACAAATCGACCAAGTGGAGGAGCGAACGAGATGAGTCCATTTTGGCCGTCCAACTGACTGTGAGACCGCCTCACAGCTCCCTGTTCTGGAACAGACATGGGTGGACATAAATCACCATGAGCTCTTTGGGTTCACTCAGAGTGAACTGTTAGTGGTTACTGGACTTTTTTAAACATATTGTTCTCACAGAAGCCAATCTGTGTGTGTGTGTGTGTGTGTGTGTGTGTGTGTGTATGTATGTGTGTGTGTGACTGAAATGTGATACCTACAGTGGCTGTGCAGACTAACAATCAGGCATATCTATATCTGATTTACTGAATGACATTCTAGTTACTTGTGAATCCAGTTCATTCTGTTTTGTTCTCTCTTGCAACTTAGTTATTAAAAAAATGATATAGCAAAATGTCATCAAGTCTCATGCTAAGATTTGAGTTGAGCTTGAATGAGCATTCAGCTAAAACACAGTATGCTGAGCATGAGTATGGTGACGTTGTATCTCTGTATGCGACTATCACTGCTGGTGGTCTGCCCTGCAAAGCCGGGGCCACTTTCCCATGCTTCTCTCTTTCTATCTGTCTAGACAAGAACACACACACACACACACACACACAAGGACATAATTTATCTCATCCGCTCAAAGATCAGAAATAGCATTGAAAACCTCAAAACTCTGGTTCTTTCTGTTGGGTTTTCTCTCCTCTTCTAGTATCTGCACTCTGGCTCATGTGCTTGATAAAGAAGAAAACCTCCTCAATTCAAGGTGTTAATGACTCTTAGCATCTCATTAAATAGGACAAATTAGAACCCTACCAAATTAAAACACACCAGTCATGTTTCCAGTACCTGTATATAAAGATACCTACTTAGACTACTATTTATCTGTATGCATTTAGGTTGTGTAATTTGCCAAAAAATTATAAAAAAATAAAACACCTTATCGATATCGATAGTGGATATCGATAATTATGATGATAAATGTAATATTGCTATTTATTTATGCTCCGAGTGAAGGTTCAGGTTTTAATCTTATCTTTAAGAGCAAAGAATGACACACACTTGACAAACAGCAAAGCATTTCAGATATTGGAGGTGGACAGGTGATGCTGACCCAACACACACTACAGCCTGGAACCTCTGAGGTAGAAGCCGGGTGGTATAAGAGCTTCTGAGGCCTGTGAACAACATCTAGAGGCCTGAGAGTACACCTGCACTCTAGAGGAGACAAAAAAAATGTCCCCAAGCAGCTGGTTAAACAACACACTCACACGGGGGAAATAATAAAAACCTTCTGCCTTTTATTTATAACCTCAGCCGCACAGCAGAGAAGAAGCCTCAGAGCAGAGAAGACGCAGCCACACACACACAGACAGACAGTAACCGCTGGTTAGTGGAGCGAAGTCTCACAGTTCAGGTCACACAGCAGCTACACTCTACTTTAGGAATAACAGCTAAAGGCCACAGCGCTTAATTCTTGTACTTTAATCTATAGATATTTCATTTATTGCTTTCGCCTATAATAACAAAATATTGGCAAATGTCCACCACAAGTTTTACAGATCTAAAGTTGCATAAATAAGCACTTACTAACAGCCAAAAACCTCAACAAATATTATTTCTTTAAAAGGTTCAAATGTTAATTACAATCGTGAACCTGAAACAAACAATTCTTCAAGGAAATTCAACAAGTCAAAGATGAAGATAAAGTGATAGTATTTGAAGTTGAAAATATCAAAATACTTGAACTTATTCCAACACACACATGCTCGTCTCCATGACTTCTGAGAACTTTATATAGATTTTCCACATACTTACTATAACCTTTACCCCAATTATTTCTTGCCCTACACGAACAACAGCCACTACCTAAAAAAAACCTAACAACATGTTCTTATGATTCACGTTATATGGGAATGAGGAAGACATTAACAAATAATTTGATTTAGGTCCCAACAAAATGGGTAATACCTGGACCAGACACACACACACACACACTATGGAGGACCATACATGACTTAAGTAAAAATAAATAAATGTATAAATAAATACAGAAATAAATAAATAAATAAAAAAGGAAATACATTAATTAATACAGAAATAAATATGTTAATACCAAAAGAAATGTCAAAAGAAATGTCTTAAATATATTTTAACATTTATTTTTTCCCTGATACATTTCCTTTTCATTTGCAGTGTCCTTATGCTAATGAGAAAGGCGGGCCTAACCGCAGTCTCATGCAGGATTGGTCACAGGAGTGTAATGATCCAGCCCTACTACTTCTGCCTCTCAATGCTGGTGTCCAGTAGCTGTTTGCAGCGTTGAGCCAGTTCACACTTAAAATGAACTAGTTCAAGTTCAGAGGGTTAGTTAAGGTTATTTTTTATTGGGATGATTTAGCTGTCTGTAGTCCTGACTGTAAGCGTCACGTCTCGTTTTCTACTGAGCACAAGGAGCGAGCCGGGAGGAGAAGGAGGAAACAGAAACTCCAGCTCGTTACAAACCACCTGCAGCCTGTGCTCTGAACATGAAGCCGCTGATCTCTAAGCAGATGTGACCAGAGAAGCTCTGTGTTTTCACTGTTTCCACTGTTCCACAGAGTCACTAACTGGCTGTTTCACGGTGAAGAGCTCAAGTCTCAGTCACTGCCCGTGTCTCTGAGCGAATGTGTGACGGAGCGCAGGGGCTGTGTAATTAACTTTGTCTATACTCTGATCAAATGTATTTATTGTCATATTTTACTTCACAGAACATAGACACTGAGGCGAACACTTCCATGGGGCAAACTGTGATGGGAGTGTATGTCATACACAAGGTGGGTGCGGAGCCTGAAGAGGAGCCAGAGGACATTGGTGTCCTGATTGAGGGTGTGAAGGTCCTCAGTGGTTTGGGTAACATTGCAATTGCCTGTGCTCTGCTCTTTGGACTGATATACTGTCTGAACCTGAGCTACCAACCAGAGCTCAAATGCACTTTTGAAGTCCTGCAGAAGATTCTCCTAAACCTGGATGGGCAGAGGTTGTCGTCCAAGGCACAGTTCCTGAAGACCAAGCTTCTGCACTGAATGAGCTTAAAGAAGACTGAAAGAAGCCTGGTATTTGTATATATATATATATGACTTCTTTCTTTGTTTTTAGGCCCGAGCACTGACATGAAAGGTCAGGTGAGACCCTATTGAAGTTGTAATGATTATTTTTATTATTATTATTATTCAGGCAAATGAATTTGCTTTTTGAGGGCTTTAACATGCTCAAATTCTTACCAAAATTGGCAGAGTTAGAAAGTGGTGAAAATGTACGTATTCTGGAGGAATTTTCAATGGGCATCGCAAAATGTCTCAATGGTGCCCCCCGAGTGGGCTCATTGGTGGAATAGTAATGGTTCTCTTACTACAATGGAATGCTTAGTGTTTACAGTTTACGGACACTTGGAGACTTTATTTGATAGGTTTATTCAAGTAAGAGTTGGGACAGCTTTATCAGGAAGCTAATAGTGGAAAATGGTACTCCTCAGGGCAGTGTCATTAGTCCACTATTGTTTTACATTATGATTAATGATGTATTCTCTCAAGTTCATGGTGATATTAGGCGGGTTCCTTCTTCTTCTGTCTTTGGTTAATGGCAGGTGGCAACTAACATCAGAGTGCATTATCGCCACCTTTAGATCTACTAGCTGCATTTAAACCTTATAGAGCACTATAAGGTTTAAAGGCAGCTAAACATCTATAATCATAGGCAACATGCATGCATGTTGCCTATGATTATAGATTTTAACTTTTCACCTATAATGAAATCTAGTAGTAGCTGGTGGGAATGCATCTTAACATAGGTTGCAACAAAGAGGAAAAATAATACATTTCCACTTCAGCACACCATCAAACTTCATTGAAGACGAAGAAGAACTTCAGCACACTCTATCAACTTTAACAATGAAAAAATTACTTAGAACCTTGAGAAATTTTTTCCGGCAATGCTTCTGTTATAGGTAAGCATAGTGCAACATATCTCACATATTTTGATCGTTTCATTTATACATTTAAGAGGACAGGAATTATCAGAAGAAAGCCTTCTCAAAGCATTCACAAAGCAGTAGCTGGTCAATACTACGTGAGAATAAGGGGTATAAAACATATGCAGAAACAGAACAAAGATACAGACCACCAGATTTCTGTCTATTTTGAGGAAGATTATAACAATATGGAGGTATGCACGGGAGAGTGAGAGATAGTAGAGGTTAGGAGGGAGGACTACAGGTGAGAGCTGATGAAAAGTTGGAGTTGAAGATCATATTGAGATTTGATGAGGAGTAGCGGACACACTAGGCGTGTGAACAACAAACAAACGACACATAGGTGATCTGCGGCTCAACCGCTGCCTGTGAGTCCAGAGAGTTAATAAGATCGACGGTGAACACTGTCAAATCATTGGTGGAATAGTAATGGTTCTCTTACTACAATGGAATGCTTAGTGTTTATGGTTTACGGACACTTGGAGACTTTATTTGATAGGTTTATTCAAGTAAGAGTTGGGACAACTTTATCAGGAAGCTAATGGTGGAAAATGGTACTCCTCAGGGCAGTGTCATTAGTCCACTATTGTTTTCCATTATGATTAATGATGTATTCTCTCAAGTTCATGGTGATATTGGGCGGGCTCCTTCTTCTTCTGTCTTTGGTTAATGGCAGGTGGCAACTAACATCAGAGTGCATTATCGCCACCTTTAGATCTACTAGCTGCATTTAAACCTTATAGAGCACTATAAGGTTTAAAGGCAGCTAAAAATCATAGGCAATTTGCATGCATGTTGCCTATGATTTTAACTTTTGACCTATAATTAAATATAGTAGTAGCTGGTGGGAACGCATCTTAACATAGGTTGCAACAAACAGGAAAAATATAGATTTTCCACTTCAGCAAACCATCAAACTTCATTGAAGACGAAAGAGAAATTCAGCACACTCTATCAACTTTTAACCATGAAAAAATTACTTCGAACCTTGAGAAATTTTTTCGGGCAATGCTTCTGTTATAGGTGAGCATAGTGCAACATATCTCACATATTTTGATCGTTTCATTTATACATTTAAGAGGACAGGAATTATCAAAAGAAAGCCTTCTCAAAGCATTCACAAAGCAGTAGCTGGTCAATACTACGTGAGAATAAGGGGTATAAAACATATGCAGAAACAGAACAAAGATACAGACCACCAGATTTCTGTCTATTTTGAGGAAGATTATAACAATATGGAGGTATGCACGGGAGAGTGAGAGATAGTAGAGGTTAGGAGGGAGGACTACAGGTGAGAGCTGATGAAAAGTTGGAGTTGAAGATCATATTGAGATTTGATGAGGAGAGAGGAATTTTTTCAGTGAGTCCAGTGAAATTGATTTCTGTGTTGAAAAACAATGCAAGTAAGAGACATCAGCAAGGCTAAGATTTCAGAGATGGGAATTGTTGATTGTTTGAGAGTTTGTTGATGGTGGTGGATAGCAAATTTGGATTTGGTCCACATGGAATGAACATGTACTCAGGGTATACTCCAAATGTGGAAAAATAATAAAAGTGATAAAATGTCTACAGGGTCAGAATGGGGAGAGAGCAGGTCGTCAATGGAAAAATATTTATGAACGGCACTTTATGTCTGTGCTATGGTTGTATTGCCGATGGTTCAGCAGCTAAAATATTTTAAAATGGTTGGAGATTACGGAAGCTCAAGCTTTGAGACCCAATATGGACTGCTTTCACTCCAAACACTGAAAATTGGGTCTGGTTTGAGTAAATTTGACTTTGTTCAAAGTAGAATAAGACTAATCGGTAGGTGTGTTTGTGTCTGTCAAGATCAAGCTCAGCTGATAGAGAAGAAAAAGCAGACAAGAAGAGACAGAAAGGCTGCATAAGAAAAGACAGTCCCTCAGCCGGCAAGACTCCCGCTGAACCGCCAACCAGGAAGATACCTCTACGAGAAAGACTCTTTGGGAAACCGGTGGATAAGAAGAAGAAGCAAGACCGGATTTCAAAAGACAGTCCCTCAACAACCAAGACTGCCACTGAAAAGCCAATCAGTGAGAAACCGTCAGACAAACATGTCTTAAAGAAACCAGTGGTAAGGTTTCACGTTGAATAGATTTTAGAAGTTAATAAGATATGTATTCTTTTATGCTTGTGGACAATCAAAATGTATGACTTTTTTTTTTTACTCTGCAGGGAAAAAAGTCTGTTTTGAAAACAGTTAAAAGAGAACAAAGCTGCATCTCAAGGTAAGTAAAACCTCTCCCTGCAATCACTACCCTAAAAACAAGAATGTCAGATATTTCTGTGCACGCTGTGTCTTACATTAACATTTACGGGTTTACCTCAGTAAAATGTTTTATAAAAAGGTTAGCACGATGGAATAAGTTCTTCATCACATTTTTCAGCAGGGTTGTATGGGCTGGTGGTGTTTTCTGTTTCCAATTCCACATACTCCTGTTTAACAACAGCCACAAGTTTTTTCACAGTACAATAAATATAATCAGTAGGTGTGTTTTTGTCTGTCAGCAGTGGTGACTCCACTGACATTCCAGCAGCTGCAACAAGAGCAGCTAAAGGAAAGAAAAAGATATATAAGAAGAAGCAGCAAGACTGGATCCCAAAGGACAGTCCCTCAACAACCAAGACTGCCACTGAAAAGCCAATCAGTGAGAAACCTTCAGAGAAACATCTCTTAAAGAAACCAGTGGTAAGGTTCCACGTTGAATAGATTTTGCAAGTTAATAAGATATGTATTCTTTTATGATTGTGCATCAAAATGTATGACTTTTTTTTTTTACTCTGCAGGGAAAAAAGTCTGTTTTGAAAACAGTTAAAAGAGAACAAAGCTGCATCTCAAGGTAAGTAAAACCTCTCCCTGCAATCACTAACCTAAAAAAAAGAATGTCAGATATTTCTGTGCACGCTGTGTCTTACATTAACATTTACGGGTTTACCTCAGTAAAATGTTTTTTAAAAAGGTTAGCACGATGGAATAAGTTCTTCATCACATTTTTCAGCAGGGTTGTATGGGCTGGTGGTGTTTACTGTTTCCAATTCCACATACTCCTGCTTAACAACAGCCACAACTTTTTTCACAGTAGAATAAATATAATCAGTAGGTGTGTTTTTGTCTGTCAGCAGTGGTGACTCCACTGACATTCCAGCAGCTGCAACAAGAGCAGCTAAAGGAAAGAAAAAGATATATAAGAAGAAGCAGCAAGACTGGATCCCAAAGGACAGTCCCTCAACAACCAAGACTGCCACTGAAAATCTAATCAGTGAGAAACCTTCAGAGAAACATCTCTTAAAGAAACCAGTGGTAAGGTTCCACGTTGAATAGATTTTGGAAATTAATAAGATATGTATTCTTTTATAATCGTGGACAATCAAAATGTATGACTTTTTTTTTTTTACTTTACAGGAAAAAAAGTCTGTTTTGAAAACAGTTAAAAGAGAACAAAGCTGCATCTCAAGGTAAGTGAAACCTCTCCCTGCAATCACTACCCTAAAAAAAAGAATGTCAGACATTTCTGTGCATGCTGTGTCTTACATTAACATTTACGGGTTTACCTCACTAAAATGTTTTATAAAAAGTTTAGCACGATGGAGTAAGTTCTTCAACACATTTTTCAGCAAGGTTGTATGGGCTGGTGGGGTTTTCTGTTTCCAATTAAAATGTTTGATTTATCCCTTTAAAAAGAGATTTTATCAACAGCCACAACTTTTTTCACAGTAGAATAAATATAATCAGTAGGTGTGTTTTTGTCTGTCAGCAGTTGTGACTCCACTGATATTCCAGCAGCTGCAACAAGAGCAGCTAAAGGAAAGAAAAAGATATATAAGAAGAAGCAGCAGGACTGGATCCCAAAGGACAGTCCCTCAACAACCAAGACTGCCACTGAAAAGCCAATCAGTGAGAAACCATCAGATAAACACCTCTTAAAGAAACCAGTGGTAAGGTTTCACGTTGAATAGATTTTAGAAGTTAATAAGATATGTATTCATTTATAATAGTGGACAATCAAAATGTATGCCTTTTTTTTTTACTCTGCAGGGAAAAAAGTCTGTTTTGAAAACAGTTAAAAGAGAACAAAGCTTCATCTCAAGGTAAGTAAAACCTCTCCCTGCAATCACTACCCTAAAAAAAAGAATGTCAGATATTTCTGTGCACGCTGTGTCATACATTAACATTTACGGGTTTACCTCAGTAAAATGTTTTATAAAAAGGTTAGCACGATTGAGTAAGTTCTTCATCACATTTTTTAGCAGGGTTGCATGGGCTGGTGGGGTTTTCTGTTTCCAATTCCACATAGTCAGGCTTTGTGCTCAGTGTGTCACAAAAAGTATAAAATTGTGGATTTATCCTTTTAAAAAGAGATTTTATCAACAGCCACAACTTTGTTCATAGTAGATTAAGAATACTCAGTAGGTGTGTTTGTGTCTGTCAGCAGTGGTGACTCAACTGATATTCAAGCAACTTTAACAAGAGCAGCTGAAGAAAAGAAAAAGGGATATAAGAAGAAGCTACAAGAGCAGATCCCAAAAGACAGTCCCTCAACCACTAAGACTGCCACTGAACAGCCAATCAGTGAGAAACCTACAGTTGAACATCTATCAGAGAAACCGGTGGTAAGGTTTCACGTTGAATAGATTTGAGAAATTAATAAGATATGTATTCATTTATAATCGTGGACAATCAAAATGTATGACTTTTTTTTTTTACTCTGCAGGGAAAAAAATCTGTTTTGAAAACAGTTAAAAGAGAACAAAGCTTCATCTCAAGGTATGTAAAACCTCTCCCTGCAATCACTACCCTAAAAAAAAGAATGTCAGATATTTCTGTGCACGCTGTGTCTTACATTAACATTTACGGGTTTACCTCAGTAAAATGTTTTATAAAAAGGTTAGCATGATGGCGTAAGTTCTTCATCACATTTTTTAGCAGGGTTGCATGGGTTGGTGGGGTTTTCTGTTTCCAATTCCACATAGTCAGGCTTTGTGCTCAGTGTGTCACAAAAAGTATAAAATTGTGGATTTATTCTTTTAAAAAGAGATTTTATCAACAGCCAAAACTTTGTTCATAATAGATTAAGAATACTCAGTAGGTGTGTTTGTGTCTGTCAGCAGAGGTGACTCAAATGATATTCAAGCAACTTTAACAAGAGCAGCTGAAGAAAAGAAAAAGGGATATAAGAAGAAGCTACAAGAGCAGATCCCAAAAGACAGTCCCTCAACCACTACGACTGCCACTGAACAGCCAATCAGTGAGAAACCTACAGTTGAACATCTATCAGAGAAACCGGTGGTAAGGTTTCACGTTAAATAGATTTGAGAAGTTAATAAGATATGTATTCATTTATAAGATATGTATTCATTTATAATTTTTTTATAATCTTGGACAATTCAAATTTATGGAATTTGTTTTTACTTTACAGGAAACGAAAACTGTTTTGAATTCAGATGGAGAACCAAGCTCCATCTCAAGGTAAGTCAAACCTATCCCTGCAATCAGTACCCTAAAAAAAAAAAGAATGTCAGATATTACTTGTAGAGATTAAGATTATAAGTACTGAGCTTGATGAAAGGTCTATAAACTCTACCTACCTGGCTGACAGGATCTGGTATACTTGGCTGCATCTAACTTTGTTCGTAGTGGAAAGATCACCAGCATAAATATTCCGTCCCTATGTCTCACAACAGTGCGTTAAATATCAGTGAAGGAGACCTGATCCCCTCCCCCACAACACATTACGTTGCACAAAAATACCTTGGCAACGGCGCATATGGAATGGTCACCCAATGCAGGAATGTGACCACCGGTGAGACGGTGGCTCTAAAAATCATCGAAAGCCTCTGGGACATTGACTATGCACAAGTAGAGGAGGTCATCCTTCAAAACATGAAGAAGCTCAGCTCAGACAGGTTCAACATCGTCAGATTTTACGAGTCCTTCTTCTACAAGGAACATTACTGTCTTGTGTTTGAGCTCCTGGATATGGATCTGCAGAAATTCAAACAGATCAGCCCGGGGCAACACCTTCAGCTGAAGCAGATTCGCCCCATTCTGCAGCAGGTTTGTTTTTTAAACTCAAGCTCTTACACTTACTGCTTTGTAGATTGAAGGGTAAACTTGGTCGCTAAAAAGTGACTGTTACAGTTGTTGTTGATGAAATGAACTCTGTAGCTCATGATTATTATTATGCTTTTCATGATTTCAGCTAGCTACAGCCTTGGACTTTTTGAACATCGCAGGGATCATTCATGCAGATTTGAAGCCAGATAACATCATGCTGGTGGATCATGTCAGGCAGCCACTCAAGGTTAAAGTTATTGACTTTGGCTTATCCTTTGATGATCCTGAGGAAATGCTCGGTCAAACCCTCCAGACCTTGTGGTACAGGTTAGTAACTGACAGCATATCTGTATACCTGGGACAGCTGTGTTTGCTGTAAATAATTGGACAAGTCCTGTACACTGGCATGTCAGATTTATATCTCAGAAACTGACAGTAACAAGGAGTTTAGCAAATTTTAAACCTCAGTAATATGTTTGTGTTTCTTATCCTAAGGGCTCCTGAGATTCTGTCTCTAGATTCTTTCAGCGGGAAGATCGACGTATGGTCTCTCGGCTGCATTGCTGCTGAGCTGTCAATGGGCACACCGCTGTTCCGTGCCAAGGATGAGGAAGATTTGGTCAGTATCTGCACTTAAAACACACCAAACACGTACAGTTCTGCCTTGATGTTTGTGTATTTTCAAATCCATACACTTGATTATTATAGTGAAAGAGTTTCAAGTAGAAGTTCACTGATTTTTACTATTCTACTAATGAGACAAACAAGAGACACTTCATTCATATGTCTCAGTAACAGAAGTGAACCTGATGTACATGATCAACAATGTAAACTTGAAGTTAAATAACTCTCACAATGTTGTGTTTTTTCCACAGATGATGAAAATTGCATTTGCACGAAGAGATCCATGGCAAGGAGGAAACCTCCTACCACATGCGTTCTGGCCAAGATCTTGGTTGGAAGGCAGATTTATGGTATAAAACTATTTTACAACCATTTAGCTGGCTCCAGTAGCTCACTAATTAAGGTGTCTTTCGTTCAGTCTGTGTTTCTTTTCCCTGTGCCATCCACTGCCTTTTGAGCAATCTATCTCAATGAAACAATTCTTGATTTCAGTCAATAGGTTCAATTCTAGTTTGAGATCACCAGCCTGGATGAATTTATAACAGCACGATGCCTTCATAATCCAAACAGGAGTACATCTAACATGTTTGTTCTCCTCATCTTGTTAAAGAGGAATCATCCTGCCTGGTCTCAAGACGTCCAAGCGGAATTTTATGACCTGCAGTCCTTTATGGACCTAATGACTGAGATGCTGATGATGAGTCAGTATAAAAGAATTACCCCCGCCAGAATTCTCCAGCATCCATTTATCACCATGAGCCACCTTCAAGGTTCATGCAAAAACAGCCTCTAGTAAGTCTATGTTTAGATGTTCTGATTAAGTCTGTGCTGTTGGACATGGGTGGAAAATATAAGAGCTATAAGGTGATTATGGTGTTTGGCTCAGCAGTTTCTTTTGTCTTCCAGTGTGAAGTCATGTAAGGATCAGATGGACATCTGATGGCCAGGATCAGAGCTCTGAGGATGGAGGACATTGATACCAGGTGATCCTGCAAATGTCCCTGAGCAAGGACTGCTCTAGCACTGCCTGCCCAGCCAAGGAGGGCAAAAAAGGGAATGCAAAGTCTGGCAACAGGAGAGTGTTTGAAATATCTTTCTGTTGGATCATTTTATGTTGTAGAAGAATAGTTCAACATTTTGGTAAATATTCAGTTTTTTTGCTCAGAGTTCAATGGAAAGAATGATACAACTCTCATAACTATGGATCTGGAGCCAACTGCTTTATGATCAAGAGTTAAATTATTTTCTTATCCACATCTCAGACCAGAAGACTCCCAAGCCAAGGTCAGAAGGAGTGAACGACTGGCAGCCACTCGAAAGGGCACAAGTGGGAAAACTGGCCCATACCAGTCCAAGAGGATGAGAGAGAGGCATGATCCCTCATCCAATGGCAAGCCCTCAAGAAAGAAGAGACACATGGGCCCTAATGGAATGAGAGACTCCCAAGACGAAGTCAAAAGGAGTGAACGACTGGCAGCCATTCGAAAAGGTGCAAGTGGACAAATGGGCCCAATCCGGCTCAAGAGGATAAGAGGGAGAGATGACAGTGTTGGACAAAACCGGTTCATGGCGAGAAGGAGGATAGAACTTGCCCTTTAAAAATCAACAGTTTAAAAGAGGCTGATGAACTAAAGAATAGAATGAGGAGACCGAAGATCTTAATTTATGTTTTGTCTGCTCTTTTTAATTGATGTGTTATTTTTTAAATCTCCCCTTATTAACATATTCACAGCTTGATTGTGAATTAATACATATGAAATAAAGACATTTGTCTGACGTGGAGATTTTCCACATTAATAACTGCGTAATTATTAGATGAAACTCCCGCCAAATTAATAGGAAAGCTTGAGCTTGCTGAGAACCATACTACCCTTCCAAATGTTCAGTGTTTTATTTCAGTTTTCTTAAAAATATTTCTAATTTATTATATTATACTTAATTTACTTTTACCTAAGTGTTCCCTTCTTGTTTCTTCCTTATACCGTAATTGCCACATACACTTTGCGATTTCTCCTAGTCAAGTGTATTTTGACATTGGGTCATGTCAAGTCATTTACTTTCCTATAAAACAGTGAAGCTGAAAACCTCTAGAGTCATTTTCACTGCCGTGGTTCTATTCTCTTGACCCAAAACGAGGGGGAAAAAGGATCACATTAAGCCACCTGGTTTTGCCTTCCTTGGTTTTTTACTAATGAAAAATTGTACAGGCGAACATCCATTTTCACCATGTTAACCCAAATCGCGTGACGATGTCAGCAATCTCATATGTTGAAGAACCATTACACAGAAGAGCTCGAGGAGTTCACCAAGGTGAAGGGAAAAAAGAACAAACTGTGGCAGAAAATTTAGGAAACTGCATTTAACCCAAGTAATGAATTCTGTAACTTATGGAGTCTATTGTTGTGTTATTTTTCATTTATGACTATCAAACTAGATAATAAAGTTCTTTGGCATCATTCTGTGTAGGTATTTGTTTAACCTGAGCAAGAAAACAAAACAATGACAGCTATAATTACTTCTATGAAGGATTAGTGGCATAGAGTCGTTAACAGAGCCTGAATCGATGGATCATTTTGTTTTATCTGGCACTGACTTGTTGGCATCAAGCATCCAGTTCCCTGTCAGCATTATAGGTAAATTATGTAAGTATGTGTGTGTGTGTGCGCGCACATGTATCACTCGACTTCCAAATGGGGCCCGATCGAGAACTTCCACAGATTTATACAACTTCTCATCAATACCACTTCAAAAATTGAACTTGACAACATCCACAGTTAGGGTATCCACAAATTATAACCCCTAACCTCAACAATACAAAACCACTGCAAAGGAAACCACAAAGTGACAGCAAAGTGTTTGTCAAACTCACACTCAAGATTCAAACAAAACTATTCTTCTTAAATTTACAAATAACATGAAGCAAGGAATAGAGACACACCAAGCTTAATCATTCATTTTAGGATATGATGAATAATAGTTTGGTAATTTAACAACTAGTAGTAATATTTCAGCAATAAATATTTGTGAATCATTATGTAGCCTACATCATTAGGGTAAATAAAAGAAATAAAATAATGAAAAAGTATAAAACAGGTATAGTTTCAGAAATGGTACCATGGCTGCATCTAACAATAACTGTCTATTGTGCTAATGATTAATACAATAATTAGTCAGATTAAATAATGGAAAAAATAGTTAGTTGATAAATAACTAAGAATCGTCAATTAGTTAATGGATGTAGCCACTTTCAATAGCCAAAGATGAATAATTAAATGTAGTTCTCTGTCTGAACCAAAATCCAGACATTTTGTTTGATGACATGAGATTATTATTATGTTTTAGCTTTATACATGACTGAACCATTATGCTGTTGATTCCATTTATGGACTTCGTGTCCAAATAGTAATAGTAATAGTGATAATACTAAAACTGGGGTATATATATTTCATCATGTATGATATTTAAATGATTTTCTGTGCATGTCATTCTATATTAGCGATAGTGTTCTCCGGTGAGAACAGAAGAAAATCTCAGCTGCGTCTGTTTATTCTTTGTAATGTATGTGAGGGTCACGTGTCCTCTGCACGACTTAAGCAGCTGAGAACGAGCCCGAGGACAAATGTGTGTTCATGTTGTTTTCGTTGTTGTGACATACTGGCGCAATCACGGTTGTTCCTCCCTCTCGTCCTGCTCGTGGCTCTGTTAATGCACTGACTCCACTGGGCGACAGGGCAAATCATGCACAGTTCACAAAGGGACACACAAAGACAGAGAGAGGGAGAATGGGGGGGGGGGGGAGGCAGGAAAGAGGATGACAGAGGATCAAATGTATGTGTGTGTGTGTGTGTTTGCGTGCGATTGTCAGCATGTCTGTGGTATTAGGCCTGAGCAGAGCGAGCGTGTCCTGGAGAGAAGCTGTTGATTCAACTGGTCGTAGCCAGGGCTTTGTCGCCCTTGTCCTCATCTTTCTGTGTCCCTCTCTCACTCTCTCTAATTCCCATTCTTACCCAGTCTCGCTCTCCCCTGCCCTGTCTGCATGTCACTCTCACATAGAGGACATTTTGCTTTAATCCCAAAAGCCCCTCCTCTTGTGCTTCTTTGTCAGGTCATCATTGTAAATCTCAATATGCGTAGAATCGGCCAAACTGGTTCAAAATAAATCCACATTCTTATGTGTGTGTGTGTGTGTGTGTGTGTGTGTGTGTGTGTTTGTTCATCCTTTCAGAGAATGAAAGCTGCTTCAGTGTGACACATGTAAACATATGTGAGATCCAGATGAGGAACACTGGTGAAATGGAAATTTGTATGGATGCTTCCTAGTGTCGCTGTTGCATTTTCACTCTCGTCTGTGTATCCTTACTTCAAGCTGCCAGATTTGCCCAAATCATATCTTATGCACAATAAAGACTGAAAAAACTCAGTCTTTCAGTCTGACTGGGAAACCAGAGGGAATTTTAGGGAAATCTGTGATGCTCAAGCAGGCAATAGTCTAGTGTTTCTATTCAAAGGCAGGCTTTGTAATGTGTTTCTGAAAAAACTTTTTGTTGAAATCCTGCACGTCTAAAAGCCATCAATAAATAGTTATCTGAAAAAAAAATAAACAGAGCTGGTGCCTGTGTTACTCACAGCACTGTAATTAAGAAGGCCAAGTGAAATGATTGGCTGGTGTAACAGTCCGTCACTAAAAACTTGCATACACCACTGAAGCAGAGTCGATGGCCAGAAGTCAGTGAGCAATCACGGAAAAGTCGGCTTCAAGCGGACGTTCATGTGTTTGGGGATGTAGCACTGATAAGAGGGCTGATCCGAGGTGGGATGCATAGGTTGTGTTGTTTTAAGGATTACCAACCCTAACTTGAATTTATCATAATGAGGTAAAGGTTGATTGTAAAGTGTCCAGGAATTTAAAGAGAAAGCAAGTAATATGATCATCTTTACACGCACCATGTCTGATCCTAAGGTTGGATTTTGTTTTTTTTAGCAGGATCCATAAACTACTGAATAAACTAGCATACGTCCCATTTCGCAATGTTAAAAAAGTTAAGTAATAGTTAAAGGAAAGTAACTCCTGCCTCTGCCTCCTGTATTGGATCAGCATCAAACTTTAATGACTTCTTGTCTGACACACACCACATCATGGAAATCAGTTCAGAAACAGATTCTCAAGGTTTATTATCTGACACCTCACAGAGGAAAAAACACATTATAAAAATAAAACAAGTATTTGCATGTAGTGTTTGCCTGGCAGTGAATGTCGCTGTGCAAAAAATAACAGCTCCAGAAAATATAGCAAACAGCCAATAAAACACGTGTATCATAGTGTTCTTATTGTATTTGGAGGCAGAGCTGTGTGTGTTCTCACAAGTCATTGTGCTTTGTTACAATAGCCTTAATGGAACAGCGTGTTTAGAAGCTGCTAATCCTGAGCCAGTGATGGAAACATGCGCACCTCGAGCCTTGGCCTTCTATTTTTGCCTCCAGCATCCTCAGCACTTTAGGCATGCGTCTTCCCAAGCTCGAGCTTATGGGCAGCTAGCACCTCATTAGCATTCTGCAAAGCAGTTAACATAGCTGAAGATGCATAGGGGGTTCAGTGTCTTGCTAGCAAGGAGACTGAGAAGAGCCTGGAATCGAACTTTCGACGTTATGGGAAGTAAGAAAAGAAGGAATGACAAGAAAAGACTTTGGCTGTGCGTCCGTCTGAAATATACAGACCACAAACTTTTCATTCCTGATTCCTGTGTATGTTGCCTGTGATCTGTGGTCAGTGGAAAAGGAAAACAACTGGCAAAAAACCCCAATGGTTTTTCAGCAAAACAGCATTAAGCTGCGTCCGCACTGGTTTTCACTCATCATAGCTGAACCTTACATCCAATGCGACTGCCTTAAGATACAGTACCTGTAGTAACCACTAGATGCTGACCCCAAGAGACATGCCTGAGTGGAGGTTAAATGTCTTTCTACAAGGCAATACAAGCTGTGATCCCAAAAGTGCATGTCACTCTTCTATTATGTCTTCATGACAGTTTAAAAATATGTCTGACATTAAAGCTTTGAGGACGTAAGGTAAGGCATGTGTTAGCACCACAGCCTTCAATCACAGCCTGTTCAACACACCTCTCCTCCACTAGAGTGTGTTTTCCAGCTCCACAAAGGTAAATTAATTCAACACACAGTGCAGAAAGTATACAAGCACTGACCCACTCTACAAAAGGTGCAGACAGGCTTGACAGGCATGATGACCATCACTATAGTGACACCAATGTGACAAACAAACCCTACTTTTTACAAACAGGCTGAACCAGGAGATCCAGGCTGTGTGATTCAACAGCGACAGCTCCGGGTCGCGGGGGACAAATCGACCAAGTGGAGGAGCGAACGAGATGAGTCCATTTTGGCCGTCCAACTGACTGTGAGACCGCCTCACAGCTCCCTGTTCTGGAACAGACATGGGTGGACATAAATCACCATGAGCTCTTTGGGTTCACTCAGAGTGAACTGTTAGTGGTTACTGGACTTTTTTAAACATATTGTTCTCACAGAAGCCAATCTGTGTGTGTGTGTGTGTGTGTTTGTGTGTGTGTGTGTGTGTGTATGTATGTGTGTGTGTGACTGAAATGTGATACCTACAGTGGCTGTGCAGACTAACAAAATAACGATGAAGGAATGGCAGGATGCTAAAGACAACCTACAGTTTATAAATTTGGCAAACTACTGGGTTTAACGTTTATTTTTTAATCCTATTCCTGATAATATGCCTTCATCTTCCAGCAGAACGTAACTGACCAGCTGCTATCTGTGTGATAATTCCAGATATCTGTGTTTGTTTGTTTGTGGCTCACATATATTAAGAACTGTCTATATTATCTGCTTCACACATGTCATTTGTATCGTTGAGGGCCCACGGACGTCCAGTGTTGAACTTGGTGTGATTTGGACATGTGATACATTCAATATTAATAGACTCATCAACGCAAGCAACATTGTTGATCACGACAACAGATGTGTTCACGACAATGGCAACGACAACTGACTCTCCAGCTCATGGTTCTGAGTCGAGCTTCGCTGAACTGCAACCAGCTTCACCACAGGCCAAGTTAACGGCCCATTCTAATCAGGCAAGTTAACAACGGGCTCTGCACTAGTCTATAATAAAGAAAATTACCATCCTTGGCCTTGACCCAGCTCTGGCCTGCTGGCGAGGTCTTATACAGACCTTTACGTTGACTCATACAGTACTTGTTCCTTGGGCTGGTACTTATGCTCATATGAACGATGCATGTGGAACTCTGACAGACGATGTCAGGTCACAGCCGGCCTGGAGAAAAAAGAAGCCGGAGATCACATCCGTAACAAATTGCAGCAGAGGCACGTTTTTCAGTGAGGCCTTTTCTACAATGTTTCTTAATTTAATCTCTGATGTTAATGAATAGTTTAACATTCAGAGAGAACAGATAGGTTAGTCTGTCGTGGTGGGTTTTATTACTTTAGGAAAGGGACAGGCTGTTCCCCTGCTTTCAGTCTTTTGCTGCTCACTCAGCTTCACATTTACTGAAAAGATGCAATTGTGGTTACAATCCTCTCATTTAGGTCTAAGCAACACAAATATGTGTATTTTCCCAAAATATCAAATTATAATTCAATAAACATATCTATGAGTGTGTGTGAAATTTGGTGTTGGACCTTGGAGGAGGCATATCTGATTTACTGAATGACATTCTAGTTACTTGTGAATCCAGTTCATTCTGTTTTGTTCTCTCTTGCAACTTAGTTATTAAAAAAATGATATAGCAAAATGTCATCAAGTCTCATGCTAAGATTTGAGTTGAGCTTGAATGAGCATTCAGCTAAAACACAGTATGCTGAGCATGAGTATGGTGACGTTGTATCTCTGTATGCGACTATCACTGCAAAGCCGGGGCCACTTTCCCATGCTTCTCTCTTTCTATCTGTCTAGACAAGATCACACACACACGTGCACACACACAAGGACATAATTTATCTCATCCGCTCAAAGATCAGAAATAGCATTGAAAACCTCAAAACTCTGGTTCTTTCTGTTGGGTTTTCTCTCCTCTTCTAGTATCTGCACTCTGGCTCATGTGCTTTATAAAGAAGAAAACCTCCTCAATTCAAGGTGTTAATGACTCTTAGCATCTCATTAAATAGGACAAATTAGAACCCTACCAAATTAAAACACACCAGTCATGTTTCCAGTACCTGTATATAAAGATACCTACTTAGACTACTATTTATCTGTATGCATTTAGGTTGTGTAATTTGCCAAAAAATTATAAAAAAATAAAACACCTTATCGATATCGATAGTGGATATCGATAATTATGATGATAAATGTAATATTGCTATTTATTTATGCTCCGAGTGAAGGTTCAGGTTTTAATCTTATCTTTAAGAGCAAAGAATGACACACACTTGACAAACAGCAAAGCATTTCAGATATTGGAGGTGGACAGGTGATGCTGACCCAACACACACTACAGCCTGGAACCTCTGAGGTAGAAGCCGGGTGGTATAAGAGCTTCTGAGGCCTGTGAACAACATCTAGAGGCCTGAGAGTACACCTGCACTCTAGAGGAGACAAAAAAAATGTCCCCAAGCAGCTGGTTAAACAACACACTCACACGGGGGAAATAATAAAAACCTTCTGCCTTTTATTTATAACCTCAGCCGCACAGCAGAGAAGAAGCCTCAGAGCAGAGAAGACGCAGCCACACACACACAGACAGACAGTAACAGCTGGTTAGTGGAGCGAAGTCTCACAGTTCAGGTCACACAGCAGCTACACTCTACTTTAGGAATAACAGCTAAAGGCCACAGCGCTTAATTCTTGTACTTTAATCTATAGATATTTCATTTATTGCTTTCGCCTATAATAACAAAATATTGGCAAATGTCCACCACAAGTTTTACAGATCTAAAGTTGCATAAATAAGCACTTACTAACAGCCAAAAACCTCAACAAATATTATTTCTTTAAAAGGTTCAAATGTTAATTACAATCGTGAACCTGAAACAAACAATTCTTCAAGGAAATTCAACAAGTCAAAGATGAAGATAAAGTGATAGTATTTGAAGTTGAAAATATCAAAATACTTGAACTTATTCCAACACACACATGCTCGTCTCCATGACTTCTGAGAACTTTATATAGATTTTCCACATACTTACTATAACCTTTACCCCAATTATTTCTTGCCCTACACGAACAACAGCCACTACCTAAAAAAAACCTAACAACATGTTCTTATGATTCACGTTATATGGGAATGAGGAAGACATTAACAAATAATTTGATTTAGGTCCCAACAAAATGGGTAATACCTGGACCAGACACACACACACACACACTATGGAGGACCATACATGACTTAAGTAAAAATAAATAAATGTATAAATAAATACAGAAATAAATAAATAAATAAAAAAGGAAATACATTAATTAATACAGAAATAAATATGTTAATACCAAAAGAAATGTCAAAAGAAATGTCTTAAATATATTTTAACATTTATTTTTTCCCTGATACATTTCCTTTTCATTTGCAGTGTCCTTATGCTAATGAGAAAGGCGGGCCTAACCGCAGTCTCATGCAGGATTGGTCACAGGAGTGTAATGATCCAGCCCTACTACTTCTGCCTCTCAATGCTGGTGTCCAGTAGCTGTTTGCAGCGTTGAGCCAGTTCACACTTAAAATGAACTAGTTCAAGTTCAGAGGGTTAGTTAAGGTTATTTTTTATTGGGATGATTTAGCTGTCTGTAGTCCTGACTGTAAGCGTCACGTCTCGTTTTCTACTGAGCACAAGGAGCGAGCCGGGAGGAGAAGGAGGAAACAGAAACTCCAGCTCGTTACAAACCACCTGCAGCCTGTGCTCTGAACATGAAGCCGCTGATCTCTAAGCAGATGTGACCAGAGAAGCTCTGTGTTTTCACTGTTTCCACTGTTCCACAGAGTCACTAACTGGCTGTTTCACGGTGAAGAGCTCAAGTCTCAGTCACTGCCCGTGTCTCTGAGCGAATGTGTGACGGAGCGCAGGGGCTGTGTAATTAACTTTGTCTATACTCTGATCAAATGTATTTATTGTCATATTTTACTTCACAGAACATAGACACTGAGGCGAACACTTCCATGGGGCAAACTGTGATGGGAGTGTATGTCATACACAAGGTGGGTGCGGAGCCTGAAGAGGAGCCAGAGGACATTGGTGTCCTGATTGAGGGTGTGAAGGTCCTCAGTGGTTTGGGTAACATTGCAATTGCCTGTGCTCTGCTCTTTGGACTGATATACTGTCTGAACCTGAGCTACCAACCAGAGCTCAAATGCACTTTTGAAGTCCTGCAGAAGATTCTCCTAAACCTGGATGGGCAGAGGTTGTCGTCCAAGGCACAGTTCCTGAAGACCAAGCTTCTGCACTGAATGAGCTTAAAGAAGACTGAAAGAAGCCTGGTATTTGTATATATATATATATGACTTCTTTCTTTGTTTTTAGGCCCGAGCACTGACATGAAAGGTCAGGTGAGACCCTATTGAAGTTGTAATGATTATTTTTATTATTATTATTATTCAGGCAAATGAATTTGCTTTTTGAGGGCTTTAACATGCTCAAATTCTTACCAAAATTGGCAGAGTTAGAAAGTGGTGAAAATGTACGTATTCTGGAGGAATTTTCAATGGGCATCGCAAAATGTCTCAATGGTGCCCCCCGAGTGGGCTCATTGGTGGAATAGTAATGGTTCTCTTACTACAATGGAATGCTTAGTGTTTACAGTTTACGGACACTTGGAGACTTTATTTGATAGGTTTATTCAAGTAAGAGTTGGGACAGCTTTATCAGGAAGCTAATAGTGGAAAATGGTACTCCTCAGGGCAGTGTCATTAGTCCACTATTGTTTTACATTATGATTAATGATGTATTCTCTCAAGTTCATGGTGATATTAGGCGGGTTCCTTCTTCTTCTGTCTTTGGTTAATGGCAGGTGGCAACTAACATCAGAGTGCATTATCGCCACCTTTAGATCTACTAGCTGCATTTAAACCTTATAGAGCACTATAAGGTTTAAAGGCAGCTAAACATCTATAATCATAGGCAACATGCATGCATGTTGCCTATGATTATAGATTTTAACTTTTCACCTATAATGAAATCTAGTAGTAGCTGGTGGGAATGCATCTTAACATAGGTTGCAACAAAGAGGAAAAATAATACATTTCCACTTCAGCACACCATCAAACTTCATTGAAGACGAAGAAGAACTTCAGCACACTCTATCAACTTTAACAATGAAAAAATTACTTAGAACCTTGAGAAATTTTTTCCGGCAATGCTTCTGTTATAGGTAAGCATAGTGCAACATATCTCACATATTTTGATCGTTTCATTTATACATTTAAGAGGACAGGAATTATCAGAAGAAAGCCTTCTCAAAGCATTCACAAAGCAGTAGCTGGTCAATACTACGTGAGAATAAGGGGTATAAAACATATGCAGAAACAGAACAAAGATACAGACCACCAGATTTCTGTCTATTTTGAGGAAGATTATAACAATATGGAGGTATGCACGGGAGAGTGAGAGATAGTAGAGGTTAGGAGGGAGGACTACAGGTGAGAGCTGATGAAAAGTTGGAGTTGAAGATCATATTGAGATTTGATGAGGAGTAGCGGACACACTAGGCGTGTGAACAACAAACAAACGACACATAGGTGATCTGCGGCTCAACCGCTGCCTGTGAGTCCAGAGAGTTAATAAGATCGACGGTGAACACTGTCAAATCATTGGTGGAATAGTAATGGTTCTCTTACTACAATGGAATGCTTAGTGTTTATGGTTTACGGACACTTGGAGACTTTATTTGATAGGTTTATTCAAGTAAGAGTTGGGACAACTTTATCAGGAAGCTAATGGTGGAAAATGGTACTCCTCAGGGCAGTGTCATTAGTCCACTATTGTTTTCCATTATGATTAATGATGTATTCTCTCAAGTTCATGGTGATATTGGGCGGGCTCCTTCTTCTTCTGTCTTTGGTTAATGGCAGGTGGCAACTAACATCAGAGTGCATTATCGCCACCTTTAGATCTACTAGCTGCATTTAAACCTTATAGAGCACTATAAGGTTTAAAGGCAGCTAAAAATCATAGGCAATTTGCATGCATGTTGCCTATGATTTTAACTTTTGACCTATAATTAAATATAGTAGTAGCTGGTGGGAACGCATCTTAACATAGGTTGCAACAAACAGGAAAAATATAGATTTTCCACTTCAGCAAACCATCAAACTTCATTGAAGACGAAAGAGAAATTCAGCACACTCTATCAACTTTTAACCATGAAAAAATTACTTCGAACCTTGAGAAATTTTTTCGGGCAATGCTTCTGTTATAGGTGAGCATAGTGCAACATATCTCACATATTTTGATCGTTTCATTTATACATTTAAGAGGACAGGAATTATCAAAAGAAAGCCTTCTCAAAGCATTCACAAAGCAGTAGCTGGTCAATACTACGTGAGAATAAGGGGTATAAAACATATGCAGAAACAGAACAAAGATACAGACCACCAGATTTCTGTCTATTTTGAGGAAGATTATAACAATATGGAGGTATGCACGGGAGAGTGAGAGATAGTAGAGGTTAGGAGGGAGGACTACAGGTGAGAGCTGATGAAAAGTTGGAGTTGAAGATCATATTGAGATTTGATGAGGAGAGAGGAATTTTTTCAGTGAGTCCAGTGAAATTGATTTCTGTGTTGAAAAACAATGCAAGTAAGAGACATCAGCAAGGCTAAGATTTCAGAGATGGGAATTGTTGATTGTTTGAGAGTTTGTTGATGGTGGTGGATAGCAAATTTGGATTTGGTCCACATGGAATGAACATGTACTCAGGGTATACTCCAAATGTGGAAAAATAATAAAAGTGATAAAATGTCTACAGGGTCAGAATGGGGAGAGAGCAGGTCGTCAATGGAAAAATATTTATGAACGGCACTTTATGTCTGTGCTATGGTTGTATTGCCGATGGTTCAGCAGCTAAAATATTTTAAAATGGTTGGAGATTACGGAAGCTCAAGCTTTGAGACCCAATATGGACTGCTTTCACTCCAAACACTGAAAATTGGGTCTGGTTTGAGTAAATTTGACTTTGTTCAAAGTAGAATAAGACTAATCGGTAGGTGTGTTTGTGTCTGTCAAGATCAAGCTCAGCTGATAGAGAAGAAAAAGCAGACAAGAAGAGACAGAAAGGCTGCATAAGAAAAGACAGTCCCTCAGCCGGCAAGACTCCCGCTGAACCGCCAACCAGGAAGATACCTCTACGAGAAAGACTCTTTGGGAAACCGGTGGATAAGAAGAAGAAGCAAGACCGGATTTCAAAAGACAGTCCCTCAACAACCAAGACTGCCACTGAAAAGCCAATCAGTGAGAAACCGTCAGACAAACATGTCTTAAAGAAACCAGTGGTAAGGTTTCACGTTGAATAGATTTTAGAAGTTAATAAGATATGTATTCTTTTATGCTTGTGGACAATCAAAATGTATGACTTTTTTTTTTTACTCTGCAGGGAAAAAAGTCTGTTTTGAAAACAGTTAAAAGAGAACAAAGCTGCATCTCAAGGTAAGTAAAACCTCTCCCTGCAATCACTACCCTAAAAACAAGAATGTCAGATATTTCTGTGCACGCTGTGTCTTACATTAACATTTACGGGTTTACCTCAGTAAAATGTTTTATAAAAAGGTTAGCACGATGGAATAAGTTCTTCATCACATTTTTCAGCAGGGTTGTATGGGCTGGTGGTGTTTTCTGTTTCCAATTCCACATACTCCTGTTTAACAACAGCCACAAGTTTTTTCACAGTACAATAAATATAATCAGTAGGTGTGTTTTTGTCTGTCAGCAGTGGTGACTCCACTGACATTCCAGCAGCTGCAACAAGAGCAGCTAAAGGAAAGAAAAAGATATATAAGAAGAAGCAGCAAGACTGGATCCCAAAGGACAGTCCCTCAACAACCAAGACTGCCACTGAAAAGCCAATCAGTGAGAAACCTTCAGAGAAACATCTCTTAAAGAAACCAGTGGTAAGGTTCCACGTTGAATAGATTTTGCAAGTTAATAAGATATGTATTCTTTTATGATTGTGCATCAAAATGTATGACTTTTTTTTTTTACTCTGCAGGGAAAAAAGTCTGTTTTGAAAACAGTTAAAAGAGAACAAAGCTGCATCTCAAGGTAAGTAAAACCTCTCCCTGCAATCACTAACCTAAAAAAAAGAATGTCAGATATTTCTGTGCACGCTGTGTCTTACATTAACATTTACGGGTTTACCTCAGTAAAATGTTTTTTAAAAAGGTTAGCACGATGGAATAAGTTCTTCATCACATTTTTCAGCAGGGTTGTATGGGCTGGTGGGGTTTTCTGTTTCCAATTCCACATACTCCTGCTTAACAACAGCCACAACTTTTTTCACAGTAGAATAAATATAATCAGTAGGTGTGTTTTTGTCTGTCAGCAGTGGTGACTCCACTGACATTCCAGCAGCTGCAACAAGAGCAGCTAAAGGAAAGAAAAAGATATATAAGAAGAAGCAGCAAGACTGGATCCCAAAGGACAGTCCCTCAACAACCAAGACTGCCACTGAAAATCTAATCAGTGAGAAACCTTCAGAGAAACATCTCTTAAAGAAACCAGTGGTAAGGTTCCACGTTGAATAGATTTTGGAAATTAATAAGATATGTATTCTTTTATAATCGTGGACAATCAAAATGTATGACTTTTTTTTTTTTACTTTACAGGAAAAAAAGTCTGTTTTGAAAACAGTTAAAAGAGAACAAAGCTGCATCTCAAGGTAAGTGAAACCTCTCCCTGCAATCACTACCCTAAAAAAAAGAATGTCAGACATTTCTGTGCATGCTGTGTCTTACATTAACATTTACGGGTTTACCTCACTAAAATGTTTTATAAAAAGTTTAGCACGATGGAGTAAGTTCTTCAACACATTTTTCAGCAAGGTTGTATGGGCTGGTGGGGTTTTCTGTTTCCAATTAAAATGTTTGATTTATCCCTTTAAAAAGAGATTTTATCAACAGCCACAACTTTTTTCACAGTAGAATAAATATAATCAGTAGGTGTGTTTTTGTCTGTCAGCAGTTGTGACTCCACTGATATTCCAGCAGCTGCAACAAGAGCAGCTAAAGGAAAGAAAAAGATATATAAGAAGAAGCAGCAGGACTGGATCCCAAAGGACAGTCCCTCAACAACCAAGACTGCCACTGAAAAGCCAATCAGTGAGAAACCATCAGATAAACACCTCTTAAAGAAACCAGTGGTAAGGTTTCACGTTGAATAGATTTTAGAAGTTAATAAGATATGTATTCATTTATAATAGTGGACAATCAAAATGTATGCCTTTTTTTTTTACTCTGCAGGGAAAAAAGTCTGTTTTGAAAACAGTTAAAAGAGAACAAAGCTTCATCTCAAGGTAAGTAAAACCTCTCCCTGCAATCACTACCCTAAAAAAAAGAATGTCAGATATTTCTGTGCACGCTGTGTCATACATTAACATTTACGGGTTTACCTCAGTCAAATGTTTTATAAAAAGGTTAGCACGATTGAGTAAGTTCTTCATCACATTTTTTAGCAGGGTTGCATGGGCTGGTGGGGTTTTCTGTTTCCAATTCCACATAGTCAGGCTTTGTGCTCAGTGTGTCACAAAAAGTATAAAATTGTGGATTTATCCTTTTAAAAAGAGATTTTATCAACAGCCACAACTTTGTTCATAGTAGATTAAGAATACTCAGTAGGTGTGTTTGTGTCTGTCAGCAGTGGTGACTCAACTGATATTCAAGCAACTTTAACAAGAGCAGCTGAAGAAAAGAAAAAGGGATATAAGAAGAAGCTACAAGAGCAGATCCCAAAAGACAGTCCCTCAACCACTAAGACTGCCACTGAACAGCCAATCAGTGAGAAACCTACAGTTGAACATCTATCAGAGAAACCGGTGGTAAGGTTTCACGTTGAATAGATTTGAGAAATTAATAAGATATGTATTCATTTATAATCGTGGACAATCAAAATGTATGACTTTTTTTTTTTACTCTGCAGGGAAAAAAATCTGTTTTGAAAACAGTTAAAAGAGAACAAAGCTTCATCTCAAGGTATGTAAAACCTCTCCCTGCAATCACTACCCTAAAAAAAAGAATGTCAGATATTTCTGTGCACGCTGTGTCTTACATTAACATTTACGGGTTTACCTCAGTAAAATGTTTTATAAAAAGGTTAGCATGATGGCGTAAGTTCTTCATCACATTTTTTAGCAGGGTTGCATGGGTTGGTGGGGTTTTCTGTTTCCAATTCCACATAGTCAGGCTTTGTGCTCAGTGTGTCACAAAAAGTATAAAATTGTGGATTTATTCTTTTAAAAAGAGATTTTATCAACAGCCAAAACTTTGTTCATAATAGATTAAGAATACTCAGTAGGTGTGTTTGTGTCTGTCAGCAGAGGTGACTCAAATGATATTCAAGCAACTTTAACAAGAGCAGCTGAAGAAAAGAAAAAGGGATATAAGAAGAAGCTACAAGAGCAGATCCCAAAAGACAGTCCCTCAACCACTACGACTGCCACTGAACAGCCAATCAGTGAGAAACCTACAGTTGAACATCTATCAGAGAAACCGGTGGTAAGGTTTCACGTTAAATAGATTTGAGAAGTTAATAAGATATGTATTCATTTATAAGATATGTATTCATTTATAATTTTTTTATAATCTTGGACAATTCAAATTTATGGAATTTGTTTTTACTTTACAGGAAACGAAAACTGTTTTGAATTCAGATGGAGAACCAAGCTCCATCTCAAGGTAAGTCAAACCTATCCCTGCAATCAGTACCCTAAAAAAAAAAAGAATGTCAGATATTACTTGTAGAGATTAAGATTATAAGTACTGAGCTTGATGAAAGGTCTATAAACTCTACCTACCTGGCTGACAGGATCTGGTATACTTGGCTGCATCTAACTTTGTTCGTAGTGGAAAGATCACCAGCATAAATATTCCGTCCCTATGTCTCACAACAGTGCGTTAAATATCAGTGAAGGAGACCTGATCCCCTCCCCCACAACACATTACGTTGCACAAAAATACCTTGGCAACGGCGCATATGGAATGGTCACCCAATGCAGGAATGTGACCACCGGTGAGACGGTGGCTCTAAAAATCATCGAAAGCCTCTGGGACATTGACTATGCACAAGTAGAGGAGGTCATCCTTCAAAACATGAAGAAGCTCAGCTCAGACAGGTTCAACATCGTCAGATTTTACGAGTCCTTCTTCTACAAGGAACATTACTGTCTTGTGTTTGAGCTCCTGGATATGGATCTGCAGAAATTCAAACAGATCAGCCCGGGGCAACACCTTCAGCTGAAGCAGATTCGCCCCATTCTGCAGCAGGTTTGTTTTTTAAACTCAAGCTCTTACACTTACTGCTTTGTAGATTGAAGGGTAAACTTGGTCGCTAAAAAGTGACTGTTACAGTTGTTGTTGATGAAATGAACTCTGTAGCTCATGATTATTATTATGCTTTTCATGATTTCAGCTAGCTACAGCCTTGGACTTTTTGAACATCGCAGGGATCATTCATGCAGATTTGAAGCCAGATAACATCATGCTGGTGGATCATGTCAGGCAGCCACTCAAGGTTAAAGTTATTGACTTTGGCTTATCCTTTGATGATCCTGAGGAAATGCTCGGTCAAACCCTCCAGACCTTGTGGTACAGGTTAGTAACTGACAGCATATCTGTATACCTGGGACAGCTGTGTTTGCTGTAAATAATTGGACAAGTCCTGTACACTGGCATGTCAGATTTATATCTCAGAAACTGACAGTAACAAGGAGTTTAGCAAATTTTAAACCTCAGTAATATGTTTGTGTTTCTTATCCTAAGGGCTCCTGAGATTCTGTCTCTAGATTCTTTCAGCGGGAAGATCGACGTATGGTCTCTCGGCTGCATTGCTGCTGAGCTGTCAATGGGCACACCGCTGTTCCGTGCCAAGGATGAGGAAGATTTGGTCAGTATCTGCACTTAAAACACACCAAACACGTACAGTTCTGCCTTGATGTTTGTGTATTTTCAAATCCATACACTTGATTATTATAGTGAAAGAGTTTCAAGTAGAAGTTCACTGATTTTTACTATTCTACTAATGAGACAAACAAGAGACACTTCATTCATATGTCTCAGTAACAGAAGTGAACCTGATGTACATGATCAACAATGTAAACTTGAAGTTAAATAACTCTCACAATGTTGTGTTTTTTCCACAGATGATGAAAATTGCATTTGCACGAAGAGATCCATGGCAAGGAGGAAACCTCCTACCACATGCGTTCTGGCCAAGATCTTGGTTGGAAGGCAGATTTATGGTATAAAACTATTTTACAACCATTTAGCTGGCTCCAGTAGCTCACTAATTAAGGTGTCTTTCGTTCAGTCTGTGTTTCTTTTCCCTGTGCCATCCACTGCCTTTTGAGCAATCTATCTCAATGAAACAATTCTTGATTTCAGTCAATAGGTTCAATTCTAGTTTGAGATCACCAGCCTGGATGAATTTATAACAGCACGATGCCTTCATAATCCAAACAGGAGTACATCTAACATGTTTGTTCTCCTCATCTTGTTAAAGAGGAATCATCCTGCCTGGTCTCAAGACGTCCAAGCGGAATTTTATGACCTGCAGTCCTTTATGGACCTAATGACTGAGATGCTGATGATGAGTCAGTATAAAAGAATTACCCCCGCCAGAATTCTCCAGCATCCATTTATCACCATGAGCCACCTTCAAGGTTCATGCAAAAACAGCCTCTAGTAAGTCTATGTTTAGATGTTCTGATTAAGTCTGTGCTGTTGGACATGGGTGGAAAATATAAGAGCTATAAGGTGATTATGGTGTTTGGCTCAGCAGTTTCTTTTGTCTTCCAGTGTGAAGTCATGTAAGGATCAGATGGACATCTGATGGCCAGGATCAGAGCTCTGAGGATGGAGGACATTGATACCAGGTGATCCTGCAAATGTCCCTGAGCAAGGACTGCTCTAGCACTGCCTGCCCAGCCAAGGAGGGCAAAAAAGGGAATGCAAAGTCTGGCAACAGGAGAGTGTTTGAAATATCTTTCTGTTGGATCATTTTATGTTGTAGAAGAATAGTTCAACATT
The DNA here is from genome assembly GCF_949316205.1 of Platichthys flesus. Classification (NCBI taxonomy): domain Eukaryota; kingdom Metazoa; phylum Chordata; class Actinopteri; order Pleuronectiformes; family Pleuronectidae; genus Platichthys; species Platichthys flesus. Next base: position 11,591,643 of record NC_084951.1, read on the forward strand.
TTGGTAAATATTCAGTTTTTTTGCTCAGAGTTCAATGGAAAGAATGATACAACTCTCATAACTATGGATCTGGAGCCAACTGCTTTATGATCAAGAGTTAAATTATTTTCTTATCCACATCTCAGACCAGAAGACTCCCAAGCCAAGGTCAGAAGGAGTGAACGACTGGCAGCCACTCGAAAGGGCACAAGTGGGAAAACTGGCCCATACCAGTCCAAGAGGATGAGAGAGAGGCATGATCCCTCATCCAATGGCAAGCCCTCAAGAAAGAAGAGACACATGGGCCCTAATGGAATGAGAGACTCCCAAGACGAAGTCAAAAGGAGTGAACGACTGGCAGCCATTCGAAAAGGTGCAAGTGGACAAATGGGCCCAATCCGGCTCAAGAGGATAAGAGGGAGAGATGACAGTGTTGGACAAAACCGGTTCATGGCGAGAAGGAGGATAGAACTTGCCCTTTAAAAATCAACAGTTTAAAAGAGGCTGATGAACTAAAGAATAGAATGAGGAGACCGAAGATCTTAATTTATGTTTTGTCTGCTCTTTTTAATTGATGTGTTATTTTTTAAATCTCCCCTTATTAACATATTCACAGCTTGATTGTGAATTAATACATATGAAATAAAGACATTTGTCTGACGTGGAGATTTTCCACATTAATAACTGCGTAATTATTAGATGAAACTCCCGCCAAATTAATAGGAAAGCTTGAGCTTGCTGAGAACCATACTACCCTTCCAAATGTTCAGTGTTTTATTTCAGTTTTCTTAAAAATATTTCTAATTTATTATATTATACTTAATTTACTTTTACCTAAGTGTTCCCTTCTTGTTTCTTCCTTATACCGTAATTGCCACATACACTTTGCGATTTCTCCTAGTCAAGTGTATTTTGACATTGGGTCATGTCAAGTCATTTACTTTCCTATAAAACAGTGAAGCTGAAAACCTCTAGAGTCATTTTCACTGCCGTGGTTCTATTCTCTTGACCCAAAACGAGGGGGAAAAAGGATCACATTAAGCCACCTGGTTTTGCCTTCCTTGGTTTTTTACTAATGAAAAATTGTACAGGCGAACATCCATTTTCACCATGTTAACCCAAATCGCGTGACGATGTCAGCAATCTCATATGTTGAAGAACCATTACACAGAAGAGCTCGAGGAGTTCACCAAGGTGAAGGGAAAAAAGAACAAACTGTGGCAGAAAATTTAGGAAACTGCATTTAACCCAAGTAATGAATTCTGTAACTTATGGAGTCTATTGTTGTGTTATTTTTCATTTATGACTATCAAACTAGATAATAAAGTTCTTTGGCATCATTCTGTGTAGGTATTTGTTTAACCTGAGCAAGAAAACAAAACAATGACAGCTATAATTACTTCTATGAAGGATTAGTGGCATAGAGTCGTTAACAGAGCCTGAATCGATGGATCATTTTGTTTTATCTGGCACTGACTTGTTGGCATCAAGCATCCAGTTCCCTGTCAGCATTATAGGTAAATTATGTAAGTATGTGTGTGTGTGTGCGCGCACATGTATCACTCGACTTCCAAATGGGGCCCGATCGAGAACTTCCACAGATTTATACAACTTCTCATCAATACCACTTCAAAAATTGAACTTGACAACATCCACAGTTAGGGTATCCACAAATTATAACCCCTAACCTCAACAATACAAAACCACTGCAAAGGAAACCACAAAGTGACAGCAAAGTGTTTGTCAAACTCACACTCAAGATTCAAACAAAACTATTCTTCTTAAATTTACAAATAACATGAAGCAAGGAATAGAGACACACCAAGCTTAATCATTCATTTTAGGATATGATGAATAATAGTTTGGTAATTTAACAACTAGTAGTAATATTTCAGCAATAAATATTTGTGAATCATTATGTAGCCTACATCATTAGGGTAAATAAAAGAAATAAAATAATGAAAAAGTATAAAACAGGTATAGTTTCAGAAATGGTACCATGGCTGCATCTAACAATAACTGTCTATTGTGCTAATGATTAATACAATAATTAGTCAGATTAAATAATGGAAAAAATAGTTAGTTGATAAATAACTAAGAATCGTCAATTAGTTAATGGATGTAGCCACTTTCAATAGCCAAAGATGAATAATTAAATGTAGTTCTCTGTCTGAACCAAAATCCAGACATTTTGTTTGATGACATGAGATTATTATTATGTTTTAGCTTTATACATGACTGAACCATTATGCTGTTGATTCCATTTATGGACTTCGTGTCCAAATAGTAATAGTAATAGTGATAATACTAAAACTGGGGTATATATATTTCATCATGTATGATATTTAAATGATTTTCTGTGCATGTCATTCTATATTAGCGATAGTGTTCTCCGGTGAGAACAGAAGAAAATCTCAGCTGCGTCTGTTTATTCTTTGTAATGTATGTGAGGGTCACGTGTCCTCTGCACGACTTAAGCAGCTGAGAACGAGCCCGAGGACAAATGTGTGTTCATGTTGTTTTCGTTGTTGTGACATACTGGCGCAATCACGGTTGTTCCTCCCTCTCGTCCTGCTCGTGGCTCTGTTAATGCACTGACTCCACTGGGCGACAGGGCAAATCATGCACAGTTCACAAAGGGACACACAAAGACAGAGAGAGGGAGAATGGGGGGGGGGGGGAGGCAGGAAAGAGGATGACAGAGGATCAAATGTATGTGTGTGTGTGTGTGTTTGCGTGCGATTGTCAGCATGTCTGTGGTATTAGGCCTGAGCAGAGCGAGCGTGTCCTGGAGAGAAGCTGTTGATTCAACTGGTCGTAGCCAGGGCTTTGTCGCCCTTGTCCTCATCTTTCTGTGTCCCTCTCTCACTCTCTCTAATTCCCATTCTTACCCAGTCTCGCTCTCCCCTGCCCTGTCTGCATGTCACTCTCACATAGAGGACATTTTGCTTTAATCCCAAAAGCCCCTCCTCTTGTGCTTCTTTGTCAGGTCATCATTGTAAATCTCAATATGCGTAGAATCGGCCAAACTGGTTCAAAATAAATCCACATTCTTATGTGTGTGTGTGTGTGTGTGTGTGTGTGTGTGTGTGTTTGTTCATCCTTTCAGAGAATGAAAGCTGCTTCAGTGTGACACATGTAAACATATGTGAGATCCAGATGAGGAACACTGGTGAAATGGAAATTTGTATGGATGCTTCCTAGTGTCGCTGTTGCATTTTCACTCTCGTCTGTGTATCCTTACTTCAAGCTGCCAGATTTGCCCAAATCATATCTTATGCACAATAAAGACTGAAAAAACTCAGTCTTTCAGTCTGACTGGGAAACCAGAGGGAATTTTAGGGAAATCTGTGATGCTCAAGCAGGCAATAGTCTAGTGTTTCTATTCAAAGGCAGGCTTTGTAATGTGTTTCTGAAAAAACTTTTTGTTGAAATCCTGCACGTCTAAAAGCCATCAATAAATAGTTATCTGAAAAAAAAATAAACAGAGCTGGTGCCTGTGTTACTCACAGCACTGTAATTAAGAAGGCCAAGTGAAATGATTGGCTGGTGTAACAGTCCGTCACTAAAAACTTGCATACACCACTGAAGCAGAGTCGATGGCCAGAAGTCAGTGAGCAATCACGGAAAAGTCGGCTTCAAGCGGACGTTCATGTGTTTGGGGATGTAGCACTGATAAGAGGGCTGATCCGAGGTGGGATGCATAGGTTGTGTTGTTTTAAGGATTACCAACCCTAACTTGAATTTATCATAATGAGGTAAAGGTTGATTGTAAAGTGTCCAGGAATTTAAAGAGAAAGCAAGTAATATGATCATCTTTACACGCACCATGTCTGATCCTAAGGTTGGATTTTGTTTTTTTTAGCAGGATCCATAAACTACTGAATAAACTAGCATACGTCCCATTTCGCAATGTTAAAAAAGTTAAGTAATAGTTAAAGGAAAGTAACTCCTGCCTCTGCCTCCTGTATTGGATCAGCATCAAACTTTAATGACTTCTTGTCTGACACACACCACATCATGGAAATCAGTTCAGAAACAGATTCTCAAGGTTTATTATCTGACACCTCACAGAGGAAAAAACACATTATAAAAATAAAACAAGTATTTGCATGTAGTGTTTGCCTGGCAGTGAATGTCGCTGTGCAAAAAATAACAGCTCCAGAAAATATAGCAAACAGCCAATAAAACACGTGTATCATAGTGTTCTTATTGTATTTGGAGGCAGAGCTGTGTGTGTTCTCACAAGTCATTGTGCTTTGTTACAATAGCCTTAATGGAACAGCGTGTTTAGAAGCTGCTAATCCTGAGCCAGTGATGGAAACATGCGCACCTCGAGCCTTGGCCTTCTATTTTTGCCTCCAGCATCCTCAGCACTTTAGGCATGCGTCTTCCCAAGCTCGAGCTTATGGGCAGCTAGCACCTCATTAGCATTCTGCAAAGCAGTTAACATAGCTGAAGATGCATAGGGGGTTCAGTGTCTTGCTAGCAAGGAGACTGAGAAGAGCCTGGAATCGAACTTTCGACGTTATGGGAAGTAAGAAAAGAAGGAATGACAAGAAAAGACTTTGGCTGTGCGTCCGTCTGAAATATACAGACCACAAACTTTTCATTCCTGATTCCTGTGTATGTTGCCTGTGATCTGTGGTCAGTGGAAAAGGAAAACAACTGGCAAAAAACCCCAATGGTTTTTCAGCAAAACAGCATTAAGCTGCGTCCGCACTGGTTTTCACTCATCATAGCTGAACCTTACATCCAATGCGACTGCCTTAAGATACAGTACCTGTAGTAACCACTAGATGCTGACCCCAAGAGACATGCCTGAGTGGAGGTTAAATGTCTTTCTACAAGGCAATACAAGCTGTGATCCCAAAAGTGCATGTCACTCTTCTATTATGTCTTCATGACAGTTTAAAAATATGTCTGACATTAAAGCTTTGAGGACGTAAGGTAAGGCATGTGTTAGCACCACAGCCTTCAATCACAGCCTGTTCAACACACCTCTCCTCCACTAGAGTGTGTTTTCCAGCTCCACAAAGGTAAATTAATTCAACACACAGTGCAGAAAGTATACAAGCACTGACCCACTCTACAAAAGGTGCAGACAGGCTTGACAGGCATGATGACCATCACTATAGTGACACCAATGTGACAAACAAACCCTACTTTTTACAAACAGGCTGAACCAGGAGATCCAGGCTGTGTGATTCAACAGCGACAGCTCCGGGTCGCGGGGGACAAATCGACCAAGTGGAGGAGCGAACGAGATGAGTCCATTTTGGCCGTCCAACTGACTGTGAGACCGCCTCACAGCTCCCTGTTCTGGAACAGACATGGGTGGACATAAATCACCATGAGCTCTTTGGGTTCACTCAGAGTGAACTGTTAGTGGTTACTGGACTTTTTTAAACATATTGTTCTCACAGAAGCCAATCTGTGTGTGTGTGTGTGTGTGTTTGTGTGTGTGTGTGTGTGTGTATGTATGTGTGTGTGTGACTGAAATGTGATACCTACAGTGGCTGTGCAGACTAACAAAATAACGATGAAGGAATGGCAGGATGCTAAAGACAACCTACAGTTTATAAATTTGGCAAACTACTCGGTTTAACGTTTATTTTTTAATCCTATTCCTGATAATATGCCTTCATCTTCCAGCAGAACGTAACTGACCAGCTGCTATCTGTGTGATAATTCCAGATATCTGTGTTTGTTTGTTTGTGGCTCACATATATTAAGAACTGTCTATATTATCTGCTTCACACATGTCATTTGTATCGTTGAGGGCCCACGGACGTCCAGTGTTGAACTTGGTGTGATTTGGACATGTGATACATTCAATATTAATAGACTCATCAACGCAAGCAACATTGTTGATCACGACAACAGATGTGTTCACGACAATGGCAACGACAACTGACTCTCCAGCTCATGGTTCTGAGTCGAGCTTCGCTGAACTGCAACCAGCTTCACCACAGGCCAAGTTAACGGCCCATTCTAATCAGGCAAGTTAACAACGGGCTCTGCACTAGTCTATAATAAAGAAAATTACCATCCTTGGCCTTGACCCAGCTCTGGCCTGCTGGCGAGGTCTTATACAGACCTTTACGTTGACTCATACAGTACTTGTTCCTTGGGCTGGTACTTATGCTCATATGAACGATGCATGTGGAACTCTGACAGACGATGTCAGGTCACAGCCGGCCTGGAGAAAAAAGAAGCCGGAGATCACATCCGTAACAAATTGCAGCAGAGGCACGTTTTTCAGTGAGGCCTTTTCTACAATGTTTCTTAATTTAATCTCTGATGTTAATGAATAGTTTAACATTCAGAGAGAACAGATAGGTTAGTCTGTCGTGGTGGGTTTTATTACTTTAGGAAAGGGACAGGCTGTTCCCCTGCTTTCAGTCTTTTGCTGCTCACTCAGCTTCACATTTACTGAAAAGATGCAATTGTGGTTACAATCCTCTCATTTAGGTCTAAGCAACACAAATATGTGTATTTTCCCAAAATATCAAATTATAATTCAATAAACATATCTATGAGTGTGTGTGAAATTTGGTGTTGGACCTTGGAGGAGGCATATCTGATTTACTGAATGACATTCTAGTTACTTGTGAATCCAGTTCATTCTGTTTTGTTCTCTCTTGCAACTTAGTTATTAAAAAAATGATATAGCAAAATGTCATCAAGTCTCATGCTAAGATTTGAGTTGAGCTTGAATGAGCATTCAGCTAAAACACAGTATGCTGAGCATGAGTATGGTGACGTTGTATCTCTGTATGCGACTATCACTGCAAAGCCGGGGCCACTTTCCCATGCTTCTCTCTTTCTATCTGTCTAGACAAGATCACACACACACGTGCACACACACAAGGACATAATTTATCTCATCCGCTCAAAGATCAGAAATAGCATTGAAAACCTCAAAACTCTGGTTCTTTCTGTTGGGTTTTCTCTCCTCTTCTAGTATCTGCACTCTGGCTCATGTGCTTTATAAAGAAGAAAACCTCCTCAATTCAAGGTGTTAATGACTCTTAGCATCTCATTAAATAGGACAAATTAGAACCCTACCAAATTAAAACACACCAGTCATGTTTCCAGTACCTGTATATAAAGATACCTACTTAGACTACTATTTATCTGTATGCATTTAGGTTGTGTAATTTGCCAAAAAATTATAAAAAAATAAAACACCTTATCGATATCGATAGTGGATATCGATAATTATGATGATAAATGTAATATTGCTATTTATTTATGCTCCGAGTGAAGGTTCAGGTTTTAATCTTATCTTTAAGAGCAAAGAATGACACACACTTGACAAACAGCAAAGCATTTCAGATATTGGAGGTGGACAGGTGATGCTGACCCAACACACACTACAGCCTGGAACCTCTGAGGTAGAAGCCGGGTGGTATAAGAGCTTCTGAGGCCTGTGAACAACATCTAGAGGCCTGAGAGTACACCTGCACTCTAGAGGAGACAAAAAAAATGTCCCCAAGCAGCTGGTTAAACAACACACTCACACGGGGGAAATAATAAAAACCTTCTGCCTTTTATTTATAACCTCAGCCGCACAGCAGAGAAGAAGCCTCAGAGCAGAGAAGACGCAGCCACACACACACAGACAGACAGTAACAGCTGGTTAGTGGAGCGAAGTCTCACAGTTCAGGTCACACAGCAGCTACACTCTACTTTAGGAATAACAGCTAAAGGCCACAGCGCTTAATTCTTGTACTTTAATCTATAGATATTTCATTTATTGCTTTCGCCTATAATAACAAAATATTGGCAAATGTCCACCACAAGTTTTACAGATCTAAAGTTGCATAAATAAGCACTTACTAACAGCCAAAAACCTCAACAAATATTATTTCTTTAAAAGGTTCAAATGTTAATTACAATCGTGAACCTGAAACAAACAATTCTTCAAGGAAATTCAACAAGTCAAAGATGAAGATAAAGTGATAGTATTTGAAGTTGAAAATATCAAAATACTTGAACTTATTCCAACACACACATGCTCGTCTCCATGACTTCTGAGAACTTTATATAGATTTTCCACATACTTACTATAACCTTTACCCCAATTATTTCTTGCCCTACACGAACAACAGCCACTACCTAAAAAAAACCTAACAACATGTTCTTATGATTCACGTTATATGGGAATGAGGAAGACATTAACAAATAATTTGATTTAGGTCCCAACAAAATGGGTAATACCTGGACCAGACACACACACACACACACACTATGGAGGACCATACATGACTTAAGTAAAAATAAATAAATGTATAAATAAATACAGAAATAAATAAATAAATAAAAAAGGAAATACATTAATTAATACAGAAATAAATATGTTAATACCAAAAGAAATGTCAAAAGAAATGTCTTAAATATATTTTAACATTTATTTTTTCCCTGATACATTTCCTTTTCATTTGCAGTGTCCTTATGCTAATGAGAAAGGCGGGCCTAACCGCAGTCTCATGCAGGATTGGTCACAGGAGTGTAATGATCCAGCCCTACTACTTCTGCCTCTCAATGCTGGTGTCCAGTAGCTGTTTGCAGCGTTGAGCCAGTTCACACTTAAAATGAACTAGTTCAAGTTCAGAGGGTTAGTTAAGGTTATTTTTTATTGGGATGATTTAGCTGTCTGTAGTCCTGACTGTAAGCGTCACGTCTCGTTTTCTACTGAGCACAAGGAGCGAGCCGGGAGGAGAAGGAGGAAACAGAAACTCCAGCTCGTTACAAACCACCTGCAGCCTGTGCTCTGAACATGAAGCCGCTGATCTCTAAGCAGATGTGACCAGAGAAGCTCTGTGTTTTCACTGTTTCCACTGTTCCACAGAGTCACTAACTGGCTGTTTCACGGTGAAGAGCTCAAGTCTCAGTCACTGCCCGTGTCTCTGAGCGAATGTGTGACGGAGCGCAGGGGCTGTGTAATTAACTTTGTCTATACTCTGATCAAATGTATTTATTGTCATATTTTACTTCACAGAACATAGACACTGAGGCGAACACTTCCATGGGGCAAACTGTGATGGGAGTGTATGTCATACACAAGGTGGGTGCGGAGCCTGAAGAGGAGCCAGAGGACATTGGTGTCCTGATTGAGGGTGTGAAGGTCCTCAGTGGTTTGGGTAACATTGCAATTGCCTGTGCTCTGCTCTTTGGACTGATATACTGTCTGAACCTGAGCTACCAACCAGAGCTCAAATGCACTTTTGAAGTCCTGCAGAAGATTCTCCTAAACCTGGATGGGCAGAGGTTGTCGTCCAAGGCACAGTTCCTGAAGACCAAGCTTCTGCACTGAATGAGCTTAAAGAAGACTGAAAGAAGCCTGGTATTTGTATATATATATATATGACTTCTTTCTTTGTTTTTAGGCCCGAGCACTGACATGAAAGGTCAGGTGAGACCCTATTGAAGTTGTAATGATTATTTTTATTATTATTATTATTCAGGCAAATGAATTTGCTTTTTGAGGGCTTTAACATGCTCAAATTCTTACCAAAATTGGCAGAGTTAGAAAGTGGTGAAAATGTACGTATTCTGGAGGAATTTTCAATGGGCATCGCAAAATGTCTCAATGGTGCCCCCCGAGTGGGCTCATTGGTGGAATAGTAATGGTTCTCTTACTACAATGGAATGCTTAGTGTTTACAGTTTACGGACACTTGGAGACTTTATTTGATAGGTTTATTCAAGTAAGAGTTGGGACAGCTTTATCAGGAAGCTAATAGTGGAAAATGGTACTCCTCAGGGCAGTGTCATTAGTCCACTATTGTTTTACATTATGATTAATGATGTATTCTCTCAAGTTCATGGTGATATTAGGCGGGTTCCTTCTTCTTCTGTCTTTGGTTAATGGCAGGTGGCAACTAACATCAGAGTGCATTATCGCCACCTTTAGATCTACTAGCTGCATTTAAACCTTATAGAGCACTATAAGGTTTAAAGGCAGCTAAACATCTATAATCATAGGCAACATGCATGCATGTTGCCTATGATTATAGATTTTAACTTTTCACCTATAATGAAATCTAGTAGTAGCTGGTGGGAATGCATCTTAACATAGGTTGCAACAAAGAGGAAAAATAATACATTTCCACTTCAGCACACCATCAAACTTCATTGAAGACGAAGAAGAACTTCAGCACACTCTATCAACTTTAACAATGAAAAAATTACTTAGAACCTTGAGAAATTTTTTCCGGCAATGCTTCTGTTATAGGTAAGCATAGTGCAACATATCTCACATATTTTGATCGTTTCATTTATACATTTAAGAGGACAGGAATTATCAGAAGAAAGCCTTCTCAAAGCATTCACAAAGCAGTAGCTGGTCAATACTACGTGAGAATAAGGGGTATAAAACATATGCAGAAACAGAACAAAGATACAGACCACCAGATTTCTGTCTATTTTGAGGAAGATTATAACAATATGGAGGTATGCACGGGAGAGTGAGAGATAGTAGAGGTTAGGAGGGAGGACTACAGGTGAGAGCTGATGAAAAGTTGGAGTTGAAGATCATATTGAGATTTGATGAGGAGTAGCGGACACACTAGGCGTGTGAACAACAAACAAACGACACATAGGTGATCTGCGGCTCAACCGCTGCCTGTGAGTCCAGAGAGTTAATAAGATCGACGGTGAACACTGTCAAATCATTGGTGGAATAGTAATGGTTCTCTTACTACAATGGAATGCTTAGTGTTTATGGTTTACGGACACTTGGAGACTTTATTTGATAGGTTTATTCAAGTAAGAGTTGGGACAACTTTATCAGGAAGCTAATGGTGGAAAATGGTACTCCTCAGGGCAGTGTCATTAGTCCACTATTGTTTTCCATTATGATTAATGATGTATTCTCTCAAGTTCATGGTGATATTGGGCGGGCTCCTTCTTCTTCTGTCTTTGGTTAATGGCAGGTGGCAACTAACATCAGAGTGCATTATCGCCACCTTTAGATCTACTAGCTGCATTTAAACCTTATAGAGCACTATAAGGTTTAAAGGCAGCTAAAAATCATAGGCAATTTGCATGCATGTTGCCTATGATTTTAACTTTTGACCTATAATTAAATATAGTAGTAGCTGGTGGGAACGCATCTTAACATAGGTTGCAACAAACAGGAAAAATATAGATTTTCCACTTCAGCAAACCATCAAACTTCATTGAAGACGAAAGAGAAATTCAGCACACTCTATCAACTTTTAACCATGGAAAAATTACTTCGAACCTTGAGAAATTTTTTCGGGCAATGCTTCTGTTATAGGTGAGCATAGTGCAACATATCTCACATATTTTGATCGTTTCATTTATACATTTAAGAGGACAGGAATTATCAAAAGAAAGCCTTCTCAAAGCATTCACAAAGCAGTAGCTGGTCAATACTACGTGAGAATAAGGGGTATAAAACATATGCAGAAACAGAACAAAGATACAGACCACCAGATTTCTGTCTATTTTGAGGAAGATTATAACAATATGGAGGTATGCACGGGAGAGTGAGAGATAGTAGAGGTTAGGAGGGAGGACTACAGGTGAGAGCTGATGAAAAGTTGGAGTTGAAGATCATATTGAGATTTGATGAGGAGAGAGGAATTTTTTCAGTGAGTCCAGTGAAATTGATTTCTGTGTTGAAAAACAATGCAAGTAAGAGACATCAGCAAGGCTAAGATTTCAGAGATGGGAATTGTTGATTGTTTGAGAGTTTGTTGATGGTGGTGGATAGCAAATTTGGATTTGGTCCACATGGAATGAACATGTACTCAGGGTATACTCCAAATGTGGAAAAATAATAAAAGTGATAAAATGTCTACAGGGTCAGAATGGGGAGAGAGCAGGTCGTCAATGGAAAAATATTTATGAACGGCACTTTATGTCTGTGCTATGGTTGTATTGCCGATGGTTCAGCAGCTAAAATATTTTAAAATGGTTGGAGATTACGGAAGCTCAAGCTTTGAGACCCAATATGGACTGCTTTCACTCCAAACACTGAAAATTGGGTCTGGTTTGAGTAAATTTGACTTTGTTCAAAGTAGAATAAGACTAATCGGTAGGTGTGTTTGTGTCTGTCAAGATCAAGCTCAGCTGATAGAGAAGAAAAAGCAGACAAGAAGAGACAGAAAGGCTGCATAAGAAAAGACAGTCCCTCAGCCGGCAAGACTCCCGCTGAACCGCCAACCAGGAAGATACCTCTACGAGAAAGACTCTTTGGGAAACCGGTGGATAAGAAGAAGCAGCAAGACCGGGTTTCAAAAGACAGTCCCTCAACAACCAAGACTGCCACTGAAAAGCCAATCAGTGAGAAACCGTCAGACAAACATGTCTTAAAGAAACCAGTGGTAAGGTTTCACGTTGAATAGATTTTAGAAGTTAATAAGATATGTATTCTTTTATGCTTGTGGACAATCAAAATGTATGACTTTTTTTTTTTACTCTGCAGGGAAAAAAGTCTGTTTTGAAAACAGTTAAAAGAGAACAAAGCTGCATCTCAAGGTAAGTAAAACCTCTCCCTGCAATCACTACCCTAAAAACAAGAATGTCAGATATTTCTGTGCACGCTGTGTCTTACATTAACATTTACGGGTTTACCTCAGTAAAATGTTTTATAAAAAGGTTAGCACGATGGAATAAGTTCTTCATCACATTTTTCAGCAGGGTTGTATGGGCTGGTGGTGTTTACTGTTTCCAATTCCACATACTCCTGTTTAACAACAGCCACAAGTTTTTTCACAGTACAATAAATATAATCAGTAGGTGTGTTTTTGTCTGTCAGCAGTGGTGACTCCACTGACATTCCAGCAGCTGCAACAAGAGCAGCTAAAGGAAAGAAAAAGATATATAAGAAGAAGCAGCAAGACTGGATCCCAAAGGACAGTCCCTCAACAACCAAGACTGCCACTGAAAAGCCAATCAGTGAGAAACCTTCAGAGAAACATCTCTTAAAGAAACCAGTGGTAAGGTTCCACGTTGAATAGATTTTGCAAGTTAATAAGATAAGTATTCTTTTATGATTGTGCATCAAAATGTATGACTTTTTTTTTTTACTCTGCAGGGAAAAAAGTCTGTTTTGAAAACAGTTAAAAGAGAACAAAGCTGCATCTCAAGGTAAGTAAAACCTCTCCCTGCAATCACTAACCTAAAAAAAAGAATGTCAGATATTTCTGTGCACGCTGTGTCTTACATTAACATTTACGGGTTTACCTCAGTAAAATGTTTTTTAAAAAGGTTAGCACGATGGAATAAGTTCTTCATCACATTTTTCAGCAGGGTTGTATGGGCTGGTGGGGTTTTCTGTTTCCAATTCCACATACTCCTGCTTAACAACAGCCACAACTTTTTTCACAGTAGAATAAATATAATCAGTAGGTGTGTTTTTGTCTGTCAGCAGTGGTGACTCCACTGACATTCCAGCAGCTGCAACAAGAGCAGCTAAAGGAAAGAAAAAGATATATAAGAAGAAGCAGCAAGACTGGATCCCAAAGGACAGTCCCTCAACAACCAAGACTGCCACTGAAAATCTAATCAGTGAGAAACCTTCAGAGAAACATCTCTTAAAGAAACCAGTGGTAAGGTTCCACGTTGAATAGATTTTGGAAATTAATAAGATATGTATTCTTTTATAATCGTGGACAATCAAAATGTATGACTTTTTTTTTTTTACTTTACAGGAAAAAAAGTCTGTTTTGAAAACAGTTAAAAGAGAACAAAGCTGCATCTCAAGGTAAGTGAAACCTCTCCCTGCAATCACTACCCTAAAAAAAAGAATGTCAGACATTTCTGTGCATGCTGTGTCTTACATTAACATTTACGGGTTTACCTCACTAAAATGTTTTATAAAAAGTTTAGCACGATGGAGTAAGTTCTTCAACACATTTTTCAGCAGGGTTGTATGGGCTGGTGGGGTTTTCTGTTTCCAATTAAAATGTTTGATTTATCCCTTTAAAAAGAGATTTTATCAACAGCCACAACTTTTTTCACAGTAGAATAAATATAATCAGTAGGTGTGTTTTTGTCTGTCAGCAGTTGTGACTCCACTGATATTCCAGCAGCTGCAACAAGAGCAGCTAAAGGAAAGAAAAAGATATATAAGAAGAAGCAGCAGGACTGGATCCCAAAGGACAGTCCCTCAACAACCAAGACTGCCACTGAAAAGCCAATCAGTGAGAAACCATCAGATAAACACCTCTTAAAGAAACCAGTGGTAAGGTTTCACGTTGAATAGATTTTAGAAGTTAATAAGATATGTATTCATTTATAATCGTGGACAATCAAAATGTATGCCTTTTTTTTTTACTCTGCAGGGAAAAAAGTCTGTTTTGAAAACAGTTAAAAGAGAACAAAGCTTCATCTCAAGGTAAGTAAAACCTCTCCCTGCAATCACTACCCTAAAAAAAAGAATGTCAGATATTTCTGTGCACGCTGTGTCATACATTAACATTTACGGGTTTACCTCAGTAAAATGTTTTATAAAAAGGTTAGCACGATTGAGTAAGTTCTTCATCACATTTTTTAGCAGGGTTGCATGGGCTGGTGGGGTTTTCTGTTTCCAATTCCACATAGTCAGGCTTTGTGCTCAGTGTGTCACAAAAAGTATAAAATTGTGGATTTATCCTTTTAAAAAGAGATTTTATCAACAGCCACAACTTTGTTCATAGTAGATTAAGAATACTCAGTAGGTGTGTTTGTGTCTGTCAGCAGTGGTGACTCAACTGATATTCAAGCAACTTTAACAAGAGCAGCTGAAGAAAAGAAAAAGGGATATAAGAAGAAGCTACAAGAGCAGATCCCAAAAGACAGTCCCTCAACCACTAAGACTGCCACTGAACAGCCAATCAGTGAGAAACCTACAGTTGAACATCTATCAGAGAAACCGGTGGTAAGGTTTCACGTTGAATAGATTTGAGAAATTAATAAGATATGTATTCATTTATAATCGTGGACAATCAAAATGTATGACTTTTTTTTTTTACTCTGCAGGGAAAAAAATCTGTTTTGAAAACAGTTAAAAGAGAACAAAGCTTCATCTCAAGGTATGTAAAACCTCTCCCTGCAATCACTACCCTAAAAAAAAGAATGTCAGATATTTCTGTGCACGCTGTGTCTTACATTAACATTTACGGGTTTACCTCAGTAAAATGTTTTATAAAAAGGTTAGCACGATTGAGTAAGTTCTTCATCACATTTTTTAGCAGGGTTGCATGGGCTGGTGGGGTTTTCTGTTTCCAATTCCACATAGTCAGGCTTTGTGCTCAGTGTGTCACAAAAAGTATAAAATTGTGGATTTATTCTTTTAAAAAGAGATTTTATCAACAGCCAAAACTTTGTTCATAATAGATTAAGAATACTCAGTAGGTGTGTTTGTGTCTGTCAGCAGAGGTGACTCAAGTGATATTCAAGCAACTTTAACAAGAGCAGCTGAAGAAAAGAAAAAGGGATATAAGAAGAAGCTACAAGAGCAGATCCCAAAAGACAGTCCCTCAACCACTAAGACTGCCACTGAACAGCCAATCAGTGAGAAACCTACAGTTGAACATCTATCAGAGAAACCGGTGGTAAGGTTTCACGTTAAATAGATTTGAGAAGTTAATAAGATATGTATTCATTTATAAGATATGTATTCATTTATAATTTTTTTATAATCTTGGACAATTCAAATTTATGGAATTTGTTTTTACTTTACAGGAAACGAAAACTGTTTTGAATTCAGATGGAGAACCAAGCTCCATCTCAAGGTAAGTCAAACCTATCCCTGCAATCAGTACCCTAAAAAAAAAAGAATGTCAGATATTACTTGTAGAGATTAAGATTATAAGTACTGAGCTTGATGAAAGGTCTATAAACTCTACCTACCTGGCTGACAGGATCTGGTATACTTGGCTGCATCTAACTTTGTTCGTAGTGTGAAAGATCACCAGCATAAATATTCCGTCCCTATGTCTCACAACAGTGCGTTAAATATCAGTGAAGGAGACCTGATCCCCTCCCCCACAACACATTACGTTGCACAAAAATACCTTGGCAACGGCGCATATGGAATGGTCACCCAATGCAGGAATGTGACCACCGGTGAGACGGTGGCTCTAAAAATCATCGAAAGCCTCTGGGACATTGACTATGCACAAGTAGAGGAGGTCATCCTTCAAAACATGAAGAAGCTCAGCTCAGACAGGTTCAACATCGTCAGATTTTACGAGTCCTTCTTCTACAAGGAACATTACTGTCTTGTGTTTGAGCTCCTGGATATGGATCTGCAGAAATTCAAACAGATCAGCCCGGGTCAACACCTTCAGCTGAAGCAGATTCGCCCCATTCTGCAGCAGGTTTGTTTTTTAAACTCAAGCTCTTACACTTACTGCTTTGTAGATTGAAGGGTAAACTTGGTCGCTAAAAAGTGACTGTTACAGTTGTTGTTGATGAAATGAACTCTGTAGCTCATGATTATTATTATGCTTTTCATGATTTCAGCTAGCTACAGCCTTGGACTTTTTGAACATCGCAGGGATCATTCATGCAGATTTGAAGCCAGATAACATCATGCTGGTGGATCATGTCAGGCAGCCACTCAAGGTTAAAGTTATTGACTTTGGCTTATCCTTTGATGATCCTGAGGAAATGCTCGGTCAAACCCTCCAGACCTTGTGGTACAGGTTAGTAACTGACAGCATATCTGTATACCTGGGACAGCTGTGTTTGCTGTAAATAATTGGACAAGTCCTGTACACTGGCATGTCAGATTTATATCTCAGAAACTGACAGTAACAAGGAGTTTAGCAAATTTTAAACCTCAGTAATATGTTTGTGTTTCTTATCCTAAGGGCTCCTGAGATTCTGTCTCTAGATTCTTTCAGCGGGAAGATCGACGTATGGTCTCTCGGCTGCATTGCTGCTGAGCTGTCAATGGGCACACCGCTGTTCCGTGCCAAGGATGAGGAAGATTTGGTCAGTATCTGCACTTAAAACACACCAAACACGTACAGTTCTGCCTTGATGTTTGTGTATTTTCAAATCCATACACTTGATTATTATAGTGAAAGAGTTTCAAGTAGAAGTTCACTGATTTTTACTATTCTACTAATGAGACAAACAAGAGACACTTCATTCATATGTCTCAGTAACAGAAGTGAACCTGATGTACATGATCAACAATGTAAACTTGAAGTTAAATAACTCTCACAATGTTGTGTTTTTTCCACAGATGATGAAAATTGCATTTGCACGAAGAGATCCATGGCAAGGAGGAAACCTCCTACCACATGCGTTCTGGCCAAGATCTTGGTTGGAAGGCAGATTTATGGTATAAAACTATTTTACAACCATTTAGCTGGCTCCAGTAGCTCACTAATTAAGGTGTCTTTCGTTCAGTCTGTGTTTCTTTTCCCTGTGCCATCCACTGCCTTTTGAGCAATCTATCTCAATGAAACAATTCTTGATTTCAGTCAATAGGTTCAATTCTAGTTTGAGATCACCAGCCTGGATGAATTTATAACAGCACGATGCCTTCATAATCCAAACAGGAGTACATCTAACATGTTTGTTCTCCTCATCTTGTTAAAGAGGAATCATCCTGCCTGGTCTCAAGACGTCCAAGCGGAATTTTATGACCTGCAGTCCTTTATGGACCTAATGACTGAGATGCTGATGATGAGTCAGTATAAAAGAATTACCCCCGCCAGAATTCTCCAGCATCCATTTATCACCATGAGTCACCTTCAAGGTTCATGCAAAAACAGCCTCTAGTAAGTCTATGTTTAGATGTTCTGATTAAGTCTGTGCTGTTGGACATGGGTGGAAAATATAAGAGCTATAAGGTGATTATGGTGTTTGGCTCAGCAGTTTCTTTTGTCTTCCAGTGTGAAGTCATGTAAGGATCAGATGGACATCTGATGGCCAGGATCAGAGCTCTGAGGATGGAGGACATTGATACCAGGTGATCCTGCAAATGTCCCTGAGCAAGGACTGCTCCATCAGCACTGCCAGCCCAGCCAAGGAGGGCAGAAAAGGGAATGCAAAGTCTGGCAACAGGAGAGTGTTTGAAATATCTTTCTGTTGGATCATTTTATGTTGTAGAAGAATAGTTCAACATTTTGGTAAATATTCAGTTTTTTTGCTCAGAGTTCAATGGAAAGAATGATACAACTCTCATAACTATGGATCTGGAGCCAACTGCTTTATGATCAAGAGTTAAATTATTTTCTTATCCACATCTCAGACCAGAAGACTCCCAAGCCAAGGTCAGAAGGAGTGAACGACTGGCAGCCACTCGAAAGGGCACAAGTGGGAAAACTGGCCCATACCAGTCCAAGAGGATGAGAGAGAGGCATGATCCCTCATCCATTGGCAAGCCCTCAAGAAAGAAGAGACACATGGGCCCTAATGGAATGAGAGACTCCCAAGACGAAGTCAGAAGGAGTGAACGACTGGCAGCCATTCGAAAAGGTGCAAGTGGACAAACGGGCCCAATCCGGCTCAAGAGGATAAGAGGGAGAGACGACAGTGTTGGACGAAACCGGTTCATGGCGAGAAGAGGATAGAACTTGCCCTTTAAAAATCAACAGTTTAAAAGAGGCTGATGAGCTAAAGACTAGAATGAGGAGACCGAAGATCTTAATTTATGTTTTGTCTGCTCTTTTTAATTGATTAATTGATTTTTTAAATCTCCCCTTATTAACATATTCACAGCTTGATTGTGAATTAATACATATGAAATAAAGACATTTGTCTGACGTGGAGATTTTCCACATTAATAACTGCGGTATTATTAGATGAAACTCCCGCCAAATTAATAGGAAAGCTTGAGCTTGCTGAGAACCATACTACCCTTCCAAATGTTCAGTGTTTTATTTCTGTTTTCTTAAAAATATTTCTTATTCATTATATTATACTTAATTTACTTTTACCTAAGTGTTCCCTTCTTGTTCCTTCCTTATACCGTAATTGCCACATTAACTTTGCGATTTCTCTTAGTGAGAGAAACTTTGCGATTTCTCTAGTTTCTCTTTTGACATTGGGTCATGTCAAGTCATTTACTTTCCTATAAAACAATGAAGCTGAAAACATCTAGAGTAATTTTCACTGCCAAAGTTCTATTGTCTTGACCCAAAACGAGTGGAAAAAAGGATCACATTAAGCCACCTGGTTTTGCCTTCCATGGTTTTTTAATAATTAAAAATTGTACAGGTGAACATCCATTTTCACCATCTTAACCCAAATCGCGGGACAATGTCAGCAATCTCATATGTTGAAGAACCATTACACAGAAGAGCTCGAGGAGTTCACCAAGGTGAAGGGAAAAAAGAACAAACTGTGGCAGAAAATTTAGGAAACTGCATTTAACCCAAGTAATGAATTCTGTAACTTATGGAGTCAGGGCCGGCCCTAGCACATTTGGCGCTCTAGGCAGGCTTCACTCCTGGCGCCCCCCCCTCCCCCCCCTCCCCACAAAAAATAATTTTTCAAAACGATTTTCCACGAAAACTTAATATAAAATTATTTCTTTCTTCGTCGAAGTTGCTTGGACATACACACTCTAACCATACGCCTCAATGTGCTATCATGTTCTGACAACACCAAGGAGGTACGTACCTACATTTTTGCCTCATTTTACCCTTATGTCAGATAAAAAAAATTCATGTCAAAATATTTGTTGGAGATATATGTTATGGGTCCCAAAATTGATACCACAGCAACAAAGTATATCTGTAGAATACAACCGCAATGCAGCAGCAGTAAGGACACGGAGCCTTCAGTTCCACATCCAGACTGCATCTTATTCAAATTAAACACAATTTCTAGTACAAGCATTTCTTTGAGTGTAACTGCATTTTAAAGTGCATAAAACATACATTAAATTATTATGGTGTCTCTTTCCTCCAAACATCTTAATATACATTATCACTCATAAAGAAATATAAACATTTACAATATAGACCTATTGAACATAAGATTATAACTGGTCTTTATAATGCACAATAACAATACATTAATTACAGAGTCTGTGTCTGTCGGAGCTGAACTACACACTGTTAAGTAAACAATATACTATCGCGACCCGCCTGCAAGACGACGCGCAGGTAAAACAAACACCAATACACGAGAATGTAGCCCCGCCCACCTAGTGCGCGTGTCTGTCCTCACTGCCAAGCAGAGTTTCTAAGTTATTACCAGTCTAACTCTAAGTAGACAATCAAAACAACATCAACATGTCTCAATGACACCCGTGGTGATCAAGCGAGGCTTTAGGAGCTAACGTAGGTGACTCTCACCCACTACTAACCTGTAGAATACAGGATGAATGCAGCCGCAATAAAGAAAGAAGCATTCAGTTCCTCATCCAGACTGGTATCTGGCAGGTGGGCGGAACCCCCAAAGAGACAGGACGGGATGCAAATGCTCCTGTGCCAAACGTTCCTCTTGAGTGCTGCTGCCATTACTGATTTCTCTAATGAAACTACCTGAAAAAATATATTTTTTAGATTTTTCTTTTGCTCGGCCCAGTTTTTGGCGCCCCCCTCTGAGTGGCGCCCTAGGCAACCGCCTATGTCGCCTGTAGGAAAGACCGGCCCTGTGTGTGCCTACTGTATGTCGTCCACGTGATGCCCTACAGGAGACGTGTGCGGGGGACGGTGGAGGCTGTGCGCTCCCACAAACAGTTGCTGGTCGAAAACCTCTACTGGAGTATACAGCACTATTATTTACAACATGTGTGTACTAGGTGTTCAGGGATGGAGTCAGACCCACCTCAGTTCAAACACCTCGGGGGGTTAATCAGCATCAAAGGCATCTTCTTGCAAATTGTGGTCAAATTCGTTGTGGTTATTCTGTAACTATAAAAACATCTGATTTGATGTATTACTTGCACTGACTGAACTGGAGTGGACCGATCCCAAACCTGACGATGAGGGTGGTCACCATAAGAGTAGGGGGGGGGCTTCAGCTAGTAATTACAATACAGGGCTACAGATCCTCATCTTCGTCTTCATCAGTGATGCAGTGGAGGGACAGGGGGACGGGCTGCATGCAGATGGGAGGGGAGGGTCCATGGTTGGAAACAGTGTTTGGTCACAAATCTGGAGAGAGAGAGAGAGAGAGAATAAGAGGTTGTCATCATTTGGAAAGATTGATTTGGACACATCATATTAATCATTTGTAATTGATAAAACTGATGAAATTGAACCCCCCCCCAGAGTTTGGCTACGTACACTTCGAGGAGTGCATTTAGCTGCCGACAGAAATGTGCTTAGTTGAAATTGTTATGCAGCCGGCAGTGATGTCACAGGGTCCTGGAGTACACCTGTGACATCACTGAGGGAGAACGAGAAGTGCAATGGCTGGAGGTCAGTGAAAACAAGCTTTTATGGGTTTATGCTTTCGTTTCAGTTCAAATATTTTTTTTCTCATCACCTCATGAAGTTTTGATAATGCAATCTCGGAGCCTATGTGGAAGAATCAGCCTCGCGAGGCAATGGCCAATATTTCGGGGCCTCCGGTGTAAACAGCAAATATCTGTACCTATCTGTATATTAATGTAGATACATTTAAAAGCTGCTGCATTTCGGTCAATGTGTTCCGCCTCTTTTGTCTCCTGTTTACCAACCAAAGCCTCCTGTGTGTGTGTGTGTGTGTGTGTGTGTGTGTGTGTGTGTGTGTGTGTGTGTGTGTGCGTGCGTGTGTGCGTGTGTGTGTGTGTTTGAGTGTTTGTGTGTGTGTGCGTGTGTTTGTGGTTAGTTACCCTGGGATTAACTCGCAGCTGTCTCCTGCTCAACGATGTAGTGCCTGTTTGTATCATCCACCTCGCTGCCACAGTGAACATCACTCCTTAATGCAAAGGACGCACAAACTTCACACTCAGTGCACAACCAACTCTGTCATTATAATTTACTGCAAACAACTCTTACTGGACGACGCATTAAGTATCAGCTCAATGAAGACCAGCAGCCAAACTGACCAGTATTTAACATTTTCCTTTCACATCAATTCTCCAACAGAAAATAATAAATTATTATTTAGGAGTAAAATCACTGTTTAATCTAGAATAGAGTTTATATTCAAACAGTTCAAGTGACCAGAAACAAGAAGCAGCTCAAGTCCTCACCTGTTGTCATTGATGTCTCTCGTTCCACTGAGGTTGTTACCTGTAACAAAAGAGTGGTTGGATTTATTTATTTATCGAAACGGTCCATACTAATACTTCTTTAGTAATACAAATGACTTGAATTAATTGATATTAATTGATACAATGACATATTAAAACCCATTGTGTGATCAAATACATCATCATGTACATAGTATTATTGTCAAATACATTATTGATCATTATACTGCATACAGGTACCATTGTCAATGTTGAGTGGGAAGGACTCCAGGATGTCTCCATTATATTTGCCTGCTCTGTAGCCCAGTGCTGTGGAAACTCTGCGTAGAACACAGGAGAGAACAAATTAAAACCCTGGCACAGTATGTGAAGTTACAAATGAAGATCCTTAATCATTTGAAAATAACAAAAGTAGATAATCATGTACATAGTGTGTCCATATGATACAGTTGGTTTGCTCTCTTTATATAAAGACGTGCCTGTTTAATGGATCTCTGATGGACTAGCGATGAACCGGCCTAACCATGGACCTGACATTAACACTGGGTAACATCAGGCAGAGGCAGAACAGGTCACACTCACGTGTTGCTCTGGACAGAGTTGGGGCTGCAGGTGGTGCTGGCGGCGCTCTGCTGTGTTGCGCTTCCTTGGAAGAGGGCGTTGCTGTAGGTGTTGGCGTGTTCAGTGGCACGGATGTAGGTGTAGAACGGATTTGTGGGAGAGCAACTTGGCAGCTGCTTCGGTCTCACCGGCTTGGCTGTCGGGATGAAAGAGTGATGTTAGGGTTCAGCTGTGTCATTGTAAAATGTAAATCTATTTCCCATTATTAATTAATTAATTATTAACAACAAAATAATCAGTCAAACGATTTGACCGAAGTGCAGTACCGATCTGTGCTGCGTGGGGGCGACGCATGGCGTTCTTGGCTCTCATGGCGTCCTTGATGCGGTCGACCTCCTGCTGATAGCGGCGGCGGTCCATCATGGCGCCCTCCTTGGCGTCCCTCAGTGCAGTCTCCAGGGCCTTAACTCTCTCAGCAGTAGACCGAAGCCGTTTCTCCAGCTTTGGAAGCTCACAGCGCAGATCTGCATTGTCACGAACCAGCTGGACGGGAGAGAGACAGATGAGAGAGAAAGAACGACTCTCGAGAGAGGACAGAAAAATGTAGTGCAGCTTCAAGTTGCTGGTTGAATTAAATAAAAGGCCCCCAGTTCCAATAATGTGTAATGTGAGAAGATAATTGATTCAAATCTATTCGCGACTTCTCCAGCCACTTAAATTCATTTTCGATTTACTTAAAACATGTTTAACTGATGTTAAGTAAATTAATTTTTACAAATAATGAGCAAATTACTGCTGTGTCTCTTGGAATGAAAACACCAGTCTCCCAGTCTAATGTACTATAAGGATATAAAAGCAGTGCAACCTGCGAGCCGTGTTTACATCAGTGAAAGTTACAGGTGAAGTTTCAGGCTCTTGATGTGTGTCTTACCTGTTTGTGAACCTTTGTAAGTTGGTCCAGGTTATTCTCAAGAAAGGAAATCTTCTGCTTCTGGGTGCAAGACCCCCCACTATCATCAGGTTCCATTTCGGAACTCTGCCGGAGAGACAGCGGAGCAAAAAGATGAAAAAATAAAATAGAAAGTAAGGTGGTGAGCTTACAGCTCGGGGATAGACCACAACATTGCAAGTAGGAAAAAAAGGAAAGGTCAAATGCCCAAAGTTACTAGTTAATCATCTAGTATTTTGCATGGTGCGATATAATGTCTTTGGGCCTCTGGATACTTCCTCAGTTTATTCCACTATTCTATATTTAAAGTAAATTTCTTGTGTCTCATACATCCTATCTAAAGGTCAAAAGGATGAGAGGGATTATGGATGTTGTTTTTAGTTATAGGTTGATCCGGGAGCAGAATTAAGGTCAAAGATGCCTTAAAGCCCTCTTATAATGAAAACCAAAAACATCCAGAGTCGCGGCCTCCTGTTTACCAGCTGCTTACTTTTTTAACCCTCGACGTGAGGTCTTGAACGAACAGCTTGCGCAGGTTGTGGAGGGTCTGGAGTTCGCGGGCCTGAAGAACAGACAGAATGAGACAAGGTTAGTTGTTTAACATAGTTTAATATGAAGGAAAGGAGAGACAGACTGAGGTAAGACATGACTGAACGGTACAAGGACAGAAAGAGAGAGACACAGCAGGGGACAATGTTTCAGAGCAGACGCAGGCAGAAAGATGAAGTAGTTATATTTTACTCACGACAGTCTCCTCCAGACCCCTCAAGTCCTGTTTGGTCTGCTCATGACGTTCATGCAGGAATCTGACAGAAACAACAAAACTCTCATTTTAAACATGACAATATTTGTTTATATGTCCGAACATTGTAGTATTTTGTTTTGAGCTTTGAGTTTCCTGTTCTTGAATCTAATGAGGAGATAAACCAGGGACGCTGGAAGTCTGTCAGTGTTGAGGGTGTAAGATGAAGTCTAGACAGTGATTATTCTTATTGATTTGAAAGTGCAACATTTGATGCTCAGAAGCAAACAATCAGCTAACTTAGCTTAAGGGTCTATTTCCAAAATAAGAAAATACACATCAGTTTACGTCTAACGTCAACTATGACTCATCTGTGCCATAGAAAATATACTGAATGTGTTAAAAATGGATTTAAATATAATAAAATAATGGCAGAATTTTCGGTCTGCTACTATGCTACTGTCAAAAGGTTACTGTAGAAAATCTAATTAAAGATTATTTAATTGATTTTAGAAAACTGTATTGCCTTGTTGTTGCTCTCCCTCACCAGTAGGTGATGCTGAAGCCCCCTAACTTTCAGCATCTTTGAGGTAGACTGGACTGTGTCCAATCACTCCTCTAATATTTAACATCCTCTATAGAGGTGTTGATCAATATGCCCCCAATCATCAACATGTACTGACTCTCATGAGTCCAGGATTTCCCTGACACTTACGAGAGCTCCTCCAGGCGCTCGCTCTTGGAGTTGTCCTGACTCTTCAGACGCTCAAAGTCCGCCCGAACCTGAGCCAGCTCCAGCTCCATCTTAGAGTTACGACTGGAGGAGAGAACACACACACACACGTTCAGGAGGATAAAGCAAATGAATATGAGCAAATTATGAACCCTAATGATAATCTTTGTGTAAAGATAGAAATAATGAATAAAGATGGTCACGGACTCATTGAGCTCATCGATGACCCTCTGCTTCTCACTGATCTCGTCCCGCAGGCCGGTCACCTGCTGGTGATGGCTGCCGCGGTGGGAATCTCCCTGCTGACGGACAGTCTTCTGCATTTGAAAAGAGCTCATGCACAAAGTCTCTCAGAAAGTTCTAATACACTAACATTTAAAATCAACTAAATCTGTTTGACCATGTCGGGAGAAAGCACGCTGAATAGGAGGAAGGACATCAGACAAGAAAAAATGTGATGTGAAGAACAAGTACATATTACACATTTACAGACAATCTAGAGAAATAAAGAACTATAAAAGATAACATGTACATTTATTATATTACAGCTTTTGCTTATTTGCTGAGCATAAAATCACATGATACATACGGCTCAACAGATCTCTGATCCTTGAAGCTTCCTTCTACCAAGTTGTATGGTTCGGAGCCGAGACACTGGCCAGAGAAGGAAACACTTGGAATACGTTGCTTGTTTGGTCTGCATATGTGTGCCATGAGTGATGGGTAACGTAGTGCGAAGCCGAGTTAGTTGGTTTCGGTTAGGCTAAATCGCGGACATTTTACGGGCACTGAGCAACGATATGGTGAAAGCATTCGATTTAGACAGCGTCTCCACTGAGGAGAAAGTATTGAAATGTCCCGAGGGTCAGTGAACAGGTAGGGGTGGGGCACGTGACAGTTCTAGGCCAATGGCTGTAGGGTTTTGTGGGATGCCAGGCTCCCATTGGCTGATGAGTTGGCGTATCAAGGGTGAATGAGGAAGGGGAGTGAAGAATACAGTGGTGGATGATAGGAGTGTCGGAGTTACGAACAAGAAGTGTGTCCTGTTCGCTGGACTTGAATAAAGTTACACATAAAGAGACTAAGAGAGGTTTCCTGTTGTCTATACGCGAGGACGCTACAATATGAACGCGTTCACCGTTCAAATTCATTATTTGTCATTGAGTTGCGTTCAGTTCATCGTTCTCATAAAAGTGGACGCGTTCAATGAGCGTGTTCTTTTGCGTTTGTTCATGCACAACACTGTTATTCCCTCAGCTGAGCTTCCTGCTGTTGAATGCCCCCACCGGCTCAGACACCAGATCAGGATACAAAGTACTGGAGCTGTTCTTCTCATCAGAAAGTTTGGATAAGGACAGCGCTTCGACATCTAGGACTGTGGCCTGGGTTCTGCCATATCCTGACCAGGCTGTGTTCAGCCAGGTTTCGTAAGAAATATAACGTAAAGTAAAGCAGTAGAATTAAAAAAAAAAGGACTCTTACGACCTGTCTAACACCCAGGATCCACCTGATGTCCCGCTCCCAAGCAGGACCAGCATCCAGCTGTTTCAGGTGAACCAGAACAGCCTCTCTCAGTGGTGAGACCCGTCTTTATTCAGTTTATTCACAGATTCAGACCTTTAGCGTCATCACAAGCTGCTGACGCGTTTAAGTCAACATGTCTAATGTTCAATAATAAATACAATTTTACAACCAGCTGTACCAAAGAGCAGCGCCTAGAGGCGGAGGCGGACGACCCACCTGCACTACCTACCACAACCTATTCCATTGGGTTGGTAGTGTTTCTGTTCTGAGCTTTTCACAGGATATGAATATAATATGTTGTTTTTGCTGGACACAGTTGGTTATTCATCTTTTTTAAGAATGTAAACAGCAGCGGGGAACAGAAGAGGTTACCCTGGGTCAGATTGGAATAATTACGGCTTTATTAATCGTACGCTAAATTCAAAAAGCAGACATTCAGCAACAGTTGAACATTGTAGCAGCGGGAATATGCGAATAAACAAGAAACTGGGCGAACTCTACACCACGCATTCAACTCTGGAGTACAAGGACACCTTTTCAAATGTCAACGTTAATAGTTGATCAGTAACTGAGGATAAAACTTGGCCGATCTTTGCTTTTAAGAAATCTGTTGTTGGAATTGACACCAGTGTGCTGCCAGTGATTTCAGGGACAGAGAGCAGAGGAGAGAAACTGCTGCTGGTGCAGAAATAAAAACCAACAAAAAAACAATCAGTCAAAGAAAAGTTTTAAAGGATATAATGTAGGTCTGTTTTATTATTAATTTAGACAGGTCTGCTATTTCACTGCAACAGATGGAATCTTTCACAAGTCCAAAATTCACTTTGTCACCAAGTCACAAAAAACTAAAAAAAACTATTTTCTTCATTTCACTTGAGAGATTGATAAAAGAAATCCATACACACACAAAAACAAAAAAACACTTTTTCTGTCCATCATTCAAATTCCAGTTAGAACCTATATGAAGACCAAACAGCAAAAGTCTGGAAGAAAGAGCAGGTTCTGCGCTAAACCTTGTGACACTGAAACCTTCCATTAAAAAAAACCCTGACCAACAACAAACAAAAACCAAACAAATAAAAAAGAAAACAAGATAAAATCAAATGCCACTCATAATACATGGTGGGTCGAATCCCAATTTTTTTTTTTGTAATCCTAACATTGCACCCCAATATTAGGAGGAGGGTTAATCGACATCCACACTAAAACAGAACTTTTGAGTTATGCCCTTGAACCAGACGTTTTTTCAATCTTTGAATACGAATCACCAGATTCTCTCAGATTACCATTCTGCGGCCAAAAAATTGAGCAACATTGAAGCTTCAGTTTTTTTGGCAGCAACAGTCGATAACCAGAAAAAAAACAACGTACCTGGTTTAATAATCAACAGATTCATTGATCTCTTGTCTTGAGCTCAGCGAGAAAATAAATTACATCCTCAACTCTAAATTGAAGCAGTTTGAGTCAGAAGGGCAACACGAAAAAATTCAGTTTTAGTGTGTGAGCGCCCCGCCCCTTTACACGTGTGTGTGTGTGTGTGTGTGTGTGTGTGTTAAACATTACAGAGATTTTCGGCAGAGGATTTTTTTTAGACTGCACATAGATTCAGCTTTAAGTTAAATTGAAGATGACGTGTGGGGGAGAGGGGGTGAGCAGGAAGCTTGACGTATACTGGATGTGTGTGTGGTTGTGTGTACTCTGCGTGTGTGTCAGTCTGTAGGCGTCTCCATGTAATTTGCAGAGCTGTTGTGTGTTGCAGGGGTGTGGGTTGAGGTTTGCCATCAGGGCAAAGAGTTCAACAGATCCCGCAGAAAGAGGTCTGGGTCTGGGATTTCAGAGAGGAGACCTGGGAAAGAAACGTGTTCTGTGTTAATATAAACTTCACATCGCAGTTTCAAATGTATTCAAGGTTGGAACATAAAGCCAAGGGTCAGATCTGTTCAAAAAATGTCAAGCTGCAACACAGAAGATTGTCCCACTTATGCTGGGTTTCTGCCAACTTTTAAATGATTTAACTTTAAGAGGGCCATGGTGAAGTTAATCGGGTTTGGATGTTTACTGACCTAGAACATCAAAGAACTCAGACAAGGACTCAGCGGGCATGAGTTCGTCCTGGAAGGCCCTGAGCACGCGCTCCGATGCCTCGTAGATGGGCATGTCGTTGTGACGGACATATTCTGCCAGCGAGAAGGACCAGCCCCCCTCTGTGTTACTGGTGGGTACTTTCTGTAAGGCCGGGCAGAGGAGAGATAAAAGAGAGAGTCAGGTCAGTCGCTCAAGTTTAAGTCTCAGAATTGCATTATATGGTAAAGATATAAGTAACAATGTTGAAGAAAAGAGGCATTAAAAAGGTTTTAGTGCTTTTTGATTTGGTTGTTTCAGTTTCAAACAAACTTAAGTTTGATGAAATTATGCCTCTGCATCTTCAGACTGAAACTGATCAGTGTCACTCAAAGCATCCAGCGAAATTGCACAACACACAAAGCAGAATATCATTGGGTTAAAGCACCAATATGAACAGAGGTTTAGATCCAACCCATTTACCATGAACATGTCATAGACCAGATCCACCAGGCCCCAGAAGAGTAGAGGCGAGCGATAGACTGCATATTCCTTTGGTGCTTTGTCTGTGAGTCTGAAAATAAAACGGAGGAAACAGAAACTTTAAAACCTAGATTAAACTCTTGAATATAGCACACACAATTTTAGATGGTTTTCTTAATCAGTATATTAGAAATTCTGAACAAGATCAGTTGACGCCAAGCTGAGGGGATTTAGATCTTAATGATTTAACCAGGTATCAGCTGCGAAATGAGACAGAAAATAGAAAAAGTGGATAAGTGCCGTACTTGTTGGCGCAGACTGCCGAGACCTTCCGGGCATGTGCGGTGACCAGGAGTCTTCGTAGGAAGTAGATACGTGAGCTCCTCCAGCGTTCGGGTGGCATGATGTGCATGGCCAAGCTGGTGAAATAGTGTGGTCCTTCAACGTCGTATGAGCTCTCCACCCATTTCTCACATGGCTGCTCCTGGAAACTCTGCAGATTCTTCTCCTCCCGAGACGTAGCCCTTGTACTGCAGTGACAGTTTGCACAGTAAAGTGAGATGAGGGTGAGAAATACATGTGACATTCCTTCTGAATCTTGTAATAGCTACACCTCATCACTGATGGGTAACTTCTGAAGGGTACATACGTGTTGAGGACGTAGAGCACAGTGTGGATGATGTAGGGGATGAGGTGGATGTTGCTCTCTCGGCCTCCTCCTCCCGTGTCCACGCTGAACGACTGCTCAGTAGCAAAGCGGAGGAACAGCAGTTTGGTGTCGTGGATGTTGAGTTGGTACGTGGGCTCCCGCTGGCCTGTGCACTCCTGCAGATATGTGTTGTGCCTGTGCAGCAGAGAGACGTGGGTTGTGAGTCATCGTCTGCCTTATGAAGTGAAACTTTTGCTGTGTGCGTGCTGATGCATCAATTTACCTTGCTAAGCATGTAGCAAAGGCTGATTCTGGAACATGTGGCCCCCAAACAGGAAGCAGCCCATTGCACTTGGTGTTGGCGTTCTGGAGAGCAGCACTCTCCCACTCCTCTCGCCCTCGTGCCAATCTGCCACGGGAAGAGGGGAAATGAAAAGCTCAGATTAACAGTGACAAATTGGCTGTTCTGTAAATATCAGCAAGAATAAGATATTCATTGTTACCTGACAGCAGCCAGATGGCAGTCATAGTGGACTATGTTAAAGTGCGACACAGTGCTGTAGCCCTGCTGCTTACGAGGCTTGTTCTCGAAGTCCTCCAAGGCCACACGTTTTGTGAAAGTGTAAATACCCAGGACTTTGGTTGGCTACGATCAGACACAAACGGAAATGTTACTTTAAACCCCACAAATCGGTTTGATACACAAGAAGTCGGCCTAAGTTTTTCTGCAGTACAGTCACAAACATAAAACAAAAATAAATCATATATACATACAGTTTGTACTACTTTCCGAAATTTGACTCGTTTAGCACTAAATTACTTCATAGTGTGTTGTTGTACCTGGAACTTATAACCTTCTCGACAGATACAGCAGGTTAAGCCTGGCTCTTCTATCAACTCCTCCATTTGCTTCAACAGTGAGGTCTTCGTCACCACCTGACCCTTCTCATTGGTCTGAAAGGAAAACACAAGAATCAACAACAATGTTACTGACATGGTGAAACACAGTGACAAAGATGAAAAAAAGATGTTAGATGAAATAAGAGATGCGTACCGTCATGCCCAGTGTTCCCAGGGCCTTTTGCCTCATGGCCATCGCCATGCGCTTCTTCTCAGATCTGGTCTCCCTGCGGGCTGCTTCAATCTTCAGGTTGACGTCACTGTGCTCCCTCAGCGCCTCCAGAAGGTTCTCTGCCAGGGTGCCGATGCCTTCATCGCTGGATACCTGCTCCAGCTTGTGCAAGTTGGTTATAGAATCTGTGCCTATCAGCACCTGCACAGAAGATAAGAGCTAATTCAGTTGTGTAACAAAGTTGATGCTGAGTTTGCAAGCAGAGCCAAATAGCGTTAATTAGTTTTCCATAGTTGGGTTGTAGGCAGCTCAGATTGCTTTTAGTTTTTAGTACCTGTGTGGGGGGATGCTGTGTAGCCAAACCACGAAGCAATCTGAGAATGAAGGGTAAAGCTGGTCTGGAGAGGAACTTCTTCCAGACATCTGCATCCAGACTGAAGAGTTCATAACACAAAGAAAATTGTTAAAGAGCAATTAATAGCAAACACTCCAGTATATGAAAAGTTTTGACTCTGAGACCCCTACTTTTTGGCATTTGGGATATGTTTCTTCATGTAGTCTAGAGCACTCTGTGGGATTCCCTTTTGAAGAATAAGATCTTTCAGCTGATGGCCGTTGCTGTTATTTTTGATACCAGAAGCGATTTTGCAGAAGCAATCCAGAAACACTCTGTCGTCTGCACTATGCTCCTCGTCATACCTTAGGAAACAAATGAAGTGGTAAGTTTGCATGTAAAAGGGTCTTCTTGATTGGTTTAAGAATTTAACAACTGTAATGACAGAATTAAAAAGTTTATTTGCAAGTAAAAGATAATAGATGCCAACTTGTCAAAGCTGCAACAGGGTTTGAAGCGTTCCACCAGGATCCTCATCTTCTCCAGTTCACCAAAGGACAGATATGGGATGATGCGTAGAAGACCCTGCAGCACGCTGGGGTTGGAGCGCACAAACGGGGTGTTGATCTGGTCTAATAACATGACCAGCTGATCTTTGTCTCCTGTGAGCAGCAGGTTACCCTGCAAAAGACAAAACAATTCCCATTTAAATTTAAACATTAAGACTTCCTGAGGTCGAGGTTTTATAACATTGTCCCTGAAATTAGAATTCTTACCTTGTCCTCAGAGATCTCTGCGTTGGCTTCATCCAGAATGATTTCCATGATGCTCAGGACCTGCTCTGCTATGGAGGCTCCTCCACTGTCCTTACTCTCTTGTTCCGCCACTAGAGCCTGAAGTGATATAAAATAGTTGATGAATTTTCACTCTCCTGCCCACAAACCAGACGACACAGCACCATGTTACACTGTCAGAGGAGCACTCACCAGGTTTAGAGTTCCCAGCATGACGTTGAGCGTGTTCATTTCTGGTTTGACCAACTGCTGTCGGTTGATCTTGACCTTCACACAATAACTGAACAGCTTCAGTAAAACCTGAAAAAGACACATACACACTGGTCAATTATGCAGCTTTGGCATTTCTGTAGAGTGGTTGCTGTGGTTTTACTGTTATCAGAATAACGAGACCTTTAAAAGTAAAGGTATGTTTATATTATGTTAAAAAAAGACAGTATCAATGTTTTTCTTTAAGGCTTAAAAACATTAAATGAGAAAAAATGATTTGTTTACTTTTGAGGCAAAATTGTATGATTTGGGGGTTCTTAAGTGTGGATCTAAAAAGAAATCTGAATTGTTTAGCGTTTGCACTACTGGGTCAGACAAGAGGCATCATCAAGTGTTCATGGGAAATTGTGATTCGTATTTTTTCTGATGTTTTATATACCAAACTGAGAAAATAACCAGCTGATTAGTCAAGAATTAATACAGTTGTAGCTATTTAACTGGGTTAAAAATTAAAAATCTTAAAGTAAAAAAACTATCATCTTACAGTGAGCAGATGCCTTCCTTGTTTGAAATCTTTGATTCCAGACAGCCGGCTGAGCATACACTCCAGTCCTCCGCACTGTGCCATCACTCCTGCCATCTTGTAAACTTCCTCATCATCCTCCTCTTCATCTGTAAAATGGAAAAATGTTTTGTCAATAGAGATAAGATACATCTTTTCCACTTCTTCCAGGAATGTACTGATTACAAGTGCAATGGTATGTACAAATAAAATGGCTCAAGTATAAGTGACCAGCTCTAATAAACGTGATATAAGTTTTGATTAAATGGTTCAGAATCACGAACAATAAGTATATTTATAGTATATCAAACCTGTGGTTGAGTCCAGTGACTCTATGAACTCCTCAGTTGCGTCCCCCAGCAGGCCTCTCATTCGATAGATGATTCTCATTGGTTCTCCCTTGAAAAAGAAAGGAAGCTTGTTACTTGTGGATCTTCAGAGTCCGGCCACCATTTAATGACAGTTTAATGGCCCAATGTCAAATGTCTTCCAAAGTGTTACTCATTCAAACTGAAGAGGACTCTCACCTCGTTCGTCGGGCACCACACCTTCTTGTAGACCTCGGCCACTGACAGATCCAAGCTGATGATTTTGTTGTTTACCAGAAGCTAAAGGGAACAGGGCGGCATTAAATCAATAACTTCTAACAAGTCAGTGTTCAGAATTCCATGAGAAACAGAGAAGGGATTGATTAAAAAATTATTATAAAATGAACTAAGTGGATGAAAACTTCAGAATAAGAGTGTGGCGGAAGTCCAGGGTCACTTTACCTCCATGCCACTGTCATCTTCAAGAAGTGCCACCAGGTCGCAGTCTTGACAGATCTTGTTCTTGATGTCCCTCATGAGTGGGCCGATGCCAGGCTCGTTGCTGCTGTAGGGGTTTCCTGGCATGCGGCCCTGCAGGAAGTCCTCCTGCTGGGGATCCTTCTCGAGGGTCACAAAGAACTCTGTCACCTCGTTCTCCTCCTAGACACAGAGGATGAATCACAAGTTACAGATGAAGACCAACTCACAGCTACACTGACTTTTATAACAATAAAGCATGTAGTACATGTACATGAAATAAATAAGGGTCAAGGTTCACTCACTGGATAGATGATGCTGCACAGTCTCTCAAAAATGAACACGGGTGTCCTGTAGTCATCCAGGTTGTATCGTTTTGCAGTCTCTATGCACACTGCCATGAAGGCTTTGGTTTCAGACTCAGTACCTACAAACAATGCAACAAGATTTACAAAGTGTTTTAAACAATTCAACAAAATAAAACAACCTCTGCCTGGAAACCAGACCATAACATCTGAAACTGTCCAGGGCAATCACAACTATTTATCTAAAATGGGTTAATGAAGAAAGAGGGCTGTGACTGAAGCCTTTCAACAACCAAGACGGCTGCTGCCAATGTGGAGAGATGTGACAGTATTAAACAAACTGGACAATATAACCTGTCTGAAATAAGCTTGTTGTGAAGGTGTGTTTGCCTTACAACAGATGGTATTTGGTCAGAGTATAATTTTAAAATGTAACATCCGATTAATTTGCTTTTTGGTCTGCAACCTTTGTTGCTCCGTGAAAATGTTGGTGGGTTATTAATTCTGCCGATAGCAGAGGTAGATTTAGAACTTATACTTTGTGTTATAACTATATTTCAGTGCTGAAACGGGTAAAGAAAGATTTAAATGACTGCAAGCAATTCAATCTCTTCTTAAAAATGATTGGATCAAAGTTGCGGGTGCACACCTGTCGTCATGTCCTCCAGCATCTCAAGCAGCATGTCCTGAGTCTCATCGATGAGTTTGGTGCGCTGCACCACCAGCTTTCTCAGACACAGATAACCGTTGAGCACTGTGCCGACCAATCTACTTTTAAAATGCCGCTTAATAGACTCCACCTCCACGAAAGATGAGAGCAATCCTGCCATGACAAACAAAAACAATTAAACAAATCATTTAAGTACTTGAAACAGACCTAGTAACAAAATAAAAATACAGCATTGTTAGTGTATTTGATATTAAAGTTTACTTTGCAGTCCACACTACTTTGTCAGATCAACAGTTGTGCTACAACAAACATACCAGTCAAGCTCTTGAGGGCGTAGCCTTGTTGCAGGTCTGTGCTCAGTGTAGCCTCCTCCAGAGAAAGCAGATTGGCTATTTCCTAAACAGAGGATTAAGAGATTACGTTTCACTATCACAGTATAAGTAGGAATACTAGTACATTTTTATTACCAGTATAGAAATGATATGTTTTAAAAGCAATAATACATTTCAAAGAAAAATGTGGTTTTCCAGAATGGCAACTGCTGATGTATTTCACTGTATCCAATTAAATCACAGTTTATTTTAGTTCAAGGAAACTGGTGGCACATACAGATGTTCTTGAACTTGAGAGGGTTACCTTGGTGATCAGGTTACCGATGTAGGGCAGGACTCCCCGGGCAGCCAGGTAGACTTTCCAATGCGTAGGTTTGATCAGCTTCTGGTACAGACCCAGATACTCTGCTGCACACTCTCCAGCTACACTCAACTCATCCAGATAACTGACAGACACACAGCAAAAAGGTAACTTTCAAGTTTACAGCCGAAATTTGCGTTAAAACCTATTTTCAGTCTCCTAACCACATTTTCCACTTGTTGGTACGAGTAGCACTTTTTGTACAGCTGCATATTAATTCCTGTGACCTTTTACTATCATTGTTGACACTTATTAAAGCTACATAGAGTTGTATAT
Organism: Platichthys flesus; assembly: GCF_949316205.1. Classification (NCBI taxonomy): domain Eukaryota; kingdom Metazoa; phylum Chordata; class Actinopteri; order Pleuronectiformes; family Pleuronectidae; genus Platichthys; species Platichthys flesus. Next base: position 11,627,138 of record NC_084951.1, read on the forward strand.
TTACTATCACATAAAAATTCAACTTTTTCTACTGAGGAAGTCTTATTGTTATCTACTTACTTACATAATAAATGTCACACAAAATTATCATTTGTTTTACTGTTTGAGGCTCATTACCTGGTGAGCAGATCCAAGACCTGCTGCTTGCGACTGGGGATTGTTGTAAGAGCCTCCACAATAGTGCAGGCAGCCTGTCTCGCTGCCTGAGTGGCAGGTGTGAAAAGGACCTGCAACAGAAATAACAGTTATTAATGCATCCACTTAAAATACAATTGTTAAGTTAATGAAATAACAAGCACCCCAAAACTTAATTAGTATTGCCCAGTTTGAAAATATGTAATGTGAAAAATTCGAAAGTATCTTCACATGACTTTTTGTGACCAATTACCGATATAGCAATAACAACAATACGACATTCGAAACACTACATTAACAGTTTTTTTTACCTGTCGCAGCCAGTTGTTGTGACTCAGTTTGAGCAGGCGAGGGAAAAGGCCTTCCCCTTTTCTGGACCTCATGAATTGCTTCCATTTCCACGCATACTTCTCAAGCAGATACTGCTTCCGCAACTCAGCCTTCCCTTGAGGTTTGGACCCAGACTCTTGGCCTTTTGGCATCAAGATACATTAAAAAGGAAAAGATTGAGATCACAAGTTTTCATAATTTCTTAGCAAATATAAATATGAGCATTTTGCAACAATGATATAGGTTGCTTTTTTGTTGGGACACAGTGCTTACATCTGGCTGGGAGGCATTTTTTCCAGGCCTCATAAGACGCTTTAGGGTCCTTCTTGAGCCAGAGTTGGGCCTGGGCATGGATTTCATTACTGTAGGGCCTGACTGTGGTCAGGGACTCAGTAGCAGCATCCTTTGAAGAAAAGCAAACAAAGTATTGTGTAAGGGAACATGAAATAACCAACAGTCATAAATAAAATATTATTAATTTATAATTATTATTAGCCTACAAAATGGGCTACATGATTATTTTTGTCCTTATGTCTGCTGTGTGATCAGAATGTCCTCAAACTATCATCTTCTAATCTAAACTACACAGCTGCCACCAAAATCATGTATAGGAAGATTAAAACCACAAGAAAGGAGTGAATTAAATAAAATAATTCAAATAATACCTTGTTCTTCTTGCTAGTGGGGACAGGGGGCTTGATCAGCTTTTGCAGGATTCTCAGACACATGAGGGTGATGTTCTCCACCACGACAGGTGTCTTTATATTCACCGACATGAGGAACAGACTGAGAGCTGTGAACAAAAAAAACATTAGTTTTGATGAGTAAGCACGATTCCAAACACAGTGCAGGCTGTAGGACAGCGGAGTTCAAATACGGTTAAATAAAACTTGAATAATAGATTGTTCCAGATATATTTTTTCACATCAGGGAATCATGTAGAAGAAAGTTGCGAGTTCAAAGTCAGTTAAAAAAGTCCAGGTGCGTTAATAAAGTAAGCTTACCACAACGTAACCGCAACTCCCAGCATCCTCCCTCTTTTGAAATTGAGTCCGTCAGTAGCAGCATCTCATACTGAAGATTGCTAACCTGTTGGGAAAACAAGATGTTGATGTACATATGAAAACTGAAATTTCTTAAATGCTCAACCCAGAGGCTCTGGAATGTGTGATCTTCAAAAAATTAAAGCCAGATATAGTTCTTTCAGGAACAAAATCATACGGTATCTTTAGATTAATTTCTTCAGTCTATATATTGAGACACTAAGAGGACATACCAGGTCAGGATTCGCCCAGTGACCTTTGAGGGCTGATGACACCTTAGCAATGATGAGGTCATTCATCTGCTGAGTGGCCTCCGGATGATCTCTGAAGCAGAAAAACATCAAAGAAACAGAGAAAAACATTCAATTAATCACTCCATCACTAAAATCTTGTTCTATAACTGGACATGTGAGGGAGGGACATACCTGGTGAGGAGACAGACCAGCTGGCGCACTTCCTCCCTCATGGATGCTGTACCACGTCGCAGGTTATATTCAAAAAGCTCCCTGATGAGCCCCTGGAGGACCAGGATCTGCCGAAGTGCCGGGTTAGTGGCCAGTGCGCGGAGCAGCGTGATACAGTGACCCGTGACAGCTGAGGCACAGCCATAGCACTTGTTAGAGGACGTGTGGCCGCAGCCCAGCACAGAGAGGGCGCGGTACTGACTGGCGGTGAAGGTTGGCTGGTGGCTGCTACTGCTTCGAGATGACTTGGTAGCGGCCTCTCTTTGCTGCAGATCGTACTCTAGGAGCTCTTTACGAGATGCAAGCACTTTCTGTAAACATGGAGAACATGGAGTTGCATGTGAGCAGGAGAAGAAAATAAAAAGGTAAAAACAAATGAAACCAGTTACTGAATAAATGTTTTCCTCTCTAACCTGTATAATCTTTGAGAGTTCATCAAATGATGTCTTGCAGTCTCCGCTGTATTCTTGAGCCAGCTGCTGAATGTACCGGTTGACATTAGCAGAGGACGCACCAAGTCCTGCACCTGCTCCTGTGTCATCCTGGAAGGATTCAAATTGTTAACATTAAAAAACAGGCTGTTAACTTTATTTTCTACTGAAAGGTCTTCAAATATTTTTCATTCACTACCATGTATTACAAAGGAAATGGGATGTTTTAAAAAAATTAAAACACAAAAATAGCTCAGTTATTTCCAATGTTTGCCAAGTGGCCTAAATAATACTCATGGCCCCTTTGATACAACATCTATCATAAGTTGGAATAAGCACATGAGCTATTCATGCTCTCCATGTGAGGACCTACCTGTGGCTTTTCTGGTGCTGCTTCATTGACTTTAGACAGGAGGCTTTCTAACTGGGGACGGTGTCCCATCAGCTGGTGGTAGACCCTGTCAGCTTTGTCCAGCAGAGTGTTGATGTTGGTCACAGCCTACAGAAACAACAAAGACACAATAATGAATGGGGGCAGTAAAAGATGAAGGCAAATTGTACTTCACTCATCTTTCCTCAATAAATAAATGGGGACTCTGGCATGTAAACTGGTGTTTTGGAATGGTTTTGCCTCCTTTCTTTATCACTTTCATGTCTTTCTCAGCAAATAACTGCTTACCTTTTTCCTGTCTTCCTCGTTCTCGATGGGATCCACAGCACAGCATGGCTTAGCATAAAGCATGAAGTCAAATCGGGCATATTTGCAGAAACCACAGGCATTGCACAAGAAGGGATCTTTTTCATCGTAGTTGATGGACCTAATCGGAGACAACCAGCAAGTTAAAATAATTTAACTTCACTTTCTCCAATTATCTTTTCAGAACACCAAAGGAAACGCGTCACTCACCTGCACTTGTGGCACTGATACACGTTCTCACCGCAGTTGCCACACACCCCGGGGTTGGCGGGCACAGAAGCACTGCAGCGGGGACACTGCAGGGTCTCAGTGGAGGCTTGGTAGTTCTCGTAAAAGTCCGAGAACTCAATCATCAGGTTGGAAGCAACAATGGGTAAGGGGAGGTCGATCTTCACCTCTGTTTGTCCCGGTGTCAGTTGGACTTTCTTGGCTTTGTGCCAACGAGCAGGCCTACAAATACACAGCAGAGAGCGTTCATTTTATATTGTTAACGTGAGTGCAGTTATTGTGGAATCTTAGTATGTTAATGTCATTGCTCGATAAGACCAGCAGTTCTTTGTTGCAACATACTTGTTCTTCAGCTCTACGATAGCCTGTACAGTTCGGTTGTTGTAGTACAGATTGATGGTGCGGACCATTTTGGTGCGCTTGAGGTCACCGATCTTCACGGTGACTTTGCTGATGGTGTGGCTACCAATGAGCTTGACCACTTGCTGTGTGGTGGTGTAGCGGGTGTCCACTTTGATCGATGACAGTTTTATATTCTAGAGGAAGAATACAAAACACACAAACTTTGAAAACTATAATAAACTGTGATTATGAAAGTAGAGTCTAATCTTAGATGGCCTTTTTTCCCTCTTGTCTTTTTTCTTTCCATATAATCATTTAAGTTGTAGTAATTATTTAATCTAACAAGTAGCTTTTATATGTTCTTTTCTTTGTGTTGCATTTTATACATGAATAGTGCTGTACCAATAAAGTTTATTATTATAGATAGAGAAATTAGCATCATAAACCTGCCACACTGTATATTAGCTGCTCAAATTACTAAGCCAAGAAACAGTGCAAAAGCAATGCATATTTACAAGTATGTAGAAACTTGCATTAGGATTCTTTTAACAAGACCTGTTGTGAAAAAGTTTTAAAACACATCGAGTCCACTAGAGGAAGTTGTGTTGAACATACCGAGAAGGGAACCTCTGGATTGTTGCACACCAAGCAGGGGTCACTCTCCAGGAAAAAACCATCAAACTCCACTAAACCTGACAGAGTGCTATAGGAGAGAACACAATACAAAAGAGATTTGTGTAGATGTCCACTGCTTGATATTGTTTTATTCAAGATAGATAGTTTGTATAGACATACTTGTAGATGTTGGAGTTGGGGTGATTTGTCAGGATATGGTTCTGCGTCCTCAGAATCTCAACAGCTTTCTGGGAATATTCCTTCAGCTGGAACAGGGAAATTATTAAAAAAATTATGAAAACACATTTACTTTAACCTGTACATTACGAAACACAACCATGTCCACAATCTGGCTTTGTAACAATTAACCGGTTCAATTAATTGTGGGCAAAACAAGGCTTGAAAATTACATTTTCGAAAAAATTACACTAAGGCAACGTGAAGAAACATAGTCCATGTTATCGAAGGGGTTTATTTAGCAGAGACAATACACTTTAATAAACAGTTTAACCAAATGGCTATGTGACTGCTGTCAGGTGGTTACAATTTAAAATGATATGATCTGAAAATAATATCCAGCTTGTGAGACCTTTAAACAAACCTTTTTTTCTGTCTGAGGAGTTTTGAGCGAGAAGTATCCGAGCAGGTCGACAAACTGGGCAGCTTTCCGGCCATATGCAGGGAGCTCAGGCCAGATGGCCCAGGTCAGTTCCAGCAGAAGCTCTTGCTGAGATTTATTGGAATTCCTGCAGAGATTCAGATTTCAGACAGCGGCCCAGGTTATGATTCAAATATTTAGTAATTTATTCATGCATATTAAACGTATATTTATGGGTGCTTTAACCTTTGTATTGTAGTTAAACTAGTCAACATTTAAGAGAGAAAATTCAATAAGGCTGTCTGTCATGTGTTTTAACAGTACCTGTAGATGTGAAGAGCCAGGCAGTGAGCCTGCCAGCGCACAGCAGATGAGTTTGACTCCAACAGAAAGCAGCGCAAGAACTGGATGAGTGTCTCCTTGTCTGCAAACTTGTTCAGCTGACTGACTAGACCCATACACAGCTGATCCTCCTGGCTGCCAACACCATCACCTGTGGTCAGGCCACAAAGATACAACACAGTCAGGACACTAGCATCTATTGACCATTTTTTAAATATCCTATGCAGGTTCAGAATATGGCTTGAGCCTCAGCCTTCAGTGTGCCACATGTTAACAAGCAGGATGTAGTATGAGCATTCACCCTCTTTGTCCTTCTCCTTGTCTTCTTTTTTGCTCTTTTTACTGGAGGACTTGCTCTGAGAGGACTGAGACCCTCCTGTCTGTCCAGCATTACTGGAACCTCCAGCGAATGATGAAGAGGAGGAATTGGCCACCACCTTACTGCCACACAGGGCACATGAGAGCAGCTGCAGAAGTACTGGGGAAACTCCCTCATCCACAAGGAAGCTGACCTGGAGCAGGAAGTACAGAACAGCTGGACAAAGAAGAGAAGGGTAACAGATGAAAAGAGAGAAAAGAGACAAACAATGTTAACAGTACTGTCCTTAAACATTTGTTTGTTTCCAGTATCAAAACTGATTTGAAAGAACTTACAGTCGTCCTTCATGCAGAACTTCTGCCAGTTGATTGTCCTCTGAGTGGCAATTTCAGCGCAAGCTTTCAGATGTTCCATCTGAAACAAGAGAAACATATTACATTTAAGATGAGAATCCCAGTTCTAATAACAGTCTAAGGGGAGTATTAACGAGCATAGAATCAAAAAGCAGCTCTTCCCAAGTTTTTCTAACAACTGTTCACAGGACACTCACCAGATTGATTAGAGTGTCGTACTGCAGAGCTGAGCCAGACGTGGCTGTGACCACGCCGGCCCGAAGGAAGATGCCCTGTTCCTCCAGAAGCTTCTTGATGCTGCGCACGTGGGAGTCAAGAGTGTGCAGATCTCGCAGCTGACGATATTTTTCCTTGGATCCACAAATGAAAAGCAACAGCTTTCTCACTTGCCTTCTGACAAATGGAGTCTGCTGGATCATCAGATACTGAGGAAAAAAGGTCAGAGAGTTAAAGGTATATTTCTTATCTGACGACAGACACTGAAAGGAAAATTTGAGTAAAACATTCCATAACTTACTTCAGACAGATAGTAGAACCAGGAGTGGTCAAAGACGGGAGGAGGGATACGAGGGTTGGTGTCTGCAATCTTTTTGATCTGATATGGCAGCCGCAGCACCATTTCCGTCAACAGTTGAGAGTAGGCTTCAAACACATCAGCAGCATGACCCTGGTGGCAAGAACAACACAGTTAGTTTACATCAACTTAACGTACAAACCAATAAGCTTTTAAGTCATTGTGATTAAAAGGATTCCTGTGGCTTGATACCTTGACATATTGGCGTAGAAAGAAAGGGCTCATGTCTGGAGGAGAGGAAGCTGTGTGTGGGCGGAGGAGCTGGCTGGCGGTCACAGGCTCCTCTTCGCCCTGTTGGCTCTTCCAGAACTCCAGGAGCGACTTCAGCACATGGAGACAGTAGTCAATGGAACCCAGGCTAAGCAAGGCCGTCGCTGTGGCGTTGGAAATCAGGGAGGATGACTAGAAGAGAGAGAGGGGTATACAGCAGCTGTCAAAATACAAGCAGTGCTATAAACTTTATTCTAAATAACCAGGAAACTGTGTGTGTTAAGCACAAATTGTTGCCCAAAGAAAACTACATTCGAGTATTGTAATCTGCAACTACAACAGTAGGTATTCTTAAGAAACACCACCTGAATTGATACGTGTGGGTATGTTTTTTCTTTTCTATTGGCTGGTGTTTCCATTATGCAAAGTGTAGTGACGAGTCCAGGAGACCAAAGCAATTGCTGTAACTCACATCTGAATCCAGTTTATTTCGGTACTGAGCTGATACTGGTTTAAAATAATATATTTAATTGGTTATTCAGTTCTAAGGAAATAAACTCACCTCAGAGGAAGATTTAGATCCAGACTTGGTTCGAGACATAAAGACGCTGAGCAGTCTCATGATGACCAGGTGAACTTCATTGATGGAACTACGCTCATTCTTCTTGGACACGTCCTGCAGAAGAATAACATGGATTCAGTAAAACAGAAAAACAAATTCATCATAAACAGATTCTTCATAATAAGACCTTGGTTACCTTCTTGTGCATGCCAAGCTCGGCAATGAGCTGTGCAAGCAGGTCATCCAAGGCGCCCTTATCCTTCTCATCCTCGCCATCCAGGTCAGAGGTCAACATGAGGATGACCTGCATGTAAGGTATTGCTTGGACTCCACCCACATTGTGGAGCTGAGAAAGTTGCTGAAGCAAGCGCTCCAGGAGCATAAGACGAACCATGTGCAGCCTAATGAAAAAGAAAACAAAAGGGGAAAACAGTTTTGCGTCTGAATATACCATGTTGATCTTTTTATCAAACGCTAATAGATAATCTGACATCTCTTTCCTACCCTCAAACCTATTGATACCCATCAATGTTGAGAGGATGTCTCTTTACACTTAAGCAGGCAGAGGTTGGCTGCCAGCAGAGATTGAACCTTTCTATTTAGTCATAACTCCTTATTTACGTTTGGGATATCTTACCTGTTGCTTGTGTGGATGTCTCCCTCGGTTTCCCCTTCTCCCTCAGAGCCTTCGCCTTCCTGCTGGGCTGTGGTGGTACTGATGGCTCCAGTGCTGGAACTCACACTGCCTGGACCGGCAGGATGGCCCTCCACTGTCGTGTCACCATATGCACTGCTGCGTCCTGACACTGAACAAATGCATGCACAAATGCAGCTTAGTTAACTGGAAACATAGTTGAATATAACACGTAAGTCATAAGCTTCATGCCAGATTATGGGGATGCCATAACCTCAAACTGAGGTTACTGGGTACTGGGAAAAGGAGGTGAGTGGGAGGTACCATGTGTAATGATAAGTAAACTAAAGACTGTATTGATAAGATTGTTAGGGCAAGGTCTGAAAACTAGTCTATAGAGATTAAATAGTCCTCAACTCATTCTAGATAACATTTTCAATATAAGTCGGACATCAAGAAAAACTGTATCTTGCATTAATTTATGTTTGCAATTAAAACACCCACCGCTGTGCTCCCCTGCAACAGAGTCTATTGCAGACCCTCCACTCTCTGAGCCCACACTGCCCCCGTGCTCTGCTGGGGAGGTCCGCAGTGTGGAACCGTCAGTAGCAGCTGTGCTGCCCTCGTCATCTGATGCCGGGGCTGAAATCAAAACAACAGCTTTTTAGCTCATCTCGCCAGGATACATGATCTTTGTTTACGCTTGTGCACTTACAAGAAAAAGCCACTTTTCTAGGGAAACTATAGCTGAGTGTAAACGGTAAAAATTACTAAGATCACAACCTGTGCAACAGATTCAGATTATGAGGGTTAAGTTTGGATGTGAACAGTGGCCATTCACATTCAGTTGCACTTTGTCCTTTTATACATAGAATTGTATCCAAGACAATAAAAGTAGGCATCTTGTGGTCAGGAATTCCTCGCCACTGTGAGCTTACTGGTATAAAATATTTGCATATGATCACATACGATCAGAGAGATGGTCTTATTACCTGATGCAGTGGTGTCTGAAAGAGTGCCAGCATCAAGTGAAGAGGAGCTTGGAGCCTGGCCAGACAGGCCAAGGCTCTGCAGGCCGAGGGCACTGCTGCTACTGCCTAAAAAATGTCAAAAGATAGAAAAGCTTATCCAACATACCAATCTCAAAGATAATAAGTCACTTTGGAAATATGTGACCTACATCAAATGTCAGGAATTCAGTTTAACCCAAGTTCAAGAAATCTAAGTAAGCTATGGTTAAATCTAAAGATTTCACAGCTTTAGTTGCGTGGCAAGTGCTAAATTGTTATTATTATGCACTATTATCCTTATTTAGCTTTATTTCAAGGTCCATATTAGTAACAGCTATAGGATCCTCCAAACTCAGCCAAAATGACTGACGACCACACACCCATGTAGTGCAGTGTGTTGAATGTGAAGTGGGACTACCAGACGGTCTGGTTAAAACTGAAATTGTTCATTGACATGTGTGGCCTCGTACCTTGTTGGTCCTGCTGAAGGCTGAGAGCAATGGCGAGCTCTACCATAGTTTCGTCATCTGCATCAGGGGGGATGTCCAGCATGGGGGGGAAACCCTCGGCTCCAGCCAGCAGAGCCTCCAGAGGAGAGGGATTTCCATTGTTGACATTCTCCGCTGTGTCCAGGACCATGGACTCAGACTAAAGAGGTAGAACAACAAACATTGTAGCATTTGTTTCTGTGCCATGTTTCTCAACAAAAACATTTTTGTAACTAAGATGTATATCTTAAGATACAATAAACTCATAAACCAGACAACAGGGATGCAGCTGGTTGATTTATGTCATTAAGGCCGACATGGCTGTTCATGGACATTGTTGTTCAATCAGGTTTAATAAATTAAAACCTGATGTTGCATCCCTACTGACTAAATGACAATTCCAAAAAGGTCTACTTGGCTCTATATTCCAAATTATGTATTTTCCTCTGTGTGAAGACTCAAGTGCAAATCAGATTCCTCACACAGTGAAAACAATGCAGGAGTCATGTCGGACACAACCCACAGAATAAAATGCCCCTCACCACCATCTCGAAGTCTCCGTGGTCCACTTCATGCTGCTCCTGACTCTCCTGTCTACCTTCTTCTCCTCCGGTCAGCACTGATGACTGCATTTTGTCATCTGCATCATCATCGTCATCATCATCCTTGTCTCCTGGTAAAATAAATAATCCAAAAAGTTTTACTGAATTGACTCCATATGTGATAATAGGAGCATCAGCAGATAATTTGTTTTATTATTGGTATGAAATGAGAATACAGATTTGTTTTTTACTGAACATATCTTGTACCTTGTAATATCGATACCAGAAAAACTGCAAAATTGTAACACTTTACTCCACAAAAATGCCTTCACTCACATCTAGTAATTTTCAGTTGATATTGTTAATTGATGTTTCTATAAAACAATGTGCAAACTTACCGATGGGTGTGTTGGAGCGTGGGGGAGACGGGAGGGTCACATGTCGGCGTTTATTTCTTGGTCTAAGCACTCGGATCAGAGCCTGCTTACAAGCAAAGCTGACAGAGGTGTCCTGGAATAGGTTTAAATACACATAAGTTACCTGATGATAATCGGTCCATAGTGCTTTGAACACTTACTATCCTTATTCTAAACAAAAATGTTAATAAGAAAGTAAATTCAGTTTTATATCTGTGAGGCGCAACTGCAACTTTGGTGTTTTTCTTTCCTTCAAATCATAATTCCACAGATAAAAGTTTGGTACTTACTGGACATAGTAACATCTGCATGTAGATTTTGGAGGCAACGTTGATGTAATCCAATTCACATGTGCAGTACGCATGGATTATGTCCACCAAGGCATTTACCGTTGCGTCCACATGAGTGAGGCCTTTGTAGGAGAAGAAAACCTGTTTACGATCTTGCAACGGTCTACACATTATTGTCTCATTACTTATTTATAACAAAAACAAAAAACGTTGGTGTATAAATGTTTGCATTTACCAGGGAGACACGCAGGGGCAAGGAAGGCGTTCTTTGGTTTGAGGGCATGAAGCTTCCAGAAATTATTCATGAGCTGCGTGATGAAACTACAGCTTTCACCATCCACACGTTTTTGTCCATCTTCAGTCACTTCTGGATTAGGAAAAAGAGAAAAGTGAATGACTTATTGGGCACTTTTGGATAACTTAGTCTCCTACTACACAACCATTTAACTAGCAGCTTACACTACATTGCTATTCCTTAATATTGGGCAACATTTGTCATCAGCTGAATATTATCTTACCAGAGTCATGGTGTAATGACTTTGTTTCAGTAAAATGCACCAAGTTGTTGGGTCTCATGATTGCAATGGAGCGGGCAGTGATTACAAGCCTCTGGAAGACATCAGGGTCGAGCTCCCTCCCCTCGCGACTGCAGCCATTTAGGCATTGCACTGCGTTACTCAACAAGGATTGGTCCTGATGGAAAGAAGCATGCAAGCATTACAATAATTCTTCACAAGTGATTTAGAGGATAGGCAGTTAAATCCCCACGAAATACTTCAGTGCATCACAACAGACTTCTGAGAGTGTGGTGTCTGAACAAACTGTTTATAGATTTTAAGGATGAATTGTTGATAAATTATGAACAAGCATTGATTCAAATATTATTCAGAATGATAATTAATGTGTGTAATTATACAAAGTGATTATGTATACACCTTGTGGTTGTGGTAAGCAGTTCGACTGGTGTGCAGGCTGGCAAGAAGTCCCTTGGTCTGCTGCTGCACCCCTGCAGGGGTCGGCATGGACAGGAGCAGAGTGGCTAACTCCAAAGCTGCAGCCTTATTCTTCTCCTACAAAGAGGCAACAACAATACTTGCATTTAGCAATTCAGCACAAGACAGATTTACAGATTTCTTTCAAAAATGCTATTACAATCTTCATACGTTTACCTTTTCGCTGGAGGAACCTACTGCAAAGCAACTTTCCAAAGACTCCAGGGAACTGACCACCAACCTGAAACAAGAAGCAAGATCAACAGACGGCTCCTGATGGTTTTACCTTAAATGACCTAACAATCAAACAAAATCAAAATCTCAACTTGCTGCAGTCTGTGCTATTCTAAATGCCACAACAACACTGAATGCAAGAATAAAAGCTTTAAGGCCAAAAAAAAGTTTTTTGTTGTACAAGCATGGAGATGGTGCGTGGCATGTTCACAGTCTCAGGCAAGGACACACAAACTGGCACACATGCACAAAACCAGACAAACAAGCAGAGAAAGGGCAGTTACTAACCGGTCCAAGGTTGATAAGGACTCAGTTTCACAACTTTTTATTGTATTTTTGGGAGCAAAAGAAAAAGAACAAAAAAGTGTGAGGTTCACAGAAAGAAACAAGTGAAATTAAATGATTCAGTTGAACAAAAGAGAAGCATGCAAGAAAAGATGACATCACGATAGCCATGCACTAAATACAACTAACACCTGCTCATCCACAACAACTCCTGCCCCACATAACTGCACCCATGAAGGGTAAAGAAATAGTGGTCGGTATGAACAATACAAATGTTTTAATCGCAACATTCATATATATTATAAACACATCAGTACAGCTTATACAGCCACAAGACAGACAAAGGACAGACGTATATACGATATATCAAAATCTGTAGACTAACCGTAGTTTAAAAGTGAAAAATGTGTTTATTATAAAATCAAAAAAAAAATCTCTCAACAGATCATGATTAGCTGATTAACTGAACGACAGGGTATTGAGATCTGAAAATTAACTGTTTGGGTTGACCCTATGAACCCTAAAATGTAAAGCACATACCTTTCCAGCACACTGCCGCTAGTGGTAGTTGGGGTGGCTATGTCTCCATCAGCAGCACCATTGCCTTGGTTGAGGTTAGGGCTGCAGACATTGTTCACTGAAGCAGAGGAAAAGTCCTCAGGTGGTTCCTCAGGCCAGCCAAACTGCTCCTTGGTTTTACCATAGATCTTGATTGAATCGAGCATGGTGACTCCAGCTGGGTCAACGGACGCCCCAACTGTAACAACACACAGGAAGATGAATCTGAATTAATAGATGGATTCTAAAAAGTCAACAGAAAAGGTGACCAAGTTCAAGGGAGCAGCGGTGTAAACCGATTCATAACTTAAACAATATGTGCTCTTTTTGGACAAATAAGAAATAACTTTTCATTTTACATTTTGCTCTTTTTTGAGGGAAGCCAAGGAAGGAGGAAAGTACAAATACAGCATATTTTAAGGTAAATCAATGGAGTCGTAAATATAGTCCAAGTATCACACAAAATCATATGTAAAGAAATGTAAAGAACACAGACATGTGATAAAATACTAACATTCACAGTAAGGTAACCTTCTAGTTTATTTGTGAAATGCTTGTAACCTGCGTCAAGAAGCTGCAAAAATGACTAAAATAATCTCTGGAGTAACAGGCAGTGCATATGAATGAGTCTATACAAGTGGCAGAAAGATATCATCGTCCCAGCCCAGTCTTGCACTTACTAAAGATGGACAGCTTTTTGTCCGCCTGCAGGGCCTCCTCTCTAATGAAGGGGAAGTCAAACCATCGGGCTCTTGTCAGGTTTATCTGCATGGTGCGGCCAAAGACCTCCACGTAGGAGGGAGCCCTCTCAATGGCCTGGGTGCCCAATTGCACCCGCATGCCTGTCATCACCATTGAAGTGTTGTTGTTGACAGCTTCCACTGTAAATCCCCCAGGCTAAAAGAGAAAAAAACAGTTTTAAGACAACCTGTTTAAGTGCAGCTAATGATTCTATCCAAGCACGCATGACACCTCATTCTTCACAGCCCCACTGTGAAATAGAGGTTAACATTTGTTATTTATTTAGTTTACCTAAAATTGATGCTGTAAATGTTTTTACTTGCAGCATATTATCTGTGGCTTTATTTAAAAATAGCAAAAATGTAGCACACAGATAACTGACGGTAGTAATTCACTCCATAAGAAACAAGCATTCTCTTTCAGTTTTTCTAAGACAGAATCGTAAGACGTTGTTACCTTTGTGTTGGCCACATACATCCCAGTGGAGTTGAGCCTGTGTTTGATCTGCTGTCCATTGTAGACCTGCAGCAAGTCATTGCCCCCAAATTCCACCTCTGTCAGCTGCTGGTTGTGTTCAAAGAAGTCCACTGGAAATGTCACCTGACTGGAAGTCCGGGTGGCTGAAAGTAAACCATTACAATAAAATATGAACATTTTCCAGGGACACAGCAGACATTATGTAAGTTAGCCTTTTCTTGCGACAACAAGCCCTCAACTGTCTATCAGCTGTTTTTTGAAACAACACTTAAGCATCAGGCTGTCTACTGGGTACACTGAGAAAAGCAATATATGTATTTATAAAACTTTCAATCATAATAGCTCCTTTGATTTATATGGATTGTTTGGGGGGAAAAAGAAGCGCAATCATAACAACAGACTAATACATTATTGAGCTGAGTTGTGGGTTAGAGTTCACATATAAATGGCAGCAGTGGCATTTTAGCAATTAATCAGACATTGTCTGTTTGTGATGAGGACTTATTCTGATTCTGATAAACGTTCTGTGTGTTATTCTCCACTGTTGAGATCAATTTGCTTATGATTCCGATGAATAACAAGAATTGTTCTTCATTGCTCTCAGACTCACTGGTAGCAGCTGCTTTGCGCTTGCGGACCGGCTTCATAATACTGATGCCACAGCTGGGCTGCAGGGAGGGCTGGAGCCAGTGAGAGGTGTTGTCCACATTGGCCATGTAGATTCGCAGGCTTCCATCTTCACAGAGAAGGATCATGGTTGTGCGCTGCTGCTCGTTACTGGCTGTGTGTCGAATAGCTACCATGTCTTGAATCTGGTGAAGACAGGGAATAAATACATTTTTGGGAAAAATACAAATAGTTTCACAATTACTTACCATTTATCACTTATTGGTACATTGTTTTATCAACGTCTAAGTTAAATATTACCAGTTTGCCAAAACTTTATGTACTTCATAGTATGAAGCAGATATAAAAAGCTAACAGAATTGGACCACTTAGTTCAGAAAAACAGGTTCTTTCCTTCTTCTATTATATCACTCTCTTACGATGATGTTTTAAACTGCTAGTGACAGTTCCATGCAAGCACAGCCCATTTCACATTACCTTAGCTTTGGCTGGCAGAGTTTTGATCTCTTGGATGAGGAAAGTGTCCGGTTTGACCATGATCACCAGCGGTATGCCTGTCGTCTGCTGCACACAGCACACCAGACCTGGGTGGTTCATGACCTCGGACCATTGGCACAGAGCCGGTGACATCTTACTGCTACCACCGTTAGAGCTTAAGAGGACAGGAGGAAAAGACAGATATGGTTACATACTTGCCAATTACAATATCCATATCCAGTGCAATAGCATGAGACTGTGTTTTGTGAAGAAGAGTAGCTACCCTTTGACGTTGATGGTGAAAAGCCTCTGCACCTCGGATGTGCTGCGGCTCACCGTGGCAGCGAAGGACTTTCCCTGACTGTAGCTGAAGAAAAGCATCTGAAGCACATGGGAGTAGTAGACTGACACACCGCCCCCAGCGACCTGCCCGTTGCTATCCTGGAGTCACACAGAAAGAAAATATATTGCTGAAGATCCTTTTATCGCACAGTGATATCTTCAGCTACTGATTTGACAACATTCAGAACATCTTATAATTTTGAATGTACAATTTCTTGGCCAACTTACCTTCAAGTCTTCGTGGTTGATCTCCAAAACATTTGTGACGTAGAAAGGCCCGTGTTGGGCACTGCTTGATTCGTCCATGATCTGTGTGTACAGATAACCGGCTGAAGACATAATGACGATAATGTTCTTCCCCTCTTCATTGAAAAGGAATGTAGCATCACGGATCTTGGAACTTGGAAGCAGGAAGTAGTACATTGGACTCAGGGCATCCACTGACAGGTCGTATATCTGTGAAGCAACAGAGACATTTATATCAAGAAAGTAGGATTTTTCTTATCCTGCAAAATCAGTATGATGTAGTCATCAAGTTTAACAATAGTGATCATTTCCAACTCAACAGTACATTTGAAAAACACATCAACGATAATACCAACAGCTCATTACAAGTAAACACTTGCCTTTTCTCTTAAAACATACCTTTACAAAGTCAGCGGTGATGATGGCAAGTTCTGTCTGCGATCCTGGTAACCAGACAGCTTTGATGATAAAGTTGCCAGTAGCCAGTTGTGGGTGCAGCACCAGATGGTCCGACACAGATCCTGTGCTACTGAAAGTTAACACATGGCAGTCCTGGAGTAAAAAAATAACAAAGACAAGAAAGTCAAACACCAGGTCTCTTAGGCAGTCACACAAATACAAAATACTGTATTTGATATTCTTGCATAACCTACATGTCCATCTACGATGGAATCTACAATTATTAAGGATTCTTCTTCTCTGCAAAACCACACCTACACTGTTCCTTTGTTTGTATGCTTTCCAATTCTGTGTAGAAATTAACCCTGATTAAATAATAATACTTGAGACAACAATTAAATCCACTTCTGACCTTGAGGCCACACACAGCCAAGTAATCTTCATTACAGGGGTTGCCTGTAAGACTGAGGACAGTGAACGGGACTGGGGCAGAGGCCAGACGGGTCAGTGTTAGCTTCCTCTTGCTCGAGTCAGCTTGCTTCAGGAGAGTGGACAGCTGCAGAACTGTGATCTGTCAAATTGGAAATACAGATAAATACATTTTGGGGTGTTGCAAAAGGGAAAACAATGCAAATTGGCGATAAACCTTGAGAAAAATCAACTTTAATGCTTATTTGTATATGAACTAATAACAAAAGTCTAAATAGCAAAAAAACTAAGCACATTTGCACATAAAAGTGGGCAGAAATAGAAATTATTTGTAAGCCTGATGCATTGATTAAAAATGGGATTTCATTAACTAGACCGTGTAGCTTACCTTTCCCTTTTCATGGCTGACTGCAAGGTGCTGGCGCCGGCCATGGGGAGAGGATAAGACGCACATGGCAACACGCCGCAGGACGTGTGCACTGATGAGTTGCCGTATTGTCTGTCCCTGGTCGCCACTGTAGTTCATCCTCACATTCTCAAAAGCCCCTTCCTGAGAGCCGAGTGTGGGTACCTGAGAAAAAGAGCGATTGATAATTAACACAAAACAACAGGGGGTAAAATTCCCAAAACAAGGCAATTTTCATAACTCCATCCAACTCTGAAAACCATCATACCATTAACTGATCTGTCATCTCCACGTTTTTGTCTTGAGTGTGCAGTTCATTGAGAGCCTGCTGAGCCCGGCTGCTGCTTCCCACTGCTGATGCCTGCTGGAAGTTGGTCTGGATGGCTTCCATGAGAAACATGAGCATCTCCAGTATGACTGCTGCAGTGGATGATCCAATCTGTCGTGGAAAACAAGAGCCAAGATGTGAGTCACCGAATATACTGTGCTTAGCATGTAGAAGGAATCTTAGAATGGCCACTGCTTTAAGAGACATCAGACACAGATTGGAACAGAAATTAACACAGAGAAGAAAAATATCTCTCACCACTTGTGCTAGCAACTCTTCCTGACAGCCCTCAATGCTTTTGCACACACTGCTCTTTTTAGGTTTGTCCTCATCACCAGGTTTGCCGTCGCAGATTGTGACCTTGCCCTTGTCGGAAGGTGAAGCATTCTGGTGGCGGATGGCGCTCTCCGGCATACGCATCTCGCTCTGGAACGCAGAAGACTCTTTGAGAGTGGAGCCCATGCCACTGCTGGGGCTGCGTTTAACCAAAGCCTGTAGGTGATACAACGCAAAGTAGAGAAGTCAGAAGAGCAACATTTTCCATACACAATGATGAATACTATTGTATTATATAATAATATTGACATTATAGCATTATCATTGTTTAACATCTTTACAATTGGAATTACTTGATTTAGTTTTCACTAGCTTCTCCACAATGCAGAGTCTAAAGTTATAAAGATTGTTACTAAGATTCTGTTGCATGGAGACACATTTTATCTAAACTGCTTTCACAGGAAAACTAAAATCACAAACCCTTGGTTGCACTGGAACAATTATTAACTAGGTATTTTCTGAATATCAATACAATTTACTTCATTATGCCCTTGTGGGATAGTTCAACTCATAATGTGTAAGGTGAAAAAAAGCTGATTTACAAAAGGTGAACCACGCTATTATGACACAGAAGAAAATGTTGCAATCACAAACACAAAAAAAGATGCAAAATACAACATACTTCTTATCAGACTAAACTGAAGGTTATATGTAGTTGATGGTTTGTTCTTTATCACATGCACATTCAGAGATCTCTCATTTAACATTAACTAGGAAAGCTTGCCTTTTCTTTACACAACATACATTTGTATCATGATTTCTGGCCACATGTGTGGGCTAGCTATGACCCTGATCAAATGAAATGACTGGATGGAAGTCAATGGGGGAATGACTTGCAAGCCAAAGTTACCGCTGTTGTTCTCTTCCCATGATGACCTGAGGTATTCGGTCTCACCTGGCAGCTGCCATCCTCTTTGGCACCGCAGTCACAGAAGAAAGAGCCATATTTGGCATAGGAGATCTCATGGTCTTTGTGACAGACCTTGGCGCACACTGTGCACACACCTACCCCATCCACCATTTTACAGGTGTGACAGTGGTACCTGCAGAATGAAAAGGGACATGGCAGGCTGTGTATAATATGTTGGTTTTGGTACGGAATGTAATTTGCAGTCTTGTTCTATATTAAGTCTTGAAGCACATATACCAGGAAACAAAAATGACTTTTGTCATGCCCACATCTTAAGCTCCTTTGTGTATGTACATGACAGATGTAAAGAAAATCAACACGAGTACATTTAACAATTCCTTAAAATGTGCTGCTCACATGTTAGGTTTGATTATAGATTACATCTTCCTGTCACTTACACCATACTGATTAGTAATATTTTGGGCGTTGTTTCTTCACTTTCAAAATGCTGTGGCTCAATCATGTTTCCACTGATTTAACAAATGTCCACTTTGTTGATTTTACTTTTTATAAATTGCCTTCAAAAATCCCCTTAATTTGACAACGTTTAAGAAGACTAAAATGACCCATGATCTCATTCAAGATTGAAACTGAAATCACAGGAAACAACCAACTTCTTTTGTTTTTACCAGTGCTGGTTCATGAATTCCTTCTGAGTGATGGTGAAGGTGCAGAGTTTGTTGCACAAGGAGTCTTCATCCTGTTAAACAATGACAACTTGTTAAAGTGAGGGTTCTATTTGACAACTGTAGGAAAAAATTCAGTCCAGCCAACAAAATGCTTTGAGAGAAAAAATGATTACTAAATACGTTCTCTGAAACAAGTGTTACTACATTTGTCTGTTTCCTAATACAAAAAAAACGAATTACAAAGAGTACACTTGGCCAACCCTGCATAAATGTTTTCTCTGTAGTAATCTTAATAAATATTCTTTATTCTTTACGGCAAATATTTCAACTTTGACCCTGTTTAAGGAGGACAGATTTAAACAGCTGAATTCTCACAGAGTCCTCTGCCTGGGAATCATCCTCCTCCACTGCAAGCTCCTCCACCCAGTCTGAGTCCACTTCCATGGCCTTCTCTTCTCCCTCCATCAGCAGTGCTGAGGTGCCTTGTCCACTGCTCTGACGCAAGGCATTCATCACATCAGCCAGATAGGAGATGATATGGCATGAGCACTCCAGCATGCTTGCGTGCTGAAATAAAGGCACAGGTTCAAATCACGACAGAGATGGAGAAAAAGCTAAAGCCTCCATTTAGAAAAGTTAAAGGAAAACAATTAAGTTTAGTCTTTAAACACAACTACACCTGGATGGAGATAGAAATATTTATAAAGGGGTGCAATAAACTGATAACTGTAAAAACGTACCTTTCCTTGCGACACGTTTGTGCTCACTTTTTCCACCACATTCTTCTGGGTCAAATACTTTTTGCTGCAGAGAAATCATAAATCAATTTAAATATATGTATTTGAAAATCTATATACGAACTCTTCTTGATCATGGTTAAGGAGTAAGGTAAATTAATGCAAAAGACGCTCCCTAAATATTTACGTCCTATTACCAAACAATTTCCATGGAGATTTTAAATTGAGTGCTGATGCTGAAAATAAGCAGGCAGTTCCCTGATGTAAATACAATCTATGTGTCTGTGAAACTGATTTCTTACCATCTGGTCAGCCAGTCGATAGCTGCCCTGTGTAGTTGAAGGTGGCCGGCCCCCTGCCCAGCACTGGCAAGAGTGGCCATTATGACCATGAGCTCGGGAAAGCCAGTACCATCTCCATGGGCCAGCATGTCTGTTGCCATGGGAATGAGCGTGCTGAGCAGGACGGTGCACACTCCCTCTCCCACCTGGCTGTTGTCACGTACAATATGAGTGGTGAGCACTTGCAATAGCTGTCGGTTTTCCTGCACTATTTCCAGCTGCTCCGAGTCCTTTGGTGGCGCAGCCGTCATGCGTGTCAGCCAGGCCTGCAGACGAGAGGGCTCCACACAGGCCAGCTGGGCCAGGGAGCCACACAGACACAACAGGCTGGGGTTTGGGCTCTTCTCCGCTGGAAACGACAGCACAATGATGAGATTTAGGTTTATAGAGACATCCAATGCATCTGCATGTTGCAGATGTCATGATTTCTGACTAAACAATTTAAATGTGTGTTGGATACCACCCCCATTTCTTTCTACCATCAACACAAGACTTTTGAGTACTTTTCTGGATTAAAATGAGTTGACGACAGTAGACTTACTGAGCTGGAAAAGCTTGGTGAAGAACTTTAGCACCCTGTTGCAGAACTTCGCTGACAGGCTTTCATTGGCTGTTGCCATCATAATCTGGACGAGCTCACCACTGGAAAAAAAAAGAGCAAAGAATTATTATGGTACATGAATAAATGTGTAATAAAGCTTCATGAATTATCAGATGAGCAGATACCTGAATGAGAAGAACTCTTCCATGGCCTTGCGGACTTGACTGCTCTCCAGCTGTTTTTCAAGATACTGAAGACATTCCTCTAGAACAGACTCATCCAAACCACTAGGAAAACACAAACAATAAATTTAGAAGCATGTAAACATAAAAAGTGAGCAACAAGCTACAAAGAGCCAGACAATGATGAATTATTCTGAGTGCGTACAGTCTCCTTCAACACCAATATCAGACAACAAAGTGTTATGATTCAATGTTTATCATTACAAATGTGTAGGGTGTAGCTTCTAGTGGTTGACAGCAGAATGCAAACAGGTGAAACCCCTCACCTTTCATGCATGTAGGACCTACAGTGGCCTTCAGGTAACATAAAAAAGTGAAAGACCCAAGAGCCAGTGCTGTGTTTGCTTGTTGTAGGCTACAGTGGAAACTTGAAGATGTAACATGGCGGACTCCATGAGGGAGGACACGCTCCATATGCACATACAGTACAGGATGCATTCTAAACTAAAAAAAACACAATAATTCTTAGGTTCAGGCGATAAGAATTGATAATTACGGACATTATATTCAATTTCTGCACAACCCCCCCTCCATCCTACACACTGGTACTTTAATTCAGGTTTAACAAGCTATACCTGCTAGGGTCTGAGTGAATGGCAATGATGTTGTAACACCCAGTCACCAAACGCTCATAGATGCGAGCTAAAAAGGCGTCTGACTCCGATGGGCCGAGGATGCGCTCCAGTGATGTGCTACTAATCTCAGCCACACTCTCTGTGCTGCTCTCCAGGAGGAGGGGCAGCAGACTGCGCACAGCCTGCGATGGATTCAGCTCCTCTGTGCTGGGGAGACAAACATGCACCAAAATAAAATCAATTAACTTTATTCATCACATGGTATTTGTTATATGTTAAAGGATTCGGATCTCAAACAAGAATGGACAAACACTTACACAATGAGGTCCCCAGTGAGGCGAACCAGCGAGAGTAAGATGTGTTTAAGAGAAGAGGCCAGAGGCAAGGACTGACAACTCAGTGTGCCCAGGTGAGCTGCTTGGATAGCACTGATGTAACTCTCCGATGGAATGGTATCATTTGCAAATGCATTGCGCTGAGAAAGAGAACAACCCAGATTATTACTCTAACCAATGCTGATACAATTACCTTTATATTGATATCTATTAGATGCTTTAAGGTATTAAATAGCTTAGTGAAATTTACAATTCAAAATGACGATACTATAATAAATTCAACTAGATATTAAATAAATTTAGATATTGAATTGAATAAATGAATAAATAAAATGACAAACACAAAAATATTGAAAGAACACAAGTAATCTGAGCATGAATTAGCCAGAGCCAATAGCCTATTATAAAGATTTAGCATGTTGTGGGCATATTTATAGACAGAGGATTAAAATAGGATCGAGTGGTACAGAAACATTAAATGCATCATCAAAATAAATGGTGGGTAAATTCACTATTTCCTATATTAAAAGGTGTTTAAAAAGATGGAACAGGTTAAACAGAGCTAAAAGTATCATCTTCAGTCACGTACCCATGAGCCAATGTTGGGGAATTCATTGGTGTGGATGTTGTTCCAAGTCTCGCATATTGTCTGGACTGCTGATGGCAAGTTCTGCATAATGCTCTGACCTGTAAAGTGTCATTTGAATAGTTCAGTTTAAAACAGTGAGTTTACTGGAAAGTTGTGAAAGCTTATGTTCCGCTCAACTAATTTATTCTTGAGTGATTCTTCCACATACCCAGAATGTTGGCTTTGCAGCGAGTAGAGCCAATAGACAGAACTGCAGCATAACCTTGGAGCTTTGCATCCGTCAGCTTGTTCTCCCCTTCCTCTGGGATGTTCATCAGCAGGTAGGACCTGGACATTGTTTGATTATTCGATTAGGTTAAGAGATTTCCAAACAGATGGCTGATTTCCTTACTTTTCTAAAACAGATGTTTTAGGTTTAACTCTTTGAAATGAAATGATTAATACACATTTGGTCGCTTATTGTATTTAAAATTTTGAAAATAGTTTGGCCTGGTTACATTACAGCACCACATTACAATGTGGTGCTGTAACCACATTACAATGTGGTGCTGCTTGCAAAATGAAAGTGATGAAATTACAAAAAGAAAACCCAAAAGAGGAAACAGTCAAGGTCTAAATTGAACAATTCCACGGAATCATATATTCCATAGTTCTTATTATAAATATTTGAAATAAAATTCTTAAAACAGAGATGATTAGATATGAAAAACAGGAAAGGAGCTCAACATGGTACTTTTCATTTTATTGTACATCAATGATTTTAAGTCAGGCTGTTTTAATGTTTGTTTATATACAGACAATTGTGCCGAAAATAAAGAGCTTTTCAGAATTAAAGTCCTTCTCACCTTGTGAAGGCTGTGTAAACGTCAGTGAGCTGTAGCGTGGCAGGCAACAGGTTCTTTGTGATTTCAGAAGACTTGTTGGTATCTGCTTCAATGGCAACCTTGGACATATGTTCATCTAAGGAAACCTGGACTTTAGAGATGACAGCATCCAGTGTATAGATGGCTTGTAGAGAGGGTAACTGATTAAGTGGAAGAATGGAGTTCGGGTCTACACTGGAGAAAGTGGAAATCTGCAATGGAATAAAGTCGTCAAAGACTGATAAAGAAATTCAAAACTTTGAAGAACAGTTGATACACACATCAGTAACTACGTTGTATTCATTACCTGTCTGGCAATGTACTCTTCTGCTAGCTCCACATCATATTTCACGGTACTGCACTTAGCAGATGTCATCTCAACTAGTGAGGCTGCTTGGTCTGCTTTCATTCCCTGCTTCACCAAGTGTTCCTGTCAGTGATAGCATAGATATAGTCAGACATCAAAAAATGAACTCCAATGAAAAAGGATTAAACACATTACATTAGAGGACAGACGTACAGGAAATAGTGCAGATTTGAAATCACAGATTCAAAGATGGTAATATTAATCCCATCCAGTTTCAACAAATTCATAATAAATTTAAAAAAAGTTAATATCTTTGTAAATCTATAAGATATATTGCGTTACTTTAAGCTGTCAACAGACCTTGATCCAGTTCACGTAGGTAGATACTCGGAGACGTGAGGACCATCGCAGTGTATGTAGGATGTCACTCTCACTGGGATCGCTGCACCCAGACTTTAGCTGCTCCATGTAGGCTTTTGAGGGAGGTAAAACCCCCAGGATCCTCCACAAAACTAGGAAGTAGTACTGAAGGGAGCAGGCCTCCTGTGATGAGTAATATCAATGTACACTGTTAAACAAACTACACTTATTGCTGTCAGAGCTGAAGTCTGCTGCTGTTCAGCTTCAATTAATAAACAACAATTAGCAAATCCTTGTCTCAAAGATTAAGCCATGCAAGTCTAAGTACACACGGTCGGTACAGTGAAACTGCGATTGGCTCATTAAATCTGTTAACTGGGATTCCACCTGTGTCATGAGCTTGTTAACTTGTTTAAACTGTTGGCACAGTTAGTGGGGTTTTTTCTCACCATTGGAGAGATGGGTTTATTCTCCTGTCTTCTGGCTGTGTCAAACTGGGACCCTGCTGCCAGGAGTGAGACCAGCCACCCATACAGTTCTTCATATTTTACTGCTCCACCGAACAGCTTCGGAAAGACCTTTGAAAATGATGGAGATTGACCACAGTGAGGAACAGGGATATATTTTATATATTTACATATAATGCTCACAGTGTCTTTTTAAGCAATTATTATTTATTGTTATTAATTATTAACAATTGTTACTTCCCACCCTAATGCCATACACACATACTTTTTCATTCTGATTAATCAATGCATTTGTGCCTGCCTCGTGTATTTTCTTGCTGTTGAATGAAACTTTACTATACTTAACATATATGTAAACACAAATACCATTACAAAGTTCTTACCTTGCCATCTAGTCGGCTGATATCATCTTCAGACGCCTCAGGGGACAGAACACAGTAGAATTTGGGCTGACCATTTGAATCTAAAAATTGATTAAATACATGAACATTTTATTTTCTCATTCAACACCCATAAAAACACCAGCACCCTCTTCACAGATAAGTAATATGATCACAGACAGCTTGAAACTAGGTTTGGGTAAGAGGGTAGTTGCCAGCCATGTAAATAATGGCAATCGCTGTGGCTAATTCAGTTTTTCTATTCTACCAGTTGGTTGGAAGACAACATGCTATCATATAATACTTATAATAAAAAAATGTAGAAAGCAAAACTGGTCGAAGTAGCTTCTGAGTTTGTGTAGATGGTGACGTGTTCTTGCCAGTAACTAAAAAACAAAAATTCCTTAAATGGTTTTACCTCCTGAACAATGTTTAGCCCAGTTCTCCTCCACCTCTTTGAACCCATAGTAAAGTGGGAGACTGCTGCGTTTGCCGTCCTGAATTGAACTAGGCCCAGTGGATGGTGGAGTTAGGAGGTTGTACTGCACCTATAAATATTCATGGAGAAGAGAAGCAAAATTTCCAGTCATCATAGTCCGATACAATAACTTTTGGCTGACATATTGTAACTAATGTAATCGAAAGCCCTCAAAACGAAAAAGTATCAAATCTGGAAACCACAGATCTGACTCTGTGTTACCATCAAGAGGTGAAAACCGAACATAAGCCAAAGAAACTTACTAAGAATATAATTATTTTGAAACCACATGTCCAGAAGGGTTCTTTTAGTTTGCTATGGATTAGTTTAATATTGATCAGTGTTTTTTCTAAGTGGTATTTTACTTGTTTAAGCTAAAAATCTAATCACAAATATACCTATCGAATACATACATCCAAGGATTATCTGTGCAATTTAATATCAGGCAAAGACGTTGACGAATAGAAAATGAGCATTAACCTGTTCGAAAAGGTACACCGGAGCCTTGGAGTAATGGCGCAGCAGGTAGTCAAAGATCAGCAGCAGGCGTGCCAGGTTGAGGGGCACAGCCTTCAGCTGAGACTCTCTGCCCTGTGCGACCTCAGTGATGGCCTGGGTGACCTGGGTGAGGACAGACCGCCGACCGCGCTCTGACAGATTATGGAAAAGGAGCAGTAGGAGCTGGAGGTGCTCCACATTAAGGTCGTCTTCACCCTGAACTGAACCCTGGATGGTGTGCTGCTTCAATGTTCCCAAAAACCTGACGGCATAAAGGAGAAAGAATTTGTGAGTGTAAGATAGAATATTCTTTAAGTAATACATAGTCTAAACAGTACTAAAAATCAGGTGTGGTTTTACAAGCTATAGCTCACTGGTAGTTTACACTAAATGCCATTTCACACTTAAGCCTAAAGTCTTGTAACTTAACCTGGATGTGAAAGTGAAGCAGTACATTGTCTATGGGCTCAAGTAGCTAAATTAAATTATTGGTATAAAAAGTAAAACAGCTCGGGAAGTTAGCAACAAAACTAATTAAATAGAAACTGCGGAACATAACAGCCAGAAACGATGGTTGCCATACCTCTCCCAGACTTTCATACATTCAGGCACATCTGGTTCCCCTTGCAAACTGGCTTTGTGCTGCCATATAAGGAGGAGTCTTGAGAGGACTGATAATGATTGTGGATGAATGTACAGAGGCCAGGGACCCTCCGAAAATGGTGCAACACCTAACTGCTGGAGAAGAGTGCTCTGGGAAGGACAAGAGGTACAATTATAAGATGCCCGCACTGAATAACGATTTCTCATTATTACCAGTGTAGTTCATTGTAGAAAAGTTTGTTCAAAAGACTATTTTTCTGTCAAGGGATTGGTAAATAACCTTTAGTATTGCTCTTACCTGCAAGGCAGGGGATGGAAGATCTGATGTTACCAGAGTGTGGTTGAAGTGATACAGTGCTAAAGAAAACACTTCATCTGAGGAGCCTGTATGGAAAAAAACATGCATTAGACCTAGTGGAGTGCATGTGGTACAACTATCACTGGCTACATGACATGGGGGGGAAATTAGGGTAAAAATGTGACATTATTGGTATGATAGACAATCTTTGATTTTCTTCAGTCGTACCTTTTACATCTTTGTCCACGTCTTTGATGATACTGGCTAGTGTAGCCATGTGCTGCTCTGTAAGAGACACACTCAGGTAGTTTCTGATGAAGTTGTTCCTGGACTTGAGCATCGAGGTGGTGATGAAGTTCAAAATGCTGGAGGCCAAACTGAGGAACTACAAGAACAAACAAACAAATAGGAGTTGCTAGTGCTGTCACATATTTAAATATAAATACCTGGATAAACAGTTTTTAATGACAGGTATGCAAGCATAACAAAATAATAATACATGTACTGCTTAATATGGACTTGCAGCCGATTAATTCAGTATATTGTCTGATGCAAACAAATGAGTCCTCACCAGCTCTGGGTCTTTACGCCCAGCTAAGATGTTGCCATTCTCACTGGGATTCTGCTTGCTGGGGCTCTTCAGTCTTGGAGAGATCTCCAGTGGTGGGGGTGGAGGCGGCGGTGGGGGAGCTACTTTGTCTTTGGTGGGTGAAATTGTCTCTTCAAACCAAAGTCCCAAGATGGGTTCACTGTCATCATCTATAACAAGAGAGTCGAAATAAGACATATGAATTTCTTTAAGTGGAGATGAGAAACTGGCAAAGACTGACAAGATATGTGTGGCGTGGTAGCGGTGTCATCAAACAGGCAAAATGTAAAAAGCTTCAAACGAGTTCATGACACCTACAACACAGTGCAGGTGGTGGACAAGAGGCAATCACTGCAGTAAAAGAGTGAACATAAACTGATGTTTTGTTGGTGAATATCCACTTAAAGGAGAATACAACCGATTTCTTCTTCTGACTCATTTTCTGAGAAGAAATCGACTTTTTATTGTTTCACTAAGAATGCCATAAAAATCATTAATATGGGCACTCAGAGTCTTTGACACCTAAATGTGAGACACACCCATTGGTGTGTTTTCAATCACTGTGACAGCTTACACCTTGTGAGGCTGAAAATGAGTGAATGATGGGAAAATATAATGTCCCAAGGCTCAAAGTACCAATAAAATCAAGTATCTGTCCAGAATTTCCCTCTGGATAAATAAATAAAGTAAGTAAGTATGTAAGTAAGTAAATAGTGAGTAAGTGATTATCTATGCATGTATCCATCTGTGTATCTCTCTATCCGTCTCTCCATCTAACTGTCTCTATAGCCATCTCTTATTCTCGCTATCTCCCCAGCTGTCTCTCCATCTCTCTATGAACAGGTCAAGTCAAAAAGAGATCATGCCTGACCTCCTCACCAGCCCTAGGTCCTTCCCCATCATAGATGTTGCATTATATAAGCTACTCCTCACAGCCAGCTTTTGGTCCTGCAAGGTCCCCGCCTTCATTTGACACCCAAATAGCCAACCAGGTTCAGGTTGCTTGATCTGAGGGTTCAGACCCTCAGATCAAGCTCATCCTCAAGGGTGGTGGCTACCATTTCAATTTAATGGATATGAATCAATGAAATACTTAACCAACATTATGATTAGACCAGAAAAGCATTTGACTGCAGGCGTTGTCAGTTGAAGAATGTACACAAATTAATTCAAAAACAAAAACAAGAAACAGCTATTAAGTTTTTTAGAATATCACTTTAGGTTGATATTCACATTTGCATGCAACATACAAATATAACTATCAAGGTGACAGCAAGACGTAGCATAGTGTGTTTAAGCCCATAGTTTACAAGTAAAAGTTGAATTTGTTGTATTTAAGAATAATACCAAGGTTTCCATGTAGGTGCTACAATATTTTTGTCTGCAAATTATCAGATATCTGTGATTGAGGTCTGCAATAAAGCATCTGCAGAAAGATCATGTTGAGATCATTAATATTCATGGTCCTCATGTCTGCTGCTAGATTATTTGCAATGACTTTAGAGAACAACTACAAGATGAGGCAGAGGCACCTGGGAAATCTTATACTCAAAATACTGTGGGAACATTTGGTTGATTACTGCCAATGTTGGTCATCAGTGACTTACTATTCAGAAGCCTGCCGGTTTTTTTTAAAGATATTAATGCTTGTAAAGACTATGAGCACCCACATGTCAACACCACTGGTATGATCCTTTGACCCACACTGAGCCACAGCTGAATCTCTTCGGCAGAAAGAATTTAAATATAGTTAAAATCAATTACAGCACAAGGCATGAATTAGAGTAGGAGCTTTTTTGCCAAAGCCTTTTCACCTGTGGCTCTTTCATTTGCTAAGCTATTAGGACCACAGCTCAAAGCTTATATTGTGAGACATACAATAACAAAATGAATCTAGGACAGTGAAGTGGACACCAAGTCTTTGACCTGAGGACAGAAAACTGCTGACCTGAAACACAAGCTGCACTTGTCTTCTCCTGTCTTCTCTCTGGTGAAATAGTAGACACTGTCAACTACACTGTCATCATGTGATGGGGGACAAACAAAGTTACTTACTCATCTGCGTGCATGAGAACGTGTTTACCCTTCTCCCAGCTGCCATAACCTGACTGACTGATCCACTGACAGCATTTCAAAACCTTACAGATACAGCTCAACACTGACGCTACCTTGGAGATCAAACACACACATGACTGTATACAGCACCTGCATCCCCACTGTGAAAACTGAGGCAACTTGAAAGCATGATACATTGCTGTTGGGATACTGGCTTCCGGGTCAGGTTAGGCATTGAGTGATGAAAACATTGTTTGTGCTTTTACTATACTTTCATTTAATGGTCTATTATATAAAACTTCTCGATGTAACCATACACTGTCTATAAAGCTGGAAGGCATGACAGCTCCCCAAAAGTACAGCCCCATAGTGGGTGGCTGCAACATGGGTAAAAAATGTCACATCCTCCATGTTAGTGAATGGGACCAGGGCCAAACCAAGTCTCGTCAAAAAAGAATACAAGTGTCAACATACACGTCAAATACATTCTTCAGGATGGTTCCTGTCATTTTAGATAATTCTTATCAAACGGGTGTTTGTTCAAGTGTCCATGTCTCCATTTATCTTTGCTTTTAAATGTAATGATTGACAGCAGAGACAAACTTGCACTTTGTCAAGTGTGTGAATGGCCGTATCCTCCCTCCCGCTACCACACAGACTCTGGCTCCTTAAGAAGTTGCCGGAGCAATATAGTAGCATTTGTTTCCCGGGATAGTTTGGCTTCATTTCTGGATAGTGAAGTGCCATGTCCATCTCTGTGTGTGTGTATATATATATATATATATAACATCACAGAGAGATGGACATGGCACCTCACAATGTCCATCTGTGTGTGTGTGTATATATACACACGCACACAGTATACACAGTATATGGATGTAATATACAATATTACAAAACTGATCATGACACGTTTGGATAAATGGACTGTAGGAAGTTCTTTCTTATTATCAAACGTTACCTAAATTCCCCAATAAACACCCGTCTCAATGATTTGTAACTACAAAACTTTTTTATGACAATGAGATCTAAAGAAATTATGAATTAACTTTAGATAAGCTTCTATTTCCTCTATTGTGACAATCCAACTCCTATACTTCTTCTCTCAGAATAAAATATTTCAATTTAATTTACAGTTAATGTTCATGTCATCATATTATCAATGCTGTTTAAAAAAAAAGGTGCACCGTTTCTTATTTCATCAGTGTTCCTACACATTCAAGTTAAACTGATGTCCAAACATTGACCAACCTAATGCTGCTATGTGGGTGCATGTGTTAGCATGAACTTTCATTTCAAGGGAGCTTTCTGAAGTAGTGGTGTAATAGCTAAAATCCAGAGGGAGAAAGTACCTTGACTGCTATCCTCCTCTGTACTGCTAAAATCATCCTCATAGTAGGTGTTTGAATCTGTAGAGGCGCTGGCATCGCTGCTGACTGAACCCTTCCTCTGTCGCTGGAGAACACAGGCCTGAGAGCAGCAAAGACAACAGCAGTCTTAAAAGATGATCACACATTGCAATCTTTCGTTCACCTTTTCACATGTTTGTCAATCAGCCACCACTTTGTTAGAAAAACTGAATGTTGAGAATAGACAAAGCCCATTATTCATCTGTTATCCCTTTTTTGTGTTTATGTCACCTGTGTTAATTCAAATCGCACTTTAACACATGTACATGAATATTAAAACATCACATTATTACACTAAATACAGATATGTGGATATAAATGATAGGACCTTTTTGTATGAAGTGGAAAGTAGGGTGAAGAGTAGATTGGTCAGAGGCACAGAGTCAATGAGCCTTTGGACTCTCTGGATGGAAGTGCTCTGTGCCATGATGTTGAGCTCAGCTGGTGGCCCGTCACTCTCCCAACCCTGCAGGTAGAGGGATGGAGGGATGGAATAAGAAACACGGGATCAAGGAATACTAGATTCATCCTAAGGTGTTCCCTTGCACATGTCTAAATACTTTTTATTTTAAAAACATGGTGTTAAAGCACATTGTCCCCAACAGCAGAGGGTTTATGTCAATCTATGTCAAAACAGTCTCTAAAATAGTGGTCACAAGTCACCATTGTGCTTTAATGGATATTGGCCACAAGTTCATTATTAAGAAAAATGTGGTGTTATAATAGATTTTTTATTTTTATAAAAGAGAATGTAAATGTATTAAACAAAGTACATAAATGCATCACTTACCCGTTGGAGAGCCTCAACCTGCAGATCCTGGAAAAGCGAAGTCAAAAGACTGATGGCGTGATTAGCCAGGACAACAGACAGAACTCCAAACCCTTGGTGTCTTGAGAGAAAAAAAGAAATTATAAAAATCAACAAATCAATTTTCAAAAGGGACAAAAGTAAAATGTAAAAAATTATATGTCTGAAATAACTTAATGGTGCATTTAATTTGCAAATGAGCCTCTTTGCCTAGAATAGTCTAATTTTAAATATAGAACTTTGCTGCCAGATACAAGGGCTCCTGTACAAAATGAAGACCTTTTAGAGGCTTCATTTATACAAATAAATAGAAAGATCATATTTATTTATTTCAAATTAACTGGAAATTACCCTTTGCCGGGACCAAGTTTAGGCGATCCCGCGCCATCCTTGGAGCGAGCGGCAATATCCCGGACACGCAGGGCAGCCAGAGGATCTTTCTCCTTCCCTTTATCAGCCAGGGCAGTCGGGCTCAGGTTAAGAATCAGGTACAGGCTGTTTAAAAGGCACCAGGCTCCAAGCAGCTGGAAGTTCTGATAGTGCTGTATAAACAAACAAGTAAAAAAAGAAAATAAATCAATAAAAAATGTATTCATAGACCCCTGTAACACATTTCTTAACTGCACTTGGCTTAAAAAACAGAAAATCTATTAAGTGCCACAATCTATAGAAATGAAACAGTGCTCATATAATATTATTCTTCTATTCTAGTATAGTCCTGGTACTCACCTCTCCTCCAGCTCTGCGGGAGTGGCTGATAGCTTGTCCAATCATTTCATAAATCTCCAGCTGTTGCAAACACAAATGTTGTACTTGTTATATATATATTTTGAATGTGCTAGAATTGGTCTTGGTATGCACTCTAAGAATCACTTACATGCAGTTATACAAAACCTGTTAAGACATTTTTAGGAAACAACTAAATTCCCCTCATTAACACAATTCTCTGACAGTTTGATATCAGTAAATAATGCATCTATAAAAACCAGTTTGTAATAAATCTGGCAAAGGTGATCATGGGTCATATTTAGCATATGACCAAACATTGAGAAAGTTGTACTCGGAATACTCACACATTTCTGGACAATTGTTGCTGCGTCATTTTCATAGTCCTCCTCTTTAGTCCCAGTGGAGGCAGATCGAAGCTGCAAGCCACTTCCTACCTGCAGAATGGCCATGCAAGTAGCCACACTCACACCTGAAGGGGTACAAGATAGTTTTTATATTTACTAATGTGACTTTCAACGCTGTTAAATGGTCTTTTGAGACAGTTGTAGGTGGAGAGAACCCAGTCATTTTACTTAACCTCAGAGAGTTACAACCTACCAGCATAGAGACAGCTCAAAGCTAGCACGGTCATATCTGTTAATCTCCCTGGTGTCAGGGGTTCCAGAACAGGCAGGGAGAGTGTATCCAAAGCCATGGTCACGTCGATCACCAATGAATGAAATCTGGGCACAGGTTTTAAATATAAAAAGTTAGAGGAATGGCTGGAAGAAAAAAAACGTACACACTAGCTATCTCATACATAAACTTACACAGATTATTGTTGCCCCTTTCAAATAAATAACAGTATAATAATATACAGTATTGTAAATTGTGACCTAAGTAACTAAAAAACAAAATACCCATTGCGGACAGCAGTGGCATCAGCCACTGTGGCAGGCATGATGAAGAAAGAGTTGGCTGATACAGCGTCTTGGAAACGGTTGATGTAGCGGAGAAAGTAGGGTAGGTTGAGGCACACTCGCAACAACTTCTCAGACCCACCTTGAAATACAAGTCATGGGGGGGGGGGGGGGGGGGGAGATATTAGAGAAAACAAGAAAAATCAAGAAAAACTCCAGAAAAATAAAGCAAAAAGTTGCTACTCACCAAGATCCTGTAAGCTTGACACATTCTGAGATACAAAGGCATGTTTCATTTTGGCCTGAAGAGCCTGATCTGTGGTTTGGTCTTCGCAATCACTCTCAGCCTATGATTGGGGAAAGTTTAGGAGAATCAACAACTATTGATGAAAATTATGTGAGCGTGAATATCACTGAAGACCACATCCAATTAATATATATATAAACATTTGGTGTATCAATTATTAATTCAAAAGGCCTGTTCAACAACACTTACCTGCATTTGTGCTGCTGATGGAGAGGCCAGGATGGTCGTAAGGTCAGGGTTAAAAACTGAAGTCAGTTGATTGAAGAAGTTCATCTGCACTTCTTTGTGTCGAAGCTCTGGATTCACAGCACTGGGTGTCTCCTTCTGATCTTCCACTAGAGAATAAACAATGACAATTTTGTGAGTCATTCTCTGAACTTTCATTGTTTTGAACAAAGGCCGGTGGGAATATTTTGCTCTTATCAGATCCTGCGTAAGTACCAACATGAGTGAATTTCATTGAAAAACCAATACATCCATCTGAAACCAGTGAATAAAGAATTAAAGAATATTTATTTCAATTAACATGGAGACAAATACAGAGTATAGCTACAGTCAAAAATAGTAAATTCAGTGCCACATTCTGTAATTTACATCTCAAATTGGACACTTACCATCTGAAAGAGTCTTGACAGTTTGAGGCAACTTGGCAGACTTCATCATAGCTGTGAAAGTAATGATCTCTGTACGATCTAGTCTGCTGCAGCCAGTGCAAAGTCCTTTTATAAGAAGAATCAGGTGTTTCTGAGGAAAAGCAACAGCATTATTTTATTTTATTGGTGGGTTTATGCAGTATACAATGTCGTTTCTAAAAAGACAATCGGCAGACATGAGCAGGAAAAAAACAGAGAATGTAAATGTAATAAAATGCTAAATTAAATATCCAAGAATTGAGCCAATGTAGCTGACTTGGACAAATTCAGCAGCATTTATATGTGAATGATGTCAATATTGTCTTGTTAAAAGTGACTTGCAATTATCCACTGACTAGATCCTACAACTAAAGTGTAGAAGGCAGATTTGTCTTACCTGTGATACGGCGCATGCCTCATCTGGGTTCTCCAGGCGTAGCAAGGAGAACTCAATCAATACTTTGCACGCCGCAGCAACCGACAGCAACTGATTTCTCGGTACTAAAGAGAAAGAGCAAAAGTAATTAACTGACTGAAACTTTACTTACAACATCCAACTCTAGCTGACTCCCAGCAGTCATATTAAATCTATTACACCAAAGAAATTTTTTTAGAAAATACATACTTTGTCCACATACTGTGGTGATGTAATGTGCAGAGAGGGCCACGAATGATGAGTAGAAAGGCTCATACTGTTTGTCATGGTGAAGAATGTCAGATTCACTGTAAATGAAAGCAAATATCATCAATTGATTTCTGATCAAAACAGATGACAAAGAAGGAACAGACAGACATCATGGTTCAATAAAAAGCAATTTTCAAACATGAACTACGGAGGCTGTCTTCACAATGCGGCTATGCGAAAATGATGATACATATTAGGACAACAGAAAAAATCCATCGTTTCGTATTTTGCAGCAAAAATCTTTCTGTTCTTCCACCTGGCACAAATAGAAGCTGGAAATTTGAATAAAGTTCAAACAAACAAAAATGGATGAGAGCTAATGTGACACAGAACAGAGTACTTGTCATACCTGTATCATTATATGGATATGCAATTACTTATATCAGCATACTTCCATGCAGAGGGAGAGATGCCATTAAAGCTGCAGCCCAAACTGTGTGGCCAACATACTGTCTGCATAAATCCTTTCTCTGCAGCCTCCAATGCATTCATCTGCCCAACAGTGCAAAACTACTTCACTGTTCAATACAAAAAACAGCCTCAGTATCATCAATTCCCAAAAAACAATGACTACAGTGAAAATACTCTGCTTTCTGAATCGATAAAACAATCAGCTTTCATTCAACTCCTTGGTGCGTTAGTTTGACCAGTTTATCAACCCCCCAGATCACTCAGGTCACAAGACAGCCGTTTCCTCCAGTGCAATCAAAACCTGGATGTCGGAGCTTTCAGTATTTTTCCTCGCTAGTATATTAAATATCAACCCGGTGAATTGAGTTTTGCACGAAACACCATCTCCTTACAAAACTAAGCTCCTATTGAGTTTTAACTTTAACTTGTTTGCTGCAAGATTGTGTCAATTTGATAGTGTTTTCATGTTTGCATGCTGTCTGTCTTTAGAATTGTAATACCCGTTTTCTAGTGCTCCCAATTAGTACTTTTGTATGACACTGTGATATTCAAATAAACTTCCAATCAATACAATTTCTTAAATCTGGAAATACCTTCATTTTTCTTGAGTGCTATATATAAGTTCAGTCAATTGTTGATGTGTTTATGTAGCTGCTTGATACCTATTTTAGACGGCAAATGTGGCAAGAGATATCCTGTGTAAATAAACATTAAATAAAAAAATTAACAGCAAACAATGATGTGTAATACACAGAATAAAACAATAAAAACCTCATGTGTAGGTTTATCATTTATAACTTGACCAACACAAGCCTACTTCCTTGTCAACAAAGTTAAAGATCACTCCTGTCCTATGGAAATATCAAATTACTGATCAAATCTGCCCACCAATGCTGATATTAGTAGAATATGTCTTTTTGGTGTTTTCTTTTAGTGTAGGTTGAACTTTTCCTTTTCTACTCATTAAGATCTAGAAACTAGTGATAAAAATACTTACTTTATATTACTCATATAAAAACTACTACTTTAACTCAAGCAGTTCTAATGAGAGGATCGTAAAAAAAAAATCACACATACAACCCTAACACCTTTGATCCTTGCTGGTTGCTTGTTTAACTTGAAAAAAGAAACCTACAGCAGCAGTAGTAGTAGTTGTGCTCATATTGGCAGGTTGGGGTTTGCTCGGGAAAACGAAACTTATTCACACAGCCTCAACCTCTTCGCTTGGATGCCGGACGGATCAGCTGATGTAACCACTGAACAGAGTCAAGTGACAACCTGGCCAACGCACAGACCCATTGACATCAAGCTACGTAATAATCACTTAGGACGACATGTGCACAAACTGTATAGTCTGACCCCTGCTGAAGGTTTACCTGCCTGTACAACTCATCTCCTTCCTCCTGCGTAAGAGCCACTACAGCAGGTTGACATGGGGCACAAGTGTCGCGTTTCCCATTTAACCGCTGGCCCTACGTTTAATGGCGTAGCGACATTTACATCAGGGATCCATCACCACCTCGTCAAAAGTGAGTGGCGAGAGCAGGATCTCCGCCCTCTTCCAGCTCAACCACACACATAACGATACGCTAACTGGGTGTTAGCCAGCTAACGCATCAACAGAATATGGAACTGCCCCGACTATGTGGCAAGCTCTGTACACCAGCCGAATCACATTTTGCTAAGTTATCTGACGTGGTCAAACACAACTGTGGACATTTCAACGCTGCGTTGTCCTGTACGTTTGGAAGGCCCATCAGTTCGCTTGTTTGTGTTAGCTAGCTAATGATGAAGCACATTTCCTTTACGCTACAATGCGACATGGATATGGTTCACATCGCAATAACGTCACATGTAAGATTATTAGCATAAACTATTCAACGTTTGGAGTAAGTAGACTGACGTTAGCATTTTAGCTAACGTCAGGAAACCCGATTCGATGCCAGTGCAAGTTAAGCTGCGATAGCTTCCTAGCCGTAAAAGTTAGCTAAGTGGGTAGCTCTTTCCCATTGAAATCAACTACCTGAGCTAAGTTAGCAAGTTAGCCAGCCAGCTAACATCTGGGTGGACACGGCTGGTATTCGAGGTAACAGAGGCCCGTGATTCACTGACATGTAACTGGTTACCTGTTGATTATAGACCCAACAAGCTGAGGTAGCTCTTTAGTTTCAAACGCGGTGTACGACGCCGATAGAAGCGGCCGTACTGCAGCTGTCCATTCGGGTTCCCCATCTCCTTCGCTCGACGCCATCTTGAACTCCCGTAGAAAAAAACAGCCACTGGAGGAGGAAGCTGTGAGAGTTAATCGTAGGGGGCGCTCGCAACTCTCGAGTCGGGGCAAAAACGGAACTTCGAGGGGCCTCCAACGAATAATATTACAATCCATGGTTGTAGATCGCGCAGTTCGTATTTTGCAAAAATTATAATTACTCTTTCCATACAAGAATAACACTAACAGCTCATAGAAGTCACTTATTCCTTTCTGTTGTTCCCATTGGAAATGGTTGTTTGATTGCATAAAACCTATTGCTACCAAAATAGTGTATGTTTAGCAGATTGGAAAGATTTAATTTAAATCTGGTGTATTATAGTTACACCATAAGCTCCCTGAGGTTTTATTATGATTTGATGTAGGATTCATCAAAGTATCAAGGGCCAGAAAATTTAATTCAAATTGGAGGAGATAATATTTATCTATTTATTTAATTAAAGTTTTACATTTTAACAGTCATGGAGGTAGAATTTATTGAAGGACTGTTGTACCTAATAATGGCTAATGGAGCTATGTGCTTTGCTTGCCTATAGGGGGCAGCACCTTTCGCAGCACCACACAAAAAGGAGGCTCGTCGACTTCCGACTTCCTCCTTCCCATGAAGAGCAAGTCGAAGCTACTGCTGCAATGGAGAAGCTAATTTTGTTGTGGCTAAAATGTCTTATTTTGTGCAGCACCGTCGAGGCCGTGTTTGAGGATCAAGTGGGGAAATTTGACTGGTAAGAGGATCCGCACTCTTCAGCTGTTTAGAGACGTTTTTTAATGTGGGGATGGAAATGCTAGCACCTGTCACAGCCATTAGCTACGACCCGGTGTGCTAGTGCTGGACTCTGTGCGAGAGAACAGGCCAAAATATTTTCTATTTATTTTCCACTCAGCTGTCAAAGTGACACTGGTGTTTGGATCCTGTGGCAATACAAGCATTGGCTTGAGCTATAATTATAAAGAAGCTCCATCCCCCCCTGACAGCATCTTTCCTTTGTGGTTCACAGGAGGCAACAGTATGTGGGCAAAGTTCGTTTTTCTCACTACGACACACACGCGCAGTCGTCCAAAAAAGTGCTCCTGGCAACAGAGAACAACGTCTTCGCTGCACTTAACACCAGGACTGGAGAGTTATGTGAGTATTTGGTTAATCCGTCTCGAGAACACCCGGTCCTATTTGGCCAGCTCCGTAATAATAACAATGATATCAATGGTTTTAAACTGCTGCTTTTCAATGTTTGTCACAGTATGGCGACATGTGGATAAGATGGGGCCCGAGGGAACCATTGACGCTTACCTGCAGCATGGACAAGGTAAATATTGTCATCGCAGTTGAGCTCTTAGTTCCTCTATTGGGAGCAGATGACTCATTCAGTTGTTTCCTAGATGCGGTGATGGTCGTAGGCAACGGCCGTCTGCTGCGCTCCTGGGAGATAAATGTCGGTGGTTTGAATTGGGAGGCTGTGCTGGACTCTGGCAGGTGATTACCCCTTTGATTGGCCGTGACTGAGAATATACAACAACTGCATTTATTTTGATCAGGCATTAAGGAGTTTTGTTGTCTGTTTTAGTTTCCAGTCAGCATGTTTAGTTGGACAGCATGACACAGTGAAACATGTGGCGGTCTTGAAGAAAACTGCCCTCTCTCTCCATTACCTCTCCAATGGTCATCAAAAATGGATAGAGAATCTTCCAGAAAGGTAAATTAAAAAAATATATTGAATGTATTTCATTACAAAAGCTGATTATACTTTTTTCTGTTTTTAACATTTCTGATTTCTGCTGATATTTAAGTGACAAATCCAAAATTATGAAAAAATTTGATGTGTAGAAACTTAATAACGAAAGGTTTTTGTTATAACATTGTGTATCTGTCTGTCTGTCTGTAATCCTACCAGTGAAACCGTGGATTACCAGGCTGTGTATTCTGGTGGAAACGGTGAAGTGTATGCACTGGGAGTCGTTTCCCATTCCCACATTACTATTGTTGTTTACAGTGTGGAGGACGGAGAGATTATCAAACAGGTAATCCTTAGTAAAAGTAGCCATACATGGTATTAGTGCTTTCCATGTGCTAACACCTTCTATGCTATTGTTTTGTCCTGCCATGTCAAATCTTAATACATTTGTAATATATAACTACTATGATTCTTGGTTACTCAAATAAAATGGAAACTTCATTTTTTATACACAAAATAATGTTTGGTACGCCTCTGCTTGTGTTGTCTCTAGATCTCAGTTGAAGCTCCATGGCTGTCCGACATACAGGCCAGCTGTGCAGTGGTTGGCCAGGGGATTTTGACATGTGTGG
The DNA here is from genome assembly GCF_949316205.1 of Platichthys flesus. Classification (NCBI taxonomy): domain Eukaryota; kingdom Metazoa; phylum Chordata; class Actinopteri; order Pleuronectiformes; family Pleuronectidae; genus Platichthys; species Platichthys flesus. Next base: position 11,666,883 of record NC_084951.1, read on the forward strand.
ACTCTGCAACTGTGTCCTTGTACATGCTTGACCTGCATGAACAAACCCAGATGACCCAGATCCCCCTGCAGGTAACCACCGAAATCTAACACAAATAATACAAATGTTCCGCACGATGAAACAAATATATTTTTGTTTGGTGCATTTCTGTCTTCATACATCTCCTCAATATCTCTTTGTCTCTCCCTGTCTCGTCCTGGAATTTCTTCCACTAGACACTGGGACTGGAAGCTGCCCCTGGCTTCCATCCAACACTGGTGTCCACTCAGCCCAACCAAGCGCGTCCACCACTGTCGGAGTTCTTCATCCAGCTCGGGCCTGACCACCACCTGCTCCTTCAGCTCAGCAATGATCAGATAGTTACACTGAGGGATTTTAAGCCGGTACATAACCGTTTCCCTACTCTGCACTTACATTTCATACATGAGATTCTGATATTTAAAAACCAATTACTTATTGTTTTTCGGTTTTCTTTTCTAGAGCCCTTATTATTGTACTGTACATCACTCTTGATAAAAGCATTTGATTATATGCCTAAAATGTAAATGTTACATTTCTGCTTCAAGAATTTGATTGTCAAAAGCATATGAGTGGATAGCATCTCCAGAAGTACATTTTGGGTATACCCAATATATAAAGAGTTCTCATTGATTTTGTATGTTCTATATGTCTAAATAATAAATATGTCCTTATACGTAGATATAAGTTTTCCATAATGCGCAAATCTCAGTCTGCCATTCTGTGATATTGCAGTTGTTCGCTTAAGAGAAAGTTTGTGTAAAGTATTGATGATGCATTCAATTTATTTGTTTTATAGGCAATGCTGGTTTCATTTGCTACCACTGGAGAGAAGACTGTTGCTGCCGTGTTGTCACCCAAGAATCAAACTGTGAGTTAATGATTTGTTCCCTCTTGGGCTTGGTACATGACTGACATTGGAGATTGATTGATTAAGAAATCAAAGTAGTTGCACTGAAGATCAGCAACTGGATGTTAAGCTCTACAGATTAAGATGATCACATAAAAGTCAATTACAAATATCACTTTCTTTTTGAACCAGTGTAAAATATATAACTGTCTGGTTCCTCCCTATAGGCTTCCAGTCTGAACCTCTTCAGTGCAGAAACCGGACGCAGACTTCTAGACACAACACTGATTTTCAATATGGATCCTAATGGTGGGAAACCAGAGAAGGTATGACTGTTTTGTTCCAGAGTCTGTGGCTCATCAGGCAACCATGATGTTTATACAAAGTCTTTGAAGCGGAGAAAAATATTTACTCTTGGAGTAAGCTTTCCTGGGGTTAACAATGGGTTTCCACTTGACATGGTTTTCATTCTGTCTTCCAGCTTTATGTGCAGACATTTCTCAAGAAAGATGACTCAGTGGGCTACAGGGTCATGGTGCAGACAGAAGACCACACACTCACTTTCCTACAACAGCCAGGTATGGATGGTAGAACAAACTGCTTTATCAGTATTAAAAATAGTTATCAGTTTGTCATCTGAAATATTGGTTGTAGTGCCTGCAACAGTGCCAGTTTTTATTATACCACTGAGAGGCGCTAAAGTAAAAAAATTAAGTAAATCCTTCTTTTAGTAAAAATAAATAAATAAGCAGACAGAATTTTTCCAGGAATTTAGTTTGACCAGATCCCACAACTATGCTTATGTTTGGACATTATATTTTTCTACTTGTGGTTTGTTGATATCAAAAATTGGTGGAACTTTAGATTTCTCTGAAGAGTTGTTCTCTCTTGGTGATTACTTTTGAGATCCATTACATCTTTCGCAAGTTCAAAGAGACAAGTGAGTCTTGCTTTGCCTTGTGACAGCACTGTGGTATATTTTCTTATGCCAACCACTGAGTAGTCAGACATGTTCTCAGATTTCATAATACCCACACAAACCTGGCCGCCTCCACAGACACGAGGAGGATTCAAAATGTGTCATGTCATATTTCACAAAAAGCGTCAGCACGAACTGCATACTGTCACAGGGTGTGGAACGAGTAGAGAACAATAATGAGTCTTGTTTTCCAGGGCGTGTGATATGGATAAGAGAAGAGGCCCTGTCAGATGTGGTGACAATGGAAATGGTGGATCTGCCCCTCACAGGAACGCAGGCAGAGCTGGAAGGAGAGTTCGGCAAAAAGGCCGGTAAATGTCAACCAAAATCCCTCCTTTTTATATTTTACTCCAGAGATTCCTTCATTAACAGCTGATCCCTGCAGTAGATTAGTATTCAGTATTTCATCTGTTATTTCCAGTTCTCAAATTCTCCTGCTTGTTTCATTCTTAGGATATTTATGATTTAGAATTGATAGTTAAACTTAAATCTGTGAATTGTTGCTTTTACTTTATCCTCATTGCAGTTGCCCCAAATTTGCCTTTTTTTAAATTCATGCTGGTGCTTTATGCTGGTGGCCAGTAAACAATAATTCTTGAGTATGTCGAGATAATGAATCACTTGGTTGCTTTTGGCTTCACCTTCTTCTGCTTTGTCCTGTTTTTATTGCTGCGTTTTGGATTCAGCCATTCAAGGTAACAGACTTATCTGCTCTTATTCAGTAACTCTTGATTTCCTTTACTTCACGGTCTCCTGCTCTATCCTCTCTATGTCAACCTCTACCAACACTTGATTTCACTTTTATGAGTAGTCTTGTATTATACACCTGCAGATTGTGCATGTAAATTTGCACCTCCTCGGTTTAAGTCACAGTTTAATCAATGATTCAAACAATATTCTGCAGCCTAGCATGTACTATTGTACTGTATTTTAGAATTATTCTGTGATCAATACATCCTTTTAATTTTGTGACGTTCACTTGTGATTTGCTTGCAACGACAATATGTACACTACAACACAGATCTTCTAAATTCTGATCCTGACATGATTCACATAATGTGAAGTGAATCCACTGAGAGCCATTCAGCAGCTTATTTGCCTCGCTGTTTTTTGACTAGATGGATTGTTGTCCATGGTGCTGAAGAGGCTCTCCTCTCAGATCATCTTGCTGCAGGCCTGGGTAACCCACCTCTGGAAGCTGTTCTACGAAGCGCGGAAGCCTCGCAGTCAGGTCAAAAATGATGTGACCATCGAGAACCTCTCAAGGGATGAGTTCAACCTGCAGAAGATGATGGTTATGGTTACTGCATCTGGGAAAGTAAGAAACTAAAATATTTGATGATGTATATTTAAAGAAATCAAGGTAGCGGGACGTTTCGTTTTGGTCACCTTCTAATAACATTACATCTACTTTACCACTTTTCGCCCGTCACTGCTGCAATTACCTGGGCGTATGACGGAGGAAAAACAAGCCAGCCATTTAGCAAGCTGTATTTTCCTTGCACTGTTTTTATTGGTCACTATTATTTTTCCGCTGTTTATTATGTAATGTGAGATCAGCGATCATCCCACACAGCTTGACCACGTCATCCAACTAGGTCAAGTTTACAATTTCAATATTTTCAATATTTAACCTTGTATTTGGGTTTTGGTCAGTATATTGTTTCTGATTGGGTCTATTTTACCGGACATACCTAAGGAGATTTCCGTGAAACTCACTTTCCCCTTTTTCATTTCATCCTCTGCTTCTTTTCTGTTCAGCTCTTTGGGATCGACAGCAAAACTGGTACTATTTTATGGAGGCACTACCTGGACAACATTCCATCTAATGCCGCCTTCAAACTAATGGTGCAGCGGACCACTGCTCACTTTCCTCATCCCCCACAGTGCACACTGCTCATCAAAGACAAGGTATTTAATAGCAAGGCTTCTGAGCTCTGTGGTTTAATAACTTTATGAATATAGTTTCATTAGCTTGTGGGCCAAATAACCATGAGCAAAGCGAAATGACTCGGCTGTGAAATCGGAAGATTTGTGAGTCACAAAGAGTGGGGGGGCTTTAAAAGCATTGCTACTCATCTTGTCTTTATAAACCCAGTAAAAGTGCAGTACTTATGTTGTCTACCAGTTAACAGCACTTTAATGAAAATACTTGGTTGAACCTGAGTAACTTTAGAAGCAGTGTAAATATATCTCATCACTTCTCTTGTAATTTTTGTTCTGTTTTTTTTCCTCAGGACACAGGGCTGGCTACTTTTCATGTATTTAACCCCATCTTTGGAAAGAAGAGTCACATCACTCCACCCACACTGCCCCAGCCAATACTACAGTCTCTCATCCTGCCTGTCATGGACCAGGATTACGCAAAGGTTTTACTGCTTGTTGATGACCAGTACAAGGTCAGTGCCAAACTGTAAACCAGATCAACATCACGAATGAGCCATTAAATGTACTGTAGGGTGTGTAGGGTGTCTTCAAGCCATCAGGCAACCACGCAACATCCCAGATCTTTCTTGTGTTCTTCTTAGCTTCATTCTATCTATCCACAGAAAAATATAGAATTTGAATTATAGTGACATTAAGTGTATTGGGTGAGTGATATTGGCTATCAAGAAATATCCTGTAAAAAGTGTATTTTTTGTATTGGTTTTCCCTCAGGTTTCTGCCTTTCCTTCGACAAAAAATGTACTGCAGCAGCTCCAGGACATGGCCTCATCCATATTCTTCTACCTGGTTGACTCCAGTCAGGGAACACTCTCTGGTTACAGGCTACGAACGGCAAGTCAACAAATCTTTGCTGCATTATTTCAAGTATTAGCCTCCAGCAGGTGGCAGATTGTTGCCAAAGCTGATGATGGTTGCAATATTTTTATTGTTTAGAACTGAAGTGATAATTTCCCTCCATATTACAGTAATGGAAAAAAGATCAAAACATTAAAATATATATTTTACATGACAATGTAATAGAACAGAGCTAATTTGTATTTACTTGGAATGAAGGAAATCAATACAATACTTAAAGTGTGACTAGCAAGTGGATGTAGCAAATAATGTGCAAAATATTCTAGAATGACAATTATATCCTGAGGCTCTGTTCATTGTTCCTTTTCACTCTGAAGTGCCACTACATGATAGTTAGATCAAGCACGACTGAACTGAATATTTTTTGGGGGGTTCTCAGGATTTGTCCACTGAGCTGATCTGGGAGGTTGTCGTCCCAACCGAGGTACAGAAGATCGTCTCCATCAAAGGGAAGAGACCCAATGAGCATGTGCACTCCCAGGGCAGAGTAATGGGAGACCGCAGTGTCCTGTATAAGGTACAATAATTTGATCTAAATTAAAATTTACTTACACTGTGGTGTGGAAAGAGTGTTGGAATTTTTTTTATTTTTTAAATCATACTCCTGTTATTTGTACTGGATTGGGTCAGTGCTCTGCCTCGTCTTTCCCACTTCAGTCACTAAGACGGTCACTCCCTGTATTCTGATGTAAATGGAGAATTCATCGTTCCGAGAAACACTGAACGTCACATCACTGTTTCCCCAGTGAATCATGTTCTCTCCCACCGACTTGGAATAAGAATCAACACAAGGATTCATGCACTGTGTGTCATAGTTCTTGTTTATAATCTTTGTGACGTATTATATTAATCATTCTACATCTCCGCTTATCATCAGACTTTCATGTACATGCTTAAAATGAACAATAACACAAACTCCAAAAGCCTGAATATCTGTTCATACAATCTCCCAATACAAAGGTCCCCCACCCTTTCTTGTATAGAACGAACAACATACTGGTTTCCTATGTACTCTTTGAGCTTTGACAGTAGTTTTGAAAATAATTTGTTCCCACTAGATGAAGACAGATACAATTATACATCAAAGCTTATCAGTGATGTTCATATTCAATATGTATAGAAATGGCAAACTAAAAGACACTACTGCTTGAATCTTGGGAATTGTATGTTTTAGTCTTTGACTTAAAGGTTTTCACTAAATGTATTTTTATCCATTTTTCAAGCTAGATATGCTAAATGTATACTATTTTCTTTTACAGTACTTGAATCCCAATCTCCTGGCGGTGGTGACTGAGAGCACAGACTTGCATCCGGAGCGCAGCTTTATCGGGATCATGTTGATCGATGGTGTGACTGGTCGCATCTTCCAGGAGACGGTTCAGAAAAAGGCCAAAGGACCAGTGCATGTGGTGCACTCTGAGAACTGGGTGGTGGTAAATATCAGTGACCGCTATAGTCTGTTACCCTCTTATTGGCAGAAAAGAGAAATAAAGATGTGTTGTTGCGTTGCTTGGCTACAGTAAGAATGTTGTGTTGGCTCATGGCAGATGTATAACAATGACTCAGCAGCCACATTGTATTTGAACATTGAACATATTCAACAGAGAGACTTTGCCTTGAAACACAGGCAGAGCCTCGAGTAGCCGTGTTATCTGACCTGTGAACGTCTCCTCTGACTCCACAGTACGAATACTGGAGCACCAAGTCCCGCAGGAACGAGTTCTCTGTAATTGAGCTGTATGAAGGAATGGAGCTGTACAACAGCACCGTGTTCAGCTCACTGGATCGACCACATGCTCCTCAAGTACTTCAGCAGTCTTACATTTTCCCCTCCGCCATTTCTACCATGGAGGCCACTCTGACTGAGAAGGGAATCACCAGCCGCCATCTGCTCAGTATGTTTCAATGTTTTCCTGTTTGCCACTTATATGTTTCCCAGATAGATACAGTCGTTAGAATAATAACACAAAATGTCTCTTGTTCTTTGCTATCTCACAGTTGGTTTGCCATCTGGAGGGATTTTGTCATTACCCAAGATGTTCCTTGACCCTCGGCGGCCAGAAATAGTGTCTGAGCAAATCCGGTAAGTACTTGAGTCAGATTTGGCTTGAAACATTTATTAGACGTATTTTTCTACCTGTCTAACCTCTTCACTTGATCTCCAGAGAAGAGAATCTGATTCCATACGCACCAGAATTGCTGATCCGTTCTGAGTGGTTCATCAACTACAATCAGAGTGTGTCAAGGGTGCGAGGAATTCACACTGCCCCCTCTGGGCTTGAGTCGACCTGCCTGGTGAGTCCTCCATCACAATACCAAGGAAACATAGTAGATGCAGATTATGAAGATATATGTCTCTATAGGTTCAAGCAGTTGCCTGCTTTATTATGAAATGTGTTGACATACAGAATTGTATTCCTATTTTTTTTTTTTTTTTGGAACCAAATGTCTGCTGTTAAATCGGACTGTTACTCTTGTCCTGGCAGGTGGTAGCGTATGGTCTGGACATCTATCAGACACGCGTCTATCCCTCGAAGCAGTTTGACGTGCTGAAAGACGACTACGACTACATGTTGATCAGCAGCGTACTCTTTGCCCTTTTCTTCGCCACCATGATCAGCAAACGCCTGGCAGAAGTCAAACTGCTCAACCGGGCCTGGCGGTAAAGTGACCGTCAGAAGTCCCGTCTCTGACTAGCCCAGAGGCTGCACGGAGGACCTCAGCCCGAGGAGATGAGGTGGCTGAGGCCGTTTCTGTAGAAGAACCAAGGTCCAAGTTCAATAAGGCCCATAAGCAACTGCATGGGTGAGGGGACGAGAGGGTGGGGGTGACGAGAGGGGGTAGAAAATGTTTTATGTGTTAATTTTTTAACTTATTTTGCAACCACAAGGAATAATTCCATAATAGAATAATTGTGTTTGTGCCATGACGATTTGATGAAATTTTTTAACACCTAACTAATTTGAAATGAATGCAACGTTGTTGGATCTAATAAATCATGGAAAGTCCAACGTGTGTGTATTTAGTTTTTTTTGTTTAAATTCTCTAGAACCCAGACAGGACAAAACATTTTTTAGATGAATTTATTAACCATGAATAGGCTGAAAACAAACCGAATAAATAACTGTTTTTTTACTATGCTGTTTTTCCTGACTTGGTCCTGAAGAATCTAGACACTGCCTTTTCTTTGGAGGCAGAGCACACAGCTGAACTTTAGTGCTTTTGTGAAGTTTAGCAATGATGTTCCTGTTTTTTCCAGATTTGTTTTGTCATGTTTCTGCTTTGTTAGACAGCTCTAATGGAGAGTGATAATAAATGTTGAGATCAGATGAAAAGAGACAGAAGACATGCAACATGTGAGAATGATTTGGTACAAAACCCTAGTTCCATGGTTTATACCTTTGTCCTGCTGAGATATCTTAATGCCATTTGTTTTGATGGCGAATGAACTGTGAATATTTGGTGTGAGGAGATTTGTAGCATGGACAAGAAATGGTTATTTGTGCTTTCTTGAAGACACTCCCAACAAAGACATTGTCACTCTGTCTACCATCACGTGGTTGACCAAGGAAAATGATCGACAGTACATTTGCTTTAATGTGTGTTTCAGTCATCCTGCAGCTCATGTTTGTGAGCGGTGTTCAAGCCGCGGTTGTTGATGCTCCATTAAAATTAGTTTCAGATCTCTAGTTAATGTTTTTTTGATCTACAAAAGAAGTGTTTGATTAAGGTTAGACATTATACATGTAATGTGTTGACTTGATCTTACAATGAATAGGTTGCGATGCAGTTTCCAAATAGAATGTGACTCAGTAGAGCAAATATCTTCACCAAGACCCAACAGTCTCCTTAGTCCAATCAAGCTGCACCACATTTCCCACACTTTAACATATTAATTCCCTAAATGTGCCTTTTTTTTTCCCCCCTATCAAGATCCATGAAATATTCTCTGAGAAATCCACAAAAATGTTGAAAAACATCCGGTTTCATAGTGTGAAAAAGTAGGAAACAAATTACGCACCTCATTCTGACTGCATCAAAATGTTATGAGATCTTCCCTGACTAATATCACATCCTTCCGCCAGGTTTCATGGAAATCCTTTTAGTTATTTTTGTGTAATCTTGCTTACATCTAACATGCATTTATGTTCACTAGCTTTGTAATTTCTTAGGATATGAACCAATTGTGAACACCCATAAATATCAGTTCCCTCAACAATTCCTGGATCCACCACCTGATGCAGATCTAAACCAAAATTGAATGGGTCAATTTCTGACTAATACAGAATCCTTCAAACGAGTAGCATAGTAATCAGGGGTTTGGTTGGATTTGGGTGAAAACATTATCTCCTTGCTGAAGGTAATGTGTTTATCCATTAAACCAGCAGAAGCAGCCAAAGACATGGAAAACTTTAATGTTATCACATGTTAAAAATGACATCGTTTGTAAGGTACATATATACTCCCTTAATTATAGTTTTTATTAAATATCTATGACACAATAAAACTGGGAAGATAAGGAACAGTTGGTTTCCCTCGGTTTTCTATAAGAAAATCTGTTTCTGTTATAATCCAGGCATAGAAAGAAAACGAAACACTGCACAATGAACCAGTCATAGAATGAATAAGTTATTTTATTTCTATAAATATATTAAAAACATAATTTTACAATGATTCACTTTCGACACGGCAACATGATGAACTAACAACAGCCACAGAACCTTCATGAGAACTTTTCAACTCACTGGTGTAACAGAGGCTGTAAATGTGGGTCTGCACTAATGTAACAGGATTTCTATTCTCCGCACAGACATTCATCCAGATCTTTACGCTTGTGACCATGAATGCAGCATTTGAGTTAAATTCATACACATTGTTAAATATTTTGCTTTAAAATTATCAATATTTAGTGTTTGTCAACTGATCATAATATTTTCTTTAAAAGGCCTCTTACATACAAATAGGTTTATAAACACAGCTGATGTAAAATCTTAAAAACATGAATGACTTGCTGCTGTTCTATATATGTGTATCAAAGGGCCTGTCAATCATTATCAAGTGTGATGGCAAGTTTAAATTAGTTGGATCACTGAACATACTTTTAAATAAATTAAACACTGATCATATAATAATGAAATATGAAATATGAAATCAATCAATGAGATTATAAATGTGAGTGTATAGCAGCGGGATGTGGTTTGTTGTTTGAAGTGAAACCAGCTTTTGGATTGAGAACTGCACACTCACACTAAAGTGGCAAAAATAATTAGCATTGAAATTGACTAGAATCCATTGAACCTTATAAAATAAAGTTTTTATATTATGAAGTTTTCAAAATAACATGAGTTCACTGTCTAATTAACTATGAATCATAATTATCTTGGTGTGAGAATGATTCAGCAAAACATTAAATCCATCAACAATATTATACTTAAGATATAAAGCAGCATTGTCAAATAAAAATTCACGTACAAGCCCAGCTCATACATACAGTAATTATTTACTCACATATAAGAAATGTCGTGAACTCTTTCTTTTCGTGATGTGAGCGAGTGACTGACAGAGGCTTTTCTTCCCTGTGAGATAAACGCAGTTTCCCAGCAAACAAAAGTAAAAAAGGGAATATGAGGTGAATACTTCTCCCCTGTTAGTGAAATCACTGGAATGTTATGATGTGTTTCCGAGTTGAACCAGAGGAAAACATGCTGCTAAAATACTGGCTGGTAAAATGTTCAGTTAACACTCTCACAGTGTGAGGGCTTTTATCTGTTCTGCCACATCCGCGACGTTTCCCCGAGGACTCTCTCCCGTCGGTCTGTGCGCGGCGGTCGGCCCGGTGGCAGGAGGATGTAGTGGGTGGCGCTGGCCTGTCTCCCGTCCTTCAAGATGGGAACGATGCAGGGAGTAGACTGAGCTGCGGGGGGCGACCTCTCACTGTGGTGTCTCTGTACGGCCTTGCTCACATATTTAGGGTTAGCAGCAAAACTCTGGGTGGCGGGCATCACACCGTTGATATAGATCGGAAGGCGTTTGGGGCTAGGGGTGCGTGGCGGGCAGGGCGGCACTAAAGGGACCCTCGGAGGAATCCTGGGAGGCCTGTCCTCCTCGTTGGCCCTCACAGTCTTTACGAGGGCGGGAGGTTTTCGCGGGATGGGGATGCGAGGAGGGATCAGTGGTTTTTCGGTGGGGCAGGTTGCGATGCTGCTGTGTGGCTGGAATGCTTGGCCTGAGAAGGAAAAGCGAAATCTGGCTGACTGGTGGGGATCCGACTGTTTGCTACACAAAGAATCCCCAGCTGCTGATGCCACATTATGGTGCTCCTCTCTGCTGGGAGCAGGTGCCCAGTTGTTTGCTCCGAACCCTCCTCTACCTGTTGGTCTGTCCTCTCTGCCAGGCCAGGAGAAAGCCATGGAGCCGATTCCAGCTCCACCTGCTGGGACTGGCTCCACCAGCCTCTCCTGGTAGGCATGATTCACTTGTCCACTCTCTCTGTAGCTGCCCCTGGTTATGGCCTTGGGGCAGCTTTTGGGCAAAAGGCGGCATCGGTCACTGGTAAAAAACTCCACCTCGTTATCAGCTGCTTCGTCCGACATGAGTTCCTCGGGGTCAGGGAGAGGTGGCAGGGGCTTGGGACCTCTCTGGAAGCCCCCGGACACTGGTCTTCTCTGGGAAGAAGGGACGACCTGGTCTCCGTCATGGGTCCGCAGTAAGTTATTTGACATTAGGCAATAAGTATCAGAGTAGAAAGGAGACTGGGGGCCTGAGATATTGGCTGAAAAAGAGCAAAAAAGAATCACACATCAAACCAATGTCCTCATGACATCTTGAACACCAAGAAAGCACTGTTTTCTAGACACGGTTTTGCTATCACTGTTGTTTCCTGAAGAGGGGAAACAACTCTCACAGGAAGAAACATGGAAAACAACTTGCAGTGAGAAAACTAGAGAGAAGTGATGGTGTAGGAGGGAAAAATACCAGATGGAGCGGGCTGCCCACTCTTAGAAAAAAACTCCTTGTTTTTAATTGAGGTATCGTACAGGAAACTGGAGCAAGAATATGTCGAAAACAACCGCTTGACCTATCCCCCTCTTTGTCGAACATCAGCCACAACACCCTGATTAACACAGGAATCGTCATTATCTGCAGGACAGGCCGCAATCTTAACCGAGCTTCCCATAACCTTCTCTGTGGAAACATCCGATGTGCCCCAGACTGAAGGAACAGCTGGTGGCCAGGGAGCGATAGCTTCCCCTCCATCTTCACTCTGCTTCTCTGCTACAGTGCTCAGTCCACTGATGACAAGCTCGCATACACTCGCCGGGCTACATGCTGTTTTATTAGTCAGCCAGGGTTTACACTCTAGTTTGACTGGCCACAAAAAAGTTTGGAACAAAAATCGATTCTAGTGGAAAATGTATAAAAAATAACCATTCTAAATTTATTATCACAAAAATGTCAATATAACACAATTCATGTGTAGAAGACTCACATTTTAATTCCTTGTCCATTTGCTGTTGTTGAAGCTCCGTCAGGTTTTGTTCCATGTCAGCACTCAGGCCCGAGCACACGCTGCAAAGCAAGAGAGGTTGAGAAATCCATACAGTGTGTGTGAGTGTGTGTGTGTAAATCATTACTGCACATAGTAAGTCATTATATGTGAGAAAGCATGCTTGACATATGCTTTAACAGAATATATGTTCCATTCATCTTTATTTACATTATGTAACTCAGCATCTTCACTGAACCGTGTCCTTCGCGTACGTTTGCACTTTGTTTACCCGATGTCATTTAGTTTATTTATTTTCTTATATTTCATATTGCCTTTCCTCGCACTGGCTTTGTTATGCATACAAAATCTCTGGTTGTTTATCCGTCCTGGAAGAGGGATCAGTCCTCTGTTGTTTTTCCTCCTCCAGTAATTTTGGTCTGTTTTGATCAAACTCAACAGTCTAACGATAGAGGATGCTGTATAGTTTATAGATTGTAAAGGCAAGTTCATTATTTTGTTCTATTAAAATTGACATTCTGAAATATGTCAGGTAATTTAAAGTGCAAGTGAAAGTCAGTTGGCGTTTAAATGAAAGCGTGTGTTCTTATTTAAATAACATCTTAAGGATTTACTGTTGAGTTGCTGAACTTTTCAAATTGTATTAGTTAGTGTTGTGTCTTTTCTTACGTCAAACGAGGTAAAATGATATGAAAAGCAATGACAAAATGGGTAGATTGGAATCATACCCCTGATATGATAATGTAAACATACCGATGACATGTTCATACTGTGTAATAATAACTGATTCCTGTCCACAGCTTGTTCCATAGACTGTATATAAAGACGGATGATGCATCGCCACTTCCTCACACTATCCAGAAATGAAGCCAAAATATCCCCGATAAGAACGGTGTCATCCTGTTTATTTGGAGCCTGAGTCTGCACAGAAGTGATCATGGGATGGAGCCGCAGAAGTGAGGTCCCACCGATTAACATGCTCAACCAATCACGAGTCAGGGTCAGCTGTCAAGATGCTTTAGCTTCACTTTTACTGAGTTGCTCTTTCGTCCATCTTTATATAAGGTCTATGGTTTGTTCTGGTCAGTGTGGGGTGGTTTTGTACCTGTTGAGGTCCTCCTGTCCCCAACAGTGTTTCTGACTCATGGTCAGTCGTGTTGTTTAATATCCTCAAGGTCTGTATCGGTAGAGTTCCGGCACAATTCAGCTTCGTCCAACCCATCACCTCTTCATTCTGGTTAGGGGGAGAGAGAACAGAGAGCTGAAACATCCACACCGTGTTACATCAGGTGAGTCAGAATGAAGCTTTAAATTCTAAAAAACATGAATCCTCCACATTTGTTTTTTGCATTACAGGACTCCTTCCAGATGTTCTGGTCACACCTTCATCTGGAGTGTGAAATGCTCATAAACAGGCCACATAAACCGTGTACATCTGGAACACAGCACCATCCAGCGCACCCAGCTGCACGCCGTTATCCTGCCAGGCAGGTCAAAGGTCACGGCAGATCCTCTCAAAGCACGGACCCGTACATCACTTCTCTATTGAATAATTACCTCTGCCAATGAGGTCATGTTTTCAGCCTCTGTCCATTTCTGCTTATTTCTTTGTCTGTTAGTTTGCATGATTACGCTAAAACTACCACGCATCTTGGTAGTGGAAAAATGTTTATGAGTGTATGTCATTTGGTGCGGATCCAAATAAAAATCAGAATGCAGTGAATTTAACTGTTGTGCATGAGGGAACTGTTGAGCCTTGGTGGAGGAATATGCTCCACTGAGTTCCATTCTAATAGTGCATCCAAAGCATTTTGTGAAAGACGAATACATCGTCATCTTGTCCTGATTATTTGCTGGGTTACAGTAAATAACAACATTACACTGGCTGCATAGTTTAGGTGAGCCTCCAGGAAAACAACAGTCACAACAAAAGCTCAGTAAATGACTTCAGTCTGCTTGGGCAGCTGCCATGTGTATCTCTTTGTGGTTCCAGCTTAAAGCCATCTCTCTGATGAGCAGGCTATTGCACAACCTCTGGGTCAGATGTGGGAGGGCAGCAGGCAGCGCTCCTCACCCTCCTCCCTCTCGGTGACCATGAAACCCTGCAGTATCCACCCTCACAACAGGGGCTAATTGTGCAGAATTCCTGTGATGCTGAATGACCAACCCTGCCAGTCCTCACACACATACACACACACACACATGCACGCACCCACGCACACCGCACACACATACACACACATACACACACATACACACACACACACACACACACACACACACACACACACACACACACACACTCACACCCACACACACATTAACACACATTAATTTCATTCAAATTTGGCTGTGGGTCCTACTATACTTTGATTAACTGAAGGAGGTTATGTTTTAACCCCTGTCTGTTTGTTTGTTTGTCAGATGTAAACTACTGAACAGATTTCAATGAAGAAATAATCCATAAAATTTTAGGGTGAACTTGACATTGGAGATATGGTGCTTTTCAGCCATTTCACTGATTCTGCAGGGAATAATTCATGGATCATGATGAAATATTTAGGGGACTGATATCTATGAGTGTGTGAAATATGGTGCAGCTTGATTGAATTCAAAGGGACTGTTGTTGGGATCGGTGGAGGTAGGCGCTCTACTAAGTGCCATTTTGTTCATTTATTTATCTTTTAAAGAAAATGGACATTGAAAACACCACACAGCAAATAACAAGGAAAAACTTTACTACTCCTACTACTAAGAGTGGTAAAAGAAACTAAATACGGACAAGTCAAGCCACAGAGTCAAATCCCAACCTCCATGTTATTTAATTCCGATGCTCGTGATTTTAATGTTTAACTACTGGTACGTGAGTGATGACTTGTTTCCTGATAAGAAACCAGCTGTTTCACTTTTCCAATTGGAGATGGATGTGTATTCTGGGTGAGGTGAGGATCATCCTGCTTTTATACGAGAGGTGCTAACATCCGCCTCGCTCCCTTCGCATCGAAGTGGAAAACCAGAGCAGCAGCTTAGATTAACCACGTCATCTGACAACTGACGGGGGGTTGAAAACAATTTAGTGTCCCTGATAACTACACTAACAGCTACATTTCACAATAAAATATTATATTTCAGGTACTGCTCACTTGATAATCTCTTTCCTGTCTATATAACCCTGAGGCAACTCACCTGCAAAACCACTAATTAGCAATCCACCCACCCTACCCCACACACACTCACTCACACACATGCCTGGAGGCCTTAAAGGTCTCCATTTTATACCACACTCCCATCCTGCTCTTCAAAGTCATGCTTTGTCTCATGTCCCTAATAGGTCTACAGTTGACGTAGGAAGCGAACAATGCCGCGCATGCATAATGCAACAACAAAAAAGAAACACTCCACAAACAAAACACAGTGAGTCGTGCATCTATTTGCATATTCATGTGATCCTTAAAACAACCGACTGTGGCGTCATATCCGCCAGTGAACCTCGGCGATGGAAGACGCTGAACAATTATGAATTCTACCGGCAATTACTCAGTCTCCATGAATGGGGCCACTCTCAGGCATGAATGGGCCTTTGTGTCACTTTAGTGTGCAGCGAAACAAGCCTGAAAATCCAAGTGAACTCTCCCATGAGGTTAGGACTGAAGATACGCCATGGAGACAAGCAGACAGGGCCAAGGTATGGGCCCGCACCACAAATCCCCTGCAGGAGAACCGTGTGTTGGAAGAACAAACCAAAGACTCCAAAACACTGTTTGTTTAGCTAATGCGAAAGCCTAGAGGTGTTGTTATTGGCTGTTTCCATCTCACTTTATCCAGGCTAGAAGCCATTCACTGACTGGACCATAGAGGGTATAGCTGCGTTCAGACATGCACTGGACTCCGCAGTTCCTCCACATGTTCCGGAAGGAGGCGGTGCGTGTGAGAATGTCCAAGTGAAGCCGTTTCCAGACATTACCTCTAGGTTAAAACACAGCGGGGGGGGGGTTCTGCACAGACACGTTCTCAACAGCAACAAATCCTCTACCTTATTCAGGTGAGAGGTGGAGCAGCCGGGCGCAGTAGACAGAGACAGGAAGTGACAGTTTTACACTGATGCAATTTTTATCCAGCTTATGTAAAGATGAAGAACCTGACAGCTCTCCAAAAACTGAAGCAAAAGTGTCTGGATTGTCACCTGGTGGCTGGCTGTGGTATAGCTCAGTGATGCCATCTCCTCCATGTTAATGACAGGGAAATCAGTTAAACTAAAAAGTACATGTCAAATACATTTTGAAAAGGTGGCTTCTGTCATTTCACCTAGGTCTTATCATAACAGACTGGCTCACGATTAGTTGAACGCATGTATCGACGCGATCTCACTCGCGATCACTACTGCACAGACTCGGGCTCCAAATGCACAATGACAGTTTTTTCATATCTGTGATATTTCGGCCTTACATTATTATTACATTACATGTCATTTGGCTGACGCTTTTGTCCAAAGCAACTTACAATTAGTACACTCAACATTCATGAGGGGCCATTTAGGGGTTCAGTATCTTGCCAAGGACAATTCGTCATGCAGATGGGAGAGAGTGGGGTTTGAACCGGCAACCTTCTTGTTAAAGAACCATCACTCTAACCACTAGGCCACACCCCCCTTTATTTCTGGAAAGTGGGAGGAAGTCAGGACACATCATCCATCATCGTCCAGTCTATGGACTCGACCTCTATAGGATTTAATTAACTTGTTTTAAACTCTATTGCCCAAATAATATGCAGCCTAATGTTCTGAACCGAGGTCTTGATGTAAATACTTCCACCTCAACAACAAATGGTGCCGTAGTATGTGACAGAAAGAAATTAACTGTTTTCAACACCAGGATTTACAGCCTCTAAGTTTTAAGGTCTTGTGAGATACACACCACATGAGCCAACCTTAATCTTTAGTGTGTGTGTGTGTGTGTGTGTGTGCAAAATAGTATTTCACAGTTTTCTTTTTCAACTATGACATGAGGACATTTTACACTGTGCAAAGGGTGGTATCTCTAATACGTGCTGATGCTACGGAGTAATGTATGTTATTATACATTGTACAAATTGCAAAATCTTCCTGGCCATTAAATGCCACCATACTGAACCAATACGCTCTAGCATTTCAATAATAATTATATATAAAATAGATTAATATTTTATTTTTTTCAAATACATTTTGTATTATGCTAATACTAATATACTGTTTGACTCTATTTAAATTCTTCTTCCTTAAAATCATACTCTTTACTGTTTTTCATACTGTGTTCATTATACCACACTACAGAAAGGTTGGTGTTACCGTGTGAAAAGTAAAGTCTCACTTAAATCCTCCTGACGTTGCAACTGATGCTGGTGAATCATTAGTCTCTGGGATCGGCTCAATTCATGAACTATACTGTTAGTTTACTCATGCAACTCATTATGATGTGAATCATTTTTACCTTTCAGATTGTTGAGATAATTAAGAGCCATATTTGACTGTAGAGGCTGATTCAGCAGGCAGGTGTGGAAGTTACCCTTGAGGATAGTTTAATGACAGCTGCGGGCAGTCATTTTGACTTGGGCTTGGCAATAAAACACAGTCAATAATGAATGCAATTCAATTTTCATCAATAACGATCAACTAAAGTCCAGACTATATTAATGTCATGGATATGTATTGAGTAAACACATTGAGGAGGTAACACATTATTGATTTACATCATTTAAAAAAAATGTTTAACTGTTTCTCTTCCCATCAAGAAGAGTAACAAATTATGACCTGCACTCAGTAGCAAAAATCAGTCATTAAAAGAAATGATCATGCGACATTTATCACAATAATTTGCTTAAAAAATGTGTAGTTTAGTTTATTTGGAACGCTTTTTAAAAGGTAAAATAAAAATACCTTTGTTGAAAACAAAAATACAAAAAATACCCCCTAAATCAGCAACATAAATTACAACACATGTGGCCCAACATTTCCATAAAGAGTAGGAAATAGAAAGCAAAAAATGTGTTACTGAATAAATATGAAAAATGTAATTACTCGAGCGAGCAATATTTAACCCGTCATAAATGTGATGGAAAGGGAACAATCTTAAAGCAGCAGCAATTCGGTCTTATGCATAACAATGTTTGTTTATACAATTTGATTGAAATTTTACATTCAGGGTTGGAGGAGCCTAACTATCTATTTAATGCTACTACACTTTCCAAAAGATGTATATTGTTAAATAACAATACTTTTTTCTTTACATAAAATAAAGATGGATTAAAACAAACATTCTGAGGTGTCTTAATTTCCCCCCTCTCTCCTTGGGCTACATTTCTTAGACAAGAGTCCCTCTCCAGCGCCCACTAGTGGCTCAGCGGGGACAGTCCCACAAACAGCCCGCCTGTGTGGATCCTCGGGGCGGACATCAGGGCGACATGCAGCGGCTCAGGGGAGCCCACTGCCCCGCTGCTCACTGAATAACGACCCGTAGACGAGCGGTACCAGTCCACACCCAGTCCAACTAAAGACCATCCTCAGAGAAACAACTACAATACTGTGTGTATTAATATATAAAACACTATGCAGATATGTAGACTGACCGCGTCTGTCGTTACTTTTTACGTTGAAGTTCCCGGAGAGACAGTGAATCAAACACTGCGGCTTTCTTCTGTGTTTAAATAACTTCTCACAAAACACTACTCCACTAGACTATAAACTCAGTTCCCTCTCTCTCGCCTCGGTATTATTATTTCCATGGCTAAATGGAAGAGAAGTCCTACCGTGAAGAAGCGGGTTACTCCTCCATCACGTAGAGCCGCTGCTGCCGCTCGTGTCCAGCGATGTAATCTCTGTCAGTGTGTGTCGGTACAGACTCCAGGTCAGATGGGACCCATGTGCCAAAACATCCTCCCCTGTCACCAGCGGCAGAGACTCATCATGACAGGGTGACGTGGGTTTCCACATCTCCTTATAAATGCATCGAGCACGTAACTGTAACTCCACCCTGCAGCAGCAGCAGCCGCCTGAGAGGCAGAAAACCTCCCTGACAGGGAAAAAACAGACTCAGCTCAATATAAGGGAGATAACTGCATCCTGGGCTGTTGGTGGACTTAAAAGTTGATTTTTTTTTTTTTTTAAGGAAAACCTTTCGGGCTATTTTTTATACACTACACTTGACCGACTAAAGTTGTCTCTCGATTGTTTAATCTTGTTAAATAATTTCAAATTAAAAGTGTGTAGAGTGGTGTTCATCTTTGGGGCGCTCCCAGGTGGAGTAAGCGTATATATCTAAATTTAAATTTGATTTTAAATTGAGTATAAACAATGAGAGATAATATAGCATATGTTTTATGAGACGTTGAACAAATCAATGCCACATAAAAATAAAATGTTCCTAAACAAGCAGTCCCCCACCAACATTTTTAATCTGATCTTAATCGACCACATTGTGTATTGACCATTTAAGCCACACATTTCAAATTAAACATGGATATTAAAAGTGTTAACAATTATAGTCCAATTACACTCTGAATGGGGTTATTCAGCATACTAAGTACTTTTATTTGTAATAATTCAATTCGTGATAATATATATTTTTTTATTAGTAATGGATTTAAAAGATCTGAACCTTCGATCACTTCAAATCAGAGAAGAAGTTGTCGGCCTGGTGGGTTATCAGCTCAATATTCAAGTGGAAGAAGTTTGTATAAGTGCAAAGAAAATTGTCCAAAGTGTGTTGAAATCAGCGAGAGACATGTGACTTTACTTCAAGTCCAGAACAATGTTTCATCTATGCAAATGATCTCCATATAGGTGAAATGAAAAAATCGCCTCGAGAATCAGAATTCAATCCAATGGGTGTATGGGAAATTGCCCTTCATAGACAATTTTGGTTTGACCCGAGTGGGAGTCCGAAAGAGTGTGTGGGTGGCTTCTGGCGTGAGGACAATATATTTGACTGATAGAGAGCAGCAGCCGGATCGTGGTGGATGAAGCCTGCATGTCACATCAGAGTTCACTGTCTGTGTTTGTCTTCACTCACGCTGAGAGGCACAGGGACAATGCACGAGGGCCGTTAACCAGAACATCACAGGGAAGTGAATGCAGGCCGTTCTTGTTTTGACCACAGAGTCCAGACCACACTGAGCCAACAGTCTTCCACCAACCTATCACATAACTTTTTATTGGAACCACAATCTGAAGAAGTCTTCCGGAAAATACATATTTAATGTTTTAATGTGCTGAATAATATAACCACCCCATAAAAGTGTCAGAGATAACTAATGACCCTTTGACCTTCCTTCCTACTGTTAACTCGTACCAGAATACACCAATAAAATCCATATAGGGTCATATATGGACCAAGGAGTGGCGTATACCCAAAGTAAATCAAAAACCCACAAAAGAAATACATCACGTGTGATGTTCGGCTGTGCTCATATTGCTGCAATCATCCAGTCTCCATCCCCCGTAACTTGTTTGCTTAAAGGAATACTCATACTTTTGAGCAAATACGCAGTTTGATCAACTTCCTGTTGTGCAATGAAGTGATTGGTAGCACATGTGGGTCGAGTGTGGACATATAAAGAAGAGTAACTGCTGTCACGTGTGACGTCAGGCTTTGCCCTTAAAGGGTAATGCTGCAGCTCTCGTCTTGATTTTGAGACATGGCTCCAAATACAATCAATCCCTGTTAAATGTCTGAGTTAGCTCATTTGTTCTATTGAAAGTCAGACAGTGACATCCCAAAAACCCTGATGTGTTGCCACCTGGACCAGCAGAGAGTCTCGGCCCTGCCTCTCTGCTGGTGATCCACGGCCCTCGGTGGGCGCCCGCAGTGACCCAGGATGCACAGAGCTGTGGGGGTTGTTGTCGGGCCGGGCCAGTCTCCCACAGGGAAGGTCAAGTCATTTCCTGCTCTGAGAGACCTCCGTCCCTCACAGATGTCAGTGCAGTCAGAAGCCCACCTCCCACATCTGTACCCCCCCCCCCCCCCCCAAACACCACCACCCACCCACCCTCCCATCCCCTCCCTTGTGCTTTTCCTTTTTACAAAGATGTGATGGATGGCTCTGAAGGAAGTCCCTCACATCAAGGGGCTCTTTTCATCATCGCTCTCTTTTTTTTTCACGAGCTCAGCCTGATTAAAGACGCGAAACCTCAAGGTCAAAGCAGGAAATACGCACCAGTGACAGTTCAGGAAATATCAAGCTGGATAGAGGGAGCAGATCAGTTTCCACGGCCCCTCCATGAAAACGCTGTGACCAGCAGATAATCCCTGCGATGAGAAACATTTTTGAAGATTGATCTCTGCCCACCACCTATCTAACAACCTCTCAAGCTGGAATATGAAATGAAGTAAGTAGGTGTTAACATATGTGTTCTATGGTAAGTGCATTTGTGTAGGTTGGTGTGCTGACATGGTGACACAGGGAATTCTCTTATAGAGGAACCAGCTGTGTACAAACATGTAATAGCAATTAGAGCGCCGTTACAGACTTGACAGACAAGGCCTGGGGCTGTTTTCAAAGTCACGGTCGACCAGGCTTATGTTTGAGTTTCACGTTTCTTCTTTAATTGCGTTGCCGTTGTCCCTGTGAGGCTGAAATACTGTTAGATGTATTCATTTAACAAATAATCACATGGTAAAGTGCCTCAGTTACAGCTGCTACATGTATAAGGAGTGAAATTCCTATCTGTTAAATCAGAAGTTTGTCAATGGATGAGTAACCCTCGTGGTGGGGCACTGGGGCATTGTCATCCAGAGAAATGATCAGGAAACTCTCCGATTCTATGCCGTCACGTTTTTGTTCTTTATGTTTGCTTCTCTGTTACCACCCACCACTTCCTCCAGCCTGACGTGGAGCAGTCATGTTTGACGTTTTCATTTCAAAGTGCACTGCCAAACAGAGGATGTGTTTTAAATAAGGGGCAAAGAGGCTTCCACAAGTTCTGACCTGTCTAGTTCTGGATCAGTACCATTCATAAATGTGTCGCTGCTGCCTACTGAGTTGTGTGCGCTGTGAAAAACAACCCCTTCATTTAATCGTTTTTAATTTAATGGATATGCGGTCGGGTCTGACAAGTTGGAGGCGTCAGGAAGGAATCGTGCTCCTCAAATGTCTGAGTGGGCGTCGCACCGCAGCCTTTGACCTCATCCTGTGAGGAGACAGCTCAGTTATCACAGAAGCCACAGCCACTGGGAGGAAGAGGAGGATGAGCTGAAGAATGGTGCTAGTGCTGCTGCTGCTTTAACTGTTGCACAGCTCAGCAACTGCCAAAGAAAATGTGAAATCTATTCTAATGCAAAACTGATTTTGTAATGGAGCCAATTGCATTACTGGTACAATGTCCTGCGAATAAAACGTAATTACAAGCAAATGACTGGATAAGAGGTGGAAAACACACTATTACACTCCGAATGGGGTTATTCAGCATAATAAGTACTTTTATTTGTAATAATTCAATTCGTGATAATATTTTTTTTTTTAGTAGTAATGGATTTAAAAGATCTGAACCTTCGATCACTTCAAATCAGAGAAGAAGTTGTGGGCCTGGTGTGTTATCAGCTCAATATACAATATATACTTTATGTGGGGACGTGCTATCCCTGAAAAAGACAAGAAAGAAAATGCCCTGGGTAGAAAGACAAAAGAGGGCCATGGGGAGAGGAAGTGACTGAGGAAGTAACCAGGATTACAGTGATTTAAACTCTGTGACATCTGATTTCATGGGGACAGCTTCAATGAATGCCAGAGAACCAAGCATGAAAAGAGGAATTCTTTATCCAGGATGCAACGCAGGAGGCCGGGGCAACTTCGCCGCCCATTCTTTCAGGGCAGTGTGTGCAGAGGGCCTGCAGGCCCAGCAGGGAGCCTTCCGCTCTGTGGGAATCTGATCTCCACCTCGAGAGTTTCAGTTGAAATGAGAGGAGGATGAAAAAATTCTAATCACAATAATTAGAATTTTTGTGATCTCAAACCCGTCTGTTTGTTTTGCTCTGTTCTCTTGGTTTGTCTTAATGCTCTGGAGCTATTTCAGAATTATTCCTTGTAGTTAGTGAGTCCTCCTCAAACACTTCTACCATATATTTAATAATATTATACTTGGTTATTGTGTGTGTGTGCAGAGCTTTTTATAAACACTCTGTGGTGCAGAGGGAAGTTGGAAAACTTTGTGATCATCCTACCTGGTTTATCTACAATGAAGATTTTAAAATAACACTGAATATGTTTGAAGAATTTACTTAAATGGTGATATGTTAATTCAGCTTGATATAAAGCATTACAGCAACGAAATAAACACTGCTATTTGACTTTGAAGACAACTTGTGATTCAATGAATGTTTCTGCCATGGAGACCAGAACCTGTAAATTATCTGGCTGCAATTTGGACCCGGGATTTGACCCAGTTGCGGACCACTGCTGTAGTTTGACCGATTACGTAAAAGAAAACATTCAAATGGGTCCACAGGCTGAAGGCACACTGCTCCGCCCCCAATGGCCTGTTTATTAGAACTTTATTAATATTGAATGTACACTTGTCCAAATTACACCAAATTCGACCCTGCAACTTTCTGGGGCCATTTACAATACACTTACGCGCCACATACACACCGACAGACATTTGTGGAGTTAGTAGTTCGGTTCTCTACGCCTGGTATCAGAGTAAAAAGTATTTGTTGACACAAGTTTGCTGGACATGGGGTGTTTTTTGTGTAAATGATGGTGACGGGAAGACACAGTCAATATTTGCTTATTTCTTCACAGTGTTTGCACCATGTTCTGGGGTTAAAGTCGATTTCTAGATTGATTGCTAGGGAGGGCAACAGAAAGACACTTTTGCAAACTGATTGTTTACCTTGTGTGTGATTGTGGGGTCATGTCTCTATTACACCGAATGGCAGCAGGGTGGGAGGGTGGCGGTGTGAGGCCAGCTGTGTCTTCATGGCCCACATACAGTATTTCCTTAGGAAAAACCATGGTGTGCGCTCTCTTTGTCTCTCTGCACAACATAGCTCAGAGTCCTGAGGCATGACAAAGTCAACCTTCTTGCTCACCCTATCTCTCACTCCCACCCTTCTCTCACCTTACGTACTCCAGCTCTCCATCATTTCCTGTTGAGTCACCGATAGAGCCAGACTGCACCAATGTTTTACAGTTTACTGCTCCCCTCGCCGCTTTCCTCCTCCACTTCCTCGTTCAAGGATGCCAGTCCTGTTAGTTGGAAAATAGCAGTGTGACTTTATCACAGCCCTCCAGACAGATATTATTGCATGAAGACAAAAGTCAAGGCAGCCGTAGGAGTCTCTTCCTTGCAACATGACTGATTCATACAGGGGGATGACTCACAGAATCATCAGGATTATTAGCTCTGCGAAACGATCACCACATCACTCGCCACAGCAAACCCATATCTAACCAGTCTATGTCAGTATTGGAAAAAGTGGAGCTTCAAGCAAAATGAGCGTAAAAAAGTAAACAGATGAAAATAAAAGATGAAGTCTTTACATAGCCTTTCCATCAATACTGACAACAGAGTTGAATTCCTGGGAATACTGTTTCTTCATATAGCTACTGGGAGTTCAGGCGTTTCCTGGTAAGTAGGGAGGAAGTGATGCTGAGTTGAGGTAAGCACTCGAGCAAATGGAGGCAGCGAGAGAGGGTGGAGGGCAGGGCTCAGAGAAGCGAAAGGGCTCTGTGGCGGACCGGTTGAGTCATTGAAAAATACAGCTGCTGACTCAGTCTGTAAACTCGTCCTGGAGCACGTTGCCAGTCTATCTGGCAGCTTGTGTTAGTGTGCGTATGTGTGTGTGTGTGTGTGAAAGAGACAGAGAGCAAACATGCTCATAAAGACAGGTTGAGAAAATCCCTAAATGTAGTTTTTTAGTGGAAGAAGAGAAAATGTATTGCCAGAGGTTAAACTTGTAAATTGCTGAGGTGATTGCATCAAATGGAAACTGAAGCATTGGCCAAAGGAGTGTCCCTTCAAACCACTGCTGTATAATCCCATCCTGGCACCGTGTATTAATCATTTCATCATGACTTCAGTTTTCTTTACACACCCTTCTTGCCACAGCATTCATATGACTGTGTTAGTCCCACCATCCACACAATGTGATCCATCTGGGAGTATGGACCCTTGGCCACACTCAAGAGTTAGTCATCCTGGCTGTGTTGCAAGGTCCACGAGTGGTGTGCTGTTCAGGGAGTAATTAAGAAGGACGCCTCCCTCCATAACGGAATGTGATTGCCTGATAAAAGTGCAGAGCTTTTTTACCTGAGTGTGATGCAGAGTGAGTCACACTATATTCATGCACAGTATTAACCTGATAAGATTTTACTCGCTGTTTTAAATTTACACAACAACATTGCATTTAAGCCAAATATAAAAATAAAATGTTAAATGCAGGTGTCATCTGCCTCAACGTGTTCAGATCACAGACCGTCAGAGATTCCTGTCCAGAAATGAAGCTAAAATATCCCAGATTTGCCGCCATCTTGTGCCTTTGGAGTCAGGTTCTGTGATGTAGAGGTTAAAAGATGGAGCCGGGGTAACAAGGCCCTACTGATACACACAAACAACCAATCACAAGTCAGTCCCAGCTGTCAAAAATTATGTTTTCCCCTGTTTTTATGAAAGAAATGAACAGTTGAACATACCTCCAATAACATGGAGGAGGCTTTGGCTTCACTTTTGGGAAGCAGTCATGTTGTCCATCTTTTCATAAAGTATCTGATTCAAACCTGTAACACCAACACTCATGAGGTAGAGTGAGTTGTTCTGCCTTGATCTAACTGCTCTGAAGAGCTGCTCTGATTTGTCTGAATTTGTGCTCATTACATATCATGGCCACAAATCTGGAAGCTGACTTAACTCACATTCATTGTTGCTCAATTGATCAGTGTGACTAACTTATTGCTTATTCAGTGAAAAGTTTCCTAGACATTTAGTGCATCAATGAGCACTTAAAATAAAGAAATAGTGACTATAAATCTTAATCTCAAACACATAATTAATTTAGGAAAAAAATAATTATATGAGAACAAAAACATTCCAGATTACATAGAACATTAACCTACGGTCCTGTGACCACACTGTGTAACCTTTTTGAAGAAGCTGACATATTAACCCATAGATACCTAATAGATCTGAGTGTATGGAACTTCTACTATCCCACTGTTCCCATAAAGAGTGGCACCATGTGCCTTATTTATTTGGCTGCTATACCAGCTACTTGCTGCCTTCTCCTGTTGTCGTCAGTGCGTTGACCTTATTTCCACACAGTCATTATATGTGTTATCATTACTGCTGTGGCATTCTCCAGCATTTTTAAAGTGTTAATTACTTTGTAACAAGATAAACTATTATTACCCCATAATGTTAACCACCAATCAAATGAAATAGTGACACCTTGTGTTTGAAACATGTTACTTGACAGTGGTGTGAAAATGAGTCTTCATTTTACTTCTTTACTAACAAATGCCTGGCAGAGGAGACAGAGGAGAGGTTTTTCTATTGTTACTCATTTTCTATGAGATCAGTTTTAAACTAAAGGAAGGTTGAAGAGTAACATATATATAAATAATTGATTATATGATTAATTGGTTATATAACTCAAATAACAATATAACTACACAATGGTAATTTTAAGCCATGCTAAACTAATGTAAATACCTTTAGTAGCAAACAGTGGTATTATTATTACATTACATTTTAGTCCCATAGTGCAAGCAACCAGGGGCTAAGAAATGGGCACTGCACGTTTTTGAAGATCTGAACGTTTGTCTAATCCAAATTAAACAAATGCATCAGATTCTAACAATGTACTGGGCTTAGTTTGACTTTATAGGAAACGTTTTTATAGTATGATATGAACCATAAATGCACCAGACTTCAGAGAAAAACTAATTAAAATGATTTCGAAAAAAGTGCAACAGTGCATCAATTCACAATCAATGATAAATATCCATTAAAGAGATTTATTTCAGTCCAAAAAAAGACAGGGTTTTCTGTCGAACCACCAGTAGTTTTGTTCATTAGCACTCTTTCGTCTTCAGCAATCATGAATATTCTGAGATATAAAAGTGACGCATGTAGTAGAAGTCAGATCACGTGTGGGGTGAGATTCAGAGGTACATTGAGTTATCTAACATAATCTAATAAAAAAAAACTAGTCCTTCAATAAGTCACACAAACACCGACAGCAGTAAATTCCCTGAGTAATTGGAACAAAATCATGAGCATAAAAACACACATTTGGTCATTTACTCGTCCGTCTATTTGTGTCTTAAATCATCCCGGTATTATAAGCCCGGAGTCTTTCCCACACATGAAACACGCAGCAGAGGATTCTCAGCTCGGACACAGACATCCCTGGAGCATTCAAGTGAGGGATGAGGCGCAGCATGTAGGATGCAGGATCTAACATTAATTCCCCCGAGGAGATCAAGTGTTTTTTTGTTTGCGGATCAGCAACACCAACGTCTCCCCTCATCATCAAAAGTTCTCCTGACATCTTCGTCTGTGCCCTCTAGGTGTGTGGCACTGCTTTCCTCAAATTTATTTTATTTATTCTTTTCAGTTATGCGTCTGAAGTGTGTTGGAAGCGTTATTAACACGCCCACTAACTCATGGGGAATCCTCCAGGGGATCTCCTGTTGTGTTCTCACATGGGCTCCTTCAGACATTATCCGGGGTTTTCACTAGGGGGCTTGCAGGAGAACCTCTGGAGAATGGCTAGAGCTCCTCCTTCAGACCTTTGCGTTCTCACATACAGCCCCTCCGGAGAATGTCAGGAGATTACCCGGAGTTCAGTGCAAGTCTGAAAGCAGTGTTTGATTTTCAAGCGGAGAACCTTCATCTAGCTCTGGCTACCATCACCGATGTACACCACCCTGCCCTCCAGACGAGAACGCTCAGCTTCGAACACCAGCAGGTGGCTCAGCAGCGTGTCCTGAGGACCCGATCGGATCAGGGATGGATCATTGTTCTGCACACACACACAAACACACGGTAACAGTTACAGTTACAACAACGACTACACTGTTCACAAAAGATTCAAATCAAATCTTTTCATATTCTGCAAAATTCCAAATGATTCATTCTGGTTTGGGCTAAGGAGAAAAATAAAAGCTCTAAAGAGTTTACTCACTGCCACAGCGGAAATAAAAGCGTTGATCAGGTGGTAGTCGGCTCCACCGTGTTCACTCATGCCAAACTCCCAGGGTGTATTATCCTGCACTGTGTGCTTGATAGAAGTCTGGGTCAGAAAGTCAAACACGCAAACATCATGGCCATCGTACGACAGCTCCCCCTGTGGAAACGCACGTCAGTACAAGGAAGCTTTGGCACGTAGCTGATACATCCATCCATCACAGACGTTCAGTGCAAGCTCCTTACAATCCATCACAATATGTCAACTCTTAATCCAGTATAGCTTAAATCTGTGTGATTTTTTCATTATGGTGTTACAGACTGCACTTGAATGGTTAACTGTGGAGCTGGAATTTATTTTTTCACTGTCTTTAACATTTTTGCAGATTTCTTTGAGAGAATTATGTGTGAATTTTGGTGGAAAAGTTCAGACATATTTCGGGGTTGCTGTCGTTTTTCAGCTGCTGTATGTTAACAAACGTGGCGGTTGGGCCTTGGCGGTCCTGGCTCTACTGAGTGGAATTCTAGTTTATTTTTTTACGGCATCTCTTGTATTTTCAATATCAGAATTATTTTCCTTTTCGTATCTGAATTCCACACTTCTTTCTGTCCAACCTTGCTGCCATAGATGTTGGTTTTCCGATTGCATATTTCCTTAGTGAAGGCGACCATGGTGAAGACC
Organism: Platichthys flesus; assembly: GCF_949316205.1. NCBI lineage: Eukaryota > Metazoa > Chordata > Actinopteri > Pleuronectiformes > Pleuronectidae > Platichthys > Platichthys flesus. Next base: position 11,695,877 of record NC_084951.1, read on the forward strand.
GCTGTCAGGCCCCCTTCAAACTCCATGTTCACAACCTGGGTCAAACACAACAGATGAACAAGTCAAGACAAAAGGGGAAAGTGTGTTATGCCTCTAACTGTAAATGAAGACCTCACATATATACAGTATTTTTTAAGAAAAGTACATTATGAGTTTTTTATCTAAATAACTATCTTTGGTTACAAATCTCTTTTTTCAAATGGCAGAGAAATATTACATTAGTAAATAAATAGAGGGGTAAGGATGTAAACAATAAAAAAACAACTTGAGCAATAGTTCAGAGTTGACATGTACAAAGGTCAATACAGCCTGTGGCTTCATCCAAAATAAAAACAACATTGTGACACTGTGCGGCTAATTCTCGAATTAATGTGAGTTGATGCTGCAACACAATTCAGGCACATTTATTTCTTCAATTATCCCAGCAGACAAGAAACATTATGATCTGATACTATAGTTTATTTTAACCGTATGTTTGATAGCAACATGAATACTGGTGCATCTCTACAGGAATTAGAGTTTTATTCAAGCTGAAACAAAGAGGGTTAAAGCTGGATAGTAAATTGTGCCAAGGAGATTAAGAATCTGTTGTGAGGCCACTGTTACCTGATTACTACAGACATCGTTGTCACACTCGTAGACACAGCGGCCATACGGTCCAGTGCTAAGTGCCTCAGTTACTGACTCGATGTCTGGCAACGAGCTCGGACATATCACTGATACAGGCCAGCCAGTGTGACCCTAGAAATATAAACATATACACAAAGCACATAAAAGATGAAGCATAACAGGTAAATTATCATTTTCATCGATGGCTGAATGCAGATTATCTGTGGGAAGTGTTCACCTGTTTCACTCTGTCCAGGTAGATTTTACGTGCAGAGTATGGACAGACTTTTTCTACGGAACAATCCAGGCAGCGCATTCCGGCACCCGCAGGCTGATAAACAACAAACAATAATCCTTCTTAGTATGCATGCTCAGGACGGACATTTCTGGAAACAGTAGAGCAGAGCAAGGATCTTCAAGCTGTTTCAGAGTTCTACCCTGAATAAACAAAATACAGTCAGAAAACTGTTTGTTTCTATTTGCAGTTATTATACGAGTGATTGTTTGTGTTGGACCTCACACTGTGAACAGACCACGTACCTTGTTTTCTTTTCGGAAGTGGCTTACTGATCCAAATGATGACACTTTCAAACACCTGCAATGTAGAAACTGTCGGGTTCAAGCTTAATATGAAGAAAAACAGGATGAACTCAAAGAAAAGAACCTCTTAAAATCCCAGAGACTACGGATCTGATAAACTACCAGGTTAGAGATACGAATTGTTTTATTTACAGAATAAACAATGCAGAAAAGTGTTGTATTTGTGTTTTTTTATATTCAAAGTTACTTATTATTATTCAAACCTTAATTCAAACTTAATTCAGCATTATATATTTCTAAACGTAATGCCAGTGTGGAGTTCATCATTGACGGCTCTCTGATGGTTTACCTGCGTGCTCCAGCCCAGTCTTGTATCAGGTCGATGTCATGGCACGACTTGGCCAGAAGAACAAAAGAGCTCTCGGCTTCATTCCTCCAGTTCCCTCGGACAAAGGAGTGTGCAAAGTGATAGAAACCAACCTGTACACATGTGACATCATATTAGTTCCATGGGTTCGAAGATCTGTACAATGTTTAGGTGCATATAAGTTTGAATTGGAACAATATAAGATTCAGGAAGATCTTTTTCCATCCCAATAATGTGTAGACCTATCACTTAGGCCACAACTAAATGAGTGTTAAATTAAAACGGATGATGAGGAGCTCTGAGGAATTATATTATATTGATATATTTCATTCTTACCGGCTCAAGGTGTTGAATATGGATCACGTCACCTATGGCTCCAGCGACTATCAGCTCCTACGAAAATAATTCAATTTTCAACCATAACAAAGCAACCCTACCAAACCAATCCCCATTAACCTCCTTACAACACCATTGATTGATCATTTAGCATTTTCACTTAAGAGTACTTACCATTGTTATTCCAGCAAAACTAGTGTGTTAAAGAAAAAAACTGTGAGTAAAGCCGGGGGAAGAAAAATATCGGATGATAAATGAAGTGTTCACCTTTATCTTGTGGATGGTGGGATCATACCGGAGAACGTGACCCACTGACAGGATCACACCACTATTAGTGCAAGCCTCCACAATGGCCAAGCAGTCTTCTGCAGTTGTCTTAGGTCATGTGGACACATGTAAGCAGGGCATTAGTGTCACACAAATGCAATCACAGTAAGAAAAATTATTTTAGTCTTTCAGAAACTGACAAATGAGGATGAATTATATCTTTAAAGGGTCACCTTAAATCTAAATCGAAAATGTGAATTATAAATTAATCAAAGAAATAAGACTCACTAAAACCCATATTGAAAGTTAAACGAATGCTCTATGTTAAGATGCTTAGAGTTTAAGCTCATTTGAAAAACACTTACTGCCATTGGTTTCTCCAGCAGGATATGGTAGCCCTTCTTTGCAAAGGCAACCGCAGGCTCCTGGAGAACATACCAGTTGAATAACCACGATGATGAGACAAGAAACAAAGACAAAGTTTGCAAAGTTAATCATTTGCAGTTTCACACCATTAAAAAGGTGAGAGTCTATGAGCAGTAGCTGTACATTGCTGATGAGATATATGATATGGAAAGCGTCATATGAGAATTAGAGAAAAATTGTATCACTATGTTGTATAACACACTGACTCAAAGTTTGGTGTTTCTTCTGCGAAAGCAAAATGAATACAAAAAAAGATGGAGGTAGTTGCTACTACTCAAAACACCAAATTGTGAGTGTTTTTATATACACTTACTTGTGTGTGTGTGTGTGTGTGTGTACATTGTTTACCTTATGAAGGCTGTCTGGAGTACAAATTGCCACCGCATCTGCAAACCTCTCTCTTTCAACAATACAGTGCCAGTCTGATTAAAAAGAAAAGAAAAGTAATTCAATACTTCAACATTAGAATAATAATACTACTAATTCTTTTGATTCTTTGATGCTCACCGTCAAATACGTTTTCATCTACAATCCTGTGTTGCTGTTGAAGTTTAGAGCGAGCAAATTTCCTCGGATCAGCAACTCCTACCACCTGAAATGGTGAAAAGTAAACACAGCAAGTATTTATTAGTCCTTTTATGTGAATAATATACTTTGAAAGCGCCTTCATAACGGTTGTAAAAGGGGGAAAATACAAACTAAATTTCGGATTTCTCTCTTGTGACATGAACCTTACTCTGATATGTTGTCATGGGTTTCTTCTCAGTGATCTCCTCCTATTCCATCTCCTCCCCTCCGGGAGGCGCTACAGATCTCTGTTCACCAAAACCTCCAGAATCAAAAGCAGTTTCTTGCCCCACGCCGTCTCACTCCTGAACAGCCAATCCACTGTGGCACTGTGCAATAACCCTGGTTCTTTATAATAACCACTGTACAAATACTCCGAAGTTATATTATATTGTAATTATGTTTAATTATATTATTTATTTCACCCTCACTGTACAGCTGTAATACTCATACCATTCAATATTTTTCCCTGCACTTCATTTCTTTCTTTTTCTTAGACCATCGCATTGTTTGTTTTGTTTTGTGTTGTTATGTGTATTCTATGTAACAACATTGAGAGCCACTTCACCATGTCAAATTCCTTGTTTGTACAACTTACTTGGCCAATTAAACCTGATTCTGATTCTGAATACTTTTGTTTGTCACTACTGTAAGTTGTCAACACTGTCCCCACTATCTGGGCCTGCATATGGAGAATCCCCTCTCTCCTGACCTTCATGCGTTCAGGATGGATGGATGCAAACTTGGAGTAGATCTCCCCTCGACATCCAGCTCCCACCACGATCACACTGACGGGGGACGTCATTCTGGTTCCCTGTGAACTTTCACACAAAGACACACCTCACTCAATGCAGGGGAAGATTAAGCCACCAGTCAGTGACGCTGTTCACCACGACTGTCCCTATGATATGTTATCATTCTCTAGGCACAGATTATCCTGATTTGAGGGTGGGCTGCAGACTTCACACGCCTCTATCCATCTAAACACACTGGTTAACCGCTTTACATACAGCCTATGGGTTAAACACACTAGCATATGTAAGAATACATAGTCCATGGTTTAAACAGCGTTTCTATGAATAATGTCTGTCAAGCTATGACATGTTTACATCGATCAGTACCTGCTTTGTTCCACACGCCTGTCAAAACCTTCTGTGTGTGTGAGTGTGTGTGTATGTGTGTGTCTTCCGCCCATGGCTGTATAGTATAGTTCAGTCCATGGTTCAGTGATTTACTTCTTCGTGCGGTGAATACCACCTTAAAGCAGTCATGACGTGTCCCCGCCTGGTGCCAGCGCCCCCTACAGTGTGCAGCAGGTACAGCTGCTGCATTCATTGCTCCTCGGAATTGGCGGCTTTTACTTTACATTACAAAGTTGACGAGTTAACCAAAGGTCCAGTATCATGCCCAAGGACACTTCGGCCCGGGATTGTTTCTGTTTGCAGGACGACCCACTCTTCCCCTCAGCCACAGCTTCAAAGTCTGAAAATATCAGTTTATTAACACAACAGGAGATAGTTATCTGTGTTGAAGGATACCTGGAAGATGACAACTATTTTAACTTTAAAGGCATAATTTCAAGCTAAATAAAAGAGTAAAATTGGACAAATAAATTAAACTTAATAAAACTAAGGTATGTGGGGGTTTTCAGACAGACTAATCAGGTCCAGTAAAAATGTTTGCAATTAGTTATAAATATATATAGTTATACAGTAAACTCTTCACTTTGGTTTTACACTTGCATCCTATAAAGTAAATGTTATTCTCTTTATTTTACATTAAAAACAATCTTCTCTTTATTTAATTTTTTTGCTTTATTAGGGCCCAAGCAGTGACAGGAACTCTGACAGACAGTTAGGCCCTATTATTTATTTATTTTTTATTTAAAAATGTTTTTAACTTAACTTTAACTTAACTTAACTTAACTCAACTTAACTTAACTTAACTTAACTTAACTTAACTTAATTAATTTTTTTATTTCTGTAAGATATTGCAATTTTGTATTGCTGAGCTGAACTGTCCTCGTCCAACACTATATTGTACTGTTGACCCTGAGTTCACTTACACATGACAAATACAAACTTATGTTCTTTGTCTCTTAATTAAGGTGATTAAAACATAATAATATATTCCCATGTCAATAACCTTGGGTTCAATTTATTTGCCCTCCATACACTGAACAGCTGCTTCTCATAAATAACTCAACAGTTTATTTATTGTGTATTTTGTAATATGTGTTTATATTGAGGGATTTGTATTTTTTTTTTAAATCACAGATCACATTCGAATGCGAATATTCAACTTAACAATTTCCGACCGCCTTATTTAGGATCCTGGGAGATCTTCGGCTCACCTCGTCAGAGCCGATCATTCAGATAGCGTCACGTGACGCCACTAGCTCTGCAGTGTGAGCTTAGCTTTCTGCTGCACGGTAGCAAACCTCTCTGACGCTATCTGACCCTCGTGTCTGTTATTTTAATCTTAGATATTCAACAAAAGCAGCTTGAATCTACAACAAACAACTTTGTACACGCCCAGTCCACGAGCTATACATTAGGGGGCCGCGCTTTTGGGGATATTTTGACTTTTCTTCGTGCTAGCTAGCTACGGTTAGCGCGTTAGCTAACATTAACAACAACATGAACATTGACAACGTGAATCAGTCTGTCACAACCGGAGTGCCATCCACGACCTCTTCAACTTCAAGTAACTGCATCGCGAATGATAATGCAACGACCAGCGTCAGCAGCACCCCTTCGGTCACGAGTAATGGTAACGTTATAGCACTTTGGCTAATGTTGTGCTAAACTCTTAGCTTAGTTCAAGGTGGGAGAGGTGTTTTGTGCTCGGGGTGGATCAGTTTGTCAGGTACACGGCTAGATATCATATGAATTCAGGGTTTTCCAACGGTCCTGTGTGTAATTCTATTCATAAACGTTATAATGTTCAGCTTTTATTGAAATAGTTTTAGATACGTGTTTTAATGACTGTGGAGCCGCGGAGTTCTATTGAATGTAATGAATTTGTATTGCGCCTTTCAAGAGACGTAAGAACGCTTTACATGTATCACTATTAGATATAATAGAAGCCCTATTCAAACTAACTAAAAACAGGCGAGTCAAGGCCTCTCTAACACAGTTTCAGGACAAACCGACCATTATAACCGAAGTATTCCAGAACTGCTGTGTCAGACTGCATTTGTTTTAGTCAATGCTCTTAATAAACTGACTTCTTATTGTAAATGCAAGTGCTAAAGCATTTGTTCAAGCAGTGTGGGGATTTAGCGCAAATGCTGCAGATCATAAAAGTATTTTGTTTCCTTGCTTTGATATAAACTCATCCAAGTAAATTTCTCACAGCTTCCACCTCAGCGGCCATGGTGACACCATCCACAGACACATCTGTCTCCAATGGCGTCTACGTGCCCGGTGGCATCACCAATGGGGATGTAAAACCTGTCCTCACCACCACACCCCTGGCAGATTTCCTCATGCAGCTGGAAGAGTACACTCCCACAGTAAGTCCAGTGTTGTCAGTCACCTTGTGTTATACTGCGTTCACACATGGGGATACTTGGTCAAAAAAACATTACATGCTTAATGCTGGAAACACCTGATATGTGTTTCTGTCGTGACGGCTGAACTCACCAATGTCCAACACTAAGTTCAATGGAATGAAGTCACATAACTGTTCTATATAAAATATACAGATGGGTACAGTTGTCTGTTTTGGGCTTATCCATTGAAATAATTGGAAAAACAAGATTCTCAATCATATTAACATCTAAGACTGCAATACTGCCATAAAGATGCACTGTTGAATAATTTGCCTTAGTATAATGGGTTTCATTTAATGATCAAATAATAATAATCCCCTTTATTTATATATATATATACAATGTTCTTCACATACACATGTCCATTGAAGTAAGAAATGTATGTTAAACTTGACCACAAGTTGAAGTCTGCTATTTTATTCTTTTTCAGATTCCTGATGCAGTTACAGGGTACTACCTCAACCGGGCTGGCTTTGAGGCCTCCGACCCGAGAATGTAAGTCATGGAAAGGTTACCTGCAGGTTTCAGTGGGAGTAGTTCTGCACGATAGCCAATGGAACCGAATGAAACCAAGCACCCTGCTGTTCATAGCTGTCGCATTTAGAAATAATTCCTTACTTTCAACTTAGATAGAAAAGACACAGAGTTCCTGAGCAGCTGCAGATGGAAAAATGTTGCATTGGTAAAGGAGAGACATTGTTAGGCTCTTTGATTTTTCAATGTAGCTTTTTTCTCAAATTCAAAGTTTGGAATTTGACTATCGGATAATCTGAAATAAAATTGTGACTAGAAAAAAATCCCCTGTCAGCATACATACTGACAGTCTTAAAACGAATTTTGTCCTGTTGTGCTTAACTAATAACTGAATAACAGCTGGGACAAGCAAGGGCCTTCAACCGTTTGTTAACTGACGCATACGAATGGGGAATTGAGAAAATAAGGTGAATCTTTTAGTAACTTAATGACAGTTCTGAATATTGTTGTATTTTGTTTGAGCCATGATTGTATGCATTTTAGTATGGATTCTTATATTTTCAGTGATTTGTAAAGAAAATCTGCTTCATGTGTTAAATTACGTTGGACAAACTGTTGTGATTAGCTCGATGTTATTGATTATTTAGTGATAAACTAAGATGAAGATCAGTTCATATTTTATGACTTATTTTTTCTTGCCACTGCACATTACTGTAGCGACAAATTTCCAATACTCTCAAAAGCATGTATTGGCAAAAAGTACAGACTCTTAAAGCCACTTAGGCCATTGATGGTCATTTATTGAAAGATGCTTTTATGATTTCTTGGTCTGACTGCCTTGTTTTTTCCCACACTAGATATAACACACAATTTCTCGATATATGAAAAGGAAAAAAACAACTGCAATTTATTCCCCCAATCTCTGCAGAATCCGACTGATCTCCCTTGCCTCTCAGAAGTTTATCTCAGACATTGCCAATGATGCACTGCAATACTGTAAAATGAAGGGAACTGCCTCAGGAAGCTCAAGGAGTAAGACAAAGGTATGTGTTCCTCTCATTTTTTAACATGCACTTTAAGTCTGATCCTTCCACACAATATTGTGTACAGTGCAGTGTTGTATGTGAGAAAATGAGAGTGTTGGTTAAAGATGATGATAATTGTATCTTTTTTTCTATTCATGGTGTTGTCATCTTTTGTCCTCTCCCTGTTCAGGATAAGAAGTACACTCTGACCATGGAAGACCTGAGTCCTGCCCTCTCAGAATATGGCGTCAATGTCAAGAAGCCATATTACTTCACATAGACCTTTGTTTTCTTTGATGCCTTTCTTGCTTTTGCTAGGTTCATCGCCCTGCTGACCCATTAGCCCATTAACAGCAAAAAATATTTGTTGTTCGATGTCTTTTTTTGATCATAGTGCTTTAGCACAGCTTTGACAAATCTTTGTAGTCACATTGCCATTTGTTATTTTTTGTGAAGCCACCTTTACATTATGTTAAATTGTAACATTACATTTTATTGTGGAAATAAAACCCTTAACAAAAACCTTGATGTCTGTCCTAGATGTTATATATGGCACTTGACCGTTATACTGGACAGAAGTAGACTGAAGTAGTTGAAAGAGTTCTATAGTGTCCAACACAAGTTGAAGTGCAATAGCAGCCTCTTTAAAGTGTACTATTCATTCAATGTATTTGTATAACGCCGTATCCTCAGATACTGTACATAGTAAGGTTGAGACCTTACAAATGACAGAAACCCAACAGTTACCACAACAAGCTACTTGGTGATTTGAGAGGAAAAAACATTTAACAGGAGGCCACTTTTAGCAGAGCCAGACCAGAAGTTGTGTGACCTCCTTATTCAAGCTAGTTGTTAAAATGAAAATTGTAATAATGCTATTAAAGAGGTCATTCGGTAGAATCACTAAGTTAAATCTAAGTTGAAAAAATGTACATAAAGTATAATATTGCTTTGGAAGTGGTTTAATCTAAAACTAGATTACTATTATATGTTTTGTAAACATACATGTTTGTGTCTGAGGTAGAACAGCTATAAATATTCGAATTTCATAATAGAAAAAAAGTATAAGTGATATTAAAAAGTGTAGAATATAAAATGGCAAATTTTGGTGTCTGCTTGTAGTTGGCCACCAGGCGGCTCCCTCGTGTATTTCTACAAGCTTCTGAAATTCTAACTTTTTTTTACCCCTATCTCGAACCGTCAAATGTGTCTTGATGTTTTAAATGAATCACAAAGAGATGAATCAAGGGAAATTACTTTTCTTGAGGCCCACCTGTCCATGAACACAACACGTGACTGGAACCACATTTGTTCTTTGGGTGAATTACAAATTTCACTGAAGCTAAATAAACCTGAACTGACCTGATATTTCACTTGCATTAGATAAATTCACTCTTTAAAGTCATTAATGCACAAACAGGGCAAAACAATATATACTTATCTCAACCTAATTTCCAGCATCTAATAATTTTAACAAAGTCTAAGATTAGTTATAAAATACTTAAGTAAAACTGGTAAAACACAACTGAGATCCTTTTTATAAAGTGTTTTTCATTGATTTGCTCAATCCACAGTTTAAAGCCACAGCCTTGACTCAGGAGTAAACATCTTTAAATGTATAAAAAATAATAATTCAACATTTATAGTTATAATTAAAAGTATCGACTGATATGAACATCTGAATGATTGTAGGACTAATTGACCAGCCTTCGTCTTTGACTTCTCTTGTTCGATGAGTCTTTCTCACTGTGCAAAAGCAGAAACTTTATAACCAGCCCTCAGAATTGGAATTGTTTTTTCATGATTTCCTTTGAATCACATCAGCAAATATAAAACCCCCAGAGAATATCTGAGTGAGAGCCCTTGTGAGAATTCATCTGATTAATGTCTGGAGAATTCAGTGCAGGCAAGTGGGCACATTGATGACCTTTCTAAAAACGTCATGGATTTGATACAAATATCTAGGAATGAAAAAGAGGTGCAGTGCAATTAGAAGATGCCAAGGACAACAAGATAAGAGCCTCTGTGGAAAATCGATAGATTTTAGATTTATATATCACCTCCTTCTTCATGCAGTACCCAGGTATCGATTGTTCTCGAGACTTTTGTGTTTTTACGAACTTGTCTGACGTGGACATCTTTTCCTCATGTGAGGATAATGTCTGGACGAATTAATCTGTCAATTTCCTTTTCTGATAATAGCTATATTCTGATATTCGGTGCATAACACAGGCTTTAAGTGTATCTTTTTTTGGCGCTGCTACTTGCAGTATGGATTTTTTTTCTTAAAGGCTACAGGCTATATTTTCCATCCTGACAGTTCTGGTAGTGTACTTGACTAAAAAATCTGTAATCTGGTTGTTCCTGTCTGTACACCTCTCAGTCTATTAGGAGAAGGGGAGGAGTCCTTTTAAGTCTTGGTGCATTTCTTTCATTGTCGGGCTTATGCCCTACCTTGTTCAATTGTCTCTCCTCTGCAGACACAATGTTCAAGGTGGCACTGTACCTAAACATCCTCAGGTATTCACATGTTAAAATATGTAGCCTTATCCGCACCCTATGGGTGGATCAGTTAGAAGGCAAACCAGGTCACAGTTGTCATAACAAATGGTTGGGCCCTTTGTCTTCAAATTTGTTTTGTGCAAGTAAATATTTTCTTATGTTGTTAAAGGGTTGTTAAAATAACCTTTGAAAACAGAAAAATAGGACATGGTTACCATCCGCGACACTGTGTTATTGTGATAGCTTTCTTTTTGATTGGGTGCTGCTAACTCGCTAATCTGGAACAGTCATATGTGATTCCCTATGATGTTGTTGGTGTATGTGGATTGTCAAGGCAATTGTAATTACACTTGTGTTCAATGTGGTCAGCATTGGTCCTTGATTCACCCCTGGAGGTGGTTAGGCCAAACGGATCCAGTCACCCAAAAGGCTTTTTAAGTTTAAAGTGTAAATGGAGTACATGTTTGCATCCAACTCTTCAGTTTGATTGAGGAAAGCAATCTTAAGTCATGGTCCATTAAGACGTTCTAGAGATTTCTATCATATCATTTGATTATCCCTAGCAGAGGGAGTTGTAACAGAGCTCTTAGATTATAAGATATCTAAGCATGTTTCTGAAACTTTGCAACCCATTCGTCTTTAAAGTTCATTCTTGACCTCCTAGACAGCAGCTGAGAAAACAGTTCCATCACAAGGTCCTGCAGCTTTTTGATTATAACTCACTGTCTTCATCGAGGGAAGAAATTAACATTCAACAGTTTTGAACTGGTGAAGATTTGGCTTAGTGTGACAAAGGGTAGCAAAATACACATGATTCAGTGAAAGAAAAATTAAGAACTGTGTTTCAGAATGTTTTTATTTAGACATGCCAGTTTAAGGAAGTCATAATAACATATCATTAACAGTACATTTTCCCCAAAGTATAAAATCACCTTAAGATAATAAATCAGCTTTAAAGCTGTGCAAATATATAAACATGAAAAGTTAGAGAATATCAAATTTATAGTGATTTCTGTAAATATTTACAAAAGTTTGCTCCTCAAGAGTTTATTTTGTTAACTACGCACATGTCATGCTTAATTAGGAAACTTGTCCATGTGCTAAAGAGATGGATGAAGACACTGCTTCCCAAAAGCTTTAAAGGTGGCTGGCTGCAGTGTAGGTCCTAAATCAAGGCAGGGTTCATTATCTATCACTATATATGGTAAATGGAGTTTTCATGATCAACATATTCACATATGCAAACAAATTGTAGTGTACACAGACAATTCTTGATTAGCTTCCCTATTTCATGGTTTTCACTTCTGCTGTCAGTTCTGTGATGTAAAACATTTATTGTCGAATATTTTATGTCAGATGTAGAAAATAGTGTTTCTCTTCTCTTCTGATGGATTAAACACAGCTGTAGGGAGAGGCTGCTGCCATGTTCCTTTACTCAAATTCCAGTAAACATGCCATGCGCATACATTTTCAGGTAGATTGCTGTATGGCCCAAGTGACTTGCTCTTTACCCAGAACACCACTCCCACCAGTAAACTGTTGGTGCACTCGAGCCAATATACGTTAACACTGATGTGGGCAGGCACTGTAAAGTCAAAGGCCAGACAAGCCACACACACTGCGAGATAAGGCATCCAAATTAAAGCAAAGCCCAGAATTAGACTGTGGCCCAGAGGTGGGCGTAGCCAGTTGTTCTCCCCCACATCATTTTCCTTACTGCCTTTTGTTTCTGTGGATGATGTTGATGTGAACAAGTCGCTCCTCTGGTTATCTTGTTCCTCCCTTGATTTAGACAACCTTGCAGCCTCCCTCACCCACATGGGAATGCTTGTTGAAAAGGGGAGCATCATCAAAATTACTGCAGAGAAAAGCCCCAAAATGAAGAAGTTAATAAATGTGGACTCCTTTACTTCACACACCAAAGCCTTTATGCCTGTCATATAAACCAGTTCCATCAGCTCAACCTTTGTAGAAGCAACGGAGTAAATAACAGCAAGCATCCACACCAGCAATGTCAGTACCACGTTCCTGAGGAATTTGAATAAGAAGCTCTTATTGGCATGGTGGGTATCTTCAATACAGTAGTCAGTTATACCCATGACAATCATGGGCAGAGGCAGGGCTTTAAACGCTGTTGAGGCGTGAGCCAAAAAGTAGCAAAGTGACACAGGAGAACTTTCAGGCCCGAGTAACCACACAGCTGTCACGTAGAGCACCATCGCCATGTCACCGAGGACGATGGACAGGCTGCACATGTTTAAGAAGGAGGTATACAGCTTCCCGGTGCATAGGAGAAAGACCACTGTGTCCATTCCAAACTTGGAAAGCATAAGCAACAGGCACATCACAGTGTTGTCTGTGTGAAAGCCAGACGTGTCGTTCCATTTTTCCAAGATGGCTAGCAGTTTGATGCTCCTGCCAGTCTCAAGAACCACTGGAATGTCCGGCAGCATTGAAGCTATCATGACAGGGTTCAGGTCAGTGAGGAGAGGCTCCAGGAAAAGCTGTGAAAGACGAGATAAGATTGGATATGGTCATAATTAAAAGTTTTCAGCCAAAAAAGCGACGGCATCTATATGCATCTGGTCTCATAATCAATATAGCCATTATCTCCTAGAGCAGGGGTGTCCAAACTACGGCCCGCGGGCCATCTGCGGCCCGTCATCGATTTTAAATTTGCCCGCCATGTAATGTGAGGGACTATGGCCCACTGTATTGCAGCTGTCCCTCAGAACGCCGCCACTCGTCCCCCCCCCCCCACACACACACACTGCCAACAGTCCGCTCCAGGGCAGGGGGGCGTGGCGGCGTGAGTGGGTCAGACCTTCGTATTATTTTCTTTATATGACCCTCGGGATATAGAGTTTGGACACCCCTTTCCTAGAGGAAAACTTTACTGCACAAATTAAGTTGTCTCCAGCTCTGGAGACAAATGTGATTGATTTAGTGTTGTCTCTCCGCATGACTGATTAAGGAAAAGCCAGAGCGTCGTCAACATTCCTGGCATTCTACCTCACAATTTCCCCAGTTAGGCCTATTTAAAACACATATGTTTAAAATACATTCATCTTGCTTTTAATAATTGTAGTTGTTTTTTTTTGTCACAAAAAATGAAAATATAGCCTTTAACTTGTTTATCAGTTCTGACTTCCCTTTCTCTACTGTAGATTTCATGTACATTTTACAATGTTAAAACCATAGACTCATTCATCCTGCATGTCCACATTACTTTTGAAATCGATGAAGAGTAAAACACGTTCTGCCATTTGAAGTATGCAGCATTTACTTGACAAGGTGAATGAAATGAAATATGGTGTACCTCTAAGAAGCCTATACCTCTGTGCTCAGGGTTATTGTCGCCCAGTGACACTCTGTAGACGTACAGATGCTCCACTCTGGTCCAGTGATGCAGCTTAGAGTCCTGTGTGTGCTCGTCAAGTCTCGTCAGTGCGGGACTCTGAATTCTGTCAGGGAGACTTTATTTCCACCTTTCCATTTGTAAATGCTAACAACAGATTGGCACGTCTTTGTTGTCCTCGATAAACCTGCTGGTTTTCCCTCCCATATGCCCCAGGTGACAACCTCTTTTTACCTCTGACCGGTAACCCAGTTAGAAATTCACTTCCTCCTTACACCGCTTGCTGGTTCAAGCCACACCCTGGTACCGGTTTGTTTGGGGCTTGTGCTGCGTCCCAATACAATTACATGAGAATCTGCATCAAGTGCTGCTTGTTGGAGGCCTGAGGCTGCTACCTGACTGTGACAAAAACAGCTTGTTGGCTGTCCTTTCAATGAAATCCTCAGTCTGTTCAGTGTGGTAGAGCGCAGTTAGAGGTTATGACCAGTTATAGTTGGCCTCTGGTTATCGTATTAATTATGAAAGAGAAATTAACCACATGCTAAACGTGTGAAGGATGTGTAATTGTTGTTCGTTTTGGGTGAATGTTTGCCCTTAGTGCTCATATTAAGTGTCCATAAAAGACTAAGTGAGTTTGGGAGATGGCGGCTGCATCTGGACTTTGAACTGAATTTGACCACATTTCTCATCTTTCTTAGTATTTTATTTAATTTTCAAATTGTTCTCAAAGTGATCTATGAAATTCGACACTCTCATCCACATCACAAAAAAGTAGTTCAACAGGATATCTGTCATGATGTAGACAGTAATTATATTTATGTTTGCCTGACTTAATAAAAGCTGTCTTACTGGCCATTAAGTAGCCTGACTTCGGTGGATGTTAAACTCCAACAAGAGAAAACCCTCAGCAGATCAAATGTTTGTTCCATGTTACTCTGCCTCTGTGTGTCATTTTGTCCCTGGGATATCTTATATTCCGCATGGCGACAGTGAAGGGACAGTTGTTCAGTAATGTCACGAGGACATCTTTTGACACCAGCTAATTGTTTGTGTCCACAAACAGGCCTTGTTGTAGCCACTTGTGTGCACCCTCTGTTTTTGGGGAACACACAAAGACACACACCAACTGAGCGTGTTATATCCAATAATGTTTTACAAATTTGTATTATGCATGCTTTGACCACAGGGAATCTAGATCAGTATCGGGTTGCATTATCATGTATTGCTGAAATGAGGCAGCGTTGACTTAACATTCTCAGCGAAACAGAACTGAAATATTTACAATGTTGTTACTTACAGTGTCACCATCTCTTGCAGGCAGTTCTGCACTGGAGAATTCAGGTAAGGCAGTGAAGGGATTTCTTTTTTGATGGTACAAAAACACTCTGCTCACCAAAACTCTGCAGGGGATACAGCCTACACATTCATCCCAGCATTTAATAAGAAACAACTTGACATTTGAAACACAAAGCCGTTCCCTTGATCAAGCTAATGCACGAAGAGGAACCTGGTTAACACAACAGACCTCTGTTGGTCACATCGAGAGCCGTCACATGTATGCATATACAAGAAGCAGCTGACTCTTTTTGTGTGGCTTCGCTGAGCCTAACATCACCCTTCCTGAAGAACTGGTATCACAGAGGTGGTTATCAAGTGACCCTGAGATCATTTTTGTGGCAGTCAAATATTTTTACCTTGCTTCTTTTTTGAAAGAATTAGATTTTTACTCAGGCTTAGTATTGTATATACACCTAATGTTGTACATTGTGCAAACAGAGCAAACTCTCTACTACAATTATGAAACACATGAGATTTCAGAGCCTGCTGGTAGTCCTGGGGTGCCTACAATCATATTAAATAACACAAAAACACATTGTGGTATTTATTTATAAAACAGATAAAGCACCATCTAGAATGAACAAATCCACATTAAATGTAGAAAATACTGATTATTCACATGGAGTTAACAGGGGTCTTATTTTGGGCTTTTATAATCCTTAATTAGTTGATGGGGGTCAGTAGGGACCCTCACTCCGCGGACCTTTTCACTCAGTTCATTCTAAGAAATATGTTAGCCTAACTTTGCCTTTTGTACTCGGTAGCCAACCTCTCTGAGGCTATCTGACCACTGTGTCTGTCATTTTAATCTCAGATATTCAACAAAAGCAGCTTGAATCTACAACAAACTACTTTGCACACGTCCAGTCCACGAGCTATAAATTAGGGGGCGCGCCTTTTGGCATATTTGGACTTTTCTTCGTGCTAGCTAGCTACAGTAAGCAAGTTAGCTAACATTAACAACAACATGAACATGGACGGTGTGGCCTAGGCCCTAAGGGGTAGAGTGGTCGTCCTCAAACCTAAGAATTTCAGGTGTGCTGTGTCAGACTGCATTTGTTTCGATCAATGCTCTCAATAAACTGACTTCTTATTGTAAATGGAAGTGCTAAAGCATTTTTTCAAGCAGTGTTGTGATTTACCGCAAATGCTGCAGATCATAAAACAATTTTGTTTCCTTGCTTCGATATAAACTCATCCCAGTAAATTTCTCACAGCTTCCACCTCAGCGGCCATGGTTACACCATCCACAGACACATCTGTCTCCAATGGCGTCTGCGTGCCCGGTGGCATCACCAATGGGGATGTAAAACCTGTCCTCACCACCACACTCCTGGCAGATTTCCTCATGCAGCTGGAAGAGTACACTCCCACAGTAAGTCCAGTGTAGTCAGTCACCTTGTGTAATACTGCGTTCACACATGGGGATACTTGGTCAGAAAAACATTGCACCGTTAATGCTGGAAACACCTGATATGTGTTTCTGTCGTGACTGCTTAACTCACTAATGTCCAACGCTAAGTTTTATGGAATGAAGTCACAAAAGTGTTTCTATATAAAATATACAGATGGGTACAGTTGTCTGTTTTGGGCTCATGCACGGAAGAAATTGGAAAAGCAAGATTCTCAATCACATTAACATCTAAGACTTCAATACAGCCATAAAGATGCACTGTTGAATAATTTGCCTTAGCATAATGGGTGTAATATAATGTTCAAGCCTTCAGTCTTAAAACAAATTTTGTCCTGTTGTGCTTAAATAATTACTGAATAACAGCTGGGCCAAGTAAGGGCCTTCCACCGTTTTTTTTGTTTATAAATCTGTTTATTGAAACACATCACATCATGTTACATGACCTTTACAAATAGATGCATGTTTTTTTTTTTTTTTTTTTTTTGCCAAATAAACAAACATACAAACAATCAAACCAACAAGTAGACAACATACAAAACATTATCCAACCCCCCACCCCAGTTGGTCTTCTCTTTTCAAACAGAATATCTCATCAACCACCTTACATTTGTACATTCACATTGGTGTAAGAGCACAGCTGGACAAAAAACAAAACATAATGTGTTGTTCACCCCTACACCGTAGGAGTTGTAGCTACATTATCGAAATATGAGATAAGAGGTTGCCATATAGCAAAGAATTTCTCCGTTGACCCTCGGAGTGAAAATTAGATTTTTCCTAATTTAAGGAATGACATTAGGTCAGTCTGCAAAGATTGTTCTGCCGGCGGTTTGGGCAGTTTCCAGTGTAGAAGGATACGCCTGCAGACAATCAGAGTGGCAAATGCTAAAACATTTAATTTCTGCTTACTGAATTCTGAATAATTTGAGGGAACTCCAAAAATAGCAGTGAGCGGGCAGGGAATGATAGCTACACCTAGAACCTCCGTCATGATCTTGAAAAAGCTCTTCCAGAACCCTGTTAGCTTCGAGCATGACCAGAAAGTATGGGCTAAGTCAGATGGAACAAAGGCACATCTATTGCAAGCTTCTTCCACCGTTTGTTAACTGAAACATTCGAAAGGGGAATTGAGAAAATACAGTGAATCTTTTAGTAGCTTAATGACAGGTCTCAATATTGTTGTATTTTGTTGGAGCAATTCTTGTATACTTTTTAGTATGGTTTCTTACGTTTTCAGTGATTTGTAAAAGAAAATCTGCTTCCTGTATTGAATTACATTGGACCAACTGCTGTGATTTGCTCAAGGTTATTGATTATTTAGTGATAATCCTGATCTTTTTGGAAAAATATTGTAGCGGCTAATATCCAATACTCTCAAAAGCATCTATTGGCATAGAGTACAGACTCTTAAAGCCTTGTACGCCATTGATGGTCATTTATTGAAAGATGCTGTTATAACACACAATGTTTTGATGTATATGAAAAGGAAAAACCACTGCAATTTTTTTCCCCATCTCTGCAGAATCCAACTGATCTCCCTTGGCTCTCAGAAGTTTATGTCAGACATTGCCAATGATGCACTGCAATACTGCAAAAATTATGGGAACTGCCACAGAAAGCTCAAGGATTAAGTCAAAGGTATGTGTCCCTCTCATTTTTAAAATGCACTTTAAGTCTGATCCTGTCGTATATTCAGCTAAGAGATCTTTTGAACATGGTTATAAATCATAATGACATGTTTACATCTATGACGCCATATGCTAATGCTTTTTAAATCTTATCCCAGATGTGTCTAGTCAGTACTCTCCCTTTTCAGAATGATCTATGACCTAGGGAATAATCTCTGACCTGCTAAGGGATGAAGTAAAGAGATGCAGGGGGATGTTCTTCAACAGGCTTTTTAACTTTTAGATGCAAAACATGCCCATATTTAGTCAGGGATGTGATGTGATTTTATCTCTAGTTTTGGGGTAAACACCTCCCCTTAAAGAGTCCCTGTCTTGCAAAGGCCAACAGACTTTCACTATTGGCGTGTGATGTCTCTGGGTGTACCATGGTGCCCGTCTGACCTGTGATTCTTCTGTGTAATAAACATATTATACAAACAAGAACCTGCTCCGCTGAGATTCCTTCATCAACATCAAACTTCTACAACATCTTCGTCCTCTCTGCTGCGTAGAATATACCATAATCCCTCGACACAATATTGTGTAGAGTGCAGTGTTCTATGTGAGAAAAGGGGATTGTTGGTTAAAGATGGTGATAATTGTATCTTTTTTCTATTCATAGTGCTGTCATCTTTTGTCCTCCCCCTGTTCAGGATAAGAAGTACACTCTGACCATGGAAGACCTGAGTCCTGCCCTCTCAGAATATGGCCTCAAGAAGCCATATTACTTCACATAGACCTGTGTTTTCTTTGAGGCCTTTTTAGCTTTTGCTAGGTTTATCGCCCTCCTGACCCATTAGCCCATTAACAACATGAAATATTTGTTGTTTGATCATAATGCTTTAGCACAGCTTTGACAAATCTTTGAAAAATCTTTGTAGTCACATTGCCATTTGTTATTTTTTTACATTACATTACATTACATAGTAAGGGAGAGTTGGCTATCGAGTGTTATACTTAAGTGATGTATGGTCCTCCATACTATTCATTCAATTCAATGTATTTGTATAGGTCCATATCACAACATATATTTTCCTCAGACACTACATGGTAAGGTTGCGACCTTACAAATGACAGAGACCCAACTGTTACCACAACAAGCTACTTGGTGATTTGAGAGGAAAAAATCATTTAATGGGGGAAGTAGGAGGGATAAAGAGACCAGAAGTTGTGTAACTATCTTATTCAAGCTAGCTGTTGAAATGAAAATTGTTATAATACTATAATAGAAGTCATTAATTAGAAAAACTGTTAGAGAAGTTAAATGTTGAAAGTTGAAAAAATGTATATAAAGTATAATATTGTTTTGGAAATGGTTTAATCTAAAGCTAGATTATTATTATTTGCTGATATTTTGGAAATATACATGTTTCTGTCTGAGGTAGAACAGCTATAATATTCCAATTTCATAATTCTTTTAAAAAATGGGTAGTATAAGTGATATTAAAAAGTGTAGAATTTAAAATGGCAAATTTTGGTGTCTGCTTGTAGTTGGCCACCAGGCGGCTCCCTCGTGTATTTATACAAGCCTCTAAAAGAGCGCCTTTTTCACGATTTGCACATTTTTGTCCTCTATCGCGAACTGTAGAATGTCTCTCCTGAGCCGCCGTAGTGTCTAACCGGCGCATATGCTTGATGACAACGCGCCGTTTAATTGTTTATCAGCTGCTTATATGGTGGTGTTTATATTGTAGTATTGGCCACTACTGAGCTGGAGGGTATTGCTTGGAGTAAGTTTAATATTGTCGCACGATTATATGTGTGAAATCAAATAGGATGATAGTTATGTTAAGGCTACAGTAAGTTCATGACGGTCTCTATGCAGCTAAACATAGAACATCATCCAGGCGGCTATCATAATAACATTTAAATTACTCTTGTGATTGAAACCACATTTGTTCCTTTGGGGGAGGTACACACACACATATACTTCACTCGCATTAGAGAAATTCACTCTTTCAAGTCATTACTGCACAACTAGAGCAATATTTAGATATAATATGCTTGAAAAACTGGTAAAACCAAACTGAGATCAAACAACAGTTTAAAGCCACAGCCTTGAAGCAGGAGTAAACATCTTTAAATGTACACGAAATAATAATTCGAAATGTATAGTTATAATTATTAGTATTGATTAATATGAACATCTGTATGATTGTGGGCCTAATTGATTGGCACTTTGCACAAATCTGAACTTATTCGTAATCTTTCACATTTTTAAATCCTCAACAAAAGTAATCTGTGACACTAGCGCCAGCAGCGGCGACCAACTAAATGAAATGCATAACTGCAAGTGAAAAAAATCATCCATAATTAAAAATCTGGTATCTGGTTGTTCCTGTCTGTGCACTTCATGGCTGTTGCTGGATGTAGGAGTAGTCCCAAGTCTTGGTGCATTTCTTTCTTTGTCATGCTTATGCCCCACCTTGTTCAATTGTTTCCTCAGGTATTCACATGTTAAAATATGTAGCCTTATCTGCACTCTATGGGTTGATCAGTTAGAAGGCAAACCAGGTCACAGTTGTCATCACAATTGGTTTGGCCCTTTGTGTTCACGTTCAAATTGGTTTTGTGCAAGTCAATATTTTCTTATGTTGTTAAAGGTTTGTTAACAAAACTAGAAAAGAAGGAGATGGTAACCATCTGCCACACTGTGTTATTGTGATAGCTTTCTTTTTGATTGGCTGGAACATCTGGAACAGCCACATGTGATTCTCTAAGATGGTGTTGGTTAAATTGGATTGACAAGGGAATTTTTATTGCACTTGTGTTCAATGTGGTAGGCATGAGTCATTGATTCAACCCTTGAGGTGGTTAGGCCAATCAGATCCAATCACGTAAAATGCTTTTAAGTGTAAAGTGTAAATGGAGTACATGTCTAGAGATTTCTATCATATCATTTGATTATCCCTAGCAGAGGGAGTTGTCACAGAGCTCTTAGATTATAAGATATCTAAGCATGTCTCTGAAACTTTGCAACCCATTCGTCTTTAAAGTTCATTCTTGACCTCCTAGACAGCAGCTGAGAAAACAGTTCCATCACAAGGTCCTGCAGCTTTTTGATTATAACTCACTGTCTTCATCGAGGGAAGAAATTAACATTCAACAGTTTTGAACTGGTGAAGATTTGGCTTAGTGTGACAAAGGGTAGCAAAATACACATGATTCAGTGAAAGAAAAATTAAGAACTGTGCTTCAGAATGTTTTTATTTAGACATGCCAGTTTAAGGGAGTCATAATAACATATCATTAACAGTACATTTTCCCCAAAGTATAAAATCACCTTAAGATAATAAATCAGCTTTAAAGTTTTGCAAATATATAAACATATGAAAAGTTAGAGAATATCAAATTTATAGTGATTTCTGTGAATATTTACAAAAGTTTGCTCCTCAAGAGTTTATTTTGTTAACTACGCACATGTCATGCTTAATTTAGGAAACTTGTCCATGTTCTAAAGAGATGGATGAAGACACTGCTTCCTAAAAGCTTTTAAGGTGGCTTGCTGCAGTGTAGGTCCTAAATCAAGGCAGGGTTCATTATCTATCACTATATATGGTAAATGGAGTTTTCATGATCAACATATTCACATATGCAAACAAATTGTAGTGTACACAGACAATTCTTGATTAGCTTCCCTATTTCATGGTTTTCACTTCTGCTGTCAGTTCTGTGATTTAAAACATTTATTGTCGAACATTTTATGTCAGATGTAGAAAAGAGGGTTTCTCTTCTCTTCTGATGGATTAAACACAGCTGTAGGGAGAGGCTGCTGCCATGTTCCTTTACTCAAATTCCAGTAAACATGCCATGCGCATATATTTTCAGGTAGATTGCTGTATGGCCCAAGTGACTTGCTCTTTACCCAGAACACCACTCCCACCATGAAGCTGTTGGTGCACTCGAGCCAAAATACATTAACACTGTTGTAGGCAGGCGCCCCAAAGTCAAAGGCCAGACAAGCCACACACACTGCGAGATAAGGCATCCAAATTAAAGCAAAGCCCAGAGTTAGACTGTGGCCCAGAGGTGGGCGTAGCCAGTTGTTCTCCCTCACATCATTTTCCTTACTGCCTTTTGTTTCTGTGGATGATGTTGATGTGAACAAGTCGCTCCTCTGGTTATCTTGTTCCTCCCTTGATTTAGACAACCTTGCAGCCTCCCTCACCCACATGGGAATGCTTGTTGAAAAGGGGAGCATCATCAAAATTACTGCAGAGAAAAGCCCCAAAATGAAGAAGTTAATAAATGTGGACTCCTTTACTTCACACACCAAAGCCTTTATGCCTGTCATATAAACCAGTTCCATCAGCTCAACTTTTGTAGAAGCAACGGAGTAAATAACAGCAAGCATCCACACCATCAATGTCAGTACCGAGTTCCTAAGGAATTTGCATAAGGAGCTCTTATTGGCATGGTGGGTATCTTCAATACAGTAGTCAGTTATACCCATGGCAATCATGGGCAGAGGCAGGGCTTTAAACGCTGCTGAGGCGTGAGCCAAAAAGTAGCAGAGTGACACAGGAGAACTTTCAGGCCCGAGTAACCACACAGCTGTCACGTAGAGCACCATCGCCATGTCACCGAGGACGATGGACAGGCTGCACATGTTTAAGAAGGAGGTATAGAGCTTCCCAGAGCATAGGAGAAAGACCACTGTGTCCATTCCAAACTTGAAAAGCATAAGCAACAGGCACATCACAGTGTTGTCTATCTGAAAGCCAGACGTGTCGTTCCATTTCTCTAGCAGTTTGTAGTCGCTGCCAGTTTTAAGAAACACTGGAATGTCCGGCAGCATTGAAGCTATCGTGACAGGGCTCAGGTCAGTGAGAAGAGGCTTCAGGAAAAAGCTGTGAAAGACGAGACAAGATTGGAGATGGTCAATGATTAAAAAAAGGTGAAGCTGTGGAATGAGGAACACACTTCAGCTGGTCATACAGGGACGGTATGGTTGACCTACATATTACGTTTCCACAGTGTTCAGCCAAGAAATCAGCGGCATCTATATGCATCTGGTCTCATAATCAATATGGCCATTATCTCCTAGAGGAAAACTTTACTGCACAAGTTTGCTCTTCTACAACTCAGGAGACAAAAGTGACTCATTTATAACTTAATTTTGATATTTCTTTTTTTCTTTTTGCAACAATGAGCCAATCTAATGCCGAAATGTAGAATGTGATGTACATAACTGAGTGAAGTGAAAGGACCCCCCCACACACACACACACACACACCCTTTAGGAGAAATAGAGGAAAGACATTTGGACTTGAGACTTGAAACTAAGGAGCTTAAGTCTCCCTGACTAATTTTAGAAGCCAATTCTGACAAAATAAAAGCTAAAATGAGGCTGAAAAAGTGAGACTCTCACTTTTGTCTCTCAAACAGCTGTGGGAGGAGTGCCCCTGCTCTCTTCTGCTCCTGATTAATATTAATATTTTATAAATACATATATATTAGGGCTGCTCAATTATGGAAAAAATCATAATCACGATTATTTTGGACAATATCAAAATCACGATTATTTAAACGATTATTAATTATTAACACACACAACTCGCCTTTTTTACTTTACTGCTGCTTGAGAGTGAGTGCCAGTCAGCTGGGCAGCTGAATGCTTTGGGGGAAGGACTGAATTGCGTATGCGCATCTCTTTCGAAAAAAATGCCAAATAATCGTTTCAACTCGATTATAGTAGTTTGGAGATCGTTTGACCCCATAATTCGGTAAATCGAGCAGCCCTAATATATATATGGATGATTTATAACTGATAGGTGAAAGTTTCATAACCATTCAAAAGCAGATCTTTTAGTGTAAGACTTTAAATGCCTGGAATATGTATCAAGATTTTCTGCACATTTTGTGTAGTATAAAATTCCACTAATATGTAGCCGAGGCAGGCCGCCTCACCTGAAAAAAAAATCACTGCATCATAATATATATATAACTCAATTATAGTAGTTTGGAGATCGTTTGACCCCATAATCGTAATCACGATAAAATTTCGATTAATCGAGCAGCCCTACGTTCTGCCATTTAAAGTATGCAGCATTTACATGACAAAGTTGAATGAAATGAAATATGGTGTAGCTCTGAGAAGCCTATACCTCTTTGCTCAGGGTTATCGTCTGCCAGTGACACTCTGTACACGTACAGATGCTCCACTTTTGTCCAGTGATGCAGCTTAGAGTCCTGTGTGTGCTTGTCAAGTCTCGTCAGTGCAGGTCTCTGAGTTCTATCAGGGAGATTTTATGTACTGTATAGCTCCACCTTTCCATTTGTAAATGCTAACAACAGATTGGCACGCCTTTGTTGTCTTTATTTCTAATTGCAGTGACCTGTAACCCAGTTAGAAATTCACTTCCTCCTTACACCGTTTGCTGGTTCAAACCACAGCCTGGTACCGGTTTGTTTTGGGCTTGTGCTGCGTCCTGATACACTTACATGAGAATGGGCATCAAGTGCTGCTTGTTGGAGGCCTGAGGCTGCTACCTGACTGTGACAAAAACAGCTGGTTGGATTTCCTTTTAATGTAATCCTCAGTCTGTTCAATGTGGTAGAGCGCAGTCAGAGGTTATAACCAGTTATACTTGGCCTCCGGATATCGTTTTAATTATGAAAGAGAAATGAACCACATGCTAAAGGTGTGAAGGATGTGTAATGGTTGTTCGTTTTGGGTGAATGTTTGCCCGTAGTGCTCATATTGTGTGTCCATAACAGACTAAGTGCATGTGGGAGATGACGGCTGCATCTGGACTTTGAACTTCACTACACGACAGTGCATTGAAATCCTTTGTATTCCTTTGAATTGTATTTGTCAAGATGTAGAGAGTAGTTATATTTATGTTTGCCTGACTTGATTAAAGCTGTCTCACCAATCATTAAGAAGCCTGACTTCATGGTTGCACTCCAGCCAGAGAAAACCCTCGGCAGATCAAATGTTTGTTCCATGTTTGTTCTATGCTACCATATGAGTCGTCTGCATGGAGTGAAGGGACAGTTGTGCAATAATGTCATGAAGACATCTTTTGACACCAGCTCATTGTTTGTGTCCACACACAGGCCTTGTTGTAGCGGTTGGCCACTTGTGTGCCCCCTCTGGTTTTGGGGAACACAGACAGACACACGCACACAAACCAACTGAGTGTGTTATGTCCAATAATGTTTCACATATTTTTATCATGCATGCTTTGACCACAGGGAAATTAGAGCAGTATCGGGTTGCATTATCATGTATTGCCGAAATGAAGCAGCGTCGACTTAATGTTCTCAACGAAACAGAGAAATGTAATATGTACAAAGTTAACACAAAGACAGAAATGAAAAAATTACTGGAATGATGTCTTCTTATCAAGAGAAGAATGTGTCATCGAATTAATTCTCCGTTTGGGTGTCTGTGTTTTTGTCTTTATGACATCTCATTTTGTGTTCTTTAACTGTTTATCAGGATGTCGGACGGATGAAGATCGAGCTGTTTGCTGATGTGGTTCCAAAGACGGCAGAGAATTACCGGTGAGGAGAAGATGGTGTTTTTTATTTTCATAACAATACACACTGTTATTTGCTGTCATGGAATAGACTGAGTTCTTACTTACAGTTTCATCATCTCTTGCAGGCAGTTCTGCACTGGAGAGTTCAGGTAAGGCAGTGAAGTTTTTTTTTTTTAAGGTACAACAACACTCTGCCTACCAAAACTATGCAGGGGATACAGCCTATACTTTCATCCCAGCATTTAATAAGAAACAACTTGTCATTTGAAACATGAAGCCGTTCCCTTTATCAGGCTAATGCACGAAGAGGAGTCTGGTTAACACAACATACCTCTGTTGGTCACATCGAGAGCAGTTTCATGCATGCATATCAAAGAAGCAGCTGACTCTTTCTGTTTGGCTTCACTGAGCCTAACCTCATACTTCCTGAAAAACTGGTATCACAGAGGTGGTTATCTATTGACTCAGATTATTTTTGTGGCAGCGAGTTTTGTCTAAAAGGGGGGGGTCATTAAGGACAGGATGCATTGTCATCAGCCTGCTTAACCTTTTTACATGACATCAAATGACCTGCATGTAAATGTAGTAATGGTGACAGCAAAAAGTGAGATTCTACATACATAAAACAATATGATCCCATAAGTATCATATTATAATAATAATAAAAAGAACCTAGTTTCTAAATGGTTTGCAAATATTAAACCTCTGGGGCAGGTTAGTCATCCTGCAAATGTTGGCATCATAGACGCTGTAATATGTAAAGATGAATGATACAAGTCCACTTCCTCCTTTCTTACAAACATTTTGAAGGGGACATATTTTGCCCATTTTACCACAGTTGATATGGTTCCATGGGGTTTTAATGAAATGTCTGTAAAAATTTTTGGTAAAAATACCACAAGGATCATTTAAAACAGCACCTTTTTACTCTGTCTAAAACAGACCTCCTCAGATCGACCCGTTTTGAGGGCCCCGCCCCCCTCTCATCCCGCCCCCATCTTACCACACCCCCTCTCACCCCTCCCCCCTCTCATGGAGGTGTAGGACATAACGTTTTTACCTCCATTTATTAGCCTGTGTGTTTGAATGTGTTCTCACTACAGAATGCATTCAACATCTATAGGGCAGATTATGGGCCTTTATATCTAAGAGGAATAGAGCAGTAAGTTTTTTTTTTTTTTAATGCATGAGATATCAGTCATTTCTGCAATACAAATATGACTGAGGAATAAAATACATACAGTGCCTTGCATAAGTATTCACCCCCTTTGGACTTTTCTACATTTTGTCATGGTATAACCACAGATTAAAATTTATTCCATCGTGAGTTTATGTAATGGACCAACACAAAATAGTGCATCATTTGGAAGTGGGGGGAAATATTACATGGATTTCACAATTATTTACGAATAAAAATCTGAAAAGTGTTGAGTGCATATGTATTCACCCCCTTTACTGTGAAACCCCTAACAAAGATCTGGTGCGACCAATTGCCTTCACAAGTCACATTTGCATGTCGCATACTTAGTAAATAGGGTCCACCTGTCTGCAATTTAATCTCAGTATAAATACACCTGTTCTGTGAAGGACTCAGAGTTTGTTAGAGATCATTTCTGAACAAACAGCATCATGAGGATCAAGGAGCTCACCAAACAGGCCAGGGATAAAGTTGTGGAGAAGTATGAAGCAGGGTTAGGTTATAAAAAAATATCCAGAGCTTTGAACAGCTCACGGAGCACCATAAAATCCATCATTAGAAAATTGAAAGAATATCGCACAACCGCAAACCTACCAAGACAAGGCCGTCCACCCAACCTGATGAGTCGAACAAGGAGAAAATTAATCAGAGAAGCAACCAAGAGGCTCATTGTTACTCTGGAGGAGCAGCAGAGATCCACAGCTGAGGTGGGAGAATCTGTCCACAGGACAACTATTAGTAGTCTACTCCACAAATCTGGCCTTTATGGAAGGAGGGTGGCAAGAAGAAAGCCATTGTTGAAAGGGAACCATAATAAATCCCATTTGGAGTTTGCCACGTGGGAGTCACAGCCAGCTTGTGGAAGAAGGTGCTCTGGTCAGATGAGACCAAAATTGAACTTTTTGGCCTCAATGCAAAACGCTATGTGTGGCGGAATCCCAACACTGCCCATCGCCCTGAGCACACCATCCCAACAGTGAAACATGGTGGTGGAAGCATCATGCTGTGGGAATGCTTCTCTTCAGCAGGTACAGGGAAACTGGTCAGAATAGAGGGAAAGATGGATGGAGCTAAATACAGGGAAATCCTTGAAGAAAATCTGATGCAGTCTGCAAAAGATTTGAGACTGGGACGGAGGTTCCTCTTCCAGCAGGACAATGACCCTAAACATACAGCCAGAGCTACAAAGGAATGGTTTGGATCAAAGCTTGTTCATGTCTTAAAATGGTCCAGCCAAGGCACAGACCTAAATCCAATTGAGAATCTATGGCAAGACTTGAAAATGTAGGTTCACAGACAGTCGCCATCCAATCTGACTGAGCTTCAGCTTTTTTGCCAAGAAGAATGGACAAACATTTCCATCTCTAGATGTGCAAAGCTGGTAGAGACATACCCCAAAAGACTTGCAGCTGTAATTGCAGCGAAAGGGGGTTCTACCAAGTATTGAGTCAGGGGGGTGAATACTTATGCACCTAACAGACGACAATTTTTGTTCTCATTATTGTTTGTGTCACAATAAAATATATTTTGCACCTCCAAAGTACTATGCATGTTGTGTTGATCAAATGGAAAAAAGTTTATTTAAGTCTATTTGAATTCCAGTTAGTAACAGTACATAATGGGGAAAAGTCCAAGGGGGGTGAATACTTATGCAAGGCACTGTAAATTACTCTTCCCTCTGTATTACTTTGCTAACTGCTCATCTTACACGTGTCAATTGTTGACGTGTTACATATCAAACATTAAAAGCACACAACTGTTTCTATACACTTTTATTGTCAGAAAGATTGCTAGAAAGAATGCCACAGAGCTTTTTAATCATAGTTATTAAATGTACTGGCTGGGACAGAGGTAATAAATACAAAAAATACAAAGTATAATAAAAACATTGATTACAAAAATACACTTTGTGCCATCAGTAGCCATACTGTAAACAAAGGAACACTTTATATTTGTGTGTCACCTCTTAGTCTCTAAATACAATGTAAACTTTGCTAAGCCGTTACAGGTATTTGGCATACAGAAGCTTTGTTAGCTGGTGTTGAGGCCATCTGGGCCGGAGAATCAGGGTGTTCCTACCCCCCTGCGTGGTGCTCCAGATACGCAGAGTGTTATCTGGGCCGGGTCCTGAAAAACCTCGTGAAAGATGAGGTCCAACAGGTTATCCACGTAATCTGTAATACAAATTGGAAAAAAAAGTTGGACATTTTGTACTTTTTTGTATTTATTATATTCTTTTTATACTTATTTTGTAATTATATTATTCTATTTATCGTGAAGACGATAAATAAATGGTCTTTAAATGGTGAAGACCATTTAAAGACAGCAGTTAATTGATATGTTATTTATGTTTCACATACTGTTTGTACATTGTTTGGATTTTAAATAGAGCCTGTGAGAATCACGGAAGGTTACATCCGCTTTCACCGGCTTTGCTGTGCACTCGCCCTTCTTATTTATTACATCTGTCCCCCGCCGACACACAGGACACACCTCAAACAGCTCCAGCAGGCAGTTTTCATGACAATATATGTGGGTGTCTTATGACAGGGTTGGAAGATTCCATTCTTTTAGAAAGACAAAGATTTCACCAAAAGGCTGCAACAGCTAAACAAGTGTAGGATGGTAATCCATCTGATTATTGAAATGTTTAGATTAAATATTGAGTCACTCACGTCACATCTCCTAACTCAGTCAAGACTGTGATCGAGTCATCAGGATCATAGGTAGCATCCTGTGGCTCTCCGAAGTCCATACTTGAACAACTTGGGTTGTCCTCTCCCTCCTCCAAGCTAGGCCTCTTACAGCTGAGGTCCCAACACCGACATCAGTGAAGCACAATTTTCTGCGTGTCTATGATAAAACAGACATTCAGTATCAATGGAGTCACAACAAATGAGATGCTGTTACAACTTTAACACGGACACACAATCAATGACATGACGAAGTAACTGAGGGTAAACAAACCTGTACTTTTTGTAGTGAGGTCGCAGTGTTTTCATTGAAAGCTGCGTGCCATGTGTGCGCATCTTTGGTGGGTCCGTCTGGCATGCTACGTGATGTAGCCTAGCACCGTGAACAGATGTGCTTGCCTGAAGACCAAAAGCAGCAATGTTATTCATGTTTGTACGACTGTCATGCATACAAGGATACAAGGGCACATTTCCCCAACTAGGGCTGGTAATGAATAATCGTTCTAGTCCCGCACATTATGACAACAACATCCTCCGGTATCTTGATCGAGCGCCCGTAGCAGCAGATGTAGCTGGAATTAGGTTAGTGAGTGTTGACCTCGTCACGCTCTTTCCCCCCCCCCCCCCTCCGCTCGCGTGTCCTCCCGTGAGTACTGTCCCGCTGATTTTTTTTCCCACGGCAGCACTGGGATGGAAGTTAGTGTTCCCAAGGCTTACAAGAATGAAATGGCGGCCGGACACTGACAGACTGTCTAAAAAGGGTGTGGGTCCATCTATGGGGGGGTCGAGTGGTGGTGAGGGAGTGCATAGATCTATGGGGGAGTGTACTTCGTGTGACTTTGACGTCTATTTCGGTCGTAATCCCATTGGAAGCACTCTAACATATCGTTTCTGAAATAGAGGAACCACAACAAATCG
Organism: Platichthys flesus; assembly: GCF_949316205.1. Classification (NCBI taxonomy): domain Eukaryota; kingdom Metazoa; phylum Chordata; class Actinopteri; order Pleuronectiformes; family Pleuronectidae; genus Platichthys; species Platichthys flesus. Next base: position 11,726,622 of record NC_084951.1, read on the forward strand.
CGGTAGTTGTTTTTTTCCAGAGTTTTTGGGACGGTAGACATGCCAGACACCCAAACTAATGTGTAGAAGCACTACAAAAGTGGAATTTTCATAATATGTCCCCTTTAATATAATAATAATAATAATATAATTCTAATCATTAATAATATAAATCAGTCATCCAATCATCATTTGGGCAGTAGTGATTTTGAGCCATATTACCGCTTTTATATGTGGTCTTTGGTTGCCACAGTGATTCTCCCAGTTTAAAGTCCACCAGCCTGCTAATTAACTTAGTATCCCACCGACTTGTCTTGCTTCATGGTGCAGACCCCAGAACAGGGATGGAATTGTTGGGCCAGTTGTTGAGTGCAACACCTCCAGAGAAGGAAGCTTTAAAGGGGACATATTATGCCCATTTTACCGCAAGTTGAAATGGTTCCTTGGGGTCTTTATGAAATGTTTGTAACATTTTTTGGTCAAAATACCACAAGGATAATCTAAAACAGCCCTCCTCAGACTGACCTGTTTGCTACCCGTAAACTATCTAAGTGGCCGCAGGCACGTCCGGCAGCACCCCACAAACAGCTGTTTTCTAATTATACCTGCTGCTTCAACCGGGGCAACACACACATACAGAAGCTAGCGTTAGCTCACTGCTGCTAGCCGTAAGGCATCTAAGTGGCCGCAGCGGCAGAGACACGGTCTCCTCACCGGCCCATCCAGCAGCTACCCACAAACAGCTGTTTTCTATTTTAATCTGCTGCTTCAACCGGGGCGACACACACACACAGAAGCTAGCGTTAGTTCGCTGCTGCTAACCCTTGCCTGTGGCTCGTAACTTACCCCGACCGCCGGGTCTGCTTCTCGGCCAGACCTCCTACTCTCACCCCGCTCCCCGGCTGGTCAGCGTCCCCCCTTGGCTAGCTTCCCAGCTAAAACCCGCCACCCCGAGCTGAGGAGGGGGCTGTGGCTCGTAACTTACCCCGGTCTCCTCCTCCGCCAGATCTCTGCCTCCGGGGGGGCTATGCCATGTAGACAGACTGTGACGTCAATTCTGGTCATTATCCCATTCAACGCACTCTAGCGTATAGTTTCTGACATAGAGGAACCACAACAAATCGCGGAAGAGCTTTTGGGATGGTAGACATGCCAGATACCAAAATTAACGAGTTGAAGCATGTTGGAATAATTGTATATAAGTTATCATGAACTGAATATGACCTGCATGAACTGAATATGACCTGGTGTAGGAGTTATTATTCAGTGCTGTCTGGAAAATTTTGAAGTAAGCTTCTAAGCTGTATGCTACCTTCTTACACAAGAGTTAGCCTGACTAACCACTGCTGTGCCTTGCCTAAAGTTGATTTTCAAGGAACTGTCTATTATGGTTATGAAACCATAAAGGTTATTACTCCATTAAGTGTAGAATGGGGTATTACCAGATAAAGCAACACCCCGAAGAGAAGGAGTTATCAAGAAATGAAAACCCAACCCAAATGATGTGTTGTAATTTTGAGCTGTGCAAATAAAAACGCTGTGTTTGGGAAGTTCCGTTGAAGTTGGCTGCGACCTATTCAGAGGTGCGGACTTCCCTTGCAAGTAAAAACTGAGTACTCGTGTATGTGTGGTGTTTGATTCAGTTCTTACAGCATTGTTAAATGTCTCGGTGAAATTCCATCGACAAAGCACTACAAAAGTGGAATTTTCATAATATGTCCCCCCTTAAAATGCTCTGCATGCAGGACAATTCTAAAATGAATATGTCAATATTTAACAGAACCAAGTGCCCCTCATGTTTGATTCTCTCTACATAGCAACCTGGCTACGCAGTATATGATAGTAACACAAAGGACTCAAGCAGCTCCACTGGGTTGGCATCATTGTGCCTGATTAAAAGTTTCTTAAAGGTCAAACAAGGCCGCCGATGTATTTATACTTCATGTCAATTCAACTAGAAACCTACCGCCTCTTGAGATTTTTGAATTTAGTATTAAAACAGCTCCTCCTGGAGGCACTCATTTAAAGTTTGTTTCTATAACAGCACATTCATTCAAATATACCTTGCTTCTTTTTTGAAAGAATTAGATTTTTACTCAGGCTTAGTATTTTATATACACCTAATGTTGTACATTGTGCAAACATAGCAAACTCTTTGCTACAATTATTAAAGACATGAAATTACAGAGCCCGTTGGTAGTCCTGAGGTGCATACAATCATTAAATAACACCGGAAATGCCTGGTGGTATTTATGTCTTTCTTTATAAAAAAGATGCACCATCTAGAATGAACAATCAACATAAAATTTAGAAAACACTGATTAGTCACGTGGAATTAACGTGGGTCTTATTTAGGGCTTTTGGGCTTTCATCCCTAATTAGTTGATGGGAGTCAGTAGGGACCCTCATTCCACGGACCTTTTGTACTCGGTAGCAAACCTCTCTGACGCTATCTGACCCTTGTGTCTGTTATTTGAATCTCAGATATTCAACAAAAGCAGCTTGAATCTACAACAAACTACTTAGGGGGCCGCACTTTTGGGCATATTTGGACTTATCTTCGTGCTAGCTAGGTACAGTTAGCGAGTTAGCCCTCCTGTACTCCCTGTACACGCAGGACCGTGTGGCAACACACAGTTCTAACATCATCCGGAAATTTGCAGACGACACTACCATCATGGGTCTCGTCTCTAACAACTATGAGACCGCCTATAGAGATGAGGTCAGGGGCTTGGCAACATGGTGCCAAGAGAACAACCTATCTCTCAACGTCTGCAAGACCAAGGAGATGATCGTGGACTTCAGGAAGCTGCAGGGGGGTCACAGTCCGATACACATCGATGGAGCTGTAGTGGAGAGAGTCTCCAATTCAAGTTCCTCCGTGTGTTCATCACACGGACCTTACCTGGTCCAAACAAGCAGACTCTGGTCAAAACTGTCACAAAAGCGCCTATACTTCCTAAGGAGACTCCGAAAGTTTGGCATGGCTGCAAAAACACATATTTAATTTAATATTCCCCACTCCTTGTGTATTCACCATGTAAACTGCTGCTTCATTTGACTATGTTATATGTTATACATATATTCATATTATTTAATTTAATATTCCCCACTCCTTCACCCTGTAAACTGCTGCTTCATTTGACTATTATATGTTATACATTTATTCATATTATTTAATTTAATATTCCCCACTGGTTCACCCTGTAAGCTGCTGCTTCATTTGACTGTTATATGTTACAACGTTATATGTTATATAGTATGTTATTTTCTATTTTGTAAAGTCGTCTACTGCGTAGATGTTGCCTGCCATATCACAATCATTTCACTGCTCCGTTGACGCTGTCATTGGGGCATGTGACAATAAACTTTGATTTGATTTGATTTAGCTAACATTAACAACAACATGAACATGGACGGTGTGGCCTAGCTCCTAGTGGGTAGACCGGTCGTCCTAACAAACTTTGGCAGTTCAATCCTCACTCTTCCCCATCTGCATGCCGAAGTGTCCTTGGGCAAGATACTGAACCCCTAAATGGCCCCTCAAAGATGATGAATGCACTGACTGTAAGTCGCTTTGGATAAAAGCGTCTGCCAAATGATAGATAGATAGATAGATAGATGGATACTTTATTAATCCCGAGGGAAATTCAGATCATCCAGTAGCTTGTACACTTAACACATCACTGACATATACACATAAATCACATAAATCACATATATCACATACGGAGAGCATATATACAGATACAGGTATGGAATGCAATGATGTGATTGTGTCAGTGTCCAGTATTTAAAGTGATTTTGTGCTGGAGTGGTTAATACAACAAAATATAAACTGTATATATATTATAAAAACAGCAGAAATATATATATATATATATAAATATATAGGAAAATCAATCAATCAATCAATCAAATTTCAAATTTTACCTGAATAGCCCATATTCACAAGTTACAATTCTTCTCATGGGCTATAACAGGTCGTGACACCCTCTGTCCTTAACCCTCAACAAGAGTAAGGAAAAACTACGAAAAAACCCTTTAACAGGTAAAAATACGTAGAAACCTCAGAGAGAGCCACATGTGAGCTCTCTCCCAGGACGGACAGAAGTGCAATAGGTGCCACGGATAATGTAATTTCATGCCGGGAAGATCTCTCCCCCCAACTCTCCCTCTGTGTGGCGTTATGAAGCCGAATGGCTCTGGGGACAAAGGACCTCCTCAGCCTTTCCGATGTGCATGACAATGACAGGAGTCTGCCACGAGATTACGAGATGTAATGTAATGAACATTTACAACGTGAATCAGCCTGTCACAACCGGAGTGCCATCCTAGACCTCTTCAACTTCAAGTAACTGTATCGCAAATGATAATGCAACGACCAGCGTCCGCAACGTCCTTTCGGTCACGAGTAATGGTAACGTTATAGCACTTTGGCTAATGTTGTGCTAAACTCTTATTTTAGTCCAAGGTGGGAGAGGTGTTTTGTGCTCGGGGTGGATCAGTTTCTTATGTACACGGATAGAGATCAAATTAATTCAGGGTTTTCCAACGGTCCTGTGTGTAATTCTAGTCATAAACACTATAATGTTCAGCTTTTATTGAAATAGTTTTAGACAAGTGTTTGAATGACTGTGGAGCCGCGGAGTTCAATTAAATGTAATGAATTTGTATTGCACCTTTCAAGAAACAAAAGGACGCTTTACATGTGTCACTATTATAGATATAATAGAAACCCTATTAAAAGTAACTCAATACAGGCGAGTCAAGGCCTCTCTAACACAGTTTCAGGACAAACCGACCATTATAAGTATTCCAGAACTGTTGTGTCAGACTGCATTTGTTTAGATCAATGCTCTTTATAAACTGACTTCTTATTGTAAATGGAAGTGCTAAACCCTGTGTTCAAGCAGTGTGGGGATTTAGCGCAAATGCTGCAGATCATAAAAGTATTTTGTTTCCTTGCTTCGATATAAACTCATCCCAGTAAATTTCTCACAGCTTCCACCTCAGCGGCCATGGTGACACCATCCACAGACACATCTGTCTCCAACGGCGTCTATGTGCCCGGTGGCATCACCAATGGGGATGTAAAACATGTCCTCTCCACCACACCCCTGGCAGATTTCCTCATGCAGCTGGAAGAGTACACTCCCACAGTAAGTCCACTTTTGTCAGTTACCTTGTGTAACACTGCGTTCACACATGGGGATACTTGGTCAGAAAAACATTGCACCGTTAATGCTGGAAACACCTGATATGTGTTTCTGTCGCGACGGCTGAACTCACTAATGTCCAACACTAAGTTCAATGGAATGAAGTCACAAAAGTGTTCCTATATAAAGTATACAGATGGGCACAGTTATCTGTTTTTGGCTCATGCACTGATTCTCAATCACATTAACATCTAAGACTTCAATACAGCCATAAAGATGCACTGTTGAATAATTTGCCTTAGTATAATGGGTGTAATGTAATGATCAAGCCTTCAGTCTTAAAACGAATATTGTCCTGTTGTGCTTAACTAATAACTGAATAACAGCTGGGCCAAGTAAGGGCCTTCCACCATTTGTTAACTGGAACATTCGAATGGGGAATTGAGAAAATACAGTGAATCTTTTAGTAACTTAATGACAGGTCTGAATATTGTTGTGTTTTGTTGGAGCCATGATTGTATACTTTTTAGTATGGATTCTTATATTTCCAGTGATATGTAAAAGAAAATCTCCTTCCTGTGTTGAATTGCGTTGGACAAACTGCTGTGATTTGCTCGATGTTATTGATTATTTAGTGATAATCCTAACGCGAATTTTTCAATTTAAACTATTTAATGTTCAATTCACTGACACGCTTATCTGACATCTACAATACACAGATGTTGGTGCATGTACCATTGCCCCCCAGGGCTGCGGGCTCGGTCCTCTTCTGTACTCCCTGTTCATGCATGACTGCGTGGCCACCCACAGCTCCAACACCATCGTTAAGTTTGCTGATGACACCACTGTCATAGGCCTGATCACCGGCGACGTAAGAAGGCCTACAGAGAGGAGGTCAGAGCCCTGACATCTTTGTGCCAGGACAACAACCTCCATCTCAACGTCAGCAAAATGAAGGAGCTGATCGTGGACTACAGGAAGAGACGAGGAGAAGAACACGCCCCCCTCTCCATCAACGGGGCCACGGTGGAGCGAGTCAGCATCTTCAAGTTCCTCGGGGTCCACATCACTGATGACCTGACCTGGACCCATCACACAGACTCCATCAGAAAGACGGCCAGACAGCGGCTCTTCTTCCTCCGCAGGCTGCGGAAGCTCCACATGGACTCCAGGATTCTCTGCAACTTCTACAGATGCACCATAGAGAGCATCCTGACTGGCTGCATCACCGCCTGGTATGGCAGCGGCACCGCCCTGAACCGTAAGGCTTTACAGAGGGTGGTGAAGTCCGCCCAGCACATCACCAGGACAGCGCTACCATCCATAGAGAACCTCTACACCCAGCGGTGCAGGAAGAAGAGCAGCCGGATTATTAAAGACCCCTTTCACCCCAGCCATAAACAATTTTGGCTGCTGCCATCTGGCCGACGGTACCGCAGCATCTGGGCCCGCACCACCAGGCTCAGAGACAGTTTCATCCCCCAGGCCATAAGACTTTTAAACTCCTCTGAACTGCAATAACTCCATCAAACTAGCACCCTGACATATTTGCATATTTGCACTTCTGTTGTTTTATTTTCTCCTCAGCTGTTCATATATATTTAGATATATATACATTATGTCCTATTTTGATATTCTATTTTATACTATTTCTCTTATTTTATTGTATAGTGTGTAATTACTTGAGCATTGTTAGAAGAGAGCCTGAGACTCAAGCATTTCACTGCCAGCGCCTGCTTATTGTTATTGCTGTGCATATGACAAATAAAATTCTTGAATCTTGAATCTTGAATCAAGGTGGGGGGAGGTTATGGAGAAAGCTGCTTCTCCAAAAATAGCCATCACATACACATACATTTACTTACCTTGTTTAGTTTTATATTGGAACTTTGAATGTTTCATGGGTTTGTTCACTAAGGAATGATAGATTATCATTTTTTGTATGTCATTAGCCTCGGCGCATTATGTTTGTCTACACTAAGATGAAGATTTTTTTTTGCCACTGCACATTACTGTAGCGACTTATTTCCAATACTCTCAAAAGCATGTATGGGTATAGAGTAAGACGCTTAGAGCGTTGTAGGCCATTGATGGTCATTTATTGAAAGATGCTGTTCTGATTTCTTGGTCTGACTGCCTTGTTTTTTCCCACACTAGATATTACACACAATGTCTCGATATATGAAAAGGAAAATTTAATATTCCCCACTGAAAAGGGGGCTATATCGTCTAACACAAGTGGAAGTGCATTAGCAGCCTCTTTAAAGTGTACTATTCATTCAATTAAATGTATTTGTATAGCTCCATATCACAACATATATTATCCTAAGATACTTTACATAGTAAGGTTCAGACCTTACAAATGACAGAGACCCAACAGTTACCACAACAAGCTACTTGGTGATTTGAGAGGGAAAAAAAACATTTAACAGGAGGAAACTTTTAGCAGAGCCAGACTCAGCGTGAGCAGCTACCTGCCTTGGCTGGTTAGGATGGGGGGGAGGAGGGGTGGGTTTGAAGGATGGGGGAAGTAGGAGGGAAAAAGAGACCAGAAGTTTTGTAATCATCTTTATTCAAGCTAGCAGTTGAAATGAAAATTGTAATAATGCTATTATAGAGGTCATTAGTTAGAAAAACTGTTACAGAAGTTAAATCTAAGTTGAAAAATGTATATAAAGTATGATATCGCTTTGAAAATGTTTTTTTCTAAAGCTGGTTTAGTGTTTTGTTTACATGCATGTTTGTGTAAAAAAAAGTTGGCCACCAGGCGGCTCCCTCGTGTATTTATACAAGTTTCTGAAATAGCGCCTTTTTGCGATTTGCACATTTTTGTCCTCTATCGCGAACTGTAAACTGTCTTTCCTCAGCCGCCGTAGTGTCTTACCGGCGCATATGCTTGATATTCGAATAAGTCGCGTGCACTGAGTCAAAGTGTGTTTTAGCTACGTGTTTGGAAGCGAGCGAATCCTCAACATGTCTGTTCAAGCAACGAACCCCAACAACCCCATCGTGTTCTTCGACCTCACCATCGGAGGGCAGGTGAGTGGAGGAACTGTTACTTTAGCATCGAGCTAACGTTGCGTCAACGTCTCTCGTTCTCAGCGTAATGAGTCGTTCCGGTTCAAAGCCCCAAACTACGTTAGTAGTGTTTCAACCTCCATTTCAAAACATTGATCTGCTACATGACAACGCGCCGTTTAATTATCTATCAGCTGCTTATATGGTGGTGTTTATATTGTAGCATTGGCCACTACTGAGCTGGAGGGTATTGTTTGGAGTAAGTGGAATATTGTCGCACGATTATATGTGTGAAATCAAATAGGATGATAGTTATGTTAAGGCTACAGTAAGTTCATGACGGTCTCTATGCAGCTAAACATAGAAGATCACCCAGGCGGCTATCATAATAACATTTAAATTACTCTTGTGATTGAAACCACATTTGTTCCTTTGGGGGAGGTACACACTTCTCTGAAGCTAAATAAACCTGAACTGACCTGATACTTCACTCGCATTAGAGAAATTCACTCTTTAAAGTCATTACTGCACAACTAGAGCAATATTTAGATATAAAATACTTCTGAAAAACTGGTAAAACACAACTGAGATCAAACAACAGTTTAAATCCACAGCCTTGATTTAGGATTAAGATTAGATTAAGATGCATTTATTAGTCCCAAACACATGCACAGACATGCAAAAGTACACTCATGCAGGTAGGGAAATTGAATCTCTGCTTTTGACCCATCTGGTGCAGGACACACAGAGCAGTGAGCAACCATGTACGGCGCTCGGGGAGCAGATGCTGGGGGAGTAAGGTGCCTTGCTCAGGGGCGCTAGACAGGGTAGGGAGACTCTTAGATTTTTTGGACAGGTCAATCCAGGTTCGTCTTTTGTTGTCTCTCCGTGGAGTCGAACCAGAGACGAACCAGAGACCTTCTCTGCCCGCAGTCCAAGTTTCTGCCAATAGACCACCGCCTCTCCTAGGAGTAAACATATTTAAATGTATACGAAAAAGTAATTCGACATTTATAGTTATAATTATTATTATCGATTTGATATGAACATCTTTGTGATTGTAGGCCTAATTGATTGGCACTTTGCACCAATCTGAACTTATTTGCAATCTTCATTTTTTTTAAATAAGAAAGTAGATCATCATCAAATCTTTTCTGGCCCTTTTCCCCACCATTTATGTTGATCTATACTTGTATACATATAAAATAAAAGCAGCAGTCATCTCCTCCATTGGATTCTCGTCTTTGACTTCTCTTGTTCTATGAGTCTTTCTCCTGTGTGTTGTAATGTTCACTGTGCACCAGTAGAAACTTTATTACCAGCCCTCAGAATTGGAATTGTTTTTTCATGATTTCCTTTGATCTCATCAGCAAACATAAAAAACCCAGAAAATAACTGAGTGAGAGCCCGTGTGTGATTTCAGCTGAATAATGTCGGACACATACTTTTAGTTTGTCTTTTCTTGACGCTGCAACTTCCAGTATGGATTATTTTTCTTTAAAGCTTCATCTTTTCCGCCCTGAGAGTTCTTGTAAAGTCCCTGACTTTTTTCACATCAAAATGTTTTTGTTTTACCATGAAATATTTATGATATAATAGATTGAGGTAAAGTTCTGACAAAACACTTTCAGATTCAGATTTAAAATGCAACTGCCATATTTACTAAGTTGAAATGAATTGGCCGTTGCTGGATATGTGATGAGTCCTTTAAAGCCTTGGTGTATTTCTTTCATTGTCGGATTTATGCCCCACTTTGTTCAATTGTCTCTCCTCTGCAGACACAAGGTTCAAGGTGGCACTGTACCTAAACATCCTCAGGTATTCACATGTTAAAATATGTAGCTAATCCCTATTGCGCCGGCGCTTGGCTGTTCACACCAGACACTGAAGCGACGCTGAACCGCCGGGCAGCGCTAATAATATCACCCGTTGATCCAGTAGATTAAAAGCATATGCTCTAACATTAAGCAACAGCGTCCCAACATTTGTCTTTCTTGGTGTTGTCTTTATACAACATGTTCCGAGGATCATACAACTCACTGTACTTCTCCACTTCAATTATTAATATAATGTCATCCATGTTGAAGAACTTCGCTGTTTGCTCAGTTAAATGTCGGGTGTCAAGGGTAAATTACGTATTCTCCACTCAAGCCTATGTGGAGAATACGTAGCCCCCCCCCCCCCTCTCTCTTTTTATCTGTATCACTGCTTGTGTGGCTGTAGTGGATGGGCAGAGGGGGACATTTAATAATGTCATTGGTCAAATTAAAACTCCAGGACAACAGAAGGGGACTTCAATGTATGGAATGCATATTTGATAATTTATATCATATAAGATATGTCATCAATATAGTTTAAGATCGTTTTTCAGTGTGTTTCCTGGTGCGATACACTCGAGTCAAGCGCAAAAAATAGACTCGACGTCGAAACGATCGCTGCACGGAGCGAGGCAGCCTTGGCGCAGGGCGGTGCTTCAGCCTCCGGTGTGACCCGCACAAAGGTTTAACATGGGAGTGGATGGGGGCAGCTGTTATTTAAGGCTTGGCGATGCTTCAGCGTCCGGTGTGAACCCGGCGTTGGTAAATAACTCACAATGCGTTGCTTAACATACGTCACATACTACGTTGCTCTGATTGGTTGTAGATCTATCCAATTGAGCAAAGAGGAATTTTATTTCCTGGTCAGCCGAAACACGCCCAATAATCACAGCCCAATGGAGCGGTCTCAGACTCACATTCTGACTAGAAATGTGAGTCTGACGTCAGGCTAGGTGTATATGGATTGTCAAGGCAATTGTAATTGCACTCGTGTTCAATGTGGTCAGCATTGGTCCTTGATTCACCCCTGGAGGTGGTTAGACCAAACGGATCCAATCACCCAAAATGCCTTTTTAATTGTAAAGTGTAAATGGAGTACATGTTTGCATCCAACTCTTCAGTTTGATTGAGAAAAGCAATCTTAAGTCATGATCCATTAAGACGTTCTAGAGATTTCCATCATATACTTTGATTATCCCTAGCAGAGGGAGTTGTCACAGAGCTCTTAGATTATAATATATCTAAGCATGTCTCGTAAACTTTGCAGCCCATTTGTCTTTAAAGTTCAATCTTGACCTCCTAGACAGCAGCTGAGAAAACAGTTCCATAACAAGGTCCTGCAGCTTTTTGATTAGAAAAGCTGCAGGAAATTAACATTCAACAGTTTTGAACTGGTGAAGATTTGGCTTAGTGTGACAAAGGGTAGCAAAATACACATGATTCAGTGAAAGAACAATTAAGAACTGTGTTTCTGAATGTTTTTATTTAGACATGCCAGTTTAAGGAAGTCATAATAACATATCATTAACAGTACATTTTCCCCAAAGTATAAAATCACCTTAAGATAATAAATCAGCTTTAAAGCTCTGCAAATATATAAACATATGAAAAGTTAGAGAATATCAAATTTATAGTGATTTCTGTAAATATTTACAAAAGTTTCCTCCTCAAGAGTTTATTTTGTTAACTACGCACATGTCATGCTTAATTAGGAAACTTGTCACACACTGAACACACTGCTTCCCAAAAGCTTTAAAGGTGGCTGGCTGCAGTGTAGGTCCTTAATCATGGCAGGGTTCATTATCTATCACTATATATGGTAACTGGAGTTTTCATTATCAACACAATATGCAAACATTTTGTAGTGTACACATACAAGTCTTGATTAGCTTCCCTATTTCATGGTTTTCACTTCTGCTGTCAGTTCTCTGATGTAAAAAGTTTATTGTAGATCATTTTATGTCAGATGTAGAAAATAGTGTTTCTCTTCTCTTCTGATGGATTAATCACAGCTGTAGGGAGAGGCTGCTGCCATGTTCCTTTACTCAAATTCCAGTAAACATGCCAATCGCATACATTTTCAGGTAGATTGCTGTATGGCCCGAGTGACTTGCTCTTTACCCAGAACAACACTCCCACCAGAAAGCTGTTGGTGGACTCGAGCCAAAATACATTAACACTGATGTAGGCAGGTACTGTAAAGTCAAAGGCCAGACAAGCTACAGACAGTGTGAGATAAGGCATCCAAAGTAAAGCAAAGCCCAGAGTTAGACTGTGGCCCAGAGGTGGGCGTAGCCAGTTGTTCTCCCTCACATCATTTTCCTTACTGCCTTTTGTTTCTGTGGATGATGTTGATGTGAACAAGTCGCTCCTCTGGTTATCTTGTTCCTCCCTTGATTTAGACAACCTGTCAGCCTCCCTCACCCACATGGGAATGCTTGTTGAAAAGGGGAGCATCATCAAAATTACTGCAGAGAAAAGCCCCAAAATGAAGAAGTTAATAAATGTGGACTCCTTTACTTCACACACCAAAGCCTTTATGCCTGTCATATAAACCAGTTCCATCAGCTCAACTTTTGTAGAAGCAACGGAGTATATAACAGCAAGCATCCACACCAGCAATGTCAGTACCACGTTCCTGAGGAATTTGCATAAGGAGCTCTTATTGGCATGGTGGGTATCTTCAATACAGTAGTCAGTTATACCCATGGCAATCATGGGCAGAGGCAGGGCTTTAAACACTGTTGAGGCGTGAGCCAAAAAGTAGCAGAGTGACACAGGAGAACTTTCAAGCCCGAGTAACCACACAGCTGTAACGTAGAGCACCATCGCCATGTCACCGAGGACGATGGACAGGCTGCACATGTTTAAGACGGAGGTATACAGCTTCCCGGTGCATAGGAGAAAGACCACTGTGTCCATTCCAAACTTGAAAAACATAAGCAACAGGGTCTTCGCAGTGTTGTCTGTGTGAAAGCCAGACGTGTCGTTCCATTTCTCAAAGATGGCTAGCAGTTTGTAGTCACTGCCAGTTTCAAGAAACACTGGAATGTCCGGCAGCATTGAAGCTATCATGACAGGGTTCAGGTCAGTGAGGAGAGGCTCCAGGAAAAGCTGTGAAAGATAAAATTGGATATGGTCAATGATTTTAAAAAATGTGAAGCTGTGGAATGAGGAACACACTTCAGCTGGTCATGCAGGGACGGTATTACGTTTCCACAGTTTTCAGCCAAGAAATCGACAGCATCTATATGCAACTGGTCTCATAATCAATATAGCTATTATCTCCTAGAGGAAAACTTTCCTGCACAAATTAAATTTGCTCTTCTACAGCTCCTCAGGTTTGTTCGCCTGAATGAGTCCCACAGATTATAGCGGTTGTTGCTGATGGAAGAGGGCCCCTGCTCTCTTCTGCCCCTGCTTAATATTAATAATTTCTAAATACATATATATAAATATATATATGTATATATGTTATGATGTAGTGATATTTTTTTAGGGTGAGGTGGCCTGCCTCAGCTTCATATCAGTGGAATTTTATACTAAACTAAATGTGCAGACAATCTTGATACATATTCCAGGCTCTTAAAGTCTTTATACTAAAATATCTGCTATGAATGGTTATGAAACGTTCGCCTATCAGTTATAAAACATCCCTATTTTGCAGGTACATGTTGGGTATATTCTGTCATGCAAAGGCTACTGTCATAAAAGTTTCTCAGAACGAAATTGAGATATAAGGCAACGTTGAACAGTCAGAGGAAACATTTGATGGTAAATGCATACAATACATCAGGATTAATTGTGTACATTCCATTAATTGAATTTGTTTTTCACTTTACTGAGTAAGGAATGTCCAGAATGTTGTCAACTCTGATCTCATTCTACCTCACAGTTTCCCAGTAAGGCCTATTTAAAACACATATGTTCTGGAATATGTTGTTTAGTCACAAAAAATGAAAACATAGCCTTTAACTTGTTTATCATTTCTGACTTCCCTTTCTAAACAGTGGATTGCATGTACATTTTACAATGTTAAAATCATAGACTCATTCATCCTTCATGACCACATTACTTTGTGATCGATGACGAGTACAACACGTTCTGCCATTTGAAGTATGCAGCATTTACTTGACAAGGTGAATGAAATGAAATATGGTGTAGCTTTGAGAAGCCTATACCTCTGTGCTCAGGGTTATCGTCGCCCAGTGACACTGTAGACGTACAGATGCTCCACTCTGGTCCAGTGACGCAGCTTAGAGTCCTGTGTGTGCTCGTCAAGTCTCGTCAGTGCAGGTCTCTGAGTTCTGTCAGGGAGACTTTATTTACTGTATGGCTCCACCTTTCCATTTGTAAATGCTAACAACAGATTGGCACGCCTTTGTTGTCCTCGATAAACCTGCTGGTTTTCCCTCCCCCAGGTGACAACCTCTTTTTTGTCTATTTGCAATGACCGGTAACCCAGATAGAAATTCACTTCCTCCTTACACCGCTTGCTGGTTCAAGCCACACCCTGGTACCTGTTTGTTTGGGGCTTGTGCTGCGTCCCGATACACTTACATGAGAATCGGCATCAAGTGCTTCTTGTTGGAGGCCTGAGGCTGCTACCTGACTGTGACAAAAACAGCTGGTTGGCTTTACTTTCAGTGAAATCCTCAGTCTGTTCAATGTGGTAGAGCACAGTCAGAGGTTATAACCAGTTATAGTTGGCCTCTGGATATCGTATTAATTACGAAAGAGAAATGAACCACATGCTAAAGGTGTGAAGGATGTGTAGAGGTTGTTCGTTTTGGGTGAATGTTTGCCCTTAGTGCGCATATTAAGTGTCCATAAAAGACTAAGTGTGTGTGGGAGATGGCGGCTGCATCTGGACTTTGAACTTCACTACACGACTCTGAATTGAAATCCTTTGTCCTTTTGTCTAATCAGTTAATTTTACCCCTTTTCTCATCTTTCTTAGTATTTTATTTCAATTTCAAATAGGTCTCAAAAGTGATCTATGAAATTTGACACCTACACTCAAAAAAGTAGTTCAACAGGATGCAATTTTCAAGATGTAGAGAGTGATTATATTTATGTTTGCCTGACTTGATAAAAGCTGTCTTACTGGCCATTAAGTAGCCTGACTTCGGTAGGTGTTGCACTCCAACAAGAGAAAACCCTCGGCAGATCAAATGTTTGTTCCATGTTACTCTGCCTCTGTGTTTCATTTTTTCCCTTGGATATTTGATATTCCCCATGGCTGTCATGAGGACATCTTTTTTTACGAGCTCATTGTTTGTGTCCACACACAGGCCTTGTTGTAGCGGTTGGCCATTTACGTGTCCCGCTGGTTTTGGGGCACACACACACACTGATACAAGCACAGATACCAACTGAGTGTGTCATGTCCAATAATGTTTTACATATTTGTTAATCAGTATCGGGTTGCATTATCATGTATCGCTGAAATGAAGCAAAGAAAGAAATGAAAAAATTAATAATCGTCTACTTATCAAGAGAAGAATGTGTCATTGAATGAATTCTCCGTTTGGGTGTTTTTGTTTTCAAGACATCTCATTTTGTGTTCTTTAACTGTTTATCAGGATGTCGGACGGATGAAGATCGAGCTGTTTGCTGATGTGGTTCCAAAGACGGCAGAGAATTTCCGGTGAGGAGAAGATAGTGTTTTTTATTTTCATAACAATACACACTGTTATTTGCTGTCATGGAATATACTGAGTTCTTACTTACAGTTTCATCATCTCTTGCAGGCAGTTCTGCACTGGAGAGTTCAGGTAAGGCAGTGAAGTTTTTTTTTTTTAAGGTACAACAACACTCTGCCTACCAAAACTATGCAGGGGATACAGCCTACACTTTCATCCCAGCATTTAATAGAAACAACTTGTCATTTGAAAAATGAAGCCGTTCCCTTTATCAGGCTAATGCACAAAGAGGAACCTGGTTAACACAACATACCTCTGTTGGTCACATCGAGAGCAGTTTCATGTATGCATATCAAAGAAGCAGCTGACTCTTTCTGTTTGGCTTCACTGAGCCTAACCTCATACTTCCTGAAAACTGGTATCACAGAGGTGGTTATCTATTGACTCAGATTATTTTTGTGGCTGCGAGTTTTGTCTAAAAGGGGGGGGTCATTAAGGACAGATGGCATTGTCATCAGCCTGCTTAACCTTTTTACATGACATCAAATGACCTGCATGTAAATGTAGTAATGGTGACAGCAAAAAGTGAGATTCTACATACATAAAACAATATGATCCCATAAGTATCATATTAAATAATAATAATAAGAAGAGGTAGCTCGTTTTCTAAATAGTTTGCAAATACTAAACCTCTGGGGCAGGTTAGTCATGCTGCAAATGTTGGCATCATGGAAGCTGTCATATGTAAAGATAAATGATACGTGTCTACTTCCTCCGTTCTATCAAACATTTTAATATAATAATATTTGTAGTGATTTGATTTTGGAGCCATGTTACCGCCGATACACGTGCTGGACCAATTCATGACCAGTCAGTTACAGCTGTCGATCATTATGTTTTTATAATAGCAAGACATGTAACATAAAATCAAATCAACCCTTTTTGAGAAAAATTTGATTGATGCATTCTTTTGATTTTTTTAATTGGGTGAAAGTCCCATCCAAAACACAGGAGGCTGGGCTTATGACTCATACTGCAGCCAGCCACCAGGGGGAAATCAGGATGATTTGCCTTCACTTTTAGGAGCTGTCATGTCATCCATTTTTTGGTTGTCACAGTGATTCTCTCAGTTTAAAGTCCACCAGCTTGCTAGGAAACTTAGTCTCCCACCCACTTGTCTTGCTTCATGGTACAGACCCCAGAACAGGGATGGAATTGTTGGGCCAGGAGTACAACACCTCCAGAGAAGGAAGCTTTTAAATGCTCTGCAGGACAATTCTAAAAGGAATATGTCAATATGTAACAGAACCAAGTGCTCCTCATGCCAGAACTCTTCCCTCGTGCTTTGTAGACTGTGAAATACAAGTGTGTTGTCATGAACATCTTAGACAGCTTCAGTATAAAACGACCCTTAAAAATTATGGCTTCCAGCCGTCATGTATCTTGGCCGGTTACCTGGTGTGTATTGATTGACCAGAGGCCCATTTACTGTCAAAACTGATTAGACATAGAAATGCCTACTTGTTGAAAGGTTCTAGCTTGTGATGCTATGCACTGTGTTTTATCTTTATGGCTAACTTCAATTTGTTCTGTCTCAAACATTTGCGCCCCAGGAAGGATGGAGTTCCTATTGGTTACAAAGGCTGCACATTCCACAGGTACAAGCTTTTTTTTTTTATGCTCACCTTGAGCTCAGATATTTGAAGGATTGTTAATGGGTTTTATAAATTATACAGTTATTTCAAAATCATGTCAATTCAACTAGAAACCTACTGCCTCATGAGATTTTTGAAACAGAATTTTTTTTTAATTTAAATGAGTGTCTCTCCTAGAGAGGCACACAGCAGACTCTGTTTTCAACGTCAACTTTCCTAATTTGTTATAACGCCATACTTCGCCTTCATCCGTGTGTCTCTGTCTGCGTGCTTCTCTCTACCTAGCAGCTCGGCTACACAGTATATGATAGTAACATATAGGACCCAAGCGGCTGCACTGGTTTGGCGTCATTATGCCTTCTTAAAAGTCTCTTAAAGGTCAAACAAGGACGCAGATGTATTTATACTGCGGACTTGTGTCGCGGCCCGGATTTTGACCGGAGTCTGCCAGTTGGTGACCCCTGATCTAGAATGAACAAATCAACATAAAATGTGGAAAACCCTGATTAGTCCAAGGAATTAACAGGGGTCTTATGTTGGGCTTTTATTATCCATAATTAGTTGATGGGGGGTCAGTAGGGACCCTCACTTTGCGAACTTCTTCACTCAGTCCATTCTAAGAAATATGTTATCGAAACATCGCCTTTTGTACTTCCTCCCCCATATGAGTCACATGGGTTCGCACTTGTGTCTTCTATAGCGGTAGTCAAACATAATGTGACTTTCAGCTGTTTACAACCTGAGATCGTCAAATTTCCAGAATGAGACCGGTGGTAGGCCTCCCTATCAGAAGAGGGGCTCAAGCTGCAGGAGAAAACAGCCTGTTCCATCTGCAGCTCCAGAGAGAGGCACAAGAGAGGACATTGAAATACACATTGCTGCAGTTTTGTTTTTACTTTAAACCAATGATATATCATCTTAGTGGTACCAATACGTCAAATTAAATCCCAGAAAGGTGTACATTCTGGGGCCTTTAAGCTAAATTTACTCATGTTTTCAATTGTTCGTTGGCAGGGTGATCAAAGGTTTCATGATACAAGGAGGGGACTTTGTAAATGTAAGTATATGCACACTTCATCCACTGCCTGACTAATGTTAATGTTGCATCGGGTGGAAAATGTCACAGAATCATTCAAACAATTCATGTTTGGTTTCTATCTTTGTTTGCATATATGGTTTGGATAAATACAACACTGAACTGAAAATAATGTGTAACACTCATATCTTACACCAGAGCCACAAATGTTGTTATTCTTGTGACATGATTAAAAACATAGTGGATAAAAAATGATCTTGTGCAGAGTGTTTCTCAGACATTTGAAAAAAAAACTTAAATTCAGCCCTCAATCCACATCTACACCAAAATGTAATGGGTTCTATATGTTCCATTCTAAGATCACAACCCTGAGGCATGTATACTAGGTTGCTTCAGTGGATGGTACACTATGTTCTGTATTCATCATCCACCTTGATGATGTTAAGTTTTGAGAATGCTGATTCCTAACTCATGTGGAGCCAAGTAGGACCTGTTCTTCCAGGCTGAAGTCTTCAAAACGATCACGGAAGTTTCCAATCATTTTTTGTATGAACTCAACATGAGAAGAAATATCTCCTTCTCACCCTGAATTTGGTTCATTGCTGGAAAATGTGTAAAGGTCTGACATTTTTATACACATCCCTTCAACTATCGGAGGCAGCGTAATTGGCCAAATATCTGTAAATATACAGAAAATTTGACTCCAGAGTGTCTTTGCTCTCAGTGTAGTATTTGAGTCGCCAAACTAATTTCATTGTATGCCTACAATGACAAAGCATTAGTCTATCTGTCTACTTGCATGGTAAACCAACATACAGCAGACATTCAGTTAGGAATAATGCAAAAAAACAAACATAGACAATAGGTAAGAAGATGAATTGGAAATTAATACATCACAAGTACACTGCAAAAGTAGTGCAATAAAGTGATCTGCCAATCCTGGTTAAACTATATGAACCTTGTGACGTTTGAATGGAGCTTGAAGAAAATACTATGTTCTGTCACCCTCTGGGGGGCGGGTGTTGAATTACAGCACATCGAAACTGTTGCCGGGTTCAGCCCTCTTCATTGTGTCCTATCTTATGTACTGTTTGTTTTTTGTGAAGGGGGATGGCACTGGAATCTGCAGCATCTATCGGGGTCCCTTTGCAGATGAAAACTTCCGAATGAAGCACTCTACGCCAGGTCTCCTGTCCATGGTATGTATGCAGATTAATCTTAAAGACAGGGACACTCCTGAATCAGGAACGGATTTATTTACCTTGACTTCAACCAAATCAATACAGGAGATTCCTACAGTCATTTTGAATTATACTGCAAACTAGAAAATTTAATGAGGGTGGGATTAATCCGTTCAAAGTGGCGTGACTGCCCCAATCTCTATAGACAATAGGATTTGATTGATACAGTGAGTGGTGAATCAGAACTGGAATTAACGTTTAAAACTGCCTTTATTTGTTAGTAGTCTGACTTTAATCCTTCCATATAATGCTCCTCAGGCAAACAGTGGTCCAGGAACAAATGGCTGTCAGTTTTTCATTACCTGTACTAAATGTGACTGGTTAGATGGGAAGCATGTTGTTTTCGGTGAGTAAGTTTAAAATATTCCTTCCATATTCATTTAAAGCTGCATTATATATTTGTTCATGTGCCAGATTTTTAATTGTCTTGTTCTCAACTGTTTCAGGAAAAGTGGTCGATGGTTTGCTGATGGTGAGAAAAATTGAGGTAAATACGAAAATGCTTCCAGGAATAAATCAGATAGTTTAAACTGATTTGTCGACGGACAAGATCACTTGAGATAGGTGCTCACTCCCTCACCTGCAACCATAATAGTATAGTTTTTTTACAATTCATTTAAATATTTTCATCTTCATGAAGAGTTCAATGGTTTGTTAAGTCCTCTGAATCTCTCCTCATCCCTCACATGAATGTCAGAATGTATCATAAATGCCTGTTTATTGTTTTAGACTTCACTGTCCTCGATATTACCACCTCCATGTTGACTTATAAAACGCAAATATTTCACAGCAGAACATCCCAACTGTGACTGAAATCCAACCGTTGACATTTACTGAAGTTGTGTTTTGTGTTAACACGATTGATCTTTGTTGGTCTGAAATGTCCCTTCTCCCTCCCTGCAGAATGTCCCCACGGGGCCGAACAATAAGCCCAAACTCCCCATCCTCGTCGCACAGTGTGGAGAGATGTGATCAGCTTGTTCACAACAACCTGTGTAAAAACTACACATCCTCTGTAACCATGACGTTGTGTCTTAATGTTGTTTGATACACCTCAGCAGATATCAACCTGCATAGTTTTACCTATGAAGGACTTTATAAAGTTAATTAGATCATTTTCTTCGACCTAGTCCCCACTTAAAGCTCCATCTAAACCCAAATAAGATGAGTAACATCTCAGATGGGTGTTTATTACGTGGGTTTTAAATTAACAGTAACACGTTCAGTTCGGTGGTTGACAGTTTGTGTATCATGTGACTGAAAAGAGAGAATTTGTAGGCATGTTGAAAAAAAAACAACATGCATTTCTAATTCAAATACACAGTATCAATTATTTTCAATAAACTGTTTTACATTTTTTTTTACACTTTTGAAGGCCCTCTTGTTTATTTTAAACAGCACTATATGCATTAACATTGTCTCTCAGCCCCAAACAGTAAATGTGTCCAGACGATTTAAAGTACGGATGAGAATATTTGATAGGATATTAAGCTCACTGCAGTACCAAGGAGCTATAAATGCTGTCCATCGGTTAAATGTGTTTGCCACAAGTAGTGATGTAGCATTAGACCAATTACTAATGAGTTACAAAACATAAAATATATTAACTAGCAGGTCCTTTAGATACATTTTGACCCACTATTATTTGTCATTTTAGATTCACTGAATGTGTAGTTAAGATAAATATCCATGGTTAAAAACTGAGTTCAACATTGCATTTTAAGAACATTGTGTACCCAGTGTAATATTCATAGTCTTCAGTAAATATTTCTTGTTTTCTACTCCTTGTGTCTGTGACCTTGGAGATAAACTGATTTTTCCTGTGTCTATGGCTTGGAAAGGGATACAATTTATCGACGAATGGATAAGACAATTACGGTAACGGATTCTAGGGTGATAGTGGGTCACAATCAAACTCCGCCTCTCTGGTGCAGAGGAGGGAAACACTGCAGCGAGAGTCCTCACAGGCATACACTGCGATGCCAAGCCATCCTCTGCTGAACTTATGGTTACCTCGTCTTGTCCCAGCCATCCATTCAAATCCTAGCCTCCAGAGCCCCTCCCCCATCCACGCTCTCCCTCTCCTGCCTTGGACCTCGTTCTCTATAAGCACAAAAGAATCCTTTCAAATGTAGGCTCTGTTCTTACAGAGGCAGGAAGAAGGTTGGATTTTTTTGAGGGGGGGGGTCTCTTCGTGGGGAGCCTTTCTGGGGTCAATGCTAAAGCCCATCTTTGTGTGGGAGAATGGGGCTCGGCCATTAACATCAAGTTCTTCACACATTAGCCTGTGCTCATAAACGGTGCCAGTGGAGCATTAACATGACAATGGGTGGGGGTAGGGTGGTTCTGTGGTGGAGTCCTCACACTCAGTCTGGGTCTGTCTGTGCTACTGGAAGTGGAGTTCTGAACTCACTCTGGATAACGACAGCATTTAACTGCTTTATTATTCTGGACAAAGTGTGTGTATTGCATAGGGATTCAGGTTCCTTATTTGAGCTTTTCAAGAGTCAAGAGGGATAATCGTGTAACAATTCACAGGAAACAGGACTGATAGTTTGAAATATTCTACCAGTGAATCCTGAATCCTTTCAAGAAATCGTCATGAAATATGCTGTTTCACAGTTTGAAGGGACATTGCAGATATTATTCATAAAGGGTGCCGTGTCCCAAGATGACCTTTGTCGAAAACCGTACTTTATCGATATAATATAATATTTCCACCTAATCAGTTAAATGATTGAATTATCTGTGTTGTCTAATGTCAAACTTGTATGTTCTCTTCTTTGTGACAGTGGACTGTATATAATGACAATAGACTTTCTAGACTGGTGAGAACTTGATGTTCTTTGCAGTGCATCCAAACGAGCCCTCTTCTCAAAGCCTCAATGGTTTATGTCTGAGAGATAAAACCACTAAAACTGTGACAGTGCATCAGGATCATAAATAAAATAAAACATTAACATAAAGTTCAGTCAATTTAATATATATACTTTTTTGATGTAAAGTATATGTCCCTTAATTTACATCATTTGTCCCTTGATATATTTCTGGGCTGCACGTGGTGATATATATATATATGTATATATATATATACATATAGACATATATATATATATATATATGGCTACAG
The DNA here is from genome assembly GCF_949316205.1 of Platichthys flesus. Taxonomy (NCBI): domain Eukaryota; kingdom Metazoa; phylum Chordata; class Actinopteri; order Pleuronectiformes; family Pleuronectidae; genus Platichthys; species Platichthys flesus. The sequence continues at coordinate 11,749,302 of NC_084951.1, forward strand.
CAATATACTTTTGATTTGTGACAGCAGCCATACAAACAACCCTTCTATTTATCTTTTATTTACCCATTACAATAAATAAAATGATATTCCAAGGTCCGAGAGACCATTCTAAGAAATTACACTTTTGTTTTACTTCTCAATGGACAAACGGCAACAAGTCAAATGAGGCGAGGACCTGATTTGCCCTGATATTACAAACATTAAAATAGGTTTGTAAGTCCTTTGTTGTGTTTTGAGACGGTTACCTAGACGCCATTTTAAATAACTGTGCCTGTGTTATCATTGCAGTCGTACTGTTTTCTACATGTTAGTGAAATTCGTTCAAATCAATGAAAAGAATAACATATTGCAGACAAGCAGACACTCTGTTCCCAAAGAGTCGCGGTGATCTGTCTGCCTCGTCTGGCTGTGACATCACTGCGGGGTGGTGACGATGGACAGGTACATTGTCCCGTAGCCAATCACATTTAGCAAACGCGTCACTCGTGGGAGACTAGCAGCTGTCTGAACCAATGGGGCCGAAGTTTGACCGCTGTCAACGGGACCAGCCAATCCCAAGAGTCGTTGGGCGGGACCCCGAGCGAGAACATCGCCCGGCACAGTTTCTGATTCTGCCCAGTTAGATCGGCAACGGGAGCGGAAAGAGGAAAGCTGAGAGCCCGAAGGCAGTAGCCCCCACCACCGCCGGCCCAGGTTACCATCTAGCACCGGGAACATTGCAGAGAGCCGCCGCCGGCAGAAGCCATTACCAACCAGTAGTAACCATGAGCAGCGAGGCCGAGACGCAACCACAGGCACCTCCTGAGCCTGCTGCCGATGTGGAGGAACCATCCAGCCCGGAAGCCGCAGCTTCCACGTCGGATAAGAAGGTCATCGGTAAGACTACGGGAAATTAGCCTGAGAGCTAACTGGGCTAACGTGGCTGGGACACAGTGGATGCGCTAATGCGGCGGTTCACGTTTACGAGCCGACCGCTGGTTTAATTAACAATCGGATACAAATGCTAATCCGCCATCGTCGTCAACTAGCATTGCATGTAAGGAAGTAACGAGTCAAGTAAATGTTGATTTAGCGAAGAGCTGTTTGGTTTCTGACGAATATAGATGGTATGTGGGATGTCTCTGGTGTTCAATGTAAAGTGGCGATTAGAGGTTTCATCTGTAATAAAGTAAAATGAAATTCTCTTCGCTGCCAAATAACGTGTGGTAAGATAGGAGGTGTAGAAATGATCAGGTTATCGCCGTTGAATTGTGTGTTTTAATCCGTATTAGTTGTTAATTACCACCCGTGTGTCGAACGTGTTCTAAATATACTTCAGATAAGAGACTGTGTTGGGTAAAACAATTAACCATCTCAATTTAGTGTGTGGTTTCTCCTGTTCACCGGCCTGCCGACGATCAGAATCCGCCTAAGAGTCCCATGTTGCCGGTTGGCCGTCGCATGCACTACGGTTGTAAGTGGTGCTCTGCCGTTAGCATGAGCCGCGTCTGTGAGTTGGGGTTAGTGTCACACTCCGATAAGTCTGCGACTGTCGGCAGCAGTGGTTGCCCATTACTAACAGTGTCCAAGCTAGTTATTACACACTGCTCGTTAAACCGGCTACTACTGCCGTCGAACCCAAGCTAACGTTAGCGGCCGTTCGTCCCTTTGTTCACACGAGAGAACCCAGGTCCTCGATGATATATTTTTTTCTTAACAATAGTCGAATTATATGAAGAAAGGTGTCATATGGTTCTGGCGGTGAAACTATCCCAGCAAACCTTGTTTATTTAGACATTAGGATATATCAGTGAGTGGTTGTGTAACAATTTTTTTGAGGGAAATAAGGGCTACCGTGGCGGCCTAGCTACTTAACAAGCCAATGTAGCTCGTTGGCTAACGAACCCGTGTTAGCCAAACGGGCTAATGTTAGCTATTTACATGGCTGAAGGGGCCACCCAAAATGTCCGCCGAAATACTTCCACGGGTTTATAACGCAGTTTACGTATTTTTCCGCAGTAAAAAAACGGAACATTGACACGTTTATTAAAATAATTTACAATACCCCGGGTCACCCTAAACACCATCTCGGGTGTTATGGTCATTTCCGCTTACTGGCTCTAATCCAACCACATGGTTGAGACCTAGTTAGCTGGATGCTAACCAGCCAGCTGAGCTCCGTTTGCTAACGTATCCGGGCGCGACTCGTACCACGTGTGCTTCTTGGGCTATGAGCAGTGCGGCTCAAAATGGGGCAGTAGGTCTGTAGTGGTTGAACTTTGAAGCGCCGTCAGTGACCACGGTGGACTATGCTCCATAGGGCGCAGCCACCGACAATGCGGGTAAAATGTCGTCTATATTACTGGCCTTTGCGTTGCTTTTGACTGGTCCCACACCGCGGGCAGCTGGCACGGGGCACCCCCGAGTACCAGGATCTATAAAAAGGGCGACAGTTGGGAGTTAAATATAACTTCCACATTATCTGAGGCCGTGGTTTGTTTTTCATCATCTGTCGTTATTCGATGCCTCAACTGTTTCTCACCAGTGGAGGCCTCGTGTAACACTGGCCCCGTACAAACCCGCTTTTATTAACATGTGGTCTGTGCGATCCAATCACAAGTGGACAGCTCTAAGTACATGCGTGGCCGCACTCAGACGCGATAGCGAGTCGATCACGTCAGACGACATTCTTCTAGCGGTGTGAAAGTAAATCTCAGAAGTCCTCCTCTGTGCCTCCGCAGTAGTTTCATTTTATCGATGATACATTTGAAACCACCGCCACGATATCCACACTGATCACCACATAATAAAGTATTCATAATTAAACTCTTCTGACTCGTCTTGCTCGCTGGTGCCGACCCACACATAAACAGTGACATCGTTCTAATCTGTAAATCAAACCGGCTCTAAAAACAACATCGTTTGGTCTTAACTAACGCAAATGACGTACATGTGAATTTGAATGTCGACTGAAGCAGTGATATCTGATCACAATGGTTCACGGGAGACACATCCAGGAAGCATTTTACCGCCATGTGTAAACAGGTCTACTTAACGGGTCACTTGTGATCGGATCTCTCGGGTCAGATGTTAATATCAGCTTGTTTGAAGCTTTCATTTATACACTGTGGTATCTTATAGCAAGGTAGCGACTGTCATCTACCTTCCAAATAATTCAGGTTTATCTTATCTCTTTGCAGCAACAAAAGTCTTGGGTACAGTAAAATGGTTCAACGTCAGGAATGGATATGGTTTCATCAATAGGTAAGTGAACCCCTCCCCCATCCCTGTTTCCCTGATATCATCTGTGTGAGTGTAGGAAGGAACAGTCCCAATCCTATTATGGATTTGATTTGCTTACACAGCTAAACAGATAAGCACTGTTACATGCAGTGTTTATAAACCCTGATTCTGTAGTTGCAATCTGCATTATGTGGTGTAGCAGGATACTAACTAGATGTAACTGAGTACCTTTTTCGTTTCTTTCTAGGAATGATACAAAGGAGGACGTTTTTGTACACCAGGTAAGTTTTATATATTTCCGTCTGGCCCTTTTTTCTTCAAACAATCTGTTATAAAATCTCACCTCTGAACTCTCAATGTTTTCAGACTGCCATCAAAAAGAACAACCCAAGGAAATACCTTCGCAGTGTTGGAGATGGAGAAATTGTGGAGTTTGATGTAGTTGAGGGAGAGAAGGTAAATAATGCTCTGGTGACTGAGTGCAAGCTTTTCATCTGCATTCTCAAAAAATGCATCTCATGGGTTATTCTGCAGCTCCTTAATTTAACTGATAACATGTCTTTGAAAAATCCTGTCTGCACAGGGAGCCGAGGCAGCAAATGTCACCGGCCCAGGGGGCGTTGCAGTCCAGGGGAGTAAGTATGCCGCAGACAGGAACCGCTATAGGCGCTATCCCAGAAGGAGGGGCCCTCCCCGTCCTGGAGACTACCCAGAGAACTACCAGAGTGATGGAGAGGGTGAGCCCAGCAGCGGTGGTCGTGACAAAGGCAGCAGAGACGGGGGAGACAGCGCCCCAGAAGGAGAAACTCAGCCACAGCAGCGCAGACCCGCTTACCCAGGCAGACGGCGCTACCCACCATACTTTGTACGTAGACGCTAGGGTCCCCTTATACCAACCAATATGCGGTGAGATGACTGAGGTACGCAGGCACAGGCTACCATCCTGAAGCAGGCACCCAGCTATCCTGTAACAAAGTCGTGACTCTCGATATATTGATGTCATAGTTGACTCGGAACATTGTCCTTTATAAGCTCACATGGTTTAGAACAATTAATCTTGGTGTATCCGGGGTCTGCCAATATTTTAGCAATTTTCCACAAATAAGCCCCTTAGCTAAAATTGCGGCCTGGCTGTTTTCATTTCGAACTACACAACTTTAAGTTCCATACATCTGTTGGCCTGAGAAAAGACTCAAGATAAAACTGTGCGTCATTAAGAAATGTTTGCTTTCAGGGAGGTGAGGGTGACGAAAACCAGGGCGGACCAGACCAGGGCAACAAACCAGCGAGGCAGAACTACTACAGAGGCTTCCGACCAAGGTACGGACCAAAGGTTTCATGTTGGCTCTGTTGATGCAGGGCTGCAATAAGGGGAGAGTAAAACATTGGGCGTTCTGGATTCTAATCTCACGTCCACTTAATAGAATTTATCTTCTGAAAAGAAACCTAAGCCTAGCCCAGAAAAGCTCTTCTTTTATTGCAGCCTAACCTCAACGTGCAGCTGTGCATCCAAAATTGAATTTAAAAAAAACGTCTAATCAATTGCCATTGTACTTCATGTTTGTTTTCTTATTCACTCCAGGGGTCCACCCCGTCCCAGACCGGTGCGGGACGGTGAGGAGGACAAGGAGAATCGGGAAGGTGAGAGTGGTCAGGACCAACAGCCCCGCCAGCGTCGCTATCGCCGTAACTTCAACTACCGCCGCAGACGCCCACAGAGTGGTGGCAAGCCTGGAGAGGAACCCAAGGAGGCCAAGGCAGGAGGTGACCCACCTGCAGAGAAAACGTCCGCTCCCGAGGCCCAGCAGAGTGGGGCTGAGTAGGAAGCAAACTGCCCACCGGCACCTACCATCTTTTACCATCGTCCGGGTGAGTCCACAGCCTCTTAACGGGTGAACTTTGCGTCCATTAGCTTTGCTTACATAACATTAGTATTGTACATTCTTGATCTGGAGCTGACAGTAAAGGATACAGACGATGGATACTGGGAATAGTAAAACATAAAATTTCGGTAATTACATGTTTTTCTTTTTTGTAAGACTTTCAAGTGTGTCATTTGTAGTATTTTGGCTTCATATTTGATAAAGGTAATGTCTGGCACCATAAAGCCTACTCGCCATTGTCTCATTTCTAAATGAGGAATAGCTTTCGATTTCTTTTCTATCGGTTGATGATGCACATATAAGCAACTTATCCCAACAAGATGATGTAACTGAATTGATTTGAAAGTCAAGTGAAAATTCCAGACTAACGTACCCGTTTTCTTCTTTTACAGTTTTTTTGTCAACAAGAAACATCAAACAAGATCTGAGCAATAAAGATTTGACTTGACGAACGTCACAAGCTTGCACCATGCATTTGACCAGATTACCACCGATTGCCTGCAGAATCTATGCAGACTCGTTTTTTTTTCATTATTTTTATGTGACAGCTACAAAACGTTTTTGGGAAACAGCAAATGTTTTTCTAAATGTGTCCTAAGTTTTTACACCAAATGGTTTTTAAAGAAAAAAATGGAATTTGATATCTGGTCAGTTTGACATTTTTAAATAACTTTTTATGTATTCAAACATTTTAACAAAATGCAAGCTCAAATAAAAGTCCAGAAACCAGGAACACTGACTCTAGTTGTGACTTTTCTTTTACATAGGCACAAACCACATGTTTGTTCATTTACAGAGTAGACTAGTAAATTGAGTTGTTAAAAAGAAATTCATATATTTGGATAAAACCTTTTTAGGGTGCAGTAAATGTTATTTTTCAACCAAATGCAACAACAGTCCAGTCAGCTGTATTTTAAAACATTTATTAAAACTTGGGTAATAAAGAAATTCACGAATTTGATCAATTTAAACAATGTGATGCACAGAAATTTAAACAATTAAAACTTGGCTGATGTTTAGCAAGTAGCTTCTCATACTATACTGTATGCGGACACACTCACAATGATCCTAGATTTGAAATAAAACCCAGAGGTCACATCTGAGGAATTGTTTACTACTGGCTGTATATTATATATTAAGTTATTCTCCAACAAAGATGTTAAAGGGTTATTGTGGAGCAAAATATCCGGTTGGCCACTTAAATCCTGCACGTTTCTGATATATTAACCGGACAAAGTATGGGTGAATAAAAACAGCTAACCAGAAATACTTTCTGTTGAGATTCAACACGGTGGTCATGTTTTAAGATTGTTTGAAAAGTCTACCAGATAAGGGAAACATGAAACTCGATGCTGTCTGGACTCCAGCTTAAAACATTCATGGCTCAGTTGTATATACACACACACACCACTGGAGCACCCGGCAGGGATTAATGGCCATTTAAACTGCTTTATAAATCCCAGGAAATGCAATTCAGTCTGTTGATAAAGGAATTCTGAACCACTAACACTAGTTCATATGATCCCTGTGTCCAATTTAATTCATCTGCTATGCAGACATCAAAAACTGAACATGGTGAGAATCCCAAATCTACAGGAAGGTGGGTTTTCTTTCTCCCTCTACATCCTGATACAATTATCAGTGTCGATGACAGTCATTCAAACGTTGGTCTCTTTGCGGAGTCGCTTCATGCGTTGCACGTTGTTCTCCATGGCGGTCGGGTCGGTGATCTCGGTGGCACAGCTCGCTGGAAACCAGCCTCTCTCGCCGTCTCGCATTCTCTCCCCATAGCAAAAGCCTGGGAGGAGCAGACAATTTATGATTATTTATTATAAACATAAGTTGTAGAAGAAAGGACATTGACTGAGCGGGAAGATCCTGATTTTACATTGAATTGCAGACTGACAACCAAGGCCTCACCTTCTTCTTTCTGCCGGACGATAACAAGCTCCGCCTGCTTCAGCCCCAGCTCATCCAGCTCCCTCGGCATGTAGGCTTTAGTGGCCTCGTACTGTGGCAGACCTGAAACACATTCCCATAATGCTATTTGGTGAGAAACAGCTTTAATGGTGCTTATGGTAACTTTTTTTTACATATGAATATATTTCTCCAGGATTTAGTTTCTGTTTTCAGAACTTCCAATCTGGTTTTTGATAAAGAGTCATGAACCCTGTTGTCGTGTAAAAACACATCCTTTGCTGCACTGCTGAATATCTGCAGCCCGCTGCAACACTTCCTGGGATGTGTCATTTTCCCTGGAAAGACACACCCTTTGATATGCACGTCAGAAACAAGGGAGCCACACTAAAACAATAGCTGTTAAGAACACGGCCACTGACAATGTTCAGACCTGGTAATAACATCCGTCCTGAGAGATCCTATCACGTGGTCAGTGCTAACTACGTGTTCATACATATTGAAATACATCCTGTGACCTCTTGGATCTCATTTCCCCACTGTACATGCAAATTAACATGAAAAGCATCAGTCATGATGTCGTGGTCAGGGGTGGCGATGGCCACAAACAAATCCACTAAATGACGCTGTGAAGTAAAAAAACAGTTGCTCACACAGTGGGAAGATCCTGGCCATGTGCGTGTACCAGACCCCCTCGGAATGTGGTCTCAAGAATCCAGGTGCGATCAGACCTGAACTTAACGCTGACCACTTGTGATCTAATCCTCAGTATTGGGGTTTATAACAGGTCTTACCAAGGTCTGAGTGCTGCCAGTCAGATGTTTTTTTCTTTAAATATAACAGGGAGCATCATGAGAGTGCACTCAGAGGAAAATATTTAGTTTACTTCTTAAAATATTGTGTGTTTTCGTCTTCTTTGGCCTGTGGACAAGTTGGACACTGAGGGCTGCATTCTGAGAGACTGCTCCATGGGTAGAGTCTCCTGAAACGGTGTACTAGCTGCAAGTGAAATACCTTTTTTACCAGGATCTTTTTGTAAAAGTCATTTAACACTTGAAGTTATTTTTATTTTGTACTGGGCTCTTTTTCCTATTTTAACTTTAACTGCAAAATTGTGTGCCTGAGTGCCCGTGAACAAGATTGCATGTTAAACAGTTACAGACTTAAACCATCTGTTTTCTGTGCAACACAATGAAGGCTTACATGACAAATAAATTATTACCACATGAGGTAAGAGAACAAACATCATCCCAGAAGATACATACACACTGAAAGGGGAAATTTAGTTATTTAAAATGTATAATTCATCAATAAATGAAATACGTGAACACATGCAGACAGCGTGCTGACCTACCATCTCTAGAAGTGACAACACCTGCCTGCTTGTGCTCTGTGAGAGCAACTATCCAACGTGCACGGTCCACCCTGAGTAACAGAGACAAAAAAAGAAGCGGTGAGCACAACCCTGTGCCGTCCACTGTGCACGTGAGAGGATAAAAACCTCTGCTTCTTATGAATGGACTAAATGCATTGGAGAGTCTTAGGTTGGTGTTCAGACTTCTGTCAGCAGAGGGAGTCTGACACAAGATATCAGCTTCCAATCATGTAAGGGACTGGACTACAAAGTTTCCTAGAGGATGCCTGAACAGTAACTATCAACATACAGATATATATATATATATATATGCTTAAATATATATATATATATATGCTATACAAGTGTGAAACAGGGTCCAACATCATCCTATAATTCCTTCTTGAACAATACTAACTGAACGTTGGGGGATGAGAGCAGCAGTACCTGGACTCGGCCATCAGGGAGACGTGCTCCGATCTCCCCTCGCTGTTCCTGCTCATCAGCAGTTTGAAAGACAGATGGTGGCTGTTCTTCGCTGGTGGAGACATCCGTCCCTCCGCTTCCTCTACGACCTCCACCTCCACATTCTCCAGAGTGGCGTAGTCCATCACCACAAAGCTCTCCTCGCTGGAGATACAATCAGATTTTGAGTTTATTTTTTCCCAGACAAATCTTATCCTCTGGCTGCCACCATAGACAGCATGTAAAGAGACAATTGACTGCTGCTAAGCCAAAGTTTCTCTATCGCCCACTGGTGGCTGGCTGCAGTATAGGTCATAAATCCTGCCTCCATGTTAGCAAACAGGATATGGACAAAATTAAAAACTACTCAACACTTTAAATACATTTTCGGCCATTTAAGGTAGTCATCATCACACTGATGTGTGTCAACATTTTAATTTTTTCAGCTAAGTTAGGTTTGAATGAGTTATTTGACGATATAACAATGAGGTCAAACGTCATGATTGGCCGCTGAGACTGACACGGGATTGGTTGAGCATGTGAATCGGTGACAGCTAAATGCTGCAGCTCCCTCCCAAGATCACTACTGTGCAGAATCTGGGTCTAAATGTACAAGATGGCAGCATTTGAATCCAGGATTTAAGGTCCATTTCTGGATAGTGGGAGGATGAGGAGACGTGTCGTCCATCTTTAATGAGCATTCACAGAGCTATCTTCAAGAGTTGTGTACAAAGCCAACACAAGCAAGTCAAGTTGCCTATGTACACAGCTCCTGAAGCTACCTCTTGATGACTCAATCATAGATATTCACAGAAACAAAGCAACTTAAATGAGCCTTTTTGCCCCTATATATATATAAACATGTGTCCCTAAAACCAAACAAACTGTCAGGGAAAAGAGCTTTCTTTGCTCTATCTGCTAAAAGCATGTACTGCATATTATCACTTGAGGAATGACTCAGAATGACTCCAGTGTTGTGGCTCAGTCTTCTGAGCTCACATTGTTTGGTTCCTCCTTAACTCAAAACAGAAAAGCTGGAGTCCAGTCGAGCTGACATGTCGAATGCAAGATTGAAGAATCTCAAGTATGCACTCTGTCCCCTTCCTCTCCCGCTCCTGTCTGCTCTTTGTTTCTCATGCTCCCTGCCAGCAGCAGGACCTTCTTGCAGTCAGGAGAGAACGGCAATGTTCATGAAATGCTTCGCAAGTTGCTTGGGTGCATCTCCTCTCATAGACCCCCAATTATGTTTTATTTCATTCCAATAAGGGATTTGTTCAGTGACAGAAGCCTCAAGGTTCAACAATAACAACTAACACTACAATCAAACTACCTGGCTTGATTCTAATTTGTCACTGTAAAATAGGTGTCTGCGTTTGTCTGTTAGCAGGATTACACAACAATCCAACTGATTTCCAAGAAAGCTTGTGGAGCCGTGGGGCATGACATGAGGAAGACCTCATTTTAATTTGGTGCACATCCATATCAGCAGGCAGATCCAGGATTTGTTTACTTCTTTCGTTAACATTGTGAGATTGGGTGTTTGACAACATTTCCATAGATCTCTCAGAGGAAAGTAAATGGATCATGATAAAAAAGAAGAAATGTTGCGAGGAGTTTGAGTAATTTGATGAAGATCCAAATACATATCAGGAACTAGTGAATTTAAATGTGGATCCATAAGGGGCGCGTTGGTCCTTGGCTGAGGTTAACACTCTGAGTGACATTCTAGTTTCTAATGTCTGAGTACTCTATATTACAGAAGGCAGACAAAACCTTAAGCGATCTGAATACTTTGAGACCCCGGTGACATTTTTGTGACATAGTATGAAAATCTACCAGTTTTGAGTTTCGTTTCTTTAAAACCACTTTTCCCAAAAACAATTATCTAAGTGTCACATTCAAAATGAACAGTGTGTGTTTTAGACCCACTGACCTCTTCTTCTTGGTAATGATCAGCACGTCATTGAAGAGGAACAGGTAGTTGCTCCTGTTGCTGAAAGCCCTCCAGATGCTGAGCTCCTCGGTGCAGACGGCCAGCTCGCCACGCTTCTTCAGCCACCGCGATGAGGACACCAGAGGAAAAGGCTGTGAGGACACAAGATTTATCAGGTCAGCAAACCGGACCACGCCTCATTATGATCCCTGCTTTTCCTATCGGCAACTTTAACCAACAATTCATCCATCGAGTCAAAGCTGTTGTGTTGAGGTTAGTTGTGCAGAAACGCGGGGTTCGCTCTGACCTTGATTTTCCCAAAGTCCATCTGTTTCTGGATGGTGTACATCTGCTCGGTCCTCTCCATCCGCCTCGCGCCATCATTGCAGCTGCTGACCAACTGTTAAGAGTCATCACAACACAATTTAACCTCATGTGGCCTCCGATGAGTTGGAGATTCTCAGCCAGGCTGGTCTCCGTATCTTTACCTTGCTGATGGCGTGCAACGACCAAACGGCAGCGAAGTACTCTGCGGTCTTGTCTGGAGTTTTCTGGCAGATTGTCTATGAGGCGAAAACAATATTATTTATGTAATAAACTTGTGAAGACTTTAGTACTGTATATGGTACACGCATATTCTGTACATGAAAACTTGTAGTTGTGTGTATATCCGCACATGAAACATAAGTATAAATGCATTTTGATTTTAGTGGGTACATCTTTTTACGACTTAATAAATAACTAAATAACATAAATGGATATTTCAATGACAGTGACAAGCAGTATTGACAATATATAGATGGGTGTAAAATGACCATTATGGCATAAAAATCTATTAACTATAAACACTTTGGGAAAAATATTTTTGGTCATGACATAACTTTGTTGATTTGTCTATCACGTGGCCCCCTAACGCCCCAAGTGTACATGAGTGGTCACATGATGCATTTTCAGGCATGTTAGTACGGACAGGTAGCAAAACTGATGCAGAGCCAAAACACTTGTGTCGACAGGGATCGAAAATGTTGTTTATATGGATGTAACCCAAGTCGAAATGTAATGACTCTCCAGGGATCCTCCTGCTGTGAAAACGAATGGCTTCACGTTTGTGTGTAACAGGAAAGGTTGAACCCACATCCTGCAGCAGTGGCAGTCTGGTTACTCGCTGCATGGGAAGGATGAGGAACGAGATCATGGGGAGGCCTCCGCACTCACTGCTCCCCTCGATCTGCTTCAGTGTCTCCTTGAACGCAGCGTTGCTCGTCCTGAGGGACACAAAGACGAGGAGAAGTTTAGCTCGTCGCGCTACTGCAGAAACACAACGGCACGTTACAGTTCCCTCTGCTACCCACAGCAGCTTCTGCAGCGTCCTCTGCTGGAAGGTCTCGTTGGAGCAGTAGACGATGTAGGGCTCGAAGTGGTGGGCGGCGTGGTTTTGAACGATATCGCTGATGTCCCGAATCACTGGGTTGTCATAGTGACGCCGCTCCAGGTCCTCGAAAAACCTGAAAAGGTAGAAAGAGACACAGAGGGGGAGGCTGGTGAAGAAGTGAGAGGACACTGGTTTTCCTCCCACAGACTAATTACTAGAGCAGGATACACAGAAGTGTGTGAGGAGAGTGGAAGGTATTACAGAACATTGGCAAGAGCAATGCACAGCAGAATTTATCACTGATATAAACTTAGGGATATATCAAGTCAGTCATGACGATCCAATTTTGCTAGAAGCTTTTATGCAGTTTTGCCTTTGTCCAATCCATGTTGATCACATAAGCATTTAGTGTTTGGTTCTGAGCTGTAGGGACAGCAGCTTGTAATGCAGTTTAAAAAAAAAAAAAACATTTAAAAAACAATGTGCTCCTGTGGCTAACGCAGCTCTTTACTCACTCGACTGCACATGTTGAGTTTCACTATAAACTAAATGGAGCATCTGTAAACATTAATCACAGAACTGGGCAATTAAACAATAACAATCATTATTGTAATATAATAGAATCAATATCAATACAATAAAAGTTCAATATATATATCAATATATTGCTTATTCATTGCGTAAAGTTGAATATTTCCAAGGATAAAGTTGTAATACTACAGTCATAAAGTTGTAATAGAATGAATAAAGTTGTTATATTGCAAGATTAGGGTTATATTACAAGAATAAGGTCATAATATTATAAGAATAAATTTGGAACATTATGTGAAGAAAATTGTATAAAAAAAGTGTAGACTTGTAATATTATGACTTTCTTCTCAAATACAACCTTCTTAAAAATATTAAAATATTCTTGAAATATGGCTCCAATACTCAGCCATTCTAATTTAAAATACATACATTTGTATAAATTGTATACATTATCTATACAAATTATTAAATTTGCATGATGGATGAACAAATAAGAGTTTCTTAGCCCAATAACATGAGCGTGTCCCTGTTTAAAGTGTTGTTTACTGAGATACCCGTACAAAGTGAGAAGAAAAAAAAGTGTTAAAGGATACCTAGAAACAACAGCCCTACCCAGAGACAGGAGAGACAGGACACACATACAAAACATATACACTGTTAGACAGACATTTGGCACAGGAGATACTGCAGATCCTGTTTTACTGTGAAACAGTCGACAAAAGGAACAAAGACGGACAGACGAGTCTTCTCCTGCTGCTGCAACTGTATCTACTTCCATTCAAAATAAAGTCGCCAGCAATGCAGAGCCACAAAGGTGTCTCTCACACAAATTATCACCTTAAAGCCAGGAATACCACTCAGAGCAGCAGCACAACCTGTTTGACTCGCATGTTTTAACACGTCCATGGAACCAACAGGATACTGGAGACATGCTAAAGGCAAATATTCCACCTGAAACTTTACATCGACCCATTTTCTACTTGAAACCACAACCCAGTGGGAATGTGATGCATTTCCCGTTCCTTCACAGTAAAATGCAGCTCTGTTTAAAATCTGCGAGTTAAAGTAGAGAATGTCTGCAGGTAAAGCATAATTCTCATGCACCGATTCACACAGATAGCATTATCGGATCCTGTTTTTACAACATCCCCCTAGGCTATTTTTCCATTAGCCTCAAACACACACACACATACACGAGTAAGGCTGTAAGAATGTGCAGCCCACCGTTTGCTGATTTTTTGGATGACAGAGATGTTGGAGAAGAGGTGATGGTGCTCCGTGGTCGTCATGGTTTTCCTCAGGGCTTCGCTCTCCTTGAAGTGACTGACCAGGATGCCCAGGCTGTGCAGGTACGAATACTCCGATGTGATTATCTCGAAGATGGCCTGTAAAGTGACCACACAAATGAGCGTGCGTGAGGAACCTTTCAGATATGCAACATTTGTACGTTTATTTCAACTCTAACCTTTAGTTAACTTTATGTTATGAGGTCATGTCGTTTTAAATTGACTTTCTCTTGAATTAGTTTTCCTTCCACTTCCTACATTTACCCAAACTCCTTTAGAAAAAAAAAAAAAAAGGAAATCAACAATCCGCATCAGACAAGTCCCTGACATTAACACGCAGCTGCAGTGCATTCTGGTCTATTGAGGCTGCTGTAGATGAAGAAATCTGAATCTCTGCTCTCCTCACATGTGGAATATAGGTACTAAACTTATGAAGTCTGATTTTAAAGTCCACAGGAACGTAATCTGTACGCACTGAGATCTACCAGCAGACATAAACAGAGTTGCAGAAATAGATGACACGTGCGATTACTCAGCAGTGATTAAGGTGCAGAACTTCTTCCTGTATGACACTATACATATTTTGTAATGAGGGGATACTTAACCTGTGCTGTTTGTGGTCAGGGTCTGAGGTGAGCAACCAGGTGGTGACAGCCTATCCCCCACACTCCTGTGAGGCAGGAGTGGCTCACAAAGGACAGAAGGGCAGTGGCTGGACTAAATGGAGAACACTGAAAATCTCAGACCTACATGAACGTTTCACGCTATAACAGCTCAGAATTTGAGTAAATGGTTTGTTTTGTTTGAGGAGCTTTTCCACTGTTCCCTGATATTATGGCATGTTCAGTAGCAGAGCAGTGTTCCCAACCTTACTTCCCCAACCTTCACACACAGGCTGTCATATCCCTGTGAGCGTGACATTAGTGGAGCTCTACGACTCTGGACCCAGGTACATGAGAGCAACACAAGCAGCTGCTCAGGAGTGGAGCCGGGTTGTGATTACACTGGCAGGGTGTGGCTTTATTCAGGGCCTGTAGTGCACACAGGGTGAACCTTGGCTGTTGACACAAGACATGCGGAGAAATGACAAAAGGGAAAATCCACCCCTAGATACCATTACACTGTGTAGATGGTATCAGGCTGTGATGTTCAGGAGATCAGTTTTGTAATGAAACTGGCTTTGCTGTCACACCGACCTTCCCCCAATCTACTTCTGTTCCTGCTCAGTGAGTCGCTTTAGTTCCTCAGAAGACTCGCTGGAGTAAATGTGAAAAGTACCAAAGACTAAATCTTAAGTAAATAAGTACGTACAGACACGTGAGAAAGTAGGGACAGTATTTAACTAAATGTATTTTGTTACATCCCACCAATGGATTTCATGCTCTAACTTAATAGTAATTTCATGATGACATAATTCCTACCATGAAATCCGAATTATTTCGCAATCTATACAAGCTTGGGTTTTCAGAAGAAAGCCATTTTTGAAGTAGGCATGATATCCTTTTCTGACCTTACTTGTCACATCACATGATGGAGAATACATATCTGAATACATATTTGTTTAGTGAAAAGCTTTTTTTTCTCTAAGGGCACATTTCTTTAGTCAAAATGTCGTGACCATGCTAATGCACCTAACTCAAAATGCAACACGTCTTATTGTTGAACCACATATTGTCCATGGAGGTTGGTATCAGTGCCTCTCTGTGTGTCTGCTGGATGTGGGTGCAGAAAGGAGCCATTGTGGTTTCACTCACTTAATTCATCACTGAATCAGAGTTGCCTCAAGCAACCAGTGCAGTTTCCCAGATTCATATAAGGTCACAATTACCTTTGACCTTTGGACACTGAAATCTGATCAATTCATCTTTGAGTCCAACTAAAAGTTTGTACCAATTTTGAAGATATTTCCTAATTACAAATTAAAGGACACTCATTGGCATAATGTATTTCCCTAGCCCCTTACCCTAACCCCTAACTATCACAACTAAATGCCTAACCCTAACCCAAGCCTAATTCTAACTCTCAAACTATTCCCAACCCTCAAACAGCCTAAATTGACCCTCATAACTATAGATAGACATGCGCACACACATACACAAACACACACACTCACTTACCTCCTGTCTCTTTCTCTCCTGGGCTGAGATCAGTGTCAGGATACCTGTGTCCTTCACCTTTGTAAAAGATTGAAAAAGGAAAACAACATTATAGAGTGAAAAGGATTTGAAAAATGTCTCCAGCCTGTCAGATTGATTTGTCAGATAGGCTCGGTGGATGTTCTGAAGCAAACATAGGCAACATTCTCACACAGGGTCATGTAGCACGGGAGTAAATGCAGTTGTACTATAAGTTTGTCCAGCCTGATATCAGGAGATTTAGCTTTTGGTGACATGGGCCGACACCAGCGCCGATGTGCTCGGAACAAAAACACCTGGTTTTTACAGTGGACTCAATACGTCATGTTCTCCCTCCTGCTCGCTCTGCCCAGGCGCCATCCCGCTCCTGAATGTCCCGGACATTTTCCTGTGGTTGTGAACACATCTGAACCGGGCAATCCCCTGCTGCGTTCTTTCTTTGTGAAAGGCAATCTTCAAGAAAATATTCTAACCAGATTTTTGCTTATGACGGCACAGTAAGCGTTCTACCTGTGGTAGCTGGCTCCAGGTGAGATGTGCCGGCCTGTAGCTCTTCACCACGATGCCCTGGTCCTCGACAGGGGGCTCCACCACCACAAAGTCATCCAACATCTCATCCTGGCTGGTGGAGTGCAGCCCCCGCTCACGGATCTCCTGGTAGAGCTGCGGCGTAGCTGAGGTTGGCATCAACAAACAGCAGTTAGTGTGAGAAGGATTCACATGACTTTACCATCACGCAGCCAATTTTCATACTCATTCTTAAAATGCAAGAGTGGGAAGGATGAAAGTTTCTTGTTTATAAACTGACGTACGTCTCTCATAATAAAATGAGCCACTCCAAGAACTATAGGTGAGATAGACCTAAATTCATAGTTTTTGCTAACAAAATGAGAAGTTGTTGAAAGCTCAAAAGAAAGATTTAAATAAATTACATTTTTTTCTAAGATGACCAGCTTTGCTTCCACATTTTTGAGAACAGATGGAAACATTCCTCAGATCAGAAATATCAGTGTTAACTTCATTTTACTAAATAAATTAACACAGTTCTTGGACAGTTGTCAATACATGCAACTGATCAAATCTGAAATTAAAACTCAGGTCAACTTAGATACAACTGAAAATCTGCCTTACAAAGAAGTGCCAGTGTCTGAGAGTACACAACAAATATTTCCCTTTAGCGCTGCACAGACTCTCAGCATGCTGGGAGTATTCAGAGAGAATCATTTCCTGCTCCGTCCTCTACTGTTGCCTTAAGGGATCTCTTCTGGCTTTGACACGGAGATCAGGGCATCCACATATCAAAAAATTTCCCAGCTATTTGTAGGGATGGAGTTAAATTTAGTGCAGTGGACAGATTGACACATTAGTGAACATACCATCTTTGAAGGATCCACGTTGTTTCTGGTTCCTCTTTCTCCCCAGGGTTCTCTAGAGGGGAGACAGCAGGGAGTTTATCACTCACTGGAACTGTGAATCAGTTTTTCTCCCAACATCTGATTCTTTCTTCCACACTGCTTCTTTCTCTCAATCAAATTTGTAGTCATAATCACATGTAAAAAAACATTTATACTGGTCTGGAAGACTGGAAACAGTTGCCCTACTCTCTATGTCTCAAATATAGACTATGTTTCTGAGCCAGAATACAGAGTATTTACAATATCCATATCCATAAAGATTAATGGACCAAAAAGTCTGTGTATCGTATGTTTATTCAGCCAACTGCATATCAAATACGATTTAAATTACAATGACTCTGTGGTAAATGGACAGAGTACAAAGCTGCGCTTTGAGCTCCAGCATGCTCACCTTGCGTCCAGGGCTGCGAGCGGGACCAGGACTGGGTGCTCTGTTCTCGCTGACAGGTTTCAGTGCGGCTTCATCTCCTTGTCCTGAGGCGATGGCTTCGATGTCCAGGCTGGTCACAGCCGCTCTGTACGACTTGTTCCTGCGGTTCCTCCTCAAAGATAAACCATCTCCATCGCTGTCATAATCCTCCCAGGACACATCTGTCCCCTGGGTGGAGTGTCGGCTGCGGGTCTCTTTGGTGGAGTGCTCCAGTCCCACGGGGAATGTAACCACAGTGGTGTGGTGGCGGATTTTAGATCGGCCGGCCATGGCTAATTTCTTGGGGATGAGCTGTTTGGTGCCGACCTTCAGCGCGGCTGGACTTTGGGTGCTCAGAACCACGGGCTGAGGCTCCACCAGCCTGTCGACTTCATCTTCCTCGGGCGGGGATATTTCAAACGTGGGTGTGGGGGGGTTTTGTGGCTGGAAGCACTCATCGCCCGGCTCAGATATATGCAGTTCTGTGGAGAAGGTGCTCTCCAGAATCAGAGGGGCATGGTCGCCCATGCCACCGCCTGACTGGCTGTGGGACATGGCGTCCTCGTGCCCTGACCTCGGCCCAGTGTCTAGTGATCACTTCAGCACCTCCAACAGCATCGGAGGAGTCTGAGGACGAGGGGGAAAAACGACAAGAGTAATGAAGAGACGTACACTTAGACAACATATATGAACTAGCAGCTCAAATGGAGATAAGGGGAAACAGGGACAGCCTTCAAATATCACCGGTGACCTGCAGAGGGGCTCCCAGAGCCTATCCCATGATCCCTGCTCACACATCCAGTCAGGACAGAGCAGTCAGCTGTGACTGTCCTCAAACTCAAACCAAGGAACTCAACCCGTGACTCACTAGTCTCTCTACACTGCACACACACAAACACAAAGACCTGATCCAACAAATATATGCACCACAAAAACAAGTCCCACATTTGTCTGTTACTATGCAAAGAATGCACATAGATGCGCAGTGAGAACGTGTGTGTGTGTGTGTGTGAGTGTGTGTGTGAGAGACTGTAAAGAGCTTTGAGTGGTCACCTGGACTACAACAGTTTCTATACTATATAAAACACAGAGCATTTATAAGGTCAAGTGCAGAAATACTCCAGTACACTGTGTTATTATACAGCCCAAACCATTATGAACAGTCCCAGTTGGGCCTGTGAAGTAACATGTATATTTCACAGTGAGAAATGAGTTTGAAATGAAATTACGCAGCGACAGAAACATGGTTGTTTTTTTCTTCTTCTCCTTCTGTTCTGTCGCATTCTGAAACTTCCAAAGACGGATTAGGGAGGGAGAGGAAGAAAAAAATGTCTGCCTCGCTCTCACATTCCCACGGTTCATAACAGCGAGGGGACAGGGCGACACCGAGGCGCCGCCGCTGGGGAACATCTGTCCTACCTGGGCGAGGTGAGCGGCTGGTCCAGGCCCGTGGTTCGGTTCAGACTCCGCGGGGCGCTGATTGGAAGCGGAGCAGAGGTACGAGCAGATCCAGTCCTCCTCTACTCTCCCTCTCCTTCTGTCACACTCTCCTTCTTCACTCTCCCACTTCCTCCTCCTCGGCCCGCACGCGCCCATTAAGCTGCCTACGTCACTACAGGTGAGTGTCAATCAATCATGGAAGAGAGGGGGGGCAATTTCTCCATATGGAGAGACACATGCAGGGAGGAAGCGGCTTCATACTTGGATGTATCAGCCACATGTGACTGTGACTGGATCCCCCCCACAAGTCTGGTTAATGCACTTAGAACTTACCCCAAGCTTTAAATCGAATGCACTGATTTACCTGTGCACAGGAACCTTCTGCAAAATGACGATTATATGTATACCTATATCACCATCTCGCTTTCTCTCTCTCTCTATATATATATATATATTCATACATATCGCACTGCATTTCTACCTTTCTTTATTTCTAATCTTTGTTTAGTTTAATGGCAGCAGTACCACAGCGCCCTCTAGTGGCCACCAGATACATTAACCTTCCCTTAATATAATACATGTTGTAGCAGCCTCCACATGCACACATTACAAATATCAACAGTCTCAACAGACTTAAACAGATTAAACTTCCCCCTCTCTCTTATCTCCCACTGAATTTCAACTCTCGTTATTTCTGATATTTATTTACCTCAATGGCAGCAGCACTTCAGCGCCCTCTAGTGACCATCTAACCTTCCCTCCAGATAATACATGTTAAGGCCACATGCAGACATAAAACACAGTTTTAACAAGCTTTAAGACACTAATCTTACCTTCTCACTCTAATCTCCAATTGGATTTCTACATTGTTTCTCTATTTACAATGTGATAAATATAATATATCAATAAATATTTGTATTGATCTAAATACCACCAGTAGTCTGGCCCCCTCTAGTGGCCAACAGATGACATTAACCTACAGTCAACTTCCTATATGTCAGCGGTCTTTATAAACTTTTAGATATTAAAATATTTAAATGACAGCAGTACTCTAGCACTGCCCAGTGGTAGCCACAACATACAAACAACAATATCAACAGTATTTACAAACTTTTAATATTTGTTGTTTCTTATTTAAATTATTTATTTAAAGCAGTTACCATGGAAACTGTTCTGCCAGATGCAACATTTAGACTGTGGCACCTCTTCTGTCGTATTTAGTTTATTTTAAACCTTATTCTGACATTTGATTCCCCTGACCTCTGACTCTAGTACGTCCCTGACTCTGAGTTGAATTCAGTTTGCTTGATCTTAATGTCTCAAAGGTCACTCAACCTCAGGAAAAGCTAAACACTAATCCAGGTATGATTTATTCATGAGCTTCATTGTTGTACGACTCATGGATTCGATCGTACACATGTTTCTGTTGGTGACAACACAAGCACAGCCGAATTGTTGATTGTTGATTACAGATTTATTTTCCTCATTTTAAATGGTCTGAAAATATAATTACACATGAATTAGCCAACATCCTATTCAAGCAAGGCTGACACATGTAATAAGATGGAAACAACGAAATGTCAAAGTTCTGAGAGGGTCACTATATACAGAGATTTTATATATATATATATATATATATATATATGTATATAATAAAATGGCGATGACATTCACATCATTTTCATTTTTAACATCATATATGGCATCCGATGAAAGTGAATTTGAAATTTTTCCAATTGATTCCCTAACTAGGATCAGGCATATATACGCTCCATAACCTACATTTGTAAACATAGAGAATAATTTCCATCATGTGGGAATATCAATGGGTCGTATTCAGAAAGATGGACTCATGGTCGTGAGTTTACTTTAAACGTCAGTACACAGCGTATGTTTTGCTAACGTTTCAAATCTTCATGTCTCCTCAGCTCTGTCACAAATATTCATCTCAGATTTTCCCAATTTTTCCTCAAAGACATGGAACTGAACAGACCATGGAAATAAGATGTAGGACAATCAACTTTGCATTCGATGAGTCATGTAAAATCATCTGCGAGAGATGTCTCGATTTAATTATGGAGTTTGTATGATCTTCGTTTACTATATTTATGATCAGATGTTTGACCTAATTTGTCGTGTTGAGTATTGAAACTGGACTCTTCACACCAGTGGTGGTGGATTATTACTTACACACTGAGATGAAACTGACAGGATATAAGGACAAGTTCCATTCTGGTGTTGCTGCTGTTTCTGGCAGACAGAGAGCGCTGAGTAAGCGGATCTGCTCATCAAATTTTCATCCTCCAGGTTAGTGGGACAAAGGGCAGAACAGCACACAGGACAAACTGAAGCCCTTTCTCTGCTTTTGCAATATTCAGGTTTTGCACAGAGACGTCTACTGTCTTGTCACTTATGCATGAATACGATTTAAAAATTGTATTTAGAAAAGACCATATTCCAATAGAAACCAGCAGGATTGTATTCACACATTGATGTGTATCTTTGTTGAAAATCCATTGCCCTGGGGTCCAATGTGCCTAATAAAACATCACAACATGCTCGATACACATTCAGCAACACTTGCACACAACATTTCACATTCATGATCACAATAGCTTAACATTTAGGTCACATATAGAACAATTTAATCGAAACATTCCAGCTTTTTTTTCTGAGTTTGAAATAATAAAATTTGATTTGCACAGCTAAATAATATCTTCTTCTTTCATTATTTAAAATAGGATATACAGTTTATCAATATTCCAAATCCACAGAGAAGCTGTTCTAAAGAAACCAACTAGTTGGAGCTGTGTTAGGATTACGACTGTGGCAGTAAAACGAAGCCGATTAGAAAAAGCTTCTACTAGTTTGATAAAAAAAATATATCTAATGACTAAGTGTATAACGTGATACAGATTTGATGCTGTCTACATACATAAAGCATTAGCTGCTCTGAGGTGATATAAGCCTTTGCTGAGGATGTCCATCCATTCTGTTATGAAGCTACAGTATCTGTCCAAGCTTTACTTAATGGGGCTAATAGAGGGAAAATATTAATGCAATAACAGGCTTTTTCCCCTCATGGCAAAATGACCTTTTCAATCTATCACACGCCTCTTTAATCTCCTACTGTTTGTAAAATAGCTTCTATTGATCTGCAGAAAATTATCCAATGGAAAGATACTACAGTTGAGGACTACTTGAGGCAGGAGAATCACAGCCGAGAGTTTTTGTTTAGGTGACATTCAGTAGGATGTGGAGGGGTACGCTGCTATGTTTCATCAGAGCTGAGCCTCTGAGACCCCCGTGGACAGCAGCACCCCCAACACGGCTCCTGTGTGCCTGGAGGTCGTCTGTCCAGTACAGGGTGCAGGGGGGAGGCCTAGAGAAGGGGAGGCATTCAGTGAAGGCCTTGGAGTGAGCGTGTGAGGGTGGGGAGGTGCTGCAGGGCAGAGGAGGGGGCGATGACCCAGTTCACTGTTTGGCTGTATCCCCTTTCTTTAAGATAATCTGCCGCTGCCAGGGGGCCAGCTTGGTGTCGTCGTAGCCGAGGTTCCGCAGCCGCTCCTGCTCCGTCTTCTCCTCCATCGCCTTGGCCTGTTTGGCCTTCTCCTCTACTTTTCTAGACGCAAGGAAAGTTCAAAAACAAAACAGTGAGAATCATACGGGAAACATCCACAATGAATTCAATCATCTTCTACATTGTATTCACATATGTTCATTTGCTATTCGCTTCTGTCCAAAGCATTTCTACAAATGTGATGATGCCCTGAAACTCTTCTCAAACATTTTTATTACAAAGCTTTTCATGAATGTTTGACAGATCCTGTTGATTATGTCTGACTTAATTTTATTCAGTCATGTTTTATTAACTGATTTTCTTTCTGCCGTTCTATTCACCTCAATTTTTTTACTTTCTGTGTTGTTCAGACAACACAGTAGTGCGTTAGCATGAGCGCTAGTGTAGCTAATGCTAGTTAGTTCAACGTTAAGAGCAAATAAAAGCTAACAGTGAGATTGTTGTAATCCAGCTGTTTTCTTTGTTGATATGAGTATTTTAGTGTAAAACAATACAAGGACCTCATTCTTAAGGAAGCTGAATAGTGTACAGGTTGTAGTTACAAAATCACTCCACTTTTTCTGACTGTGTACAGAGAATTTTCCTCATAGTTTTTTATCCCCGGCTTAGTCAGTATCTAGTTTGAATTACTTTATCTCAGAGTTTCATCAATTGATGATTTTCTGAGGAGTTGCCATCTTTTCATTAAACACATTTACAAGATGCTCTGCAAACATTTCTATGTGTAGTACGATGTGTTTTCTTACCGTTTTTGTTCCCTGTCACATCAGGAGAACGGAAACACAAGAAGAAAAGGAGTAAATATGGTGCACGGCAACAACAAGCTTTTCCACAAGTTTAAAACAATGTTGATGCACAATTAATTTAGCAATAAAATGCTATTATTGTTATAAGTTCTGGCTTGAGGTAGGGTTACATATACATATTTATATACATCGGTTCAGTTAAGGATGTTTCATTGTAAAACAAAAAGTTGCTTGGATATGAAAGAAATTCTCAGAGGACTGTAAACTGTAATAGAAAACCTCTTACAATGACAACTTTTGTTGGACCATATATTATCACAAATGTAATAAATGATATTACTGTCATCATTTTAAAACCCTTTTCTACCACTGATATAATAAAGATAATAGTATAGCACAATCATGTAACTAAACCCTTTCAAAAAGTAATGAACTTTCAATTCTTAAGAATATTCATTCGGATAGTTGAATTAGATGAGATGGTTATGCTTTAGATGAGCTTTTAGGTTTGTATTGTATTAAGTTAATATATTCTAGCATTTCCTCTAGGATGTGTGTGTGTGTCTGCTCATCTCTGTCGCTCTTCACACACAAATTGACGATCACATTTATTTAGTTATTAATCGATGGTTACTGATTATGAATCTGGATCATTCCTGTCACTTTAACACTGATGTCCTGGCTATGTGTGTGTCTCATATTTTGAGTAGCAAGTGAACTGATTGTGCACAAAATGTTCTGCTTTTTTCAATGTGTTCAAATGTATGTCTAATAAACTCTCGAGCGAGTCAAACAAAGCAAATTTCTGATCTGTTCAGATCCTAAGAACTTCTGATTAGTGTTGGTGTTAATTGTTAAAGTGTAGCGTTAGTGGGCCACCACACAAAAGTTGTGTAGAATAGCCGCTTGGCACTAACATACAGTATACAAACATTATCGTCCCCCACTGACTCAACACATATGGTACAAGAAGAAACTAAACAGCACAACACAACTTTGTAACTCACTTCTCTTCGTCCATTTTCTTCTTCATCATGTCTCTCCTCCAGGCTGGCATCGAGGCCAGGCGTGCTGTCTCCTCCTCTGCCTGTAGACGGACAGAGGGGAGAGACAGATAGGGGCCCACACCAGTTGGTAAAGGATTGTAATAGTAACAGCAGCCCAACAAAACTGAAGAGATGTATTAAGTGAAATTTAGGATGTCTGTCAAATAAGAATTGTTTCTACATGGTGAGGGTAAGAAATAACAAAAACATTTAAAGCACACTGCCCATGTTTGAAACTACTCGTTTATGTTTTTGAATAATGTACACATGCATCCAAATAAAAATATGACTTAATAAACCTTCGCAATGACACTGGAGTTAATTGGAATTTTCGTATTTTACTTTTAAAAATATACTTTAAATCAATATCACGATTATTTCAAACCTTTACCTTGATTACGATAAATTAACGATTATTTTATGCCACCCTCCCCCCACAGGATCGTGATCGGCAGGTCATGTTAAGTCTCGTGTTGTGGGTACCAGGTGAACTTTGTGTGCGGAAAATGTTGGACCTTTTTTCAATGTGTTTGAATACACGTCTAAAAACTCTAGAGTGAATCAAACAAACACAAAGTAAACCTCAGCACTGTATGTGTCCTAATAACTCCTGATAATTGTTGGTGTTTATTGTTAACGGGTAAAGAGAGCGCAGATCAGCGGGGGGTGAGGAGGGAGGACCTGCAGCAGGGTAACAAAGCATTGAACATAGTGGAAACCCAACAAATCATGAACGCACACATTGGGGAAAGTACAATTCACTCAATGTTAAAGAAAGTGGAAAAGGAAATCTGGGATCCATACCCTGATCCTCATACTAAAGTTCCAGTCTGACCCATACCACAGTTCAATAAGTTTCCTGGCAGTCTAGAAGTTTAACCCTAACCCTGCTTACAGAGAAAACTTATCAAATGTTAGTCCACCCTTTAGGTCAACCTACACATTCATTTTCAAACATCACATTTGAATCAAACAGCCTTTGTGGAAGACCTATAGGACTAAATGCTGAATATACATGTTGTATACTGAGTAAACTTACATGACTTACAGCAGCAAACAACTCACAATAGGTAGAGGTACTCTTCTGCTGTGTCTTTGAGTTAAAATAAAGCCTTTTCAATGGACAGGACTTTGTTTTACAGGACATTTTCTTTAGACTGTGCACTCACACAGTAACTGGATCCTTTACTCTCTTTCAAACTGTAATCTGAGGTGCAGTGACTAGAGGGCAGCCATCTTGGATTTCTCATCTTCACCTGAGAAGATACATTATCCTTTCTGCGTTCCTTTAACTGGAGCATTTCACTTGCCCTGGCAGACCCAAATCCAGGTAAGATTATCTACACAGTGCATTTTTAATGATTCCCTTGGGAATTACAGAACAAGAAAAAAAAAAATCTGAAGAAAAAATATTTTTTCCCAAAATTATTATTAGCTGTTTTTTCTTGATTGACGTGAAAAAAGTCAACAGTTGGTTAAACCTTTTAAATGGGTTACGTAGGCCAACAATATGGTACCTTAGTCTTATCTTGGAAAAATCTTACTGTCATATCCCCCAATGCAGTTTATCAGTATGACATGCAGTCAAACCAGTTAAATCAATGGGTACTTAGAGTCACAAGCTACATGCAGCAATGCAAATGTTAACCAGTGACATTTTGAACCTCTGGTCTGGTTAATGTCACTATTGTTCATTTAACACATGGCATCACAGACACTTAACACTCATAAATATGTCAGTATCAAACCGTCCACAAGATCCATCCACAGCATGGAACAGCATTAGTGAATGCACCTGATAAGAATCAAACCTGTGACCTTCTGTACCTAAGTTAAAAGATCGGAGCACCATGTAACTTTCATTTCTGAACGTAATCACTGCTGTCAGAAATATTAACTGCCTGTTGCTCTAAGATTGGAACTTGTTCCCAATAAATACTACAACAACTAACAGGTAAAGGTAGAACTTCAGTAGATTTTCTGCAGTAGTTGATAAACAGATGCAGAGCCATGCAAGTTTAAACATAATCATAATGGTGAGTTTCTATTAAAATGTATTACCAATAGTATATCCATCTGAGCCAGAGAGTCAGTAACCCTAACCCTAACCCAGTTGTATTAGCCCAGCAAGCATCCATTACAAACTCATTGTGCCTGTTCATGTTTTATTATCAGGCTCACATGATTATAAATGTCTGGATTCCTTTTCATCAGCCATATTCATATGGTTTAAAGGCAACTTTACATTAATAAGTAAGAAAGATGCACTATTCTTCAAATATGACTCATATGTGCTGCATTTTTATGAAATAATAATGCTACTATTTTTCAGAAGAATACCTCATTGGTAATTATAAACCACTTGTATTTTGTGTCACTTTTCTAATCTGAAAGACGTGGGTCTGGGACAAAAATCGAATATAATATCTTCATATTTTAGGACATATCTAATCTGAATCAATGATTAACAGCAGGGTAATACCTATTTTGTACTGGTTAGATAACTGTATAAAAGATACAATGAATAATAGGACTGTATGATCTGGACACTTGTTGAAGTTGACAGAGAATTCAATAAGCAGTACAGTTATATCAGGATTAGCAGTATCTCTTTAATTAATGGACAATTTTAATTTGTTTTTATTTGTTCTTTTGCTAATCTTCCTCAAGACTTAGTACCTTGACTAGACATAACTTACACTGTATAACTCCATTGTCACCTCACACTCTTTGGTGGGCTGGTTACATTCAGCAAATCTGACACAAATGCTTTACATAAATACAAATCTATAAATATACCTTTAAGTTTACCAGCTGACTCCCTTCCTTTCCCGGCTGTGAGTTGATCAAGGTTCTCTGTAACCTCCTTATGGCTCCTGTAAGCCACGGATAGCATGACAGCGGGGGGTGCTAAGAGGGTTATTTGAAGGTAATCTTGATGTTGCACAGGCACTATGAGAAGACTGTGGTTCTTGACGGCTACGAATGTCGCAGTGGAGGATTACACATAAAAGAGCTTGGTGCTTGAAAGTGACCCTTTTACTGGTACAAGGGCTGATTGTTTGGATTTTCTCCAAGATGAAAACAACATGTTATGACATATATTAATTTGGATTTACATCCAGTCAGGTAAATTAAATGTTCATCACGAGAGTAACCCCCAACAGTTAGTGTAGAATTATGTAGGAAAGAACTACTGAAAGTTTATAATCACAAAAAATGTCAACAAACTTTATTTCTAACAGCAATGTAGAAATCAAATAATAAAAGCCCACAAATTAAGTTAAGATCACAACAATTGGAGTAACAAAATGATGGGATGAGATATATACAAACTCTTAATTTGATGTTTAAGTCAAAAGGAATTATTCCGTTTGACATAAATTTGTAATTGTCAAGTTCGGAAGTACTAATGTTAAAAGTAACATAGGGCCTTGCATTTACCACAGTGCTAATCTTTGCAATGTATACTGAAAGGCACACATTGTATTGTTAAACTAGGGCGATTTGTGTCCCACTAAGTAACTTACACTCCCACAAAGCAACTGAAGACCTAGATTCATTGAATTTGAGTCAAGCAACAAAGTGCACTTTAAAGTAATAATACCACTTAATCAAACTGTCACCATTTCATCTCTAGCAGCTGTAGAAGTTCTGAGTTGAATAGTGAAGTGATTGCTTGCCTTTCAGAGGTGGTGATCTCAACAGGAAATGCAATGTGAATAATTCAAGCCAAGTTATGTGCTTCATTAAACAGACAATCAAAATAATAAGGATAAACAATGCACTTGGCATTTGAAATGGCAAATCTTCACCTTTAAAAACTTGCTTTCCCATAAGCAGTGTGCCATGGCAATTGAGCCTGCTAGATTCAAAAAGCGGTCGGTACGACACGATTCAAAAGGAAATGGTTGCAGCAAATCTGTTTCTTTTGACATCACACTCTACTATCTTTTCATCCACTTAGGGCAAATGCAAATGAAAAGTCAGCACAGCTAAGTGGATGCTCTTTGCTTCGCTGTAGTTAAGTCCCTTATGTTGTCTAAACGCGAATACACCAGCTTAGTTTCCTCCCTTAGCATACTCCACCGTGCACATCCGTTTTCCCTGGTCCTGTTCTTCTCTCTTTGGTCGTACAGGTGAACTGGGCTGTTAGTCAAGCCCAAATTCAGAGATATTAAATATCAAAAAGCTCAGCTTCCTTTTCTTTCCAAAAAGCAAAGCTTCGGTCAATGTATCTGATGATCTCTTCATTGCTGAACTCTTTTAGCTCATAGATAACTTTAATTGGGTCTCCATTAAGTTCATCTCTTGGCGGAGGTTTATCAACATGAGGTTCCTCTATGATTTTAACAGTAACAGGTGTAACAGTTGTCTCAGCTTTTGCTGTTGTGTCAGCTTTTTGTAAAGTTCCAGTTGTCGAGCTCTGTATATGATCCTGGACTGAACTATTTTCATTAGAAATCACCATCTCACTTGATGACATCTGGTCACTGGGTTTCACATCCCCCTGAGAGTTGTCCTCTGTTGAGGTTTTCAGGGTTCTCTGCTCTACACACTGGCCATTATTAGATACATCGTCCTGGGTTGCAGCAGGTGATGATGGTAGCCCATCTGATGGGTTGGGTGGGGAAGGTAGCGCAGGTGGAGTAGACTGCTTGTTTGGAAGCGGAGGTGCAGGATGGGTTGGTGGCGGAGGAGGTGGAGGATGCGAAGGTGGGGGAGGAAGTGATTCCTGGGCTGCCATGATGGGCGTTTCAGGAGACATACAATACAGAGAAGCGGTCATTACACCTCCCCCCTCATCACAGTCTCCAAAATACTTCAACTTTATTTCTTCAAAACCGTCGGGCCAGTCTCGCTTCCCTCTCTCAATTTCTTCCATGACCTCCTTGTGAAACTGCCGTATAATCTCCCATTTATGGCTCCCGAGACGGTCAAACATCTCATAGCACAAAAGGTGGCGGAATTTGCGCTCATTGCGAGACATGTTCATCTCCAGCAACTGGAAGTATCCAAGCATGAAAAGGTCGAGTGTTAGGCTTTCGTAACCCACAGGTGATCCATTAATGTGTGGCAAGAAGTGCTCTGGCCAGTAGATCATCTGAGCACGACTCAGCCTGCGGATCTGGCGTGTGGGCACTTGACTCATGATTGTTCTCCAGTGGCCGATCAGATTCCCTACTACTTGCTTTGACTTCATGAAAAGGAGGAGTTTGTCATCTTCACTGTGTATCTCTGTACCCATCTGTGCACTGAATTGGTTGTAGTCCTCCAAGCCCACATCTAAATGATTTCCTCTCCTGCTTGCATATTTAGTCCGGTAAGACTCAGAGATGGTGTACTTGCGCCAGTGTTCAAGGAACAAGAATACGATCCTCTCTTTCCTCATTTCAATGCATTCCTGGACATAGCTAAGATCTGTCTGCACCTCCAAGGTTCTTGTTAGTTGGTCATTATTTAAAATAGGGTCTGCAGAGAGAACCTGATTGAACTGTTCAATGTTAGTTGGAGCCATTATCTCATGAGGAGCATACGTCCGAGGAGCATGAGATGCAACGATAACGGGTTCTTCCACTATTTGTAAGACCGATTCCTCCACTGAGGGGAAATGTCCATTGCTATTAGATTCAAGGAGTGTAGCAGAGGAACAAGGGACAGCTTCCTGAATTGTCTCTGGAGCATGGTTAGACTCGCTGACCATAGGGAGGGATCTCTTACGTTTGTATACCCTATTTGCTTTGTTGTCTGCATACGGTGACTGATCCTGAATTTCATAATTGGCCTTGAGGTTCTTCACTGAAACTCCACACTGCTTTATCTCGTTCTCCACGTCCTCTCTTGTTGAGAAGGACTGAGACCGTCCAATAAATCCAGCAGCAGCTGATCCTGCTGTTTCAGACTGACCTGTGCTCAAACTCCTTGCCTCTTCCTGAGAATAAACTGGACATATAAGATCCAAGATATCTATCTCTTTCCCCCCCAGCGTGGCAAGAAGAATGGCCATACTCTTGAGCAGTGTGGAAATCTTACTGCACCAGGCTGGAAGATCTTCAGCTTGGCCATGCACCTGCTTTGGATTAACTGAGAAGTGCCCTTGATGGAGGGCAGCAGAAACTGGTAGGAGCTGGTGCAGCTCATGCTCTAATTCTTCCAGCTCCCTCTCGACTTCTGACACCTTGTGCATGACCTGGAGGTTCTCAATTTGCTTCTCAATACGATTTATGTCAGCCTCTGTCATCAGTTCCCCAAATGGGCCCAAAATGGCATTGTGGATGTGGGAGTAGTGCCATTCCTGAGGCTGGTAGTGTCCACTTGCCGCAAACTAAATCAGAGGTCAAAGGAGACCAGAAGACAAGAAACAGGGGAAGGAGGGAAGGTTTCTTCAGCTCTCACTTCCAGGTGTGAATACATGCTTCAGTGCAAGTCCATCCTCACACACAGGTTTTACATGGATTTAGTGGTGAAATGGCACTGCCTCATTAAAATGCATGAATCTGCATACATTTATTTTGAGTGAAAGAACATAAAAGCTACTATTTATATAGTAGATATGTAGAATTTAGATGTAAGTTACAAGATTATATTATGTTTTTTTAGGCATTTGACTATGAGATATTTTAACATCTATATTTACTCAATCATATAGTTTCCCCTAGTTTTCATTCTTTATTTTCATTTTATCATTTTTAAAAGAGTGACTTTGTACACGCTGAGAATTTTTTATCTACTGATATCAAGCAGGGGATAATTTCATCTTGCTGCATGTTCGGTCTGCAACCCAAACATGATGTCATACTACAGTGTGACATCACGGTCTGGTACTGGCACAAGTGCAGCTGACAGACACACTGCAGCCCACACCCAACAGTGACAGGAAAACACTGTCACTAAAGGTGCATGAGTGGAAACTGTCAACTGAGAGGGGACAATGTAACTATGTTTTTCTGGATTAGGTAGAATTACTAAGGTTGTGATCTTTTTTCCAAAAAATTTATAAAAATAATGTACATTTTCTATGAAATGTTTTGCAACTTTAACAGTAGTGAACAAATGTAGTTGGTCAAATTATCAATATTCTTTCATTATTGTTATTATTAGTGGTTGACCTGTAGTGTGAATGGGTCCGGCATCACACCACTGAATCGGCATGTAACAACTTGAAGCCGCAAAACTCCCATCAAACACCAGCCCACACTGTGTCTGTACGCCAAGTGTGTGAATGATATGATGGGCACTGTAGCCAAGTATTCATTTCACTGCAATCCAAAAAGTCTGTTCAATAAATATAAAAAAATAAGCATGCAAAAAAAACAAAAAACTAACTTCGTGAGCACATGTCTACAGTCAGAGAACTACGTCCAATATAACTCAAGCGATTGGTAAAGAAGTGGATTGCTAAATACTTTGTGTTAAGATTAGTTTCATACTTCTAATGATGCCACTGCATCAAACATACAAAGCTATGACATTTTCGTATTTGACTGAAACAATGGGTAACTTAAGCCCTTGTATTTGTTTTGATGAAGAGAATAACAGAGGTTGTGGCAATTAACGTGCAAAAATGATCAAAAAGCAGTAAGTCCCTAATTGTGGCTCATTTGACAACAACAATCTCCCTCAGCTGTCATGCATTGGCACCAAATGAAGATGTACGTTTCTTGACTTCACCCTCAAATAACTGGCTGACTAACAATAACAAAACAAGCTAAACCTATGTCATGCATGAATAATAAAAACATACTAATGCAACTTTGTTGTTTAAAATCACAAAAGACCACACTCAAATCCAAACGCCCGTTATCCCCTTTGTGGTGGTAATTATTACAACTCACTGAAGCCATCAAGTTTACAGAGCATTTCAAATTTAAGAACCACAAATGGGGATAGCTAAGACACAACTAAATATCTAGAACCTTAGTGAAGCCTTGCGGCACCATGCCTACCTTTCGCTTGTGCTCGTCCTCCTCTTGGATCTTGACCTGAAGCTTCCGCACCATCACCTGCCTCTTCCATTCAGGTATTGCTTTTCCCTGTTCATCATGAGTAGGCACTAGCGCCTCCACGTCAGCGAGGCTCGTCTTCCGTCCCGACTCTGCTCCTGCGGGGCCACCACCGCCACCACTGTTCCCATTGGTCACAGAGTTAGAGGGCAGCTGCTCGTAGCTCGCAGAGGACGATAATTTTCTGCCAGATCCAGAGCCTGTAGGACTAGGACTGGGACTTGGGGTGATGGGTGGGGAGGTGACAGGCGTATTGGATGCTGGGGGAGACGATGGTTTGGCTGGTGGGCTAGATGTGCGTGTCTCTGGTGGAGATGAAGCGTTACCCTGGAGGAAAATAAGAACAAAGATTCACAGAGGAACATGGGTCTTAAGCAACCGCAGGCGTTACCAAGCATTGCTGGGTACATTTAATGTCACATGATGTAAAGGATTCATTTGATTGAGATACATGAACTAGTTTCCTGAGAGGGGTGATCTATATTTTAATCATCCTTTACTGAGCCAAAGGTTAATGCTACATTTTGCGTGGACCATGCTGACCATGTCGCCTCTTCAGGAAGTACCAGTTACTCCTTGGCCTTAAGACACCAATGACAACCATAATGGTTATGCACCATTTAGAAGGACGTATGCAGTATGTTTTGCAAAAGTATTGCAAGTAGAGTTTTTCTATGCAGATCATCTGATGCCCACATTTCTAAAAGTGGATGTTAAGTAAATGTATCAGTAGTGGGAGACGGCTGTGGACCTACATTGTTGCCCGTGGGTCCACTGTTGGAGAAGACAGTGGTGTAGCCTTTAGTGTGAGGTGTGGGCTTCAGGCTCCTTCCTGCCTTGATCTCTGCCAGCAGCTCAGAGTTGTCGCCAGTGGGGGACATCATGTTGAAAGATTTGGTACCTGCAGACAAAAGGACAGAGCAGAAAAGTGAAACCAGGTAGACAGAGAGAAGGAATGGAGTGAGAGAGAGGGAGAGGGAGACTCACTGAAGAAGAGGGAGTGCGAGAGGGGTTGGGTGGCATTTCAGTGTTAAATATTTCATCCGATCAGGCAGGTAACAATGCTGACCTGGAGCATATTGGACAGTCATGGGAGGTCACTGTGGTGTACTGAGCCACTGTCTCGTGGATATGTTCAATGTTTCTTTTCAGATTTGTTTAGCTTCATTATGCTATTTACTTTTCTACCTTTTCTTTTCCTCTGAAATTGACCATCTTTGGGTTAATCAAAAGGGTCGACCAGCTAGCAAAATACACAGAAAAAAGAAAATTGTTTACCAACTTAGAAAAAAATACAAACTGTAATAATTTGCAGTTGGAACATGAATGACACAAATGGATATTTGGCCAACAAAGTATAATACATAGATTGTAAAAAAAACCTGTCCATATAAAGGATTTACAGCTCAATTGATATATACTGACTTAGCAAATTAACCTGTGAATCCGTCCGCGGTTGTATTGAGCCAGAATAAGATGGGGAGGAGAAATGCAAAATCATTTCACTACAGTGAGTCCAAAGAGAGGCGGCGCATAATCTCTGTGTAGTTTGGCTCTATTTTAATATACACAGATAAGCTACAGCTGAGCTTTTATCTTCTAAAAAAATCTATACATTCTGCTTCCATGGATCCTAATCTGCTTATAGTGAAGAATGAGCAACTTAAGACAGATTTCAACTCTAACCTCTAATGCTACAACAGAGGAACGTTGTTTCATAGGACAGATCAAATTCAAAAAATTTGAAATCTCCTCCATTACACATTCCAGTAAGATCCAACAGCTACAGTACCTCACCTGTTTGAATGTGAACCTCCAAAGAATTGAATTTCTTCAATGCCTCATTGATCTCTCATCTTGGGGAATAAAGTCCACTCGTAAAAATGTTCCCTGTTGAGGTGACCACAATGGGGTCTTGCAGGACATAGAGCTTTGCTAGCCGGCCACCCCTCCTCACTCTCCCTCGCTCTCCCTTTCTCTGTCTCTCTGTCTCTCTCGCTCTCTCTCTCTCTCTCCCTCTCTCTCTCCCTCTCTCTCTCCCCTCTCTCTCTCTCGGGGAGGAGAGACCAGCTTTCTATTAAAGAACCATCATCACAGTTGGGGGAAATCTAAAGGAATCACCAGTAACTGAAAGTGACAGCGAGCCAATGGCAAGCCGGCCAGGAATTAACACACATGCGCACACTTGGACAGATTCAGTCAGCTGCGTTCTCGCACGCATGCACGCACACACACACACACACAAAGTTACCCTTCAATCCCCAGCTCGTTAGTCCACCCTACTAGATCAGTGCACTCCACAATAAACCTCACACACAACTTACTCACACATGAATTTGGTGACAAGCATACAGTCTCGCCTCACATTTATTGGATTACAGAGAGGCAGAGAGACTGGTGAACAACTTCCATTACACATTATACATCCATTATATCTATAAACACTTGTACACACTCACACCTTGGCTGGTAAAAAGGCTGCAGTTAAAAGAAACAACTGTTGAACCCTGACATCATTTTAGAGCATGTGACAGCTCCTTCAATGCTCAGTCAGCAAGTTAAGTTGTTCAGTTAATCTTCATTGCCAGATGAATTGCGTGAGAGCAAACTGTTGTAAAACTATTATTGCATGAAATATAATTGCATAGAAAGTGCAACTGAAACTATAGGCATTATAAAGAGCCTACCTTCTGCCAGGCCCCTGAGTATCCACCGTTTGATGTGTAAAACTAGAAAGTTAAACTGCACTCAAGCTGGTGAGCTCACACCAGTTTCAATACACCTTCATATGCATGTGTTTCTGAAGTCAAAGGCTATGTATGTGTGTGAGTTAGATTCTTTTTGGGCTAGGGGTGTGTACTGAGCAGGTCTGTCACAGTGAATGTAGAGGTGGGTGGAGCTGGGACAGGTCAAAAGATTATTTGACAAATGGCCTCTCACGATGAACATCACAGCACAAACTTTTTTGCGCTGGGTTAAAACTTAAAGAGCAGCCAAGCTGCTGCTTCTCTTTACAGCGGTATCGTCGTAAAGCAGTAAAATATTGTTGTGTTCTGTAAATGTCTCGTAATAAAAGTAAGATCAACGCTATTCTGTTAATCAGTGCAGAAGAAAAGCTTCAGACCTCTAACCATTACAGTCCAGCAGCATTTTATATTTGCCACCTGGTGTGTGGCCTCCGTCTCAATAAGCATCTGACCTGTAAACTCATCTTGAGCTCTCAGATGTGTAGGTGGTTTTTAATTTTACAACCACCTAACTGCCTGTTTATAACCTTGTTAATGCTATAGAACTAATCATGTAATTAGAGAGCACTAGCTCCTCTTTAGTGTGTAACATAAAGATGCGTCCTGTACAATATAAAAACTGCAATCCTCTTCCCTCTGATCAATAGAAAACAATAAGGCTTCGAACCATTCACGATGTGGAAACAGCATTTTCTCTCTGCCACCTGTTTTGTTGCTGTTGTCTCACTATCTGAGCTTCTTCTTCAGCACTTGGATGTGTTGATTGTTTTTAATTTTATGACCACCTAACTGCCTGTTTATGACCTGATTAACGGTGCAGCACAAATCATGCCATTACTGAACATACACTGCTCTTTAAGTGTTTAATTGCTCTCCTGCCATTAGGCAGCAGGTGGAACATAAATTAATGACACAATGGGATATTTAGCAAACAAAGTGTAAAACATAGATTGTAAAAAGATGCCCATATTAAGGATTTACAGCTTAATTAATGTCACGATTTAACTGGAAACTTTGAAAACCTTATTTTAAGGGGAAAAAAATAAATGTCTTACTATAAATTAGTTGAATACTGTATCTTGTAATGTGTTGTGTGTCCACTAGAAGTTATCTTACTGTGATGGCCATTTTTATATTTAAGTATATTTAACCACAGAACATTATAAGTTGTACTTGGAACATGATTTAAATTAGCAACAGTTCAGGTGAGATTTGTTGGGTTGTGGTTGTTTGTGGAAAGTAATTGTGGTGTTCACTTGTTGACTTAATGGTGATTTAGCTTCTTCCTGTAGGGGTTGTTCTTTTGTCTGCTGAGCCATGTTGTGTGTCAGGCTATCTACAAGGTTCTATTTATTTGAACAAAGGGCTTTTTCTCCTATTGGAAATGAAAAAACCACTTCCAGTGAAATATAATTTTTCTTAGAAGAACAACTTGTTGCTTTAACAAGCTGGGTTCACAAGTTGATTCACTGCTGTTTGATATCGGTCAACGACACACTGTCAAAAGACTTCTACGGTCTTATAATCATGTTAGGAAAGTGTGGAGGCCTGTTGTTAAATGTGATGTGCAAGCTGAAACTGAATGAACCGATTTAGATGAAAGACTGCTTGACAGTCTGTACTTACTCTTCATCTGTCTGAGTGCCACTCCCTCAGCTTGAGAGGCGGATATAGCCCCACCTTGACGAAGCAGCAGTGAGGAAAAACCATGGCATGCAGAAAAAAATCAAACAAACCAAAAACATTGGAGAGAAAGAAGTGGAAATGGAGAAGGTGAAAGAGGGAAGATGCAGATAGAAGGGATGTATATTAAATGGTTAATGGGGGGGGTGGGGGGATTCGATTTAGAAAGACAAACACTTGACAAACAGTTAAACATTTTATAACTATGAGGTAGATCAACTATGTATCATATCTCCTCTCTGCAAAATGCATCAGCAGTCTATTGAT
The DNA here is from genome assembly GCF_949316205.1 of Platichthys flesus. Taxonomy (NCBI): domain Eukaryota; kingdom Metazoa; phylum Chordata; class Actinopteri; order Pleuronectiformes; family Pleuronectidae; genus Platichthys; species Platichthys flesus. Next base: position 11,786,736 of record NC_084951.1, read on the forward strand.
AAATGCTGGAATTTTTTAAAATATATTTTTATTGATTAAGATTTTATTGCAATAATTATTGAGTTAATGTTCAGCCTTTTTTTTTTAGCTGGTGTCACAGTCAACAGTCAGCATGACACTGTTGTTTGACGTCTGAGCACCAGTTACACAGACCCAATGTTTTTGAATGATGTTTTTATTTGTGGTTGGCTAGACAAAGCTATGTAGATTTCTTATGTGCTGAATTTACTTTTTCTTTTTTTAAAGAATGTATTGTTTTTAACTATTGATTCATTATCTATTAGCTAGAACAGGGCAGAATATTTTGAGTGGTATTTCGGCAAGAAACGGTGAATCAAATTAATTTGAGCAGGGATCACTGATTTTATGACATGCATTCTACTAAATATAAAATGTTTACAAACTTTTTAATCCTCAAATCCCATGTGGGGAAATTCTTGAATGAATTATTGTGTTTTGGTCAAACTGCCACATTTCACCCCATTATTCTTCAGCCTTGCACTTTCTCAAGATTCACGGTCTCTTTTAAATTTCATTTTAACCACTTCACTATCGGACAGCAGCATCCAGGACAACAGGGCACTTAAGGAAATCGCTGAACACTAAACCAGTTGTCAGGGTAATCTAAACCCAACATCATTAATTTATAATCTGTTATTTAGGATGCGAGGGTCAGACTCAACTCATCTGTACCCAAAAGAGATTAACATGTGCCCATGATCATTTTTGAATTGTTGAGCAACGTTCATTAGAAAAAATATCCATCAATGTGTTGTGAATATATGTTTAGCCTTGGAAAACAAGTAGGAAATAAAGGGAAACCAAAAAATGAAAAGATGGAGGGGGAAATCTTCTGGGAACACTCACTTCCTGATGATGAAGATGGGCGTCGCTGGTTGGTGGAGCTGGAACCGGCGTTACTCTGGCTGGTTGGCATCTCTGGGGGCAGTGGAGGAGGTGGAGGGGGGGTAGGCGTAGGGTTGTTTGGGGGAAGAGGCGGTGGAGGTGGTGGAGGTGGGGGCGGGGCCGTCTCCTCCGGGGTGCCATTCTCAGAGTTGTGGGCGTGGCTGTCGTTTGGCTCCTCCAGTAACACGGAGCCCTGGAGAGAGGGAGCGATGGGGGCAGAATTAGTCTGTCATGTTTTACACCCATTCACTTGTTGTAGTAACCCCTGCTGGGTCTCTACTAGCAACCACATTAATTATATTTCTCTGTTGTCCCCGGTCTGGTCACTGCTAACGGGGATGAGACAGGTGCACCATGCGGATCACTTTAAAGAAACACTTGAATGTTGATGCTAAATTAAAAACCCAAATCTGAAATCCTTGTAATTATTGTGAATTTTGCATTTCATTGGTCAGTGTTTACATTATTAGAACATTTACGATTGATTTTTTTTATTTTATTCACACGTTAAAAACAAATAAATGAAAAGTGACATTTAGTTGGTTTCCCTGCTTGCATTGGCCTGCCAGCTCACACTCCTGCTGGGCTGAGCAATCATTAAATTCCTGCACAGCGACTGTTGACTGTGACAGATGTACACGGCACAATAGAAGCCCCTTCCCTCTGCTTCCTGCCGTCTTTAATCAACCCATAAAGACATAATACCCTGTTGCTAATAATGACGCTAATATGACCTAATCTCTTGGGGGACATTCACAGGCAAAACTGTGAGAAGGCGCCATCTGTCACTGCAAGTGATAGTGCTTTAACCCCCACGCCCTCCACTCCCCCAGCCTGCACGCGTCTGACACACTCTGAAGCGTGCCATAACCCCCCCGCCCCGTTGGATGCAAGTTAATAGGCCGTGACAATTTACTCGACCCCGCCCCTCCTGTATTCTTCAGACGCGTGCTCATCATTGTTACCCCCTTTACTTTTCATACCCCCTAGGGACCTGGGGAGGGGGGGTATGTCCAGATGGATCATGGCAGCACGTGCCGTTGCTCCTGTCGATTAGCCCGTCCATCTGCTGCGGTGCCTCTGAGACCAGGAAGGCCCCACTGAGGCTTTAATTGGCTAAATGTGGATTATACTCCGTATCGACCTGAACACCCCCACCCCTGATACCCAGGAGATTATAATCCCCTGGGACACTGATGACAATCTAAAAGACTCTCTTCACTCAGATGCCTGTGCTGGCATGTAGCAGCAAGCAGGTTCAAACCAATAACCTTGGAACACCGGAAGACATGAACAGACATTTTTCTTTGAAGAATCATTGAGGTTACACTCAAAAACAAATGTTAATTTTTACTAGTAATGTTGCATTTTGTCCAAACGTGTTAATAAATTCTAGATTAACAGCAACTATTGGCAGCTCAGAGATCTCAATTCCAGATAAGAGAAATTAATACAACAAATCTCAAGAATATCACAAGCTGGCACTAACGCACACTTATGTATGAAACAGACCATTAGCCCAAGAAAAAATAAGAGATCGGATATTTTCTGGTTATTGACTCCCTGTTGCTCTGTCTGTAATTGTTGGTTACTTGACACAGCAGAGTGGTGACTCAAGAGGCCATGGAAATGAGGGGGTACTTTGCATCAGGTTGGAAACAAAAGCTCAAGAAGACACAAGATTACGTAACATGCCGAGTAGCATAATGAACAGGCAAATAGTGCAGAAGTCCGAGTGGTAACCTAATGCCAACATGCCATCACCAGGCCAAACCTAATCCTGAAAAGGCACCTTGTTGGGAGCTATGCTAACCACACAACCCTTAACCGGGAAACAAAGGCAGTTGTTGTTGGTAACCAGTTTAAAAACCTATACCAACATCCTCGTTTGAATTAGACCCCAATTCTAAGTTAGGAGAAAGAAAGGTGCAGAGCTTCATGAAAATAACACCTTTCCACTTGTTTAGCATGTGACGGGATCTGGCAGAGTTTGGTCACAGACTGTGTCATAAGGAGCATACCAGCAATTTCTGGAAGTTAACATAACAGATCTGCAAAAAGCTGAAGATGAAACGAGCATCATGGTCTTAACTACACCTATAAATCCACAATGGATGACTTCAAGAGGCAAGAATCTCACGTTTTATGAAGAAAGACCAGAATAATAATCCTCCCGAGAACTGGAGGACTCTTGGCTTCTAAAAAAGAAGGTGCTCAGGCTGTGAAAGTGGCTGCATCTCAGTACTGACAACTTTGGCTTTAGTTGTTATTTTAAAACTGTAATGTAAATATAAAAATAAAGTATCACCCTTCACTTTAATTAGGGTAATCTTTAATTTATATAGCTTCTCACAGATACATAATCTTTGACCACAGGTAGCGATAGTTTTCAATGCCACTGTACTTACTTTACTTAATGAACCTGATGCTGTGCTAGAGATCTTTCGTACCTCTTCATTCGGCGCCATGCTTTTGCTCCCGTGGGACTCTGTCGTGTCGCTGCCCAGGGTCTTATAGTAGTCCCCAGTACTGGGCTGCTTGCTGAAGCTCCGTGATTTCCTGTTTGAATCCACACGCCGCAGCTTCTCGTGGTTTTCTCCAGTGGTGAGCTGCTACAGAGATAAAGATAACAAATGTAAAAAGGGAGTTATAAATTACTTTAAAAGGCTTCGGCTCCACCTTGTTGGTATTTTATAAATGTTCCCCCTAGTTATCCCAAAAATAATTTGAAAGAGATTTATGATATGTTTTGTTGTTTGATTAGCTCCATGGTTTCAGCTTCTGAAATGGGAGGATTCACAAGTCTCATATGTCTCATGATAGCAACAGAATTTTGGGAAGTTTTGGATCCACAATCCAAACATCAGCAGATTAATCATTGATATTTCATATTTACAACCCAGGGTAAAATGACTACACACAATGAACATTTCTTCTCATTACAGGAAATAGGATGTTAAATTTGAAATTCAGGAAGTTCACGATGCAAAAAAGCAATAAGTAACATTTTATTCAGTAATATATAGTTCATTCCGTATTTATTTCTAAAAAATATATAATATTTATTAGAAATCGTTGACAAGCGAACAGAATCATAAAAAAATGGGAAATGGATTTCTATGGATTGAATGTTGCTTTTGCGGTGAACCTTTTATTGTGAAACCACACTGTGAAATATTCTTAGTGGGTTTTGTTGGATTAGCTCTCTCGTGTGACCAAAGCAGCTTTATTTGAATAAGAGAACAAGGCTTTGATTCAGTACAAGTAAAAAAGTAGCATGTTTCATGTTAAGACTACACACATGCAGCTTTAGATCCGATGTAAGAGAGACCCCTCTGTCCACAGAGCGGGGTCAGAGGTCGTTAACTCGGCTGTTTTAGTTGAGCACTCTTACTTGGCTCTGACATCTAGAATGAATATAGCATTTCTGTCAAGGCAGGGTCTTCACTGTTTGCTGCTTTAAGATCTGACCTTAAATATTTCCGGGTTCCCCGGCATGAGCAGTGAATAAGCTCACTTTGCATTTTTTGTATTTTGCCTAACATTGACTTCAAGTCAATCTATGGAAGTTTTGCTAATGCAAAAAGCATTGCATTTGCATTTATTATTCTGCAAAATAAACTTTGCATGAAACCTTTTCCCAGGAAAGTACTTCCCCTAACAATATATATCACAAAATTATGTGTAAATGTTTTTCAATATATTTTGAAAAAGCAACCTTCAAAACTGTCAACTACAAGCGTGTCAACTACAAGGGTCCTTTTGTAGTCAGCATAAGAAAATGTGAAGTTACTTTGACTTTCAAATCTCAGGTAAGTTCATTTACATCTTCAGTCGACAATTGCTGTCATTACTTCTCACGAAATCGAGAGTCGCAGACATCAAGCAGGTGTCCGGCGTGAACCTCAGTGGGGAAATAATTGACAGCTGACCCCTGACCTCTCCTCCTTTTGTGGTGTTGTGTTCTGAGTTCTTATCAACCAGTGTTAGTTTTGTTGACTCATGTCTGCTGTCAAAGAAATGGTCCCTCAGCACTCATCAGGAGGGAGGGTAATGTGAGCAGGGGAGCGCTACAGATGGTTTTATTGTCATCCTTCGGGGAGGTGGGCCGACAATAGCAAATGCACAAAGCATATAAGCGGCACCTTCTCATCCCCCACCCCGATGTACACACACCGACAAGCTTCCTCCACCCCCCCATTGTGTGGATCTGTCTGTCATCTTAAAGTCAATGTTAAATATTTGTTCTCACATAGTTCTTTTATGGAACATGAAATCATTTATCCTGGTTACCGCTTGACACGGTTCAGTTATGTTTACATGCACTTTGCAAAAGCCTCAAATTATAATAGTTATGCTATAACAGGTAGACTGTTACAATTCAACAATCAAAACAGAGATAAAGCAGACAATTATAAAAAACGACAGATGCAACCCAAGTAGCCGTTAAGCATCTCAAACAGAACAGCTTCAGAAGGAGATAAGCCATAGATTTGCTAATAAACCTGTAATGTTTACTGCATCTTCTTCCTCTACATCACTTTTGCCTCTAGTGAAAAAACAAAGCCATTTAGTCCTCTTAACATCTTACCTTAGGCTTAGAAATCCTCCCCTGTGGCTCTCTCTGGACAGAGCAGAGCAGCGAGAGCAGAGCAGCGAGAGCAGTGGTCTCCACCTCCCCACTCAGCGCTACACCTGTCACTCTACCTGCCCTCTCACTTTACGCACAGGCCTCATCAATAACCTATCGGGCTGTACACAGCAGTGACAATGATGTCACCACGAGCCCGCGGACAAACCCCTCCCCAACCGTGCGCAATGCCTCTTATGCAAAACACAAATTTCCTGGTCCTTGTTTTCCTGGTTTCCATGGCCGGCTGCACACAAATCTCACGCTCACACCAGGATTATTATATTATATTATCAAATAGTTGAAAGTATGCTTATTACAGTCCAAGTTTTCTGGAGGGACTACAATAGATTTAAGGGATACATGATATGTGGTAAAGCAATTCCGTCAGCTGCACCACAAGAAACCTTTGACTTTAGTCAAATCTAATACAAATGGCAAATGAGGAAAGAAACAAACAAAAAACTTATTACTTATTTGACGTGAACCATCTTTCAACAGGTTAACTACTCCTTCATTTTTAATGAATCAAAGTGAGATTGATCTCTCTGATCTACGCTGTCCCTGGATGAGGTTACTGTTCCCTGTTACTATGGCGCCCAAGGCAGATTGTTTTTCCCAATGTATATAGTACACACTGATCTTGATTGTTTGTGTCTGTGCGCGCATGTTCCTCTGAGTTAAAATGTTAATGAGGGCGCGCCCTGTGTCGGTCACCTGGGTACAGAGAGGAGAGGGGGCGGCACTAATTAAAGTCTCTCCCACGTAGCTGATGGAGCATGCGTGCAACACTCGGACAATGACGGTGCTGATGGACTTTAACAGCTCCAGCACGCTTTGCATAGCGAAAGCATGCTGAACAAATGACTTTCTCCTGCAAATCAGCTGGATCTGCTGCTACCCAACGTCTTATTGCAGAGGTTCTCTATTTTTTCTCAGCCAACGACCAACCACAAGATAGAAAAAATGGTTTTGGGGACCCCCTCCCCAACCACCCCGCATTCTTTATGTCCCTTGGTATAATTTGTTATAGCCTATTTCTTCCCTTCTTCTTAGTTATGTGAAAGACTTACACAAAAAAAAATATCTTAGTAAACTATTAATTGAAAATATGTTCACCATGTCAACAGTGAATATCCATAAATCATGAATGACTGTGAAACCTTTCACAAGCCCGTGGCAGTGTGCCATGAATATTATACTTTACTGACAAACTTTAACTCGGCTGTTTTCAGGGATGTGGCATTTTGTATTTACCACATACAAAGATTAAAAAATAATTGTTAACTTTTATTTTCTTCTGTTATACTTTTAAAGTAATTTAAATGAAACACTTAAGATTAAGAACTCAACACAAGCATATCTCTCCTCTGTTTCTTGGGTTGTGTTTGGCGGAAGCTAAAAAGCAATTTGGTTGGACAGATGTCACATGGTCTCAATCAGAGAATAAATCCTTCATGAGGTGAAAGTGATCCCTCAGATTAGTTGTCCTTCAATTTAATTAGAATTACAACTTCACATCCAGTTTGAAAGTAGTTTACAGCAGCACTGAACGACAAGACACATCACCCAACTATTGTTGAGTTTTAATTGCTCCTCCTGGTCGGCTCTTTACACACAGCGATCTGAGTGATCCGTGGCCAGATTCAGATTAATTACTGGAATTACGATCGAACCCATCACAACAACCTTTGTGTGTCAACCCAGAGGCCTGTCACGGTAATGAGCATCCTCGTTAGCCTTGTTAACTACGCTAACACAATAACATCATTGTGGGCACCCAGACAAAGCACATTGTTACACATCAGAGCAGCAGCCCAGCTTATTAGACTCAAGGGAATATGGCATCAAGGGCCAATTTATCCCGAACACCATGCTTCCGCTGCTTGTTTCGGATTGTTCCCTTCCACTCATGTTATTTCTCTAGATATCTAGAATTGTAATAAACTAATGTGTGCATATTTAAGAAAACACTTCCTCATTATATTACAAATCTTCGTTTGTACAGTGCATCTGTTTGATGGATAAGGAACTACCAGTGATCCCAAAAACAAATGCAACTGAGACAAAAAAATCTTTGCACAGCTCTGATGCTCAACACATGAACAGCTTCATCTCTTGCATCCATGTGGGAGCTCACCACCACCTTACCTCCTTCTTGTTGGCATTACCCTCCACATGCCGCAGGTTGCTCTTCACCTTCAGGAACTCTGCGGACGACGGCTCCTTAGGGGGCTGGGGTGCTGGGTAGCCCGGAGGAGGGGGCGGCGGCGGAGGAGACAGTGGGGGAGGTGGGGGTGGGTAGGTCGGCGGTGGCGGGGCCATCGTGGTGGGATTGGCCGGTATTTCACCCTTTTTGAGCACGTCAGAGCCAATGTCTGGGTTTAGCATGTCCATGTATGCCTGCATGTCAGAAATGGCCGACTCTGATGCACCTGTGAAAAGACACGGCCCATGTTGGCATGTTTACTGTAGACCTGACTGAGTTTTATAACAGGAACCCAAACATGTTCAACATCTGAGAGCATTAAGTAAATGGCTTAACGTTTACTCAATTCCATTTTCACACTCGAGTGAGAAATGTGAGTTACATGGCTGGTCCACCTCTCCTTCCTTAACAAACCTTAACAGACCACTAGGGTGCAGCACCAGTATATCATGCACCTGTGACCTGGAACAATTGGAAACAAATCTTTTTCTTTTTGTTAGCTCTGCTTCAGTAACTAGCTGAGGCGTGCAACAAACAGCCAGTTAGGATTTATGATTGCAAAGTGCAATGCTTTTTTTCACATTTCAAAATTTTTATGAGGGCAAAAGAAATGTGTTTTACCGTTGAGATCATCAGCATTTAATTTTAACTTATCAATTGAAATGAAAAACATTGTGCAGAGTGTGTTTCCAGTCACCGTCTTGGTTCACCTGTTCTAGTCTTAAGTGTAAAAGGTTTCCGACCTGTGTGTGCGACTGTGTTCAGCTGAGCCGGTGGTCCTCGAGACGTCGTCAGGCTGCTCCTCTTCTCCCCTGTGCTGGACTGGCTGGAGCTGGCTGAGTCGTAGTTGGACAGGGAGCTGGATGGGGAACTGATGTCAAAGTGTGCCACCTGGCTGGCAGGGGGCATGGTCGTGTTCGGGGACGAGAGGCCAGAGTCCGGCTGCTTGTACTCGAGGTCGGTCGAGGGGTCCCGGGATAAAACACGGTGCTCGACACTCTTTCAGAGGAAGTGAGTGGAAATGATTTACACATTAATACAAACTACAAGAACATCTGTTCATTCTCAATTAATTCCTTATTATAAAAATATGTTGCGTTCTTTTCAATTTAGTTGCTTTTACTGCCATTATAAAAGTCATTATCCTTCCCCTATCTACACTACTTATCCTTTGAGCTGGAGTGAATCCCAGCTGACATTAGGCCCAGTGTATCACAGGGCCATCATACAGAGACAAACAACCATTCACACAGCAGGGCAATTAGAGTCTACACCTAACTTCACACTAATCAGCGTGTCTTTGGGAGGAAGACGGAGTGCCCTGAGAAACTCATGAAAACACACGCAGACATGGGGAGAACATCCAAACTCGTGCACGTGACTCAAACCGGGAACCTTCTTACTCTGCTGCAACAGCGTGCTACTCAAAAGAAACAAATTATTATTAATATAAACAATCTTTTTTCGTTCACAAATTCCCAGCCCACCTTCTCTCAGTCCCTGATGCGTTACACGAGGAGAACAGCTTTATGGGTTTAATTACTGCACACTAATGAAATGTCTCACAGCTGATCAGAAAGACTCAGGGGCCCTTTTGCTTTTCCCACAGTGCAGGACTCAGTTGGCTGAATGTCCCCTGTGGGAAGAACAGTAGTGGGGGCAGGGTTTCCTGCCCACCAGAGACAGTGCAGTGTGCAGGAGTTATTATTTCCCTGAGCCACTCAGGGATTTCACTGGGTCGAATCTATGGAGGCTCTTGTATCTCAAGTGCAACTGTTGTAATTAGCTGAGAAAAACTGATGTCAGTCAAAACACACGTTTGCTCAGTGTTTTTCAAGATGATATGTTCCAAGTTAGTTATAAGGGTGTTTAAATTAAAAAAATTGACTTAATATGCAGAATATTGAATACAGTGTGTTCATCAAATGTCACTGTAGCAGCTATGATTCTTATAATTTCATGCAGAGTTGGATGAAGTGGAGACTAGGTATTTGTGCTACTTATGGAGCAAACAAGGCAGGATTTATACCTCCTGGATTTTCTAGAACAAATAATGTCTTGTTTTGATAGAGTTGAGCTCCCAATGGACCAATTAGTAACAGAAAGTGCATAAAGCACATTGGTAAGACATGTGTCCCCATAAAGGGTCTGACCCTGAGGCCTGGAAAGATCATGGAATTTATAAATGAAAAGCAGCACATGAATCTGCTGAAATCCCTGATTTCAGGATACAAGTGTGTAAATGTACAACGTACTTGTTTATGAAGAGTGAATATTTAACATTACATTTTTTCTGTAGTTAAAAGGATCCTCACACCGCAGCGTGGCGTCGCTGTGCCTCTTACCATGTTCTCCACAGTGCGCAGGTACTTGGCACACTGGGCGTGGCCGTTGTACTCTGCCAGGTCTGCTGCTGTGAAGCCGTCCTGGTCCCTGATGCCCAGGTCCACCCCGTTCACCACGAGGATCTGACAGCACTGGACGGTGATGTGAGACAGGAACAGACAAAGTGAGAGAAAAATGGGAAGATTATAAACCCTGTTCCACACAACATTTGAATTAGTCACCAAACCTCACTGACCGCATGGACCTGATTACTCATACACTATAGCAGATCATGGGTGAATAAATATCCTCCCTAAAAGCAGACTCAGAACCTGACTGTAACATTTGACTTCCACTTTTATCTGTTGTTCCACACAAATCGTCGCTTTTTGATGAACTCAAACTTGGAAATAGTTTAAAGCATTCGTTTGGAACCCTCCATCATGCAGCTGAAGCCAAACTTAGTCTAACTCTTTTGTTTCACTCAGTTCCTTAACATGTTCATCCCCCGAAACTTGGGCCTTGGTAGTCGAGATTTGGTACAATTTCTTATATAAGTTCAATTTCAATCACTTCTCATGCAATGCAAATATAAGACACAAATGTAGTTTCCTCTCCATCGAATCAAACAAGCTTGAGCTGAAACATACAGTTGAGCTGACCAGAATTTGACACAACAAAACATTAGTCAAAGTATTAGGTGGGAGCAAAACCATAAGGTAGAGGCCTCTCATTCAAAACAGATGGTTAAGTGGGAAACTCAGTCCGAATCCAAACGCTCTGTTCAAACCTCCGTGAATATTGTTTAGGAAAGTAGTTGACACCGTCCAATTGAAATCTATCTGTCAAATGAAATCATACATCTATAGAATGCCTTAATATTCTAATTTATTTATTGATTGGGTTTGTAGAAATAATTGATGAAATAATGATACAACTGAAGAGATCAGCTCTACATGTGAATTATGAATAGTTTGACTGACATAATGTGTTCAATATTAAATCAATTATAACACTTGGCAAATCTTCACTTTATTAAAATCTTGTAGCACGTTTCTGTGGTGACTTATTGTACACAATGCAAACACACACACCTCCAGTTCGCCGTTCTCTGCCGAATCATGAAGCGGGGTCCCTCCCCAGCTGTCTGTGACTATATCTCCTCCGTGCAGCAGCAGCCAGCTGAGCACCTTCGCATGACCACGACTGGCTGCGAAGTGCATGGCCGTGGCCCCGTCGCTATCCTTGTCCGTCAGGCTTATCTCCGTGAAACTCATCTAATGGAGGGAGAATAATCACATAGGTTACACAGTCATACTCAACAATAGGAATTCTGTACATGGTTAAAGGAATGATGAAGTGAGGGAGGTCTGTAGAAGAGGAAAAAGGCTGAAGGGTTCACCTGTTGTACAAATCTGAGGCTTTTTCTGAATCGCTTCAGACAATCAATCAATCAAGATATGTTACTGTGCTGACTCAACACGTGAGGAGCAGTTACTTGAGATTGTTGGAGGAACGTTTGCTGCTTGTGTCATTCGAGATATTTTGTTGTCATGACTCAGGAGCCGGAGAACCACTTCATTTTAAATCATGTTGAAACAAAGTACTTCTGCTGTTAATGAAGAGTCATTGGTACAAGAAATAATAATAAATACATAAACTGAAGACTAGAACTCAGTATTATTAACACAACATCAATTAAAAAGTCATTTTAATTGATGAGCTTTTTGCATTGCATCAGATTTAGTATAATAGAATGAAAGACAAAACAAAAACATTCTGCGTTTGTTTACAAGATTTGTAGTGCCGTACCAGCCAGACGATGACCGTGTTGTGGCCCATTTGGGCAGCAGCGTGCAGTGATGTCATCCCATCATTGGCTCTGATGCTTGGATCGGCTCCGCAATCCTTCACCAGGTATTGGACGACCTCTAGATGACCCTCCTGGCAGGCCAGGTAGAGCGGCGTGGCACCATTCTTAGTTTTGGAGTTGACAACGCTGCAGGGAAAATGAAATGGAAAGGTAAACAAATAAATAAACTGATTTCTATATTATGGAGGTTGTTTCTCACAGGCTTTCCTCCTTGTGTCACCTATTGGGCATAAACAAATATAAAGTTAACTATCTTCCACACATAAACCAGATTAAACATTAAAGATCTACTGACAGAAACGGGAAGTTACACTCCCATGCAGCTCACTGGGATTTAAATTGCGTGACGATCAGTGTACAAACTGGACAGACTGGTGATGTCCGGTGTAACTAGTTTCATTGACAGACCCATTCTTGCAAAAAAGGAAAATAGAATCACAGCCAGGATTTCCTCCAGCGACATTTTCTTTCAGGCTTTGTAAAATAAGGGGACACCCTGAGTTTCACATTGTCAATACAATATTTAAATTAGATGCAAAACCATTACCAGGACAAGGTTCTCTAAAACAAACAAAACATTCTACTTATGGTGTCATGCCTGGAAACAGTCACCTTCACTAACTATAGTGAAGTCACTTATTTATAATCACTTTATAATATAATTTCAGCCATTTCTCTGCAAATGTCAGTATGGATGCTGCAGTTTAATAAAATTCACAGTAGTTATTTTTAAACAATTTTACATGTTTAATGTATTTGAAGGTTTAGATGTAGTCAGCAGGCAACAGGTGACAGGTAACAGGAAAACAGCTTTTACAATGTCCACAGACAACTATTTTGAGACCAGCCAGCAGTAATACTGAGACAAATCCTTCTCCCCTTTTATTTTCAAAGGCCCTTAACCCTGCCTCTTGTGAAAAAGCACATCTAATGCGTATTTTCCTCCTTGTCCCAGATCTTTTCACTCACAGCGGGAGGTCAGGCAGTGAATGTGCGCTTCCCCACTAAATCCCATAAGGTCATGCTTTATTTGGATACTGACAAATGAGCAACGAGTCTCCTAAGAGGATTATCACTCCACTGGCTTTGCCTGACTTGCCATGTGCTTAACGCAGGTTTGCCAGTGACCAAAACAGACTGAGTAGGTGAAGTTGAGAACTAGAGAAGGTGAGAGAAATGAGAGGCAGGGTGGGAGGATCCTGTCGACACAAACATGACCCTGCTAAGCTTTCTCTCACAAGGATGTGGCTTAAGGCCAAGCCTGAAGACTAAAGTCCCCGAATTAAAACTACAACATGCAGTTAATTATTCCTTTCTGGTCTAAATCTTGCATGCAAGGCTGCTTCTTTTCATGATCGATCCCTCAGGATTTATCCTCAACCAGAAAACCTTTGCAAGTTTTAGGTGTAACAGATACGTTGTCAGATTAATCTATTGCTCAGGTTTGTCTTTGGGATAAATAAAGGTAAAAGTTCTGTTTCAAAATAAGAGAGGGCAGTAAACTGCGGTTCTGTCATCAGGAAGTGGGCAGACATGTAAATTATTTATGGCTGTAACCAAAGTGGGCTGAAGTTCATCTGTGCACTTGGGTCTGTGGCGTAGAGACGCTTGTATTTGACTATCAACCAAACCACAAATGGTGTGACAGTGATAAAGTTGAGTCTATAGATCAATACGAGATGGATGGATGGACGGTTGACAACAGTACCTTTGTCATTACTCTCCAAAGTCTAGAGGCTTGAACACGCCACTAAAGAAGCGATGTTGGAGAACAGGTGTCGATTTCAAAGAGCCAAGAAAGAGGTTAGCCTTGTGTGACGACACATATGAGGGGGCGCCAAGCGTCCATCACATTGCCACTCAAAGAAAAAACAACCCACTCTGAAGTAGCAGACATTTGATATATATCCAGTTCAGTTCCAATGAGTAATTATCTGTACACTGTCTCCTCCCATCCCCTATGTACATGGTAACAAAGAACCGGGTTATCTTCATTACAGGTGAAGTAATTGATGTCACACTAATGGTCTTCTGGCCTGATGAAGGTGCGTTACCTTCGTGTCTAAATAATGAAAACCTGAAAATGTATACACTGCATTTTTAGTATGTGACCCCAGTGGCTTCTGTAGGACGTAAAGGGTTTTATTTATTCCAACATAGACATTTATTGACATAACGCACACAACTCGGGTCTATATTTTTTTTCGGTGGCAGTTATTGACAACAGCGTCCCAAAACAAGAAGGCTACACAATAGGGATGTTTTAAGTGGTCCCTTCAGGGCTTGGTTTTATCTCCAACTGAAACACATTATCAAAACTAGATAGAACATTTGTGAGATCAGGTGATCCTTCACTTTAAGAGTCCACATCTGAGGATTTAACATAACAATTAACTTAACAACGCTTCTACAAAGTATGCACTTGTAATACTATGGGCTCTTTGCCCAAAAGCATGTGAAAATTTAACCTTGTGTTTCATTACCTCAGTTTAAACCTCCGTGTTGTAAAAAAGAACAGAGAGGGGTTTGATCCAACTTGTACCAAGAAGTTATTAAGAAGATTAATGCTGAAGAAAATAGGTGCAACTCAGCCAATAATGAAAACTCCTGCTCTCCTATTTTAACCTTTACTCTCCATGTATCAATAGGTGCTTCTTACACATCACGTTAAGAAATCATTTCAGCAGCTCGAAGTGAGACAGGGCAGCAACTGAGCCTAAGAATCATTCCATCCATCTCAAATTTTCATTCTAATCACAATATGAACAACTTTTCAGAGACGTCATATTAATTGATTTAATTTGTCATATCAACATTCAGACATTTTGGTACTTTTGCGGTAACTGCGTTCTCTTCTCTTCTCAACTGCATGTTGGAATTATGGCTTGGCCAAAGATCTTTACCAGCTGATTGCGTAACCTGTATGTAGTAGTCCCCCCCCCTCCCCCTTCCCTCTCATCCATACAGTCTTTTGTGTACTAACTCGCTATCAGCAGAGGCACAGCTGATGAGCCTGTTGGTTTTCGCTTCAACAGGATGAATGTGCAAACGACGAAACGATTCAGACGCGGGTAATAAATCTGATGAACACTAAAACATGCGGAGACAAAGCAACATCTGTGTTCCTCTAATCTTAAAACGAAGCAGCAGGTTGCATAACGTGGAAATTGCAGGCCGTTAAAACAGTGCAGCAGTTTTATGCTAAGACGTCTCCTCTCTGTGTTAGTCTTCAGTTCACACAGGACTTTTGTCGGCATGACAATCAAAAGAGAACACATTTGTTGTGTGTCACATTTGTTATACTCACTAATAATCCAAATTGCTTTAAACCGTGTTTTTATTAGCAAAACCAATTCAGCCTTAACCTGCAAACCAGCCTCCAGACCTCTATTTGTCTTTCCTAGTCAAGCCTAGATGGAGGTTTGAGAACCTGAGCAAAGAAAGTGTTTTGAGGTTGTGTTACAATACATAAAATGTACGAACTTACAACTCCGCCATGGCCCAACAGTCCCCCCATGTTAATTTGTTCAATCTGTTTATTTTTTGGGGATCTGCACAATATTGCACACAATCATTTATATCAGTCCTCCAAAGTACGACATCTCTGAGAATTCTACAAAATTGCCAAATGCCTTTTATCACAGTGTTAAAGAAAAGTGAAGAAAAACCCTGGATCTGCTCGAAAACTTATTTTTACCTTTGGTCATACTCCACCCCTCAACAAAATGTCATAATACTGGCGTTGGAAATGTAGTGGAAGCTGTTTATGTTAACTGTGAAGTGTTGGTGTATGTACTATTACCTCTGTGCAGCAACACTCTCACCAAGTTGTCATCATTAGGCGGCCAGTTACTGAAGCGATGATGTAACAAAGGGGTCATATTATCCTGGTGAAGTAGAACAAACTGAGCTCTCCAATTACCCCCTAAAACTCGCTGATACAAATTTGTGTCTTGTAATAAAGACGGAGACAACAATGCTATCTCGCCGCTGCAAAGTTCCATTCCACACAATGCCAGAGAAAAGCCACTATCCATCTATTCAAACGGAATTTGTTTCCCTCATTATCTTATCGCCGCTTGCCACTACTGTGTATCACCATGGAGACAGCGGTAAACAGCATCGGGCAGGGGGGGGTGGGGGGGTGAATGGGTGCCAGCTATCAGGGTGCTACCGTGTCCCGGAGACTCATTAAATTTTCAGCAGCTACGCACCTGTCTGGGGTGCAACCACACAATATTGGAGTTGCTAGACCCAATAAGGTCAGAACAATTCAACACAATAGTAATAAAGTAAAATAAAAAAGAATCCGAGTTTTTTTATTACTACTCTCTCGGCCGAGAGGCCGCTGAGCCACGCACTGAACCTAACTGTTAACTTGCTGTAAGTGTCAGTAAAAAGCATTTTGTTCTTTGTAGTGCAATGCAAAATTTAACAAATGTCCAAACACAACTACTTAACACAGCTAACAACTTTTCTCCAGTAAGTGTTGACTCCAGTGTCTGTAGCTGCTTAAACAGATCAATGTTCTGGTATCAGACCACAGTAATATGTGCTATTACAGAATAGACATTGCAAATGATGCTGAGATGAGATATTTAAAAATTCATTAACATGCTCGCCTACTTGGCAATGGCAGCACATTCCCTTTTAATATTAGTTTAACAAATGTGTGTATTCATGGTGATCTGATATTACGCTGTCAATCAAAGCTGCAGCCCATATCGTCAACACGGCACATATATCTCAGCTGGTGGCTCAGTGTTGCCGGCTTGGAACAAATCTGGCCAAGGTGCTTTTCCACTGACACTTTTCTAATAATACTCTGAACAATACAGTTAAATTATCTTCACACGCATTCGGTTCCAGTTGTGTAACCACCGTTTAATACTGAGACGTTTAAGCTGCCAACTCGGCAAGAAATTGCGTCATCATTCATGATCATTACACATCTTAAAACGATCAAAACCAGTCTCAGGTTGAGAAAGAGAATGAGGTGAATTTACACCTGGCTTCTTTGTAGCCGATGACTGACTGCTGCATGGAGCATTTGTGATTATTTGGGGATTAGTACTGCTTCCCAAAAAAGACGATTCAGTCCTCACCCATGTAGATTATGTGTTCCATAATGGGTGGGGTGTATCTCTGTAAGGCAGTGATGGGTCTGCTACTGCACTGATTAAGGATGCTCTGCGTCGAGGGGTAATCACAGGTGTACAGAAACCCACCAAACTAGACTCAGTAGAGTGCAAAGCTCCACCAAGGTCCAACAGTCCTGTGATGAAACCACGGTTAAACTCACTAAATACGGATTATTATTTGGGTCTTCACTAAATAGCTTAGGCTCGTAAATATCAGTCCCCCATATATCCGTGTTTGCTTTTGTTTTTTTATCAGGAAAATATGGAAGAATCCCCGTTCCTCGAAAAATCCCCACCCCTAATCTGGATCTGCACCAGAATGTAATGGGTTCTTCCTTGGATCATGCTCCACGCTTCCACGAGATTTCATAGGAATTGTTTTGAGTAGTTTTTGCGTAATCCTGCTAACTATCAAATAAAGATATACAGATGAAGACCTAATCTCCTTTTGGCATAGATATATATATGTAAATATCACATATACAAGCATGACATGAAAACATGCCAAATCCTTGTGTTTACAGGTTTCTCAAATATGAGGGTTTGCCTTTTAAACATTTGTGATGTTTTACAGTCCACTCATTCCACTGAGAAAATAACAGATTATTGATAATGGAAATGATCATTAGTTGCAGAAGTACTTGGTTTTGTAATGTCAGTGGAGGTCGGTAATGCAAATTTTAGATCTCACTCACTTATCTGCTTATTGTCATGGCTCTCACAGAGCTATACAGACTTGTGGCAACAGAATGGCAATCATTTGAGTGTGCAGTATTCTGGCTCAGTTAAACCACTAAGAACAATGTATTACGATTGCTCCACAGATATAAAAAAAAAAACTACATTGCAGGTTGTTTGATAAAACCTAGGTTACGAACCCAAAGCTGATCTACTGACCCAAACCCTGGCTGCGCCTGAATCAGTCCTAAATCATTTTGTGAATATTTAGAAAAGACATAGGAGCTGATTTATCAATATCAGATTCCTAAAGTGTCCATAGTGTAGAAACTGAAGTGTTGATCCACCCCTGAGAAGGAAAATTAGTTTTTAAGGATCAAAAGTGCTTCATTGCTGCCAAGAAAGACAGAGAGAGAAAAAAGAATAATAGTAGTCATGGATTATTAACGTTTAGCTTTAAATCGTTTGTGGGCTATGCGTAATTTATATAATTGTGATATACTGCCATATTGATTTTGATTTTTAATCAAAATGTTTTCATGTCTGTTAAACAGGTAACAGGACAAGTCCTTCAGATTTCCACAAGCTCTGTGACATGTAAAATGGGAATGACAAGGTGATACAAGAAGCTACCTTCAAGATACAGATTTTAATACCGATACGTTATATGGAAAGTGGCCATCAGGAAGTGACCACCACTATGTCTAGTGTATTAAATCTCACTCGTCATTGTAAAAGATGTTTAGATTAAAAAAAGACTCAACACCCTTTTCGAGATTGTGTTCCAAACAAGTGTCATATGTTACAGAATCTAATCACTGTTAGTCAACACTAAGAAGAGCACAGTGCACTTCCTCAACACAGTGACAGGAAGCACAGGCCACTTTACAGACAAAACCATGTTGCTCTTACTTTGGGCTGTGCCCCAGTAACAGTCGCAGAGATGTCATGTCTCCCTTGGCAGCAGCATAGTGAACAGGTATGGCGCCCGTGTCGGTGGAGGCCCCGGGGTCCACCTCACAACTCTTCAGCAGCCAATCAGTGATCTCATTGTGACTGAAGCGAGATGCAAGATGGAGAACAGTGGCCCCGGAGCTGTCCTTGTCCTATAAAGCAACAGAAAGATTTACTGAAACAAGTTAATACACAAACATACAAATGTTTACAAGCAAAAGCTGATGGAAGTTGGTAAATGTGTTAGGAACCTGCACAACTTACAAAGGTATATATTTAAGCAAGTGTGTAAGTCTGTACTTAGCTTGTGTACAATAACACCTTGTTTGTGCACATAACACACGCGTCCACACATACACACACAAACCACATTCTTGATTGGAAACTTAGGTTTTCAAGTTGGACTGTATAAACCGTGTCAAAGGTACACTCTGGCCTCTGGTCTGGATTGGGACTTTACCCTGCTGACTGGGTGTGGAGCCCTGACAGATTTAAAGTGGCAATGACTACAGCTGTGGAAACTAAAGTGCCAGAGATCAAGTCTTAACCAAACCTGGACCTTTAAGCAAAAATATCTTTAAAAGCATTTGCATGTGTATGAACCCTGGAGTCTTATCAAATGATCTAGGGGGCGGTGTGGCCAAGGGGGTAGAGCGCACGTTCTTCAACATGAAGGTTGCTGGTTCAAACCCCACTCTTCCCCATCGTCATGCCGAAGTGTCCTTGGCAAAATACTGAACCCCTAAGTGGCCCCTCATAAATGTTGAGTGTACTGAAAATGTAAGTCGCTTTGGACAAAAGCGTCAGCTAAATGACATGTAATCTAAAGCTGCAGTCTGAGGCCGAAGAATGGAACACATGAACATTCAAATCAGACAGAATTGGCATCAGAGCGCCGAAACATAATAGTGAAAAGTGGAAGCTACAGTATGTAAATGGCACTGCGAGCGGTAATTGATAGGTTTTACTAAATGTCAGCCAAGTATCTTATCAGTTAGTTGTTGGTGTGGGGGGGGGGCTCTGTCAAGCAGTCCTCAACAGTAATGGAGACAGTAAGTAGATGACGGAGCTCTTATTACTCTTTGTTTTAAATTTAGAATCATAGATGACTACAGGTCAGATCCAGTGCCGGACCAGCTCAGGTGCGGTGCCTCTGTGCCTTGTGTGTTGGTCTAAATTGATTTTTGAAGAAGAGGAGGCATAATAAGCATCAGTGTCGTGGCTTAGCACTGCTGCCTCAGAACCAGCACAGTCTGAGGGATGAATCTGACCTAACTGGCTGGGTGCGTGGTGTCTAAATGCCTTCATGGGTTTCCTCACTTAGTCACAAAGGTGAAAATGTTAAGTTGCCACAGAGGTTACTTTTTTCAGGATACGCATACAGCATAACTTGTATAGCGTAAGCAGACATTGAAAATGGCCGACTGAGATGGATCTGTTATTCTAAAGAAAAACAAAATTTTGTGCAAAAAGAAAAGTTTTGGTCACAACAGACTATAATGGTTGTTTAATAATAATAAGCTTTAATCATTAAGCACCTTTCAGAACAGGAGTGCTTTAAAAGGGAAAAGTTGAAAGCAAACAATAAGAAACTATTTATAAGCTATCTTGAAGATCACTTTATAAGTGATGGTTATTGCACACACTGTGTTACATACATGAAAATATTATTTGGCTGACAATAAACTAAAACTGTACTTCAGCTTCTCCTGAGACTCCAAAGTGCGTGCTGCATTCCTGCCCTGGTTTGAAAACGTTGCATCTCACTACCAGCAGCCACATGGAAGTGAGGTAATTGTTAAGGTCTCTCAGATTTGCAAATCCAGTTTTGCATATGCTTCATTACCATGGTAACATGAGGCAGTGTAGATTTGCCATTGCCAGTATTTGCCAAATTGGATGAAAACTTATCTTTTGTTAGAATCAGACCAATAACTTATCACAAGTTAAAGATAAATGGATTCTGGTTTTAGAGAACTATTGTGAAGCGTCATGAGGTTTAAAGTTATTTATTGCCAACTGCCTCAATAAACAGAGACAAAAAGACTGTGTGTGTAACATAAGATTTAGCCAGTACACAATTAAAGGTTGACTGTGATGTAACTCATCACTATGAGAAAAAGATATGAGTGAATCTGCCATTTGGATTGTTAGGGTTCATTGTGTGATGATGATCCAAATATTGCATCAGGACCTTTTTACGTCCAAATTGGAATCTCTGTTAGGGAAATACCTGTAGGTTATATTTGAAACATGACAATACAATGACATTAATGAGAATATGCCCCAGAACCACTGAACCCCATTTGGACCTGTCGAGCCCCACATGGGTTCACCTGGAGAGGAACTGGCTGGAGGAAGGTTAGACACGCAGGCCTCAAATGGCAGCCAGGTCAGAGGAAACAGAGCAGGAGGCTTCTGTCTGCCACACTTCAACGCTCACTCACCTCTGGACGACATCCACCCTGGGTCAGCAGCCACTGCAAGCAGACCAGGTTGCCCGTGGCTGCTGCGTCATGAGCCGGGCTCGCCCCGTTGCTGGCCAGGCAGTTTCCCGGCAGCCCTGCCTCCTCCACCAGGTACCGCAGGCAGGCGAGTTTCCCGGCCCGGGCTGCGTGGTGGACCGGTGAAGCCCCCAGCACATCCTTCACGTCGCCGTTCAGCGCTTTGGCCGCGAGCTGCGCTTTGAGAGCCTGCACGTCGCCCTGCCTGGCGGCGAGCAGCGCCCGGTCCCCCTCCAGCACCATGGCGGTGTGCACCACTCCTCCCTTCTGCTCAGCGAGGGTCGGTCCCGGTCTGCTTCACCGCGTTGATGTGATCAGCATCGTACTCACTGGGTTGTAGTTGATTTCCAGTCTGGAAACTTCGAGGGGAAGCTCAATTATCGGCCCGCATCCTTCCAGAGCCAAATGCGCAAAGCAAGATCAGATTCCATTCAAGAGCTGCAGCGTTTAAACAAATGACACGTGTTTTTTCACATGTTGAAGTAAAGCTCAGCTCACTCCTATTTCTCTCTGTGATACACTAACCTGTTGTCTACGTTTGTAACGGACGATGTGGGTCAGTAATCCGCTTCTTGTCTATTTGACGCCCGCAGGATTCTGAACACCTGTTGCTCTGTGTTCCACTATAGCGCCCTTTTTAAATAAAACTGGTTTGTTTACCCCGTTTGTTTCCGGATAACAGTTTACGATCAGGAGAATATTCCGCAGTGTTTTTCTTCTTCTAGCAGATGGCGACATGGGACTGAGCACCTGCTAAATAATCCATCAGGGGGAGGATCGCTGAGCCGGGTACAGGTTGTTGCTCTCTGAGAAATCGGCTCAGAAGTTAAAGGCGCAGTGCGACGACTTAAAACTGAGAATATACACAAGTTACACAACTGTGGTGGTGGGCGACAAGTCAATTAGACCAACGGCTGAATACTCATTTGGCAATTAACCTTTTAAACCCACGTCCGGTCTGGTTTGTCTGCAGGCTTCCTGGCATTAATTATATATGTCCATGCAAGCAGCATTATGTTTGCAGCCTGTATAGTTCCACCTGGTGGTCTATCGTAAAACGGTTACCTTAAATCTATTTAGCATGAGTTTTCCCCCCAGTTTATTATGATGCATCTGAGCTGCCCTGCATTGTAGCTACAAACAATCACTATTATATATTAATGCTGAGCCAGTGTGTTACAATAAATTGAAAGTTTATAATAGGTTATTTCAAATTCTGATGTTTTGCTATTTGTAATTTTACATTTTGATGTTCGCCATTACACGTGGCATCTATTGCACTTCTGTCCGTCCTTGGAGCGTTACTGTCACATGTGGCCCTCTCTCTGAGGTTTCTACCTTCTTTTTACCTCTGTTTCGTTTTTCCTTACTCTTGTTTAAGGGTTAAGGACAGAGGATGTCACACCATGTTAAAGCCCTATTAGAAAAAATTGTGATTTGTGAATATGGGCAATACAAATAACATTTGATTGATTGATGATAAACCACTTCACTTAATTACAGTGTCAATACTGGATAACAACAAGAGCTAGTTCTGTGTGTCATTGATAATGAAAATGACAGATTACAAGTGCAAGTTTATATAATGATTAGTGTTGAGAATAGCATACTCAATTAGTTTTAATAAGAGTAATACGTACTTCCATTTGACTTTATTTATCCTTATAGCTCTACTTCTCAGATGGAAATGGAATAAGTATAATTGTACGTTTTATATTTGACAACTATAGTAGACCTACTGCAGATTAACCATCGATATCCAATAGAAATATTAGCTTTTAAATGAGTTTTAGGTGTGTAACAACCATAAAGTACCACGAATTAACCACAGTAATCGCTGCTTGCACGTTAAAGCATATTGACCTAACAGACTCATAATACCACTACTCTGAGTGGGGCTGATTTGCATTATGAATACTTTGCTCTGGATTTGTGGGTTATAGTTTGAGGAAAGTATTGGTTCTTTCCAGCATTGTGTGTCTGTGTTTGTGGAGAAAGTACAAACCTTAACAACGAGTCAGTAACACTGTTCCTGTCTGTTTAAAACACAGGGAGGCATCATCATATTCCCCTATGATGAACCTGACGTTGTGGAGAACTGTAATACTTTGAACCACCAAACGGTGGCAGAAAAGGTTCATATTCTGCAAGGTAGCTCTACCTGCAGAGGTGTGCAGGTGTCAGGTTATAGTCGCTTTGTATTGGCCTCTTTAAATCACAGTTTAAACTGTCGCACACGCGTCAGCACATTAAGTATTTGATCAACGACCATCATGATTTATTTGTATTATTGTTGCCTATTTCCAATGCTCCTATAAATCTTATATGGGCTGACCTTGAAATAGGAGTTGTTTTTTTTAATTCAAACCAGTACACTTGTATTGGCCTTTATTATAGGCCAATACCAATTTTTTACATATTTGATATTTTCATGTTATAATGTGAGACCTGATATAACAGTAATAAAAAGGCTTATTAAGATCCTCACAGCAGTTTCGGCATGTTGTGCCTCTTTCACTGTCGGATTAGGTTGATTGATTTTTTCGCTCAGAGCCTCGTGTGTGTGTGTGAATGTGTGTGTGTGTGTGGAGTGTGTGTGTGTGCTGCGGAGCGGGGGCTGGGGCTGGAGGGTCGAGGTGGTAGTGGGGGGGGGGGGGGTTAAGTGCGAGTCTCGTGCTCGACGCGTGCCACCTCGGCCCATCTGTTGCAAAGGTCCAACTGTCATAGACACCGTGGGGGATTACCACGAGCATTCTTGACTAATAATGGTACAATTCCCCAAAGGAAATGGACAATAAGTACTCTGTGACACGAGTTAAGGGACTCTGTCAATACCTTTATATACCTTCACAGGAGTTGTAGAAGGCCTATACACCGCCTTTATAAGCTCATTTATTATTATTATTATTATTATTATTATTATTATTATTATTATTATTATTATTATCATTATTATCATTATTATTATTACTAGTAGCAGTAGTAGTAGTAGTATTAGTATTATTAGTATTATTATAATAAAACAATAACGTTTCAGCTTATAGATGCTGAATTTTACTTTTACTTGAGTTTATAAATTGGTATAAATTGGTGTGTATACATATATGGATATATACAGTGTATGTCTCCCATCTTATATCTAGTATATATCCCATTATATATTTGTTTGAATAATCATTGTGATTTTTCGTTTAGGACAAATCTAGGCTACACCCACAGTTTAAATTCCTAACGGCACATTGACAATAGGCTACACTAAGTCAAAAATTTGTATAGACTAGCGTTTATTCTACATAATTGCACTGTATTTTTCAATGCATGCTTATGGGTCCATATTGGCCTGCTGCTTATTGAGGTCCCGGCATAAAACGCCGCCTACAGCAGGCATGTTGTGTGCAGCTGCAGCAGCATCTCTGTACAATAAAGGCTCTAACACAGGGTTTAATCATGTGGAGGTGAACCGGACTCTTTCCCAGGCTTCTTCAAAGAAGCTCCCATAACTTGAAGCAATGAGAAAAGCTAAATCCCCATTCAAGTGGAAAAGGGGCTGCCAACGGTTCTTCCACGGTGCCTGGGAAAGCTGGGATTCTTCGTGCACGCGTCAGACGTGCGACAGTTATTCAAATTGGGCTCAGCCATTCAGCGCGTGGGCCCCATCTATTGTATGGTCACATCTGCTGCTGAGCGGGAACATTCAAATGAGGACACATCTATCCTCTGCTCAAGTTTATGCTGCTTATTTAACCTGCAGCAAACTGCATGGTGTGTTAGAGACCCGGTGTGACCCGCAACCACATTCAATAGCACTGGAATACAAACAGGAGAAGTCCCCAATAACCCTGCAGGCTTTAGAATATATCATTTAGCAGTGTGCGTCTGTAAACACTGCAGCCCCTGCTTCATTTAATAATAATAACAACAATAATTTTAATAACAATTTTAATAATAACACTCCTAATAGTAAATAAAGATATAATAAAAACATATTTCAGTATTTATTGTAAGGTTTTTAGTTATAGAGCAGTTCCTCGCATCATGTGTCTGCAACGGCTCAGCTGGTTGGCGCGTGCCTTACAGTAATTGCTTTCGCTTGACTAAACCTGGACGCGTGCAAGGAAGAGATTGTCATCCTATGTGGAACCAGAGAGAAACACGTCTGCACCTTCATGTTTAATATTCAATACGAACAACACACCAGCTTCACTTGAAACAATTCATAATCGTTTTTAATATTGTAAAAAAGACACCAGGCATCGTTAACTTTATTAAAATGCTGAAAGAAGACAAACACACAAAGAGAGACATTTCTTTATTCATCTAACTGCACCCTGCTATCCTCTGTCTTTCTGTCTTTCTGTCTTTCTGTCTTTCTGTCTGTCTGTCTTTCTGTCTTTCTGTCTTTCTGTCTATCTTTCTGTTTCTCTTTCTTTCATTATTTCGTTCGTTCATTCTTTCTTTCATACTTTCTGCGTTTCTGTCTTTCTGTCTTTCTGTCTTTCTGTCTTTCTGTCTTTCTGTCTTTCTATCTTTCTGTCTTTCTGTCTTTATTTTTTCATTCTTTCGTTCGTTCATTCTTTCTTTCTTTCTTTCTTTCATACTTTCTTTCTTTCTTTCTTTCTTATTTTCTTTAGCATTAAACAGATTCATTCAACATTTAAACTTAAACAGACACTGACTCTTATACATTTTGCCAACATTGCTTTAGACATAGGACGATTAAACTGGATTACATTAAGGCAAAGCATTTCAAGAATTAGTGTTATATGCAATAAACAAATACTGCAGATGTATTACATCAAAACATCTGGCCCTGGTTGCAAGGACTTTACTCTCACAGACGTCTACTATGCCGATGAATAAGGCACAAGGATTACAAGCCTTTTGTAGAAATTTTATGTGCAACTGATTCTACTTCTCAAATTTTGTAATAAATGGTGGTTTTCTGCCCTATAAAGATCAAATTCCTATAGCACATTGATTGTAAATTCCATTTGATTTCTGTTCATGAGCATATTCAGTATGTCGTTTTTGAATTGCCTATGTTTTTATCATGCTATTAGAACAAATTTAATAAACACATTGTAATAACTGAGCATAGGCTAACCAAATCTTAGTTTTAAGGCGGACTTAAATATATTATATATATATTTTTATGGTGGATTTTATAGTTACACAGTGTCTAGCATTTGAAAGAAATTCAATCATTATAATAACCAAAGCATGAAAAAGCCGAAACTGCAAGTGACGAATACAGTCATTTCTATCGTGTTATCCTAAAGTTCACCTTGATTCTTCTGTCTTCTCCTTGAGACATCGGGGGGACGTCTCGTGTCAGCGCGCAGCCGCAGTGTCTCTACCACAGCGAGCCAGACATCCGTGAGCTGCAGTGAGAATTTCCCTGGTCAGACTTTCTCACACTCAGGCTCATTAGCTGCAGACAGAGACAGGACGACAGATTTGACGAGACAGGCCTTTCAACAAAGCAGCGTTTACAGTGAGAAGTCAAAAAAGCTGAAGACCACATGGTGCCAGACACTGGGCCAAACTGGACTTTACATTGCTTCTCTGCGTTTCAGATTATTGTATTTTACTGTAGTAACGACTGCACAACAAGGTACGAAGTATAAGGAATATATAGAAACAGATATTTATATGTTTAGTAAACTGATTATATACACATTTCACTATCATATAATCTCATCCAAACTTTAACGTGTTACAATCAAAACAACTGTGGTTTTATAAGTAATTTTCCATTTGTTGGGAAATTGCCATTTGTCAACCTCAGAAAACATTACATGAAATAACTGGCACACATATTTCATAAGCCATGAGCATTTGTCATAGCAGAATAAAAGAATAACAAGTTTAGATTAATGAGATAGAATTAGGCTTAATTATATATTAATAATAACAACAACAATAATCATCATCATCATCATCCTCCTAATAATCCTATAACTATTATTATAATAATATAGAACGCCTACCCAGTCATGGCCGCTCCTCTCCTCACCATTGAAAGCCACCGGCTCGCTGCCTGCTTGCAGGTGGCTGCTGCGGGTTGAAGGGTTGCTGCAGTTGTATTCAGCGCCCTTTTGCTCCACGAGGTTTGAGACTCAATGACAGGGACGCGTGGACTTTGTGGGCGGAGATATTGTACATGTGACCACGCCCTCTCATGGTCTGGATCTGAGGGACAGTAACATGTAATCATGTAACAGCAAAGAGAACAATATATTTGGATTTGTAGGCTTTATGATTTTAATTATATATGGCTAGAGAAGTTATTTTTCTTGCTTTTCAGTTCATTTTTAATCGGTGGATTAAAATATAAGAGATTGGATAAGATGAAACTTTATTGATCCCACATGTTACGCCAGCAGATTGTAAGAAATGTGAAAATAAGAGAATAAAAAAAAGGCCAATGAATAACAATTTGTATAAATTGAATACAAACAATGAGAATATGTACATAATAACCACATTTAACTAATTAAAGAGTATATCTATGCTACAGTCCCACAGCACGAGTAGCTGCATCTGAAGATGAACAATGTAACTGCTTATTTGTTACTTTTTTAATTTATAGTTTATTATAAAGGATCCATTTCTCGTTAAAATGTTCCAAAGAATCCCAAAGAGGCAGAGGTGTTCTCAGCAACAGGGAATAGTCATCATCTTGATTGACTCGTGATCCCTTTATTCATATTCGTTTGTAAGGAAATATGATATAGTTCAAATAAGATAAACCTTTGTTAGTCCCACAATGGGGAGATATGAATGTGAGCACTTACAGTACTAAAAATGGGAGTTTGTGAAGTATAAAATACACTTACATTGAAGGAGCACACTTGTTGTGGATGTTTTCTTCTGAACATTGCTGCAATACAGCATGTCTTACTATGAATGTGTTTCCCTGATTATCCTCCCCCCTGCTCCTTAATTTCCCCCCGGACAACTCTTAATGGTCCCAGTGTCTGTGTAAGTTCAAAATAATTCATCGGAGCAGCGAAGCCATCTGCTGCCTTTGTTATCCTGGCTCGTGCTGTTCTCGTGCCCCTGATATGGCCGCACAATGGGTCCAGCTCCCATCAGAAATCCAATATTCAAAAAACCCGCCAACAAGCCGGCGTGTCCCCATCCATCCCCACCCCTGTAGACGGGGCCGCTCCTTAATCCCCTGTCAAATGCTGCAGCGTTTAGTGGACGATGGTGGAATAGACCACACTTCATTTTTTCAAGTTGAAGGCAGTGTGTGTTTGAAATTTGAATGTTTTTTTTTATATAAAAAAAATATAGTGTTTGTGTTAGTGTCAGTGTTTGTGGAGTGCATGGCGAGGATGCACTCCACAGCCGTGGATGAGGAAAGTCTGTCACAGCTGGCTTCCGCACAGCTATTGGTGGAGACGCCTTCTTTTTTGCGTCGCTTTGAATTTTACCTTTGTCAACTTCACGTTGAACAAAAACAAACGTGCGGCACCAGATGTGCAGCTCGTACAGCGCTTGGCTTTTGGCTTGGTTATTTGGATATTCAAATCCTGTCTGAGCCATTCACCCTCCGGTTTATAATGTACATTGCGCAGAAGCACTTCTCCGCCTCGGAAAAGGACGCCTGCAAGCTTGATGCTGGGCACAGCTAAAGTCCAGGCGTCTTTTTTCAATATGGAACAATTGACCACGCATGTGATAAAAACAAGACTTCATGATTCTTAAAACCTGGATCCAATAAACCCTATTTTACAGGATTTCTATGCGAATTTAAAGAAAACACACCACCTCTACAATTTATAGAAACTAAAATGTGAAAAAAAACTGTCCAATGAATAAAGGAACTGTTTCCCCTTTTTGTATTTTCTCTCCTTCATATTAATTTGATTGTACATTTTCGACGTTATGTACCGTTTAGTCTTGTTCTAGCCTAATTGATAATTATGTATTTCCACGGCTGTTTATTTAACTGTTCTGTCACTTTATCTGGGTGTTTTTCTGTATTAAGCACATATCTGCAATATTAATATACACACACGTTTATAAATATAAAGTTCTTAAAAAGCCCTAGATAAATAAAGCCTCTCTGAAGCCATTCCAGTTCGCATTTGTTTGGTTTGACATATCTGATCTCTCACAGATCAAAAATATGTACTCCAAATTATAGACAACATTTATACTTAATACTTAATCATTAATTTGTATATTATTTAGTATTTGGGTGTGTTTTAAGGGATATTTATTTAAAGAGTGAGTGGTGGTCAGTGTCGATGCGTTATGAAGCGCACAGCTGACAGTTTCCATAGTTGATCCAGGAGATATTTTCTACAATCGTTTGTTTAATAGCTGAGGGGAGTTTTATTCACCAATCACTATAATTTACCAGCTTCCTTTGTTATCGTCTTATGGAGCACGTGACCTGCGAGGATGCTGATGCAGACTCCGAGTTATAGAATCAGTGACGTCAACAGGAGCTCATGCAGGAGGACAGAATAAGTTTGGGATTTGGTCAGTGCTTTACGCGGCAGATGCTTCGTGAAAATGGCGTTGTTTTAGGCGTGGGAAGCTTCATGGCAAATTTTGATAGGTCTTCAGGTTGCATCGTCACAGGGAGAACTAATGCAAAGTCACATGAGAGCTTCACCATCGCGAACAAAGAGAGCAAAAAACAGCCACGTGGACACGTTTACCAAATATATTCTAGTACATTATTCTTGTATCTATATATTCTTTTTATTTTATGTATATATTTATTGTCCTTTTATTCGTATAAGGGGAAGTTTTAATTAGTTATTTACCCTCTTTCACATTGTTACTTTCTATATACAGGCATTTTGGTTTTCAAGTGAGGATATTTTGATAAAATATGATCCCAGTTAAACCTGAGCCATCCTTAACATTACACTGTGGACAGATTTACAAATGGAAACAGGATATTACACTCCTGGCATCTGGCTAAAACGAATGCATTCTATTATTCAACAGGGCTGTAATGAATCATATACCCTCATGAATGTTTTACTGTCTAGTTTGTCTCGAAACGGTTTTTGGAGAGCTGTTGAAAAGAATTATTATAAGTTAACTTATTATGTTATAACTGTTTCAGGACTGTATCAGATTGTATTAGCTTTATCAAATAAAAATATGATGTAAAGTTTCAACAAAATTGGTAATTGATTGAGGGGAGACCAAAAGCATCTGTACACTAAGATCCAGGCGAATATAATTTTAATTTTAATAAACAGATTCAAAATGCCTTTACGAAGGTCTGTACCCCAAAGCTCTCGCATTAAAAAGATATCAGCAATGACCAAAGTCAGATTCTTCAAGTGAGAATGTGACTTTTTTTTTAAAGATGGACCAGTCTCATCGTCTGTCATGGCGGTGGAGGATTCATTCATTCGAGCTGGGTGATAGTTAATTCCTCTTAAAGTAAAATCCAATTTAAATCCATATCACTCTTGAGTTTTGGTGAAGTAATGTGTTACATTGGGCATCTGATCAACGAAAAAAAAAGGGCGTCCATTCCCCACATCCTTTTTTTTATATTGATCCTTGGTCCTTGTTAGAGAAACCCAGACCAACATGACATGTAGTCTCTGGTCAGAATAAAGCACAACAGCTTTCTCCTTTCACCTCTCACACTTCTATCTCATTCTTCAGCACTAAATGAACACAGGTCTCCTCCCAAAGCAAATGCACATGGAGCTGAGGTATCATCCCACTCATGACTCCTCTTGATGATGGAGGAAAATTACGCAAGAGCAAGGAGTGCATGCACTTACACTATAATATCTGAAATTCCTTCTGAAATCCTGCTCTTGAATGTTTCTTTTCTCATGGTCCAACCAGGAAGTTTTACAGCTTTGGGAGCTGCTCTTCACCTCAAAGATGACATGCTTAAAAAACAACTTGGTAACATTAGATTACATTGTTTTATTCATCAGTCTGAGTAGAGCCAAAAATTCATGTTCATGAGAAAATAACTCAATCTTGAAACTCAATGTCCACCTACTTACTTTTTTGGAGCCTTCATCAAAATCGAATGCCCCTGATCATGCTGATCAAACTAGAAACTCACTCATCGGGAAGGTCATCCACTCAGTAAGTGATAAAACATCAGAGTTGGATATAGAAATTAAAGGGAAATAAGTAGTAAAGTAAATATATTTTCTCCATTCTCTCTGTTGTTGCTTGTGTCAAAAACCAACAGTGCAACTGTTTTTTAAGTAGCATTACTCTGTGCTTTTGAAATGAGCCATAGAAAAGGCTATTGTCAGAATTGCACAGCCTGTGAATCTTTGCCGCGGATTCAGATAAACAAACTGTGAGTAGAGAGATTCACACTTAAAACAACTTAATAAACTTTAATATCAACAGTCTGAATTAGTTGATCAATGTTTGTGTGGACTGATGGAGTTAGGAAGCAAATATAATCCCTCTAATAATTGAATTATGAGGTAACTTGTGCGATAGCCTTTCAGAAAACCATCAGTCCTGCAAACAGACAGACATCAGTGCACAATTAACATTAACAATGGAAGTTATCAGGTGAAAAGGGGGCTGCTGAGCCGTTCAATGATAATACATTGAGCTGAATCAGGTACTTTGCAGTGGATAGAGCTTTGAAGATCAAACTGGTGTAAACACAGAAACATTAGTCAATCATCAAATCAATCAAATTTGAATTGTATAGCCCATGTAGTCACAAATCACAATTTGTCTGATAGGGCTTAACAAGGTGTGACTTCCTCTGTCCTTAACTCACAACAAGAGTAAGGAAGAAATTCAGGAGGGAAACAGTCTCACAGAGAGCTACAGGTGAGGGATCCCTCTCCAAGGACGGACAGATGTGCCATAGATGCTGCGTCTAATTGAGAACATCAACAAAATGAAGGGTTATTGTCAGTAATGGTAGAATATTTGAGTAGGCATATTGTATATCAAGCAGTCTTGTTGTGATCATAGTCCATGATCAGCTGCTACCACAATCAGGATTAGTGTGTTTGAAAGGCTACAAAATCGTGTGTTCCAGTCTTTTTTCTTTTGTAAACTTACCAAAATCAGTTACATCATACACACAGAGATTATTAGGATCAATAGAATATGTCAGTGCATGTAGGAAGGACCATGATCCCAAACATGTTGGTATGGCTGTGTTTCTGTTTTCTCACGGTTGACTATAGCTATTCATTTTCCTATGCTGCTTGTTCTACCGAAGACTCTTATGTGTGTATTTAATCCCGTGTTCACCATGAGGCTCCGGAGGTATAGTGAGTTGTCCACTGACCAGGGGGTCAGCGGCTCCTTGATATATGGGTACAGTCCACTTCAGGCAATGATGCTTCACTTCAATGGATATGAGCCTATAGTGGCCCACTTTACAATAGCAAATATGGCCCACATATCCCCCCAAAAATGTGAGCCTTTTTTGGCAAACATGTGGTGCTCTAGAAAAAGGGGGTAATCTGGATGAAAACCTGAGTGGCCCATGTGGTAAATGATGAATATGGCCCAAATAGCACAGAACAATTTTGCCCCACCTTTAGCACCTTAGGTGAAAGTGCGGTATTGCTATGGCTTACGTCTATGTTCTTTGTCTATGGCATTGTGTTAGTGAAGGCCAAATCTGGGCCAAAACAACTTTGCAAATGGGTTCGATCCCAATTTCACCTATTCCACATGCTTGGTCCTTGGACAATATACTCACCCCAAAATCGCCCCTGATGGCTGTGCTGCTGGTGTGTGATTGAGGTGTGATAAAGTAAGTGTTGCAGAGAGATTCACTGTATGAATGTGTTTGTGGCAAAACCTGTATTGTAAAGAAAAGCACTGTGAGTGTTCATAGAGATTAGAAAAGCACACTATAAATACAGTCCATTTATAGAAGCATTTCTGCAGACTTGAGACTTGTGTTGGTTCTTCTCCTTGATTCATTCTGAAACTATGCATTTTTCCGTAAAATACCTCAGGGTATTTAAGGGATAGTTCACAGAAAAATGGAAATTTACTCACTATCTACTCACCACCATGCTGATGGAGGGGTGAGTGAAGTGTTTGAGTCCACAAAACCCTTTTGGAGTTTCAGGGTTAAACAGGGTTGCAGCAATTGGCTAGTGATGCTACCACGCACCCGACAGGTACCCTTGGGCGAGAGCTTGTGCAGTGTGTGTGTGCGAACATACAACATTTTGATTTGGCTGCAAAAGTGTTTACCTCTGAAACTCCAGAAGCGTTTTGTGGAGTCAAACAGTTCACTCATTTTCTGTGGAGCTATCCCTTGGACTTGCACATGTGCTCCTGCTGTGCAAATTGTTTTTTGTTTGCATTTTCAAGTCAAACTGGCTTTCAAACAGAAATTTCAATATGAATATTTCTTGAAAATATAATTTTGAACTCTTTTCTGAAATCAGTCATCAGAACCAATCACTGAGTACTCTGACTATTAATCATATTATTGTGTTGCAGCTCTTTTCAATAGAAAAAAGCTTTCACATTAAGCTTCACTAAGAATTCACCCTAATTGAAATTAAAAAAGCTATAACATATTGAGCTATATCCAGAATTGAATATGCATATACTGATAACACATTTCCAATGTTTATAGACCCAACTGAGAAATATAAATAATGGTTTTTGATGTATAACTTGGTTCAAGGGGAACAGAAGGATGCTTCCATTTACAAGATATTTGATTAAAAACCTGGCAGTTAAATAATTTATCATAATGATAATAATAATAATAAAAAGGTTTAACGAGTTACATGTAAGATGAAATGATTGCAAAGTGGGAAGAAAAAGATTTACAATCATGTTCAGTCTGAACCACGTGCAGCATTGGGACAAACACCAGCCTGCAGTGCATTGTACAGATGCTTCAGAGTCATTCTTTTAATGTTGGCGTAGATTTTGGCTTGGGATGCCAGACATCCTTTGAGCAGCAGTCGCGATTTGGAGTCTGGAAAAACACAGAGGTCTGACATCCTCCGTGTCGCCGTGGTGACGACGATCATCTTCAGCGAGGTAGACTCCGGTGACGCTTTTGTTTTCACGGCTCAATAAACCCGCGCAACCCCCATCTGCCTGGTCATGTTGGCTCGTGTCAGTCTCATGCCGGTTTTACGCACAAATTATCTCTCCCCCACTGTAATTTTACCTCAAACTCATTCAAATGTAGAATGTGTTTTGGGGAATATACACTTTTCACATTTTGATCAAGATTATAAGATACCCTTGGACAAAATAGATGTGTTGGTTTAATGTTCCTAATAATCAGCCACATTAATGATATATAAATATCTTTACAAGTTGTCTACATCAAACTTGAATCTTATTGTTAGATTCTGAGTTCAACAACCTGTGGTTTAACCATAAGAAACAAAGACACTCATCATATCTCTTTCCCCGTACAGTCGCTGTAAAATTCTCGGTGATTTCCACTTTCTGTACGTCCTTCAACAAAGGATCCCTGTGCTCTCAGCTTGCACAGATGGATACCGACGCTGAAACCATGCAGGACAAAAAGGCTCCTAACCGAAGCCTCTCTTGAGCTTTTTTTTCCCGTCCCATATCACAGGGTCCGTCCCCAGACTGGACTTGATGGCAGTTGTGTTGAGAGGCCCCATGGGGCAGGACGCGTGCGAAACCGTGCATCTATAATGCCTGGAAAAAAAAAACTGGGTGGAAAACCCCTCAAATTACCGCGGGGCAGCTTGCAGCCGAAGAGCAGTGTCTTTTCTTTTAAACCAAAATGATATAAGAGCTTCTTGAGCGGCACATCTGTTTATGAATGTAAATAAAAGTGACATTCACAAAGAAGTAAAATAGAAGCACTTCAACGAACAGTTCTGCGCGTAAAATTGCTGCGTAAAGACAGTATTTCGCATAGATGTATTGTTCATGATATTGAGAACAAAAGATCTGTAAATCGATATGATTGAAATAAATTAAAGGATCTATAACATTCAGCTTCAACATCAGTTTACATATGAACGATATTAAATAGATTGTGTTCTTATAGTCGGCTTTTTTCCTTGTGAACCTCATAGGGTTTACTTATATTGTTATAGGCCTACTGCTGTGCTTACAACAGGGCCATTGTGTTAATGCACCGTGACCCAAGCCAAACTCCCTCCAAAAAAAAAAGAAGCGTTGTAGAACAGTGATGGTGAGGGGTCAGAGGATGAGGAGCAGGAGCCGGGATGCTGATGGGACCAGCAGAGGAGTGGTGCAGCGCTGACAGGCAGGGGATGGGAGTGGGGGAGGGTAGTGTTTGTGGTGTGTCGACATGGAAGAGGAAGAGGGGAGGGGAGGGGGTGTTCGCCCATCTGTTGCGCTGCTGTGGCGCGTGCCGAACGCGTGAATCCCACTGGCAGCTCCCAGCGCTGCTTGGTGTCATGGTCAACAGCAGATATTCACTGAAACCCCTTAACGGTTTTGAAATTCAAAAAACAACAACTTTGAATTAAGTTTGAAATATAGGCGATGTTATAAGTTGGTTAATTCAAACAACGGATAGCTTTATTCCATAAAGGCCCAGTCTCTTCCTCTGTCACTGGCCTGTCCCTCAGCGTCGTACCCATGCAACATGGTCCAGAATTGTGTGTTGCGTGGCTCTTTGTGCACACATATGTTCATATACGCGGTCCTGTGCCATGTGCTGCAGGTTGTCACTCAGTCTCCTCCCCCACATGCACGCCAGGTAAACACAGTGTTGTAGGAATTGGAAACAAGCTGCTTGGGGTTCCTTAAGCAGATGTTAATCCATACATAGCTTGGCTTGGGTGGCTGATTTATTAATTTGAGGTATAGATTATTCCTGTTACCACAGAAACGCTCGTCTGGTTCTGTGTTTTAGGGCAAGTTGAGCCCATGAGCATTAATAAACGGACTGATGTGCTTTGTATTTTCACATTATTATCATATATAAACATTTTCAGTGCTCGTTTATAGCAATATAACGCCCAGATTTGTCATCACACAAACAAGTGTATCTTTGACCAGTTAGCCCAATCATTTGTGGAGAATTGAAACATAAACCTATTTATTTATCGTACAAAAAGA
Organism: Platichthys flesus; assembly: GCF_949316205.1. NCBI lineage: Eukaryota > Metazoa > Chordata > Actinopteri > Pleuronectiformes > Pleuronectidae > Platichthys > Platichthys flesus. The sequence goes on from NC_084951.1 coordinate 11,823,010, forward strand.
TAATAAACTTAACAAAGGCAGACGAAACATTACACAGTCGTTGGAAAATCGGAAGAGCAATATAGACATTTATGCTGTTGTACATGTGTTGTATTAGATGAAAACAACATTGGCTCGTGTGCTTAATCGGATTTTGGATGAAATTAAAGTTAAATCTTAAAATGTTAACGCAATAAATCGCTACACCGTCATTGAAACTCCGCATACCAGCGGTAGACGGATGCAGGGGCCCGCCAGAGGCCAGATGGTCCAGATAGAAGCGCCGCTCATCTCCCAGGGGCATCGCCCCCACCCCTTCCTCCCCTTGTGTTCCCCCCGCCCTGACGCGCCCGGGCCACATAAATAGGAGGCTCGCCAGCTCTGCATCACACTTCAGCTCAGCCGCTCACAGCGCAAGTACCTCTCATCCAAAAGCACAACACCAAGAAGCGAACAAAATGAGTCCCAGCATCGCCATTGAGGCCAACCAGGCTCTCCCCGCCAGGTCCACCGTGGCCCAGAGAAAACAAGCCAACGAACTCAGAAAGGTAAGGAAGGCTGAGAAACTAGACAACTGTTTATTTCATCTGCAAATGTGTCATGGTCCTGATTCTTTCAAAGAGCAACATAATAACTGTTTTTCCTTTTTTCTTCCAGACTCTGAAACCCTTGCTAGAGAAGAAAAGACGTGCTCGCATCAATGACAGCCTCACTCATCTGAAGAGCCTCATTCTGCCTCTTGTTGGAAAAGACAACGCACGCTACTCCAAACTGGAGAAAGCTGATATTCTGGAAATGACAGTCCGGTTCCTCACAGATCTTCCTGCCTCTCCTGTCAAAGGTGAGCGTCGCCGCTTGAACTGTGATATTCGTGTTTTAAAAATGCTTTACTTCTCACATCCTTCTCATGGACTTCCAGTTTCTAATCAAACCTCTTCTTCGCTTCCTCCAGATTCCACAGACAGTTACAGAGAAGGCTACAAAGCATGCCTCCAGCGCGTCTCCGCTCTGCTTCCCAAAACGAGCCTGGATCAGGACGCGTGCCAGCGGGTGAACGACTTCGTTCAGCAGTCCATGTCCGCCACCGTCACTCCAACCTGCCTGAACTGTTGCGCTCAGAGCTCCAGGAGCCTCCCTCAGATCCAACAGAGACTCCTGAGCCTCAAATCCAGCTTCAGCTCCAGACTGGAGACTCAGTCCCGCAGCAGCAGCAGCAGCAGCAGCAGCGCAGTGGCTCCGAGCCGCGCACAGCCAGGCCAGCAGCCTGTCAGCGCTGACATGTGGAGACCTTGGTAGACTAGATGGACACTTAATTTCTCATGTGTGTTATTTATTTTGTGATGTACTAGATGTATTACAATAGCCTCACTGTAGTCTTGGGGATATAAGAAGGAGAATTATTGGAGTTGCTGTATAATAATTGAATTCAGCATTTGGCTCGTTTTGCGTTTAATGCCAGTGGGCACGCGAGCACAGATCTTAAAGAAACGTAAAGTTTATGAACTTTTTAAGACGCAATCCTCTTTGGGGTTTCAAAGATACGGGTTGTAGACAACACTTTTGTAAAACCCCAAGGGTTATTTTATTTGAGGTTTGCACGATGGACTTAAAAGTATTTTGGTCTGTGCAACATAATAGTCTGTAAACACTATGTGTTAAATAGGTTTATTTGTTATACATTGATGGCTTAGGAGAGAAAAAAAAACTGTGTTCTGAAACAAATGTTCTGTCATTGACACCTGATTTTCAATAAACGTTCACTCATTGAATATGCTGGTGTGGTTTGATCTTTATACCTCGTGGTGTTATACGTGTCTCAAGTTTATTATGAATCCCAGTTGCCCTGAAGAGACTCTAATGGTTATGAAAGGGATAAAATGGCGGGTAAACGCATAAAGCCACAGGTCAGCCGGAGCCCATTGAAGCTGCCGAGCAGCTGCTCTATTGTTGATGTGTGGCGCCTCTCTAGTTGCCGCCAAATCGGTGGGAAGATGTTGGTGACTGGTTGTGTGACGGGACCACCACAGAGAGGGATGACAACTGCTGTGAATTACAATGACAGATCTTACACAACGCGCAACCCACGTGGTTTTCCAGAACCACAATCAGATTGATTATGAAGTAGGTTTAAGTTTGCGTTGGTGTTTGGTCCATAACAAACAGGCAGCAAAGAAGCAGGAACTAAACTATCGGCTACAATACAACTAGATACATACAAATAAAAGAAAAATGAACAAATATAAAATATGTGTTACAGATTCTGCTGAAGTTGTGCAAGTTAAATGCAAGTGGTCCATGTTGAGACATTAATAAGACACACAATGTCCTTGTGAGGATCAATATGAGTTCCTCTGTGGTTTTACATTATGGTGCAATATCTAATCAATTATGAGTTCACATCTCATCACAAAAAATGATAAAGCAAAAGACCAGCTCCTTTTCACACTTTGTAATTCCCGAGTATATTAACCCAATAATGTTACAGGGCTTGGGAGTTTTCTGTCATGCCTTTAGTTGTCTATAACGTTTTTTTCCTTCCTGTGTTCGTTGTTTTTCCGTTTCTTGTTACAGCTTCTTTCAAAGAAGTCACATTTCAAAGAAGTATGCACCTTACCGCCCTCAATATTTGTCTTTGACTTCTATAGTCTAAGTCATACTGCAGCTGTTCCACAGTTTTTGTAGCCTATGTGCATTTAATTTAGTAGGAAGTTGTGGATATATTGTGAATTTAACAATAAAGTAATTTACAATTAAGCAGATTTGGAAAATGAGATGTCCACTCTTCAAACACACAAAGTTATCTCCAGAAATTACATATAACATTAATATATAATATTATAGTAATATTATTGTTTTATTCTGATTGGTGTTGTTATTATTATATATATATATTATTGTTTTGTATGTTTACTTGAATAAAGACAAATGCCACAGTCCAACACTCAATAAAAAACTGTATTATTGCTACTCATTATTATATGTATTTTCTTTTAAACTTAAAACATATTATGACTTTGATATATGAAACCACAATGCATTATGGAGGCTTATTTTGTGCAGGTATCTATAATATATCAAGTTATGAGCAGTTGTGAATATTTTTTTTCTGCAGACAACTCTTGGTGAACTGCAAAGCTGCATTGGGATGATCTTAAAACCATCGGTTCGATAAGAAATTGATGGAAAAATGTTTGGTATTTTATGAGAATACCATACAATGGTAATGCAAACCTGACTGCAAATTGCACTAATATCTTAAAAGGCAGGTTCACATTTGTTTCTCATCAAATCCTCCTATTTGGGTTGAAATGGTAACGGGCTACTTGTGAAAGTTGGAGGATTTATCTTCATTTTATGAAAACTAAATTCCGAAGTTTAGCCAAAGCTGATATGAGGCTTCAGTGTCTTAGTTATTGAGCTGCAGCTTACAGACTTTTAGTATAAAACGGAACCTGCACACAAGTAGATTTTTTTTGATTAATTATTTATATTTCATTCAGGCACAAATGCAAGTATTCACTAATTCCAGTTTATTAGTTAGGAAAGCTTGTTTTATTTATTATTTACAGTGGGTACGGAAAGTATTCAGACCCCTTTAAATTGTTCACTCTTTGTTTCATTGCAGCCATTTGCTAAAATCAAAAAAGTTCATTTTATTTCTCATTAATGTACACTCAGCACCACATCTTGAGAGAAAAAAACAGAAATGTAGAAATTTTTGCAAATTTATTAAAAAAGAAAATCTGAAATATCTCATAGTCATAAGTATTCAGACCCTTTGCTCAGTATTGAGTAGAAGCACCCTTTAAGCTAGTACAGCCAGGAGTCTTCTTGGGAATGATGCAACAAGTTTTTCACACCTGGATTTGGGGATCCTCTGCCATTCTTCCTTGCAGATCCTCTCCAGTTCCGTCAGGTTGGATGGTGAACGTTGGTGGACAGCCATTTTCAGGTCTCTCCAGAGATGCTCAATTGGGTTTAGGTCAGGGCTCTGTCTGGGCCAGTCAAGATTGGTCACAGAGTTGTTCCGAAGCCACTCCTTTGTTATTTTAGCTGTGTGCTTAGGGTCATTGTCTTATTGGAAAGTAAACCTTCGGCCCAGTCTGAGGTCCAGAGCACTCTGGAAGAGGTTTTCTTACAGGATATCTCTGTACTTGGCCGCATTCATCTGTCCTTCAATTGCAACCAGTCGTCCTGTCCCTGCAGCTGAAAAACACCCCCATAGAATGATGCTGCCACCACCATGTTTCACTGTTGGGATTGTATTGGGCACGTGATGAGCAGTGCCTGGTTCTCTCCAAACATACTGCTTAGAATTAACGCCAAAAAGTTCCATCTTGGTCTCATCAGACCAGAGAAACTTATTTCTCATAGTCTGGGAGTCCTTCATGTGTTTTTTGGCAAACTCTATGTGGGCTTTCATATGTCTTGCACTGAGGAGAGGCTTCCATTGGGCCACTCTGCCATAAAGCCTCGACTGGTGGAGGGCTGCAGTGATAGTTGACTTTGTGGAACTTTCTCCCATCTCCCTACTGCATCTCTGGAGCTCAGCCACAGTGATCTTTGGGTTCTTCCATAACTCTCTCACCAAGGTTGTTCTCCCACGATTGCTCAGTTTGGCTGGACGGCCAGGTCTAGGAAGAGTTCTTGTCATCCCAAACTTCTTCCATTTAAGGATTATGGAGGCCACTGTGCTCTTAGGAACCATGAGTACTGCAGAAATTATTTTGTAACCTTGGCCAGATCTGTGCCTTGCCACAATTCTGTCTCTGAGCTCCTTGGGCAGTTCCTTCGCCCTCATGATTATCATTTGCTCTGACATGCACTATGAGCTGTAAGGTCTTATATAGACAGGTGTGTGCCTTTCCTACTCAAGTCCAATCAGTTTAATTAAACACAGCTGGACTCCAATGAAGGAGAAGAACCATCTCAAGGAGGATCAGAAGAAATGGACAGCATGTGAGTTAAATATGAGTGGGACAGCAAAGGGTCTGAATACTTATGACCATGTGAGATTTCAGTTTTTCTTTTTTAATAAATTTGCAAAAATCTCCACATTTCAGTTTTTTTCTGTCAAGATGGGGTGCTGAGTGTAAATTAATGAGAAATAAAAGGAACTTTTTTGATTTCAGCAAATGGCTGCAATGAAATAAAGAGTGAAAAATGTAAAGGGGTCTGAATACTTTCCGTACCCACTGTATGTCAGAAAGCTGAATACGTCTGGGTTTTGGGCAGTTGGTTAGACCAGTCACGTTGCACAAGGCTCTTCCACAGATGTTCTGTGACATGATCTTGAAACATCACCATGCCATTTTTTTATGTAAATGTCTATCCCATATTTTTCAGTTGATTGGATAAGTTAACTTGTTTTTAAATCGTTACAATTCTTAGCTGGCTGTTACTGGACTTTGCATATTCCTTGTTTGGAGACTGAATGTCTAGAAATGAATAAATTATTATAATGTAATGTGACCTTGCTCATCACTAACAGACACATGACCATTTACATTTTACAGCGGTAAACAGGAAGTGATTTCTGGTAGTGTAGCATTAGCCAGTGTTAGCTAATGTCAGCAATTTCTCCATATTCGATGTTGGAAAGTCCCACAAGTATAACGGAGATGTGTACAGTATTAAAGACTGCAGTTTCAAATATTGGCATCAATGTGGCCCATAACAGCACTACCAATCTCATAAAGCATTTGAAAAACCAGCATACTGAAGAGTTACCCAAGTTCACCAAGGTGAAGGGAAAAAAAACAACTGCAGCTGCAAACTTGGGAAACCGCATTCAAACGACATTATCAATTCAACATAGACATCCCAAAAGCAAGAAATTAGGAGTTCATTGTTGTGTATTCAAAGATTTATTTATTTCTTTTTCTTTTTCAGTTATGACTGTCAAACTAGATAATAAAAAATGTTCGATCATTCTCTGTATGTCCTATTAGTTTTTCAAATGGTTTATCTGCGCCAGACCACACCACAATGATAGCAAGAATCACTTCCCTACAGGGCTAATAGCATACAGTTGTTAAACTATAAGCTATTATCTTTTCTAATGCACTGGCATTGGTTCACTACTCTGTATTGGACTACACACGAAGTCCATGTATTGGTATTGGACCATGGAAGTATCTGTGATCTGTCCAAGTTCTCACGTGTTATGCCTCTGTGTGTCCTGTTTCATACTTTGTTACGAAACTGAATAAATAATAAAATTAAAAATTGTGTTCACTCTTTTATGTCATAGAGAAATTAGTTGTGGTAAGGAATACAAAATATAGAAGGCTTCTTGTTTGCATTACTGTCCACTTTGCACATCTGCTGCAGTGCACAAACTGTTCAAGGTCTGGAAGATCATGAGTGAGATCTGTTGGATCTTGTTGGAAGAGTTTCAGTCAGGATCTAGAATCCATCACACCACAGAAACAGCTGTTAAAAGTTACTAATGACCTTTTAATGGCATCAGATGACTGACTTGTCACTGTACTTGTCCTAATGGATCATAGTGCCGCATTTGACACCATAGATCACAAGATTATGTTACAGAGACTGGAACAACATGTAGAGATTAAAAGAACGGATAGATTTTAATTGGTTAACATTAACAATGACTCTTCCATGCACACACAAGTTAGTCATGGAGTTCAACAAGGTTCTGTCCTTGGACTGATACTCTTCACCGTATATAGGCTCCCTATAGGCAACATCATCAGAAAGCACCACGTACACTTCCATTGTTACGCAGGCAACACCGAGCTGTACATATCTACGAACCCTGATGAATCTAATCACTCACGTCAACTTCAGGAATGTCTCCAGAACATCAAGGCCTGGATGAACAAGACATTTCTACTTATCCTTTCTCAGAAGGATGCTGAGAAACTAGTCCATGGATTTTTTTATCTCCAGACTGGAGTACTGTGATTCTTTATTATCAGGATGTTCCAGTAAGTCTGTGAAAAAGCTCCAATTTGTCCAAAATGAATGAAGCACGAGTGCTGACAGGAACTAGATGGAGAGATTGTATTAGTCCTATCTTAGCTTCTCCGCATTGGCTCCCTGTATAACCCAGAATAGTATTCAAGATCCTGCTCCTCAGATACAAAGCCCTTAAAGGGATAGTTCACCGAAAAATGAAAACGCACTCATTATCTGCACACAACTTTACCGATGGAGGGGTGGGTGAACTGTTTGACTTCACATAACACTAAAGTAGTCTCAGGGGTAAACAGTGTTTCAGCCAAAGTGACCCCTTCGCCAGATGTAATAAATCAACAGAAAAAAAAGCAGTATGGAGGCCCAACACGCCTCCATACTGCTTGAGTGGTGTCATCCAAGTGTCCAAAGGCCCAGAAATTCATATTTGACTCCAAACAGCGTGATTTACACAAAGTTCACAGCCTAAAAGTCCACTTCTGGAAGTGGCAATGCTAGTGGACGTGGCCACATTCGCACACCCCTTGGGCGAAAGTGTGTGCAGTGTTCCGTTTGTCCGAGGGAGGTGAACGTGCCTCTGAGGAGGCTATCAGAGGACTTTTACGCAAAAAACATGGTGTAAATGTTTCATTTCTAATATGAATGTCGGGGCTTGTGGACACATGGGTAACACCACACAAGCAGTATGGAGGCATGTTGTGTGTTTTTTCTGTTTCTTTATTACGTCTGAAGAAGAGTTCACAATTTAATTCAATATTGGAATCAGCTGCAACAGTGTTTACCCCCGAGACTCTAGAAGGGTTTTGTGGACTCAAACACTTCCCCCACTACTCCATCAGCTTTGTGGTCAGTAGATAATGGGTGAATTTTATATTTCTGTGAACCATCAATCAATCAATCAATCAATCAAATTTTATTTGTATAGCCCATATTCACAAATTACAATTCATCTCATAGGGCTTTAACAGGGTGTGACATCCTCTGTCCTTAACCCTCAGCAAGAGTAAGGAAAAACTACAAAAAACCCTTTTAACAGGGTAAAAATATGTAGAAACCTCAGAGAGAGCCACATGTGAGGGATCCCTCTCCCAGGACGGACAGAAGTGCAATAGATGCCACGTGCAGGAGAACATCATCAATAATCAAAGTCTCTAGCAGCAATGATGAAGCACAGTCCATGCTCAGCAACCATCTAGACCACGATCCACCATCCAGACCAGACGCCACTTCAGTCCTCAGTCACCGTCCACCGCCGCCCACCAGGAGGACCCATCACAAGCCACCACTGCGGTCCTGGTCCACCGCCCGTGCCCAATGCCAACGCGACACAGGGTCCGCCACCAGCACCACGATCAGCCCACATGACTCAGAATCCGCCACACTGGATCCAACACCGCGACCCCCCGGTGCGCGATCCACAAACCGTAATCCATGGTGCGGCCACAGAGGCCCTGGATCTGCGGGTGATAAAGCAAAGGGATTCCGGGAAGGGGGATAGGGATGGAGAAGAGGAAGGAGAAGCTGGAAAGAGAAGCTCCGTGTGTCATGTGTCATAAAATAGAACAAGTAACGTTCTGGCGCACTAATTAGCTCTAACTATAAGCTTTATCAAAAAGGAAGGTTTTGAGCCTACTTTTAAACGAACAGATGGTGACTGCCTCCCGAACTGAAAGTGGTAGATTATTCCACAGCCGAGGGGCTTGATGGCTAAAAGCTCTGGCTCCTACTCTACTTTTAGAGAATTTAGGGACGACAAGTAGGCTTGAATTCTGGGAGCGGAGTGCTCTAGTGGGTTTATAAGGTATTAACAGCTCTTTAAGGTATAAAGGCGCTATATTATTAAGGGCCTTGAAGGTGAGGAGGAGAATTTTAAATTCTATTCTAGATTTAACTGGAAGCCAGTGTAGCGATGCTAATATTGGAATCAGCTGCAACAGTGTTTACCCCCGAGACTCTAGAAGGGTTCCTTTAACAATCAAGCCCCTTCATATATCAAGGAGCTCATAACAGTGTATTGTCCCATCGATCACTTCTCTCTAAAATACAGGCTCTGTGGTTCCTAGAGTTTGTAAAGAGTAAAATGGGAAGTCGAGACTTCCTTGCAGGCTCATCTCCTGTGGAACCAGCTCCCACTCTGGGTTCAGGGGGCAGACACCATCCCTACATCTAAATTTAAGGTTGGACTTAAAATGTTCCTTTTTGATAAAGCCTATAGTTAGGGCAGGATCAAGTGAGTCCTGAACCATCCCTTATGCTGCAACAGCTCTAGACTGCTAGGGGAACTCCATCAAGCACTGAGCACTTCTCCCCTTCTTTCAGTCTCTGCCTTTGTGTTATTTCCCTCCAATATATCTCCCTTTCTCACTGTCTCTCTATCTCTCTTTTTCTCTGTCTCACTGTCTCTCTGTCTCACTGTCTCCCTTTCTCTCTGTCTCTTTGTCTCTCTGTTGCTGCAGGACTCAGACAACAGTTAATATTACTACATTTATTACATTAATTGATGCTGCTGTCACTAATAACATCTTTACATCCATAATTATCACTCTTATTGTTTTCATTATAACAACTAGTTTGTCAGAGCTGAAACCTGATGGTGCACAACTGTTCCTGCGTGGTCTCTCTCTCCTCTTTCTGCCCTCTCCTCTCCCTACCCTCCCCCTCTCTCTTCTCTCCCCTCTTTACCATCATCTCCCCTCTCCTCCCCAGTTTTCGCTGCTCACCCCAACCAGTCGAGGCAGATGGCCGCCCAAACTGAGTCTGATTTTTTTTCTTTCAACGTGCAGTCGACAAAGTGCTCCTCATTGTGGGAACTGTTGGGTTTCTCTCTCTCATTTTAAGGTCTTGACCTTCTATGTAAAGTGCCTTGAGATAATATATATTACGATGAACCTATATAAATACAATTGAATTGAATTGAATCTGGACTTTGCCTGTGTGGCTTTACGCTCAGGCTTACTGTTGTATTGGACAACACATCTCCAAATCTCCAGGTTGCAGGTCTCTTGCAGACATCACCATATTTGCTCTATGGCTGCATTCATCCCCTACTCACAAGCCTTCAGGGTCCTGCTGCATAGAAGTATTCTCCACAGCAACATGCTTTAATTGAGGCATTAGTAACAATCACTTCCACTACTCAACATGGAAGTAAGGTTTGCCTTCTGACATACTGAGATCGCATTTTTCCGGGTTGTCTCTTCCAGTCTTCCATAAAGCTATGTGTTATTATGAGCTAGGCACTGACGTTCCAGTCTGAAGCTTGAAACAGTGTCAGAGTTCTCTTGGTGACTTGTGCAGTCACTCACTTTTGGTTTTCAGTAATTTTTGGCTGAGTTGTTGAGACTGTTCCTTTGTCTTCACAGGTTTCATGACACTGACTCTCCAGCTCTTTGACATTGAGATACTGATGCATTTATGCTATAAAACTCTTTGATTTCCCGCTCTCTATTTAACCAGCTTTGATTTCTACAACCAAGTGACTGCACCATGATTTATCGTTGGTTCAATACTGACAAGACACATATTTTAAGTCCTAGCTCATATCATCTACTAGAAACTTCTCAAACAAAGGGATAGCCCATATTCCCAAATCACAATTTATCTCACAGGGCTTTAACAAGGTGTGACATCCTCTGTCCTTAACCCCCAACAAGAGTAAGGAAAAGCTACAAAAAACAAACTTTTAACAGGGTCAGAACGTAAAAACCTCAGAGAGAAACACAAAGGGATCCTTCTCCCAGGACGGACAGAAGTCCAATAGGTGCTGTGTTTAATGGAGAACATAAGGGTATTTGCAGCATTGATTAGAATAAACAGTTTGTAGCATAATGGAGGGTAAATGAATGAATGGATCATTGTCAGTAATGGTTGAGTATCTGAGTAGAAATAGTGTACATCCAGCAGTCGTGTTGTAATCATAGTCCACGATCAGCAGCCCCCACGATCATGATTCACCATCACGATCGGATGCCACCATAGTCCACAATCATGTTCCACTGCCACCATCAGGATCCACCATCAGCTGCCACCTTGACCGTGGTCCACCACCACTATCAGATGCCAACACGATAAAGGATCCGTCATTATTATCACGATAAGCCAGCACAGCAGCCGCGGTCCTGGATCTGCGGACGATAAGGCATAGGGACTCCAGGGAAGAAGTCAAGTCAGTAACATGTATTGATGAGATATACATTTCTTTGACGTCATTAGGAGAGAGAAGAGGAAGGGGAAGCTGGGTAGAGAATCTCCATGTGTCATGTCTCCCCCAACATTCTAGTCCTATAGCAGCACAACAAGCCTCGAACGGCTCTAACTAAGCTTTGTCATATAAAGGTTTCTTAAACGTAAAAGGTTGTCTGCCTCCAGAGCTGAAAGTGTGAGATATTTCCATGTATATGCCTTCCTGAGTGTAGGAAGGCCTGGTATATATTATGAATATGACTTTATAATGGTATGTGCTATATCTGTATAAATCCACAGTGTTATACAATATGATCTGAATATAAACAGGGTATGTAAATTCAGGTGAATTTTTACAACAAGAGTCAAGCATACAGATTTATATAATGAAATTGATATACATTGTACAAATTCAAGTAATGTGCAAAGGATAATAATGTACAAAAGTACATTTTTATTAAATATAATATTTTATGGCTGATTTCAAATATTATATATTTTTTTACTGTTTTTGTTAAATTACAAGCAAGAGATTGAATCTCACAAAAGCAACGAAAATGACCAACTTATCCAATGGCTGAATATATGAATATAAATGAAGACTGTCCATAAATGTAAAGTAAAAATGTTATCACTTAGAAAATTACATTAAATGATGATAAAGTCTAATTTCACTATGTTTTATGGCAGAGAGACGTGTTGTGTTCAAGTTTGCTTTAACTGCTGAACAGAATAACGGATAAACACTACGGTCAACACATTTCAGCAACATATTATATTTCTTTTAACCGCTCCTGTGCACGTGTAGGGATCAGACATTGTGCGTAGCTGGCAACGATGCTTGGCGTTGTGTTTGACACCGGAGCCACATCACAGCAGCGGCAGGAGTCAGGTGGAGTCCCGCTTGTCGCGTCTCGACCATGTGACTCTTAATTCCCATGAAGTGTCGGAACATTGTCAGACAAAGGCTCCCTGTTATCCGGCCGGCACAGATGGGTCACCGACGCCGAATTTGCCTGTAGAGACAAAGGAGGACTCTAACCGTAAGAGCAAAAACTCAGGAGAAGTGGTTGCCCCCACCCAGCGACCTCCGCCCATCCCCCATAGCCATCATCCCCATCATCCCTCCATCCCAGCGGGATGGAGAGGGGCGCGTGCAGCAAGTGTGCCTCTCAATTTCAGGCCAGCAACGCTTGTTTCTTTTCATATTTTTTTAAGCAGAACATGATGACGACTCCACATTTGAATTCTGCACTTCATTTTGTCCATTTCAAGTTGTAGAAGATCAAATAAAATATATCCTGCATGTGCAGATAGCGGAACCACATGCAAGTCAATGTAAACTGCAGTAAATATTCATATCCCATTGGCCCATAAAAAGGAAAACAAATCCCACATCATATGTAAGTAAGTCATAGTTAGGTAAAAAACAATATAAAGATTACAAGCTACAACAATGTGAGTACAACGTTGGCTGCAAACTTTATTGTAATGTCAGTGAACTTCAAATCCCTTGGATAGCGGTTTTCCTTTGTTTCATACACTTGGAGCATTTATATTTTTATAAAATATACACTTTTATTTTTGCCAACTTGTCACCATGCATGTGAGAATAAAAGGTTATTCTAAAGATGTTAACATTCTCACTGTGCGCTTTACAGTGTGTTGTTCTAATCGACGGGGCCATGAGGCAGCGTGCTTCTCCAGACAAACACCTTTCATCTCCATGCGTCATGCGGACTGAGCTTTGTGTTTCGTCATCACCATATATAGCATTGGTAAACAAGTACTTTATGATGGCGTGGACGCTGAAATATCCACGCATTCAGGCTATAGAAAACAAATGCAACACGGAGTTAGTGAACGGGGAGGGGGGAAGGGGGGGGGTTGGTTTGTTTCGGTTGGACACTAACATGGACCCACAACAACTCGCATGCAGATGGGATACCCACGCTTATACTGCTTGGAGATCATGTGTCTTGGCTTGTAAAGTGTATTGTGTGTGTTAGTGTGTGTGTGTGTGTGTGTGTGTGTGTGTTTGTGTGTATGTGTGTGTGAGTGTCTGTGTCTGTTTGTGAGTCGGTGGGTGTGCATGTGTGTGTGCATGTGCTTATGGATGAGGGATGGATCTACGATTGGACATGGAGATTGGCTCCTCGGGATGCTGGTGTGGTGAGCAGGAGGAGTGCATGTGTGTTGGGGGGGGCGGCTCGGTGGGTGGGGTGGAAGGGTCGGTAACAGACAGCCATCTGGTCTCCGTGGCGCGTGCTGCACGCGTGGTTCCCCTGAGTGCAGTGGCATTTGGTGGGTCGTCCTGTCTCTGCAGTTTTTATTTAAAAACCTCAAAGATAGTTTGATTCCTACTTTAAAGGGCACAATACTTTTGGTTATGAACTACTTTGAGTATTGTACCAAAGTATTGTGTGTGCTAAATGTCACATGAGTTTAAAACCAGGGTATTTTTACTGTATATGTGCGATGGCTAATGGGATTGAAGAACATGCAACCTCTGGTTATCAGCCCCCACCGCCCTGCATGCATGCGTCAGTGGCTGGCAGCAGGGGGACACTCCCTACAGGTAGCGACTCCCCCCGGCTGAAACTGCATAAAACGTCATATGCAAAACTATTGTTGTCTAAATCTAGTAGCAGATGTTATATGAAAGTAGCGTGGCTTGGGTATGTGATTTAAGAGTCTGTATCTCCACAGACACTTTAAACGCACGCAAGCGTGACCCCTATGCCAGCAATGTATGTACTGCACCCTGTTCTCAGTGTGCTGTTTATTCTTTAAATGTTTCAAATATTCAGCATTAAATGATTTAAAAACTGATCAAACAAAATGAGTTCATGATTAATAATAAAACTGTAAACTGTAATTATATACGATACAACCTCAGCACTGAACAGCAACAGGAAAGAAGCAGGCACATGCTTCTTCAGACAAACTGAGACTATTGTTACCCATAAACATAAAATTTGGTTTATTCTGTTACGTTTCATCAGTAGCTCACTGAATATTTACATTCTATTAACCCTATGCTTTTCCCCAACCATATACAGCCAAAGTATTGGTGCGTAATTACGCGCCAGTTATTTGTATTCAATAAATAAACAACATGATTTTCCATCTATATATGAGAATAAAGGACTAATATTGACCCAAGTTGTTTACTTTTTAACAGTATCTTAATTTGGAGAGTGCAGATTTTTATTTGGTGAATGGGTATTCGGTGCGTCCAAGCCTCAGGCTTCTTTACGCACAGTTTTCTTCAGCTTGGAGGCACATTTTGTTTGATTAGATCGATGGATCTTACCGCAGACACGCACTGCAGTTGTCACGCTTGGATTAGAGCAGAAGACAGATGGTTATCATTCCCAAATGTGAGGCACTGGCGTTGTTTTCATCGTATACGTAGTCATTTCAAGTCGTTTTGTGTCGGCTTGGGGGCGTACCCATGACGCACGAGGACCGAAGCCTTGGACCTGGATAAATACCGCGGCTTTCGGCAGTTAGAGTCACTCTTCTCCCAGATTTGTCCTCCGAACACTTCTCTGGCACAAAGAAGACCCTGAAAATGTCTCCAAATATGACTTGTGAAGCTCTCCCAGCTTTTTCTCCACGAGTAACTGTGGCCAAAAGAAAACAGGCTCTTGAGCTCCGAAAGGTATGTGAAGTCACTGTATTTTGTTTCGTTATTTCAAATGTTTTTCCCCATTTATTCCTCTTGATATAACGAATGGATACTAAACATCATTTGTACTTTTCAGACTATGAAACCTCTGATGGAAAAAAGAAGGCGCGCCCGTATCAACGACAGCCTTAACCACCTGAAAAACCTCATCCTTCCCCTCACAGGCAGAGATGTAAGTTATAATGTCAATTCAGGATATGCAATATATATGGTTTTCACATATACTAACATCAAGGTTTCGTTAAAAATGATGTATTAACCCTGTTCTTTTTATAATTTCCTTCCAGAAGACTCGCTATTCCAAGCTTGAGAAAGCCGACATCCTTGAAATGACTGCGAGGTTCCTCAGCGACATCCCCCCTGTTAACAACAAAGGTGAGATATAGTTCTGCTTGTTTGCAGATACACAGTCGATTTGTATTTTATTTTAACATTGTTTTTGAACAACAAAACTAACGTTTCATTGTCCTTTCAGATTCCGCAGACAGTTACAAAGAAGGCTACAAAGCCTGCCTGCAGCGCGTCTCCGCTCTGCTTCCCAAAACGAGCCTGGATCAAGAAGCGTGCCAGCGAGTGAACTGCTTCGTTCAGCAGTCCATGTCCGCCACCGTCTCCCCATCCTGCCGGAACTGTTGCGCCCAGAGCTCCAGGAGCCTCCCTCAGATCCAACAGAGACTCCTGAGCCTTAAATCCAGCTTCAGCTCCAGACTGGAGACTCAGACCCGCAGCAGCAGCGCAGTGGCTCCGAGCCTCGCTCAGCCAGGCCCGCAGCCTGTCAGCGCCGCCATGTGGAGACCTTGGTAGATCTCTCAACTTCAAGAAACCGGGTCTCAACAAAGCCTGCGGAGAGACTTTGCTGAGACTACATAATTCACATGAAGGCAACGTGTACAGAAGGTATCACTTGTAAATATACACAGTGATTTGATGCGTCGTTTCCGAGGATGAAAAGCTAGAATTTTCATCGTTAAATCGTAATGATTGAGTATTATATACTTACGTTTTGCGCACAAGTCTTTTGTCCTGTATAAGTTGACAAGGTTAGACAGTCGTATTTTTAAATCTGCATGTATGTATACGTTAAATATTTAGTCCTATTCGTGGACTAAATGATTAAGGGCTGTTGAAACAGCCCTGTAAGACCCAAAGGGTCAAAGTATGTATGAATTTGCACCATATTCAGTTTCCTGAGTCTGTGCAGATGACCATTGTAGACACATTATGTGTCTCTGTTGTATCTCTGTTGGGATGTGTTCTATTTTTGCTATTGTCAGCAAATGTTGTATATATGCTATATTAACAAAAATAAACTACGATGTCGTGGTAAGATGCTGTGTTGTCTATTTGTTTTCACTTTAATGTGAGAATACTGGTCTTTACGCGTGCGTAATTACGCATTTTGGACGCTCTTAAGGCTACCTTAAAAAGAGGGAAACACTGTTATAGTTGGATAGACTGAATGTCATTTGTATGGAAAATAGTTGACACACAAAAACAAGTCACAACAAATATCACAAACTAACTAAAAACACGTTTTATGCATCCTCCACCTAAAAATAGGTGAACAGAGACTCACGTCGATTCCACTAGACTCTAAATTCAACTTTGGTGCAAGAACAATGACGCGTAATGTCTCCCTATATGATGGGCAGAAGCAGGGGCCCATACATCTGCTAAGCACAGCTCAACACAATAAAAACCGTTGGCCTGCCTGGTGGATGCTGAGGTCAGAGGCGCCCACAGCAGGCAGCTTGAAACACTGCCCCGGCTCTGATTACAGCATTATATTGTTAAATGTGGTCTCTGCTGCCCCCATCTGGCAGATGTAGACACTGACACCGGCTGTGTTTCCTACTTCTCTTGCTAATCTTCCCCGTTTACTTCCTTCAAAGGTTACGGTCACTACGGAACATCTCATTTGTATTTGCCTATTCTTAGATATTTTAGCTCCTTGGCGCAAACCATTATTCTAGCGCTTCTAAGAACTCTGTGCTTTACTCCGGGATGAGTCACTACCCAGAGAGACAGTGAACACAGCGGCTGCTGAACACCGGATGAGTCCGATCTTCCCCTCACGTCACACCAGAACAAAGAGACCAGAGAGCTCATCACCGCCACCACCATCATCAGCAGCAGCAGCAGCAACATGACGGCACCGGAGTCGCGCGGGGCAGCATCCTCCCTCCAGTTGTGCAGGTAGGACGTTTGATACGACTCGATCCCGGATGTGTGAGCAGCCTTCACATTCGTATAACGTGCGACCGGCGAGAACACCGGCGTCATCGCGTGAGCGCTCCTCAAAGCACAAGGTAATCCGCTCCATGCCCTGCGGTAACACACAGACACCTTCATGTGTCCACACTGTGGTCCACACAGACACTGCGGCTCGGTCCCAACCGGATCCACAGGGTCGGATCATGTGAATCAGGCACGGGGGGGTTCAGCCCTAGCCGCGGTGCGCACGGTCTGACTAATGTCGCCTGCTTGATGACCTCAAGCGCCGGTAGGACGCGCTGAAACTACCAAGGACACGTCGAGTTCGCCTTTCAAAGTTTAATTTCATGGCTTTTGAGCTTGAATATTATGGTTCCTGTAAATGATTTGTCTGGGACATGTGGCTAATAACCCCAGTGTGTAGCCGATCCATTGTTATTATTCTGAAAAGACAATAAAAAGGAAGAACATTGTAGTTAAAGATTACAGCTCTGAGCGACAAAGTTGAAGTGACTGGTTCCAATTAAAATACCGTTGCAATGAATGGGCTTCATTTCCCAGCAGCACTCAGGGGTGTTGTCCCTGGGCTCGCCTGTAGGTGGAGGTATACACCTCTGTCACATTACACCATTTCTATCTTTACAGTACACCATAGACTGTATGTCTGTTTACACATCATATTGTTAATCATTGTGATGTAGAATAAGGATTTTAGAAATCCCTCATAGCTTTCACTATTCCTGAAAAAGTAACAATAATAAAAAACAATAATTGACTATTGGATTTACAGAAAATAGCCATTTTTTTATTTCAATAGGTTGTTTATTACTGTAAAAATATCAATAGTATGTAACAGTATTCAGTTTTACAGCCTTTTTTGTATATACATTATTTTACATTAAACAACAAGAATCTATAATCTAGTTTAGAACATTATATTGTATTCTCGTATTGAAATTAAAGAGTTGTTTGTGATTAGCTGTAACAATTTAGTATATAATTCTTTGCCGTACAATATTTTCACAGTCAGTGTTTGTTTTCAGATTAGAAAGTCTTTGTGAATGTGACCAGGCCTGCTGTTCACCAATGCCTGGCCCCACTTCCTGTCTTTGTGTGTATACGTTAAAATGACACAGTTCATGTAAACACCTCACGATCTTATGTGGCTTTAAAGCTGCATTTTAGTAAACAAAGTAATTTCTACTTTTCAACTCTTGTAGAACTAGTCAAATCAACGCCATGTAACTTGAGCAACAGCGCCCTCTGCAGCCAGAGTGGTGGTTGATCCTGTTGGGCTCCAACTCTGTCAGAGCTATTAAGTAGTTCTCATGTGGAGATGAAACAAAGCCTATCACTCTGTTGACTAGAAGACTTGTGGAATATTGAGATAAAAAATTATTGTCTTTTTAACTGACAGCCTATATATACAGTTCGGGATTAATCTTGAGCTCGCTGGGCCTAATCCTGGTCATCTAAGCTGCGACAGTCAGTCACACACTTCAAAGGAGATCGAACCCGCTCACCAAGTTCCATAGAGCAAGAAAAAACACGATTACATTTCAACTTGTTCTCGTATTGATCGTAGGATGTGTCAAATGTACGGTGGCAAATAAAATAGCAAATACACGCTATTGTTGATAATGTTTTTTAATAATTAAACTAAGGGTAATCAGCTAAGTGTGTGTCAATCTGTTCAAACACACAGTAATGCATTTGTGGGACCGATGTGTGTGTTTGACATTGGTGTATACACAGTTGTGTTTGTTTGTTAAAATACCTTTCTTACCTGGTATTGTAAGATTGTGTGGATAAATACAGTTCAGGCCAAGTGTTTGGTAAAATCCATCCCAGCACCATTAGATCTTTGTCCTTTGCTGTGTCCTCATTCCTGGAGCCTGGGACAGAAATGTACCCAAGATGTGTTTTTCTTAAGCTGCTTCACAGTTTTCACCACTGCTCTTCTCTACACAGGTAAAACATGGGGGAGGAACAGGGTTTCTGTTTAAAATTGTCTAAAATTGAATAATCTGAATTGTAGGCCTGAAAAAGTCTTAAATATGTTGAAGTATTAAATCCTGGGTCTTAAATACATTGAGGTATAGGTTTCAATTGTGTTAGGGTTCAATTAAGGCTACTTCTGCATACTTAACAATTTGGTGTCAAATCTGTCATACTTAACAAAGGTCTTTAAAAGTCTCATATTTAACATGTGGAAACCGGCAGAAACCATGGCGGGAAGATTATGAAGATGGATTTATGTGTTTGTTCAGGGGAGAACTCGGCCTCTTTGGTCAGTTGTGAGCTTTTTTTTCCTGGTGTCCTTGCTGCAGATCCCACTAACTATAACTAATGACGACTTTGAGGTGTAATGTGTGGGTGCTTCGATAGCCAATCATTGGAAACTGAAAGTCCTGGCCTGCACAGAAAATCTGTTTTTATTTTATATTTTACCACTTTGGCATATGCCTTAACTAATTTTAAGCAGTACACATGTTGCTCGGTTGTTTACACCTCTCGGACATGACCTCATAACTCAGTGAAGAATTCATTTCGGTTGTTTTTCATTTAAACCAACTCATACAGTATGAGGAAGTTTAGACTTTAATTAGCACTACAAGGGGATTATTATGCTGCACTGTAACAATATTTTGAAAGATTATCTGTTTGAAGGGCCGTTGGACTTTCAGACTATTGGGTATTTAGCCCTGGCATAGACTTCACCTCTAAATCAATTCTTTAACCAGATTTATGTGTGGGTGACTTTGCTTTTGTCCACACTAGCTTAATTTGTCTGTGGCAATCTTTGTGGAATATGGTCAACAGACAGGTCCTGTAATTTGTATAGTCAGTTTATTTTGTGATCTTGATCTTGTGTGACATATCTCTCTCTGTGTGTGTGCTGGTGTGTGTGTGTGTGTGTGTGTATGCACATACACTCAACCTCCAATGTACATAGACATGCCTACAAAAATAAAATAAACACTAGATATCATATTGTAGAGCCATAGAATAACAGTCTTTCCTGAACAAAAGTGCAGCTAGGAATATGTGACACTAGTCAGTCCTGTTTCTGTCCTTTAGAAGAAAGTGTGTGTGTGTGTGTGTGGGTAGCTGTGTGTGTGAGTGTGTGTGCGTGTGCGTGTGCAAGTGCGTGTGCGTGTGCGTGCTCATGCGCGTGCACGTGTGTGGGTGTGGATGTGTGTGTGAGGTCAAGACGGGTTTGCTCGGTCCCCTGCTGCGTCAGTGGGTGTGTTGTAGTTGTGATCCAGTTTGAACAGTCGTCATTAAGTCAGTAAGGGCGGGGTCAACCTTCCAGGTATAAGCTACTGTCGAGACCTGAATCCCCGTAGAGTCTGTGGATGTAGAGGCAGGAGAGGAGCTTGAAGTCAGAGGTGAGAGTCAGTCAGTCAGGTGCAGAGATGCAGTGTTTCAGACCTGTTCGGAGGCTGGGGGATGAAGTGGATAAGACAGCGGCGATGGTGAAACGTCTAAGTCAGAAAGTCAGCGGAGGTGTCAGGGAAGGATGGGATAGCTCCACATGTCAAATCAGCAGGTAGATTATCACACTGGGCTGGGATCACAACCACAGGCAACGTAGACATCACCACACGTGTGTAGTTAATATGACATCAGCCCATGAGGCACATGACAAACTTCATGATCACCATGCTGACACAAAGGGCACTTGTTAAAACAGAGGGAGGCACTGTTTTTAAATTTAAGTGGGATTGCAAATTAGCCATTGAATTGCACAGAAATAAATATTGTAATTGCTGGAATATTTTACTTTACTAAGCACTGAAACCTGTTTTATTTAGTGTTGCATTATCATACTTAAGTTATATTTATTTGTTTTTGGTTGCACGTATTTATATACATGTAATTTGTTAAATTTAAACTTCCATTTTGCCTTAGCAGTAAAAAAAATCTGTTGTTATTGCTCTCCGTCATTTTCGCTCTTTTTAAGAATAAAGCATCTATTAAGGCACCAGATCCGTTTTAAAAGTATCGAAAACCCTAAGCAATACCTCTCGCTCTCTCTGACACACACACACACACACACTAACACACAGGTTTGGGGAGCTTCCTTATTTTCTTTGTATTGACTTCCATTACTGTGGTCAGCCTAACAAAACGATTACCCCCAACCCTGATCATGAACAATTCATACCTAATCTTAACCTCTATTTACATCTTACCACTAACCTTAACTAAGACCTCAGAAATTATCTTTTGGCTAATCAGGGCCAAGATAAGTACAGGTTATCTCTCCATTTGAATCTATTTGAATCCGTACTCTAACTGCCACTGTGACTCAGACAGGACTGTCTCGTAGGTCTGAACTTTCACATTCATCTACACAAGGAACATTCTTCACCTTCCTGCAAATCTTAACTCTCTGATTAGTCAGATGTCAGTGTAACGGTGCATACCTGTGTGTTTGTAACCTCTGAGTCTGTGAGCAGATCAGACAGTAGTGGTAAGACTAGTTTGAGGAACGCACTGGAGAACAGGAACCAGCTGATGTACGTGACAGCGCACTGAACTCTGTCATAGATAATGATGCTGTGTGTTGACTGTATCTACAAGCACATCACTGGTCCCTTTGTCTACCTTTTGTTAACAAAAACCTGGTTTCATCAAACAGCCTTTCTTATGTTAAAGCTTAAATATTAAATATTGATCTAAAGATTCAATTAGATCAAATAAACTAACTAGAATTCACTCACATACCTCCTACAAGTCAAGAAGCCACATTTAAATTTACTGCCACCAACCCCTTCAGTATTTGTTAGCCTTATCATACTAACTAACCAACTACCTGACTGACTAACTAACTAACCATACACCTAAATATATAAAAAAAACTAACTAAGGTTAACTAACAAAGGCCCATGAAGGAAGTAATTAACCCATCTTCAGCCCTCCGTTGCAAGGTTCTAACTCAATCCTGTTTTTTAAAACCTATGCCCTGTCCGATGCTGTAAGAACAGCTTCATATCTGTGAAGGCTCAGTCCTCCATTTCACAGTATCTGCAGTGTTTGTCCACACAGAGAAGTGGACAAACACCTTCTCTGTTCACAGATGTACTAACACTGCAGATACCGTTTCTTCATTAGTTCTTCTAATGAGAAGTGGAAGGTTTTCAGGTATTTCACCTCTGTGGGTCTGAGGAGTTGGTGTCATAAACCATCTCCTCCTCTGTTGAGTGATGCTCTTCCCAGTTTGTCAAAGATGGCTTCTTTCACCCCTCTTTAAAACCATCTGCCTGCTCTGGCTAAAACTCGTTCCATTAGCATCCTCAAAAGAGTGTCCCTTGTCCTTGTTTTATAAAAATAAACTGCTGAGCCCATTCATGATGAACTGGCGCATCTATGCTGAGCCATCTGTTTATGTACTGGTTGTTTTATTCCTCAAGTCTAAGCAGTCCTTGTGCATCACCTTGCACAATCCACATTGCTTGGTTGGGTCTGTGGATCTTGTCCTCCATAAGAAGAACTTCCCTCTCAACGGTTTAAATGTGGGAAACAGGATGCCAAGAACTATTTTAACACAATATGTTAATAGCATACGTTTAAACCTACCATTCATCAGATCACACAGTTTATGCTAATCCATCTCCTCTTTGATGCAGGATCATGCGGCCTGATGACGCCAACATCGTGGGCAACGTCCACGGCGGCACTATCCTCAAGATGATCGAGGAAGCTGGTTGCATCATCGGCACGCGACACTGCAACACACAGAACGGGGTGAGAGATGAAAGTCAGCCCCAAAAAATCGTAATGTTTGTTGTTTCTTCCACATTGTCATTAGAGGTGAAAAGCTTTTAGAACTGCTCCCCCTTAACTTCATACGTTTACTAACTCAAACTGATTTATTCACCTTGTGACAGTTGTCTTTAAAATAAAAAAAAGAATACAACAGAGTTCCACAGTATAGCTTTTAAATCGTACCTGTCAAGATGCAGAACTATACGGAAATGCCTTTCACAAAAAAATGTATCATGTTTCATCACAATGTGTTTACTTAGCTACTGCATTCTCTGGCATGTCATACCAAGATCTGAGTTTCCTCAGTCTTCACATACTTTGTGCAAGGGGGATTTATCTTTTACAGACATCGTGGTTCCTTTGACTTATCTGACAGTACGTTCAAATGTTGATTAAGAGATTTTTACCTGGCTTTGCCCCAACAGCCTGATTGTTGACAAATTAAAAGAAGAGGAGACATGCTTCAGTTCACAACAAAACAACTGCGTTCACTAACAAGTAATATGAACATTGAAGTATATAGCGAGGACAAATAAGCAGGCAGGGTATTTACTCCAGGGAGATTCTATCATCTATCCCAATAGAAATTGGCAACTCTGCAACCGCAGGTCGTAGAGTAGAGGGTGATGAAAGCCTTGTTTACTAAAGGCATCTTTCAAAAAATATTTTTTTGTCGTTTATCTGTGCATGACATTTGTCGAAGGTTTAAGGTTTGCTGTTTCTCCTCTCCAGGACCGCTGTATGGCAGCTCTGGCTCGGGTGGAGAAGACAGAGTTCCTGTGCCCTGTGTTCATCGGCGAGGTCGCCCACGTCACGGCTGAGATCACGCACACCTCCCAGCACTCACTGGAGGTGCAGGTCGAAGTCATGGCGGAGAACATCCTCACAGGTGACTTATTGTGAAATGTTTATTGTGATAAAGTAAAAATATTTTAAAACATTTGTATTCAATTTAAAAGTGTGCATTAGATAACAGTTTGGCTTTTAAAACAGTTGACCATAAATCATGATTTACATATTGTTCTAGGAGTATTTCTATCTCACACAGAAGAAGTAATGTTGCTGAATAACCTTTTTTTAAAAGGAATTTACAGCAGACCCCAAACCACATATGTTCTAAAAAACAATAACAATCTGTCTATGTAAGACCTCCGTAAGACCTCTGTAAGTCTGTTGGTGCAGACTGTTTGGTCTAGACAAACAGTCTGCACCAACAGAAAATTCAACCGTTATTATTTTTATTATTTATAAGAGTGTACAGGGAGATGTAACTCTTGTAGCAGAGACGAAAGCCAGAAGTGGGGGAACGAGTCACTTGGGAAAATAAAATTCAACTGCATAACTCCCTCACTTCATCATTGTGATATTCTGCCATGTGATCAGTGGAGGGCAGCATACGATAAGTAATGCAGCTCGTAGCAGAAGCCTGAACGATTAGAAACCCTTTACAGGAGGAGCTGCATTTAGAGCTGAGACGGGGGAAAGAAACTCAGAGTCATGTTGGTGTCTGGTTTGAGTGATGCAGCCTATATCTTGTTAATTATTAAGATATGTGCAGCTTTAATGTGCGCCCATAGAAAAGCATGTACACACGCACGTACGTACACACGTACACACACACACACACATAAACAACACACACACACTAATAAACAACACACACACACACACACACACACACACACACACACACACACACACACACACACACACTACCCAGAGTCCCTTCAGTAAAGACACAGGGAGGATCAGATTGTGCTGACCTAGCGTTGTCTCTGAACCTTTAAATGCCAGGAGCAACAGAGATTCACTGACTGCCTGTAAAAACCAAATGCCACGTGCTGTACTGCAACTTCTTTGGTTCATATCCAGGTTGGATAGATGGCGCATGAACCTGTTAATACATGCAATGATAGACACACACAACATATCATTGAAGTGCTGCAACACCGGTGCAGCTTCTTGAGATGATCAACAGCAAAGCTCACAGGATTGTTTGTTATTTTTGTTTTTTTAAAGGAATTTGAAATGAAGAGGTAGTTTGGCATTAAAGCAACACGTCCCTCTTCCATTTCAGTCGATTCAGGAGAGTGACTAATAGAGGATGGAAGTGAGACAGGAAGAAAAATGGGAGGAGATAACTAGTCAGACATATCAATGGGCAGAAAGACAGCTGAGAGAATGAAAGAAAGAGGAAGCAAGATTGAGAGTACGGAAGAGACGGAAAAAAGGATGAAGGAAAGGAGGTGTGAGAAACAAAAGAAGTATCCCCTAGACAGCCGTTGCCCTAGCAACAGGCTTATACTGGTTGGTTGGTTGGCTGGTTGCTGGGCTGGAAGCAGGTTGATGGAGGCGGAGGCAGTGATATGAGATGACAGGTGGAGAGAAGTGGATGTACGCACAGGCGTCTTCACAGGCAGCCCACTATAGTGCATGGGCCCACCAGGAAGGACCTCAGTCTGGAAGAGAGCTGATTGACAGAATACACTCAAGGCTCAAGACTCTAGTCATGGTGCTGCAAACTGTATTTAGCCAAGAGTTTTTTGTAAATTACATTGATTTTTGGCACATTAGATTTAATGTTGGCGGTTGTGGCTCAGGAGGTAGAGTGGTTTGTCCACTAATCTAATTCTGCATTCGAAAGTGTCCTTGGGAAACATACTGAGCCCCAAAGTTCCCCTGATGGCTGAGCAGACAGTGTTCTATTGATAGAAATTGAAATTGCTGCAGACAGATGGCACTGTATGACTGTAAAGCACATTGAGTGGTCATAATACCAATTCTCAGCTCCATTATTTGATCAGAAAATGACAGGTATGTAGTTTAAGTCATTAGCAGATTGAACAACACTCTCCCAGTTCCATGATTGCACAGCTTTGCATGTGAGAGCTCAAAGAGGAGTAAGCAGCTCCCAAGTCTAGGTGCAGGTTCACTGTCAGGGCAGTGTGGGTGTAATGAAGACGAGGAGCTCATGCTCGTGTCGAGAGCAGGCGCAGAGGTGAGTTCCTCCGGGAGGACAAAACATCCCCTCGAGCTCTCCAGAGGCTGCGTGGGCCAACCACAGCATCTGGGACGGGATTTGCTCACGTAACAGCCCAAATGATATGTACCAGCCCTGCCGTCACCCTGATTCAGATTAAATGGCATCATTTTTTACTCAAACAAAACAAAAACATGACAACACACGTTAACCCCTGTGTCCCACTTTGAGGAAATAGAATAGAATACAATGTTCAAATTATTCTCCTGTACCGTGTGGTGTGAGCGGATGACTGTGTGTCCTCAAGTCAGGCACACACAGCCAGCGTTGACATTAAAGGGGAGCCAGAGGAGGCTGCAGCTGGGTGGTCTATTTGTTCATAGCTATGGGATGTAGGTCATATGTGGGAAAATGTATGTTTGTGTGCATTTGAGATGACACAGCTGTTAATCATTACATACGTATGGACGTCTCTGTTTCTATGGAGTTTTTTTTTATCTAAACCTCAGTTCCATCGTCCATTCTTACAGAATGTAGGATTTGGTAGAGCGCATCTTTTGATTTGTCGCATATTTAGGTTTTAGACCTGTGAATTTGCACAGGAGCTAACAGCAATAATGGAGGAAAAAGCAGAGGTTAGTTGTGTTTTTCCACTCTGCACCGAGATGCATGTTTGTGTGTCTGCGTGTGTGACACAGTATGCATATGCACTGTATTGTATACAAGGATGTGTGTGCATGAAGATATATGTGTGTTTTCATCGGTGTTTGGCCCTTTAAAAGGTTCCTGCAGGGCCGAGGGGGAAGAGAAGATAACGGGAGCAGACATTATTTGCTTCTGTCATGTCGTCTTAGCGTCAGGCCTCACACACTGTGGCCCAGTCCGATACAAACACCAAGTGGATGTACCTGCACACATGCACCGACACGACGTGCGCACATACCCGACTCCCTGGCATATGCGAATGTGCAGCGACGACCTGTGTGCCGACCTGATCTGTGCACACTGACACATTCTGCACAGAAAAAGTCACATAACCTACCCCCCACACACACACACACATATACACACACACATATACACACACACACACACACACACACACACACACACACACACACACACACACACACACACACACACACTTCTTTCTAAAGGACAGTAACAGGACTGACTAGTGTCACATGATCCTAGCTGCACTTTTGCTCAGTAAAGATTGTTATTCTTTGGCTCTAGAATATGATATCATGTGTTTATTTTTATTTCTATGCATGTTTATCTACATTAGAGGTTGAGTGTATGTGCAGCCATGCATGCTTTTACAGCTTTATTCATATGTAAGTGTGCATGCGTCTGTGACAGTATATTACACTCTGAGCATGCGTGTTTGTTTTTATATATTCATGTTTATTTCACGTGTGTGTGCGTTTGTGTGCGCGTGTTGGGGGGAGGAGGCAAGCACCCAGGTTCAACAGTCAGTCAGGCAGCATCTCGTCAGGCAGTCCTCAGTCACGGCCCCCCAGGGGAAGGCTGCCTACTGTGTGCACGAGCCGTGATGATTGTCCCCGCTGGGGGGGATGCACATGCGCACTCACAAAGAGACCGACACACACGGCAGCACACACAGATTTGCATATACAGATATATGTTCAAACATGCATGTAAGTACAGTACACTCACATTCAGTGTCTAGAAAACTGCACGCAGCCACATAAACGCAAAACGGATACACACAATATACACTTTACACGTACGCACACACATGGACACACACATTCATCAAGATCTGCAGATATGAGGAGAAAAAAGCACTGACTACCTTAATGTATGAATAGCGCAGTTACACGCAGAAGCAGAAATCTCACAGAGGTAATAATGCTTGTAACGCATGCACACTCAGGCGCACATTTGCATAAAGACAGCATAGACAGAACGTGCCCCCTCAACACAAACACAGACACACACACACACAAACACACACACACACACACACACGCATGCATGCATAGGCAGAGCTGAGAGCAATGCATTGTGGGTTAAGGCTTAAAACAAGCAGGACAGTTCCTGCCATGATCCTGGTGGGTCACACAACTGCACCGTTGTGGGAATACACACACACGACCACACACACACATACGAACACACATCCACATACAACCTTTTAAGATAATAAATATCATATATTATAATTGTCAGGATTTTATTTAGCTCTAAAGCCTTTTGCACTTAAACAAGATTATTTGTGGTTTTTTATGTAATCATTCATTGTGTCAGTTACACCCACGGCAACATTTTAGGCTAGGTTGACTTTTGTAGCAGAGCAAATAGCCTGAGGGCAGATCTGAGGTCTATAACTGCAACAGTACTCTCATGCTAAACACAACAGACCACGGTTTGTTTAGAGTCACTGTGAAACTTTTCAACTGTGGACTTTTTGTTCTCCCATTTTAAAATCTGGTTAAAAAAGTGAGGAGCTCACTATATCAATACTCAGCGCTGAGTCTCATAAACCTAAATATACAATAATGTTGATGTGCACTGTCAGAAAGCTCTGTCACATAACTGTACTCCTGGCCTGATTTCATTTCTCCCTGTCAGGATGTAGCATCCCACAGAGCAACTGTAATGTAGTTAAAACTAATGGAGCCTTGGCTCAGCACAGTGGAAAATGTGGTTTTGCACACGGGGATCCAGCACTGAGGATGAATCTCTCGGCACTGTCACTGAGCCTGGAACACGCTGTTCAGGAAGGAGAAAGGGAAACAGGGGGGTTCTGTTTGGGAGGAAGAATGAAGGGTATAGTGGGTTGCAGACAAACGGGAGAGCAGAGGGGTGAACGGGTAAAAGGCAGCAATAAATCAAGTGAAAGTGCTTGAGGTGAAAGAAATGGATGAAGGTGGAGTGCACAGAAAGGTTGGAGCAAAAAGAGAGGGAGAGGAACAAGAAGGTTATATTAAAGATCTTAGAGCAGTTTAGGCTGAGGTTTTGGCATTTTGGAGATTTCAAGAACAGGAATAAACAAATACTCTTTCCTCTTGAGCACCCAGACTCAAATCCCCCCCCCCCCCCCCCCACCCACACACACACACACACAAAATGCTTTAACTTATAATGTTGTTTGGAATGGACTGTTGTTGTTTGGAATGGACTGTTCCCTGGAACTCCTTCAGAATGATTCCTTGTCACAAGTTAATCCTCCTTAAACAGTTCTACAAAGTACTGTCGTTTTTTTATTGTCTCCACACTGAATGTTGTGTGCAGAGAATTTCATTTAAAGTGTATGTTGCAGAGTAAAGTTTGTAAACTGTATTCATCTTGTCTTGGTTTATCTGTCATGACAGTCAATGCTTTTCATAAAATGAAGCTAAAATTGCTTTATTACTGTTCAAATGTTTGGCTTGTTATGTAAGTTTGATTGATTGACTTAACTGGTGTTATATATTCATACGTTGAAAGTCTGCTTTTTAAGAGGTCAGTTTAAATTTCATGCCCAAGCTCACAACTTTTCAAAATAAAACACCTGTAACTCAGCTCAATATATAAATCATTGCATCAACAAAATAAGCAATGTGCTTTAACTATGAAGACAAACATCAAACAGGAAGTGATTCTGTAAATGTTGTTGCCATGACGGAGATCAGCACCTGTTACTCAGAGTGCGTTTAAAAACACTCTGCTGGTTGCTGGTTTGGCTCCTGCTTCTGTTTGTGTTTATACCTGATTTACTGTGATCAGCGGAAAGTTTTATATTTTTTGGTTCGTCAGATAAAGCGGATTTCTCTTATCCCTCATCTAACTGCCAGATTTTATGGGCCTGTGCTTTCCATTGTTGCAATGTTTAAATCGTTATTTTTCATTACAGCCTATTTTAAAATGTTTTTCATGCTTGCTGACAACATATTTCCTGTAAAATTCGGCTGGACTGTCTGATGTGTAAAATCCTGCTCACATGCAGGTTTCTTCTCGTGGGTTCATGCCCTGCTGTAAATCTGTCACACAGTCATGTTCCACAAATACAACATACATTTTAGGATGGAAAAGTGCCTTCCACTGCCAAGTACCCGTCATCAGAAGAGCCACAGTTCCCTCTTGCATTCATGGAGCTCCTGGTTTTAAAGCTAGGAGAGACTTGACAAACCATGATGCACAGGGTCACTATGTTTGCGTTGTGTTTCTTCAGCGTTCTGCCAGGGAGTGGAAATCTGACTGAGCATATTTGTGGAGCTTGTGTTCAGTGTGGTCACAGCCAAATTCTTATTCTTATCTCATTCACACAATTCATTAATGCTAACTAAGTAAGCCAGCTGTCCTTCCTGGTAGTTGAGCCTCCTCCATGGTGGCTTATTTTTGTTTTTCCACAATGGCTTGTCACGTAGAAACAAACACATACAATAAACCAGTTTCTCAGTGTAGAAAAATTAACAGATCTGAGGGAAATAATCTACATGTTAAAGTTTTAAGGTGAATGTAGACATTGTTTGTTTCCCTTTAACAACTCGCATGATACTGTGAAGTCTAAGCACTGTGAAGGTAACAAGGGTGCAGGCGATAACATGATCAAACACTGTCTCATTTGCTACAGAGGGATTTCAAATTCAAAGCCAGTGCCCTTGTTACTTTCTGGTGAAAAAAGGTTATCAGCCAGACTTGGAATGGTTCTTAGCTGACCGGTTCATTCCAGTGCTTCCCCCTCCAGTCTTTGTCTCTCTTTCTTTCTCTCTTTCTCATTCCTCCTCTTCCTCCTTCCGTCCTAAACACAGTTCCCTTAAAGGGTCCAGCAGGAGCTAATAATAGACCAGAGTCACTCTGTCTTGGTAGAGTCAAGGATATGTAAATATGCCTCCCTTTCTCCTCTGGGCAACTTCCTGGTTGCTGGCAAGGGCGGGAGCCAATGAGTGGAGGAGGAGGAGAGAAGTGTGGTCGGCATGGTAACGCGACTCGGCTGTCTGCATGGTTTTAGCTTGGGTGTAAAATGCAGATGTTAACTAGCCAGCTACCCCCTCAGTCTTCCTTCAACTTCACACTTCCCTCTGCAAAGTCTCCTTCACAGTGACACCACAATTCTCCTTTTTCATTTAATTATTTTTAGTTCATGACATGTCCTACATTCATTTTCGGTCCGTGTTGATGCGCTGCACATGTATATGCTTGTAGACCATCCATCCCAGTGAAACTACCCTCTCAGTTAATCAGATGGTGCAGCCTCAAGTAAATAGCCTCTAACACATACAGACAGTGAGTTAATTTCAACCTGATGGCCCTGTGCTTTCTTTAATCAGTGCGCCTCCCTTGCATGCCATAATAAACACAACCCCCCCCCCCCCTCTCTCTCTGTTAGGAAATAAGTGAAAAAGTGTAGGCAGAACAGAGCAGATATCACTATGACAACCTCTGCGCCTGATTGCTATGAGATGTGATTTCCACGAGTTTTGTACATTGATCTTATGGTTCTTATCTTTCTTTAAGAAGGAAGAGCTCATGCTACAGCCTCCAGTGTTTTATGATCTATAAGGAGAATGATATGATGATTCTGGATCCACCTGATCTGTATCCAGAATTTATTGGGTCATGCCCCACCCCTCCTCAAATTGTTTGTAAACATTTTTTTTACGTAATTTTGCATCCTGCAATACTTATGATAAAAACATTGGTTGAGGTAAAAATATTACTTAATATCCACAAATGCACAAGTCACATTTAACTTTAACTTTAAATACCTAATATCTAACCCAATGGGGTCATTTATATATATAAAAAAGAAACCAAACAAATCCCCCAAATAAGCTCCAAAAATAAGCATTGTTAACTGACCTTAGAAATTTCTTTAAATTATAACAAGTCTCTTTTCCTTAGTTTAAATCTGATCTATAATAACATCTCAAACTATCAACAGCTTTATTCAATAAGGAAGAAAAATAAAGCTTACGTTGACAAAGCTATCAACCCACAATATAAACACATTTATATTTTGCTGGACTGAATGAAAGCTGTCTTTTTGTGTGAAATCTGTTGCTTTTCCCCTCAATTGACAGACTCTGGTTTATTGCTTGTTTAAAAGTCCTCATGAAAACCATTGTAATCTTCACAGAAGAAAACACCTCTAATAATAATGTGTCAACCGGAAAAACAATGAATGTCACAACTTCTTTGTTTGTACAGAGAATTTGAATGAGTGAATTTGTATTCTACCCATTTTATATTCAGAGTAAACAAATGCAGACAATTTGGGATTAAGAGAGATCAGGCTAAACCTTCTGCAAACCTCCTTATAATGGGTTAAGCGAATGTGAGCTTTGAACAGGCATGTAATTATTGTCTTTGAATATTTTCCTTGTTTGTATTCTTTCCCTTTGTTGGCAAGAGAAAGCTAATGTTTGGACAGCACCAACGGCTTTGTAAAATTGTTTTGTCTTGTGGTGTTGTGTTAATAAGTGTTTGTCTTGAAAACAGCAGTTTCTAAACGGTTTGCTCCATTGTTGTTTTATTCAAAAGAAACATCAAATACATCAAATGCATGTCAGTTTATTCGGTACCCGATTCCACGCTGACATTTTCCCGGGAAAAATAATTCAACCTTATTTCTCTGTGACCTCAGGTACAAAGAAGCTGGCCAACAAGGCGGCGCTGTGGTACGTTCCCTGCTCTCTGAAGAATGTCGACAAGATTATGGAGGTCCCGCCCATCGAGGTACATCCATTCTGACCTTAGCAGACAGCTGTTTGGCATTTTACCTGTCAGCAGCACTCTCTCTATCAGACTCTCCCTCCTCCATATGTAGAAGAAGTTACACGGGAAGTCGAGGAGAGCGGATCCTTTGGGTCAAAACAACAATGACATTTAACACTGTGAAAAAGTCCCATGTGCTCCTCTTGTTCGTCTTGAAACACAGTGTATTAAAAGAGTTTTATATATAGCCATGCAGGGACAGGTGTTTGATGGATCTGTGAATGTGTTCTGTAGTATGCCAGTGCAGAGCAAGCGGAGGAGGGCAGGAAGCGCTACGAGGCTCAGAAGATGGATAGACTGAAGACTCAAACCAGGATTAAAGACGTAGTGTCACCTCCATCCAACCCAGGTAATATCCTGGACCCTAAAGGCCCCAAATCAAAAGCAAACATACAACAGAAATCGGAAGTTATGGATAATGTGTTAACCCCCTCATGGATTGAAAGATGTTGTAGTTGTTGTTACACCACTTTAATTACAGTGGCATATCATTGCAAAATACTGATTTAGTAAGTAACTTCTTAAAGAATCCCTCATGCTTTCAGTATGTAATGTACAACGGTGCATTGTTGCAGCTTTGCAACTTCAACATATATTGGAAAAACAAAAAACACTGGCAATTTTATTATTGTCAAATGTCTTGAATGCTGTGTAAAGGTTTTCAGTCATCATGTTAATAAAGTTAATAACTTAAAGTTATGTGTCATGTTTGCTGAGCTGCAGGGGATCCAAAAAAAGGTATGACACGCCGTAGAGCATGCTGCATGTCAGTCCATCACAGTGGGGTTGTGCACAGTATGTGGAAGCATGAAGACTTTGTCGGTGTTGGCTTGTTTGGGCAAAATGCATAGTAGTTAAGTTTTTTTTTGTGTTTGCACTGCAGAACAGCACACCGTGGGTTTCAGCCAGTCCAGTCTGATCCATCTGGTGGGCCCCTCTGACTGCACACTACACGACTGTGTCCATGGAGGTGAGTCCAACTGTTCCTTTGTTATTTTTCTATTATTCAGACTGACTTTTTCTCTTTTAGCCTTGATATAGCCACTGTAATTATCTCCTAGTATATAAATAAATGCAAAGTATTATTTTACAACTTGCTTTGATTTTTATTTGACTTTCAAATGTAGAACCACACTGTGTGATTGATCCAGTGTGTACATCTTCTGTTCCAGTGATGTCCCCAGTATATCTGAGATGACTCCGTCTTATGTGAACATCATCAGAATGCTAAGATAACATATAGAAAAGGGTTAAAAGGTCGCGAGAATGTAAGAAGGCAGAGATTCAAAGAAGAGAAAGAGAGTGATACATAGACGTTTAGTCTAAGTAAAACAGAAGGAGGAGATTAAAGTAACAAGTGATTAAATGTTTCAACATCTCACACTGATAAACACACAAGAACCTCCTACACACTGGATGTATTCTCATATATTTTCAGTACCTAAATTGTTTTGTTAAGTCCGTCCTCAGCAGTTTTCTCATGAATAACCAACAAAGTTCCCCCAAGATTTTTCACAGAGGAAGAAATGCTGCTGAATTTAATAGAAAGTGAAGCATCCTTGTTAAAGACTTTTATGGCCATCAGTGCTTATGCTCTCCTAAGTGAGTGGCCGACAGATGAAAGTACATTTAGTTTTTAGGTTCTGTAATGGGAGTTTCTGGATGTGAGTGTGATCACGGTGTGATGTTCTGGGGTTGTGTGTGTGTGTGTGTGTGTGTGTGTGTGCACTGTTGTCTCGCTGAAATGAGTGCTGGAGTTGTTAGTTCCTCTGACAGGTTTCTGCTCCTGTTAAGAGCACGGTCTGTAATGGTGAAGAAACAGAGTGACAGGGACAAAACAGAAAATGCAAAACTAGAACAATTAAAGGAAACAAGAAGGCTGCTTTTCACACAGCAGCCGAATACACATCAAAATCCCTTTCGCAAGCAAGAAGCTCCCTGTTGTGCTTTTTTTCTCCTTTAACCAGATATTCAGATTAAAAGTTTTCCGTCAACTGTAAAATCATAAGCAGGAAAACAATTAATGATTGATGGTTTAGCCAACCGTAAACAAGAATTGCGATTGTCTGAGGTCTCATGCGACATATAAATAATGCAAATCCCCAGAGGAAACCTTTCTGGCTACATCTGTAACAAATCCTACATTTTTATCAGCACCGAACAGATGACAGGACGGGGGAGGAGGAGGGAGCTGGGCGGAACATATAAGCGTCACATGTGTCATGGTTGCTTTTTAATTTGGAGAGCTCGCTGAAAAATATGTCCAATTAAAAATCAAATGTGAAACAAGCATGCGGGTCACTGCGAAGATACACACACAAACACACACAAACACGTACACACACACACTCACACACACACACGCACACGCACACTCACAATCTACTGCTCTCTCTATATATGCCATCGCTCATTAGGCAATGTTCCCTGTTGTTCGCTGCTGCTGCTTTCACTACACTTATTTTGTTTACATAACCGAGACAGGTCAGGCACACTCTCTCTCTCTCTCTCTCTCTCTCTCTCTCTCTCTCTCTCTCTCTCTCTCTCTCTCTCTTTCTCTTCCTCTCTCGCATCCCGTCCGCTGACCTCTTGCTATTATCTTCTTTGACAAAAGCAAACTGACTTCTCTGAGACAATGACAGGTTATTTACTTGTTTCCCCTTTGAGGTGCAGGGAAGCAGACTACTTAGTGTGAGCATTGAGGATACACAAAGCACGTGCACACAAACAGGAACATCTGAGGACACACAGACACAAATATACACAAATAAACATTTAGCAAACACACAGTTGGCGATTTGGACCTTTGTTTCAGTCAGGGAATCCTGACTGACAGCAGATGGTGTTAGCAGAGCCACAACTAGACACCATTTGACAATTATGTCGCTAATGGTAATGCAATTCAATTTTTGACATTTTAATACCATCAATTTGGTCAGGATTGATTTGATAGTCACATCGGATCCCATTCTGACCTGTGTGGGTGTCACAGTCTCTCATTTAGCAATGATAGGTCTAATTATTGAAATGAAATGACACACACATCCTGTTAATTAAAATAAAAAATAGTATTTTTTTTTTTTTAGTCTTTTCATTGGAACTGCCATATACTGATTTAATAGTCCCTGTGAAAAACAACATATTTTATACATAATATATTCTGTTCTCAACTGTTATTTTTCACAGAGATTATATTTGTGATTTGAACTGTAGTTGGACCATAGATTGTAAATAAAGATTGGAGACATGACCGCTCCCAAATGTGAAGCCAAAGTGTCTTGTGCCACCTGGTGGCTGGCCGCAGTATAGGTCATTAGCCCTGCCTTCTCCATGTTAGCGGATAGGACATGGACCAAACTAAAAAGTCAAAGTAAACATCAAAAAAACATTTCTCAAAGATGGTTCCTGTCATTTTAGGTACTTCATTCTACACATATGTGTATTCAGGTACTAATTTCTCTGGGAACATCATGATTGACAGCTCAGACTGACTCACGATTTGTCGAGCAGGACCTCGCTAGATCAGCTCCATCTATCAGCTGCTTCCGGCTCTATATTAACAATAAAGCTGAGTCCATGTCTGGGATTTTTTTGGCTTCATCTCTGGATAGTGGGAGGATAGACAGTGAATGAGGTGGACCACATTTGTGGAGTCAAGAATGATCTGTCTATCTATTATGTTATTATTCAATGAAACATGAGTGTGCTGCTTAGCACTAAGAAAATGAGAATAACCTGTGCATCTTGTCAAAAACGTTACTCATTATTACTCTGAACGTTTACAGCGCCAGATGTTGTCAGTTGAGACCTGCGACTGTACAGCTGCCACTCAAACTGCCGACACCTGAGGGTGTAATGAAAGTCTCCATCATGCCTGTTAAAAAAGATCAAAGAATCAGAAACTTTGACGAGAGCCCACCATGAGTCCCTTCAACTCAATGTTCTTTCTTCTCCTCTCTCTCTTCTTGACTTTGTTGCAGCTTATTTAAAGTCTGTCCACCTCGCCTCATTATCTCATGCTCTCTCTTCCTCTCCTCCACTTGCTCGCTTTCTTCCCTCCTTCATGTTCTGAAGGAAGTGTACCACCTGTTTCCATAGAAACAGCAGTTGATTGCCACAGGTGGACAGAACCGCAGTCCCGATTAAATCAAACGGAGCGACGAAAAGGCCAAAGCAACAGAACCTTTGTTATAGGTTGGGATTTGTCGGTTATTCAGTATGAATATATTTTGGCAAGTTGGATTTTTTATCAGTGCACACAAAAGTATGTGTGGGTGTGTGTGTGTGTGACAGAGCAGAGCCAGCTTGGTCGATCACAGGAACACATCCATCACTGTGGCTCTATATATTATCTGTCCTCTGCTCTGCTCTATGCTCAGTGAGTATATAAACATGTCACTTGATGAGACACAGGAATTCATGGAGACAGGGATATGTCCACTGGAGCTTGTGTGATCGACCTTTATGAGGAGTTTGTGTGTGTGTGTCTGTGTGTTTGCCTGCATGTGTGTGTGGATTGCTCCCTCTACTTTGTCAGCCTTTTCCAAACCAACATTTATACAGAAATAAAATACTGAATAATGTTGGGGCCTAGACTCAGGAGAACAGTCTGTTGAGATCGGTAAATCCAGTTGAAAACAAGCGCCTGCTCTATATAAGACACAGGTCCAGTTCCCTTGTAGAAATACATGGAGCACCTCATTAACATTAAAGTTTTCTTTAAAGGTTTTTATCTGTTCGATAAAACTATAGAAATCTCTGTTTCCCTGACAGTTTATCGAACTCCTATCTTGATTTTATTGGCTTCACACTTGGCATGTGTATTTATAAGGGCCCAAGGAAGGGAGACGTCGATATTAGATATTGATATGGACATGTGATACATTCAATATTGATAAACTTTGAATAAACAGGGGACCAGCCCTCTGCAGCATGAACGGCTGGGACTATGTTGTTTATTTATTCTTAAACTTTGCGCTCTTCTGTGGGAGGGCAGAACCATACTAGCAAACAAACATTTCTGCTCCACGTACAAAAAAACGCAGATAAGCCCCTTCGCTATGCGCTCGCAACTGCTAAACACCGCCCTCGCCACTTGGTTGACATGTTGAATTTTCAAACTTTGGCGGTGAGGGATAGTGGCTGGTGCTCCCCTCCTTTGATTGGTCCATTTGAACTTTAAAGTCCCAGCCCATCTCTGCCCTTCTAACCCCAGCAGTGCTATATATGATCCACAAAGTTCAATATTGCTTCCGAAAAGTGATGGGGGAGAGGTTATAAATGCTCTCTTGCATGTGTACCTCACACTCACAAACTTTGAGACAAATTAAACATCATAAGGGAGTCATTAGCAGAGGTGGCTTGGGCCCATCAAAGCACTTTCAACAAACTCTTTGTGCAGCAGTGGTGGCTTCAGAGCTCTGTCCATTAGTTGGTCTTTACTTGCCCCGGCTCAATTACTGCACATCACTTTTAGAGTTTCAGAAAAAAGGCTGCCACCAGCATCACCACAGGCCGAGCCCATTCCAAACAGGCAGGTGTAGAATGAGCACTGCACTAGCATATTACAAATAAATACAGTATATATCAGACAAAAGTTATATAGTCGTAGCTTTCTGTGGCTGCTGAGATGAAAGGTCTGTAATCTTGGCTGGAACGAGTGTGAAATCAGTGAGGAAACTTGAACGTGGTCATCATTACCGAGTAAAAGGATCTTCAGTGAGCTGAACCAAAAACACAACAGAACAGCCTCAGCTTGTTCAAATCAGCCATTAAATGCAAGGAGAGTTTCTTTAATTGAGCTAAATGCAGACATCAAATCAATATGGAATAGAAAAAGCATCAACTATTACCCTGCATCAAATTGATTCAACACAAGAAACACAACAATACATACAATTATGTGCTTGTCTCTGTGTGCATAGAAGAAGAGGGAAAGGAGATGGTCATATACTTTAAGCGATTCCTACAAGCTGTCAGGTGTCTATTATTGTGAGTCATGCTATGAAAACGGTACAAAAGCAAACACTTCAGACCACAACAACCTTGATCAGTGATGCTCAGCCAAAGAAGACAGGAAAACACTGCTTTTCAGCCTGGTGTCAATTCACCCGTTAGCTTTTGTTCTCTTCTGAAAGGAGCAGAGGAAGGTGGCAGTACTTTTTTGCAATCCTGAATAGTATCTGCAGCTCCTCCCCTCAGGTGACATGCATCTGCAACAACCTCCACCACCAGTCAGAGTGTAGTAGTCTTCCTGGACAAAAAATAAAACAAAACACATGCAAACACATCACACGACCAAATCCTCAAAACGTTTTGTGGTACATTGGTGAGTACTTGGTTGGGTTGTGAGTATTTGTATGTGTCGTATCTTGTTGTGTTGCATCCGATTAAAAAGGCAATGGAATCATCTTCTCAGCCCGGGTGAAAATACACCACTGCTACATGTAAAACAAGCCGATATCGACCAAAGAGGACAAATTACCATTACCAGGTTAGAAACAGCACACAAAAGAACTGAAGGCTGGGTTGTACACTTAGAGAACACATCTGCAGAAGCTGAGGACGTTTACCATCACAGACAGAGGTCTGTTTAATCTGAAAGCCCTTTATCTGACAGAATTTCCATCACAGGAATCGTATCTCATTGATTTTCCCAGGCCTGCGGTGCGCATATCTTATAGTGGAACAGTAATCATAGCTGCACTCACCTCCGTTTTGCAGAACTCAAAGCGGCACATGAATCTGTTGATGCTGCCTGGTGTTTATTAAATTGTGTCACAGCTGTAATGGTTATAATATAAAGAAAATATGCAGCTTATGGGACTTTATAAGATGATGTAGGTGGGTTGCTGCGTGGCAATAATGTTAACAGGAGCTGTTTCTATAGTAACAGCTCATTAGGAGGCAGTTTGAGCCGTTTGAAGCTGTCCATGATTAAAGCACATATTGGGGAGGGGATGAGTCTGACAAGACGAGAGAGGGGGATTGTCAGTGGGGAATACAAGTATAGGCTGAGGGCAAGAACAGGGAGGCGAGAGAAGGAACAGGGATTAAGATGGTGGAAGAAGGTTTCGGCTGCGATGCGAGGGTGAGAGAGGCAGAGGTCACGGATACTTTGCTGTCGATCTCTTGGCGTCACACTCTCTTCACCCTTACATCACTGGGTGCTTTGCCTAGTGTGCTGTGTCGGAGCCGTTTCTAATTAAACAGGCTTGAAGTTGGGTGACAGGGCTGATGAGTGACACGAGCTGCCCCGAAGACTCTCCCCTTTGTTCTCATGCCTGCTGCCAACGGACGGCACTGTGCAGGCAGATTTTGGGTGAATCGTCACATGGAATCTAATCACAGAGGTACTCGCCCCGTGGCAAACTGGGCTGCACTAGGGACTTGGTTACTAATTGCCCTTTTTTCCCCATTTGGAGGGAGCTGTCTTTCCCCCTTCTAACACACCATCTCCAAACCACCCCTCATTCCCCCACCCCGCCGCACCCCATCCACACGCTCTGCCTTTCGTGTTCCCACCCTACGGGTAAGGGAGAGTCATAGTGTGCCATGTCACCCTGTGAATGTGCAACGCGGGGCCCAAGGCTGTCTTGGCCTCGCTTGTCCTCATTTCCAGTCTCACATTGAGCGTCGCTTCAACCTTTTAACATCCACTGTACAAGGAGAGGGTTGAGTTGCATTAACAGATCCACTGTTTGCCACTAATAAAGACAAGCAGCTTTGCTTTACTCAAGGACAATTCCGCCCTCCCCTCTTTGGTCAATTCAGATACAGGTTTCTATTGCTACAGATAAATTCTTGGCTGCCTGGTGCATGAAACGGGGTTAAGAAAGGCATTGAAGCAGGACCACATGAAAATGTTATGCTGAAGCTGCTTTCAGACATGCACTGAACTCCGGATAATCTCCTGACATTGTCTGGAGGGGCTCTATGCAAGAACGCAAATGTCCTAGTCACAGGTGACTCTCTGGACTTTGCGGCCGCCCCCGAGTAAAAACTTCAGAGAATGTCAGGATAAGCTCATCTTCTGAGAACACTGCAGCAGCTCCTCAGAGATCCACTGGGAGCTAGTGAGTGTGATGATGACGTTTTTGATAACGCCTGGCACACACCAGAATGAAAAACAAAATAAATCAAAACAAAAGGATGTGGAAGACGTCGGAAAAAAAGATGTCAAAACACATGATCCCCACAGCAGAAGTAACACGTTAAGTCCTGCCTCCGCCTGCTGCTCCGCCCCTCAGCCGAATGCTGCCGAGATTTGTGTCGTTGTCAACGGGTCTGAGCAGAGAATCTCCTGCTGTGTTGTTCATGTATGAAAGGAAATGTCTGAAAACGGCTCGTGTGAGGCTAAAAAACTCAAAGAATCTCAGACATGTGGTGATAATCCTCTTTTAATGGTTTGTTAATGTATTATAGATAATAAGAAATAAACAGATTTAAAATGTGTAAGTTACGATAGGAAAAAAAACGGTAACACTGTAGAAAGATATTTTCTTGCTATGATCTGGGACTTTCGATACGGGAAGGTCTGTACATACACCAATCAAAAATGAAGACAATAATGCACCACATCCACATTTTACCTTTGTTTCCCCTGAACCACTCAATGAAGGGTTGATATGTCTGTCCAAATAAAATATGTGCATTCACATCGTCAATGCTGCTGATGATGACAAATTCAAATTAACCATTTGGGGGAAGCGCTGAACCTTTTTCCCACCGTGTGACAAGTGTGTGCGGTGTGACTGCTGCCTCTCAACTCTGCTGTCAAGCCGAATGACATCGGCTTGACATCCAAACTTGTAGGTTTTTAATACTTGTAGCCACTCTTCGTACGTGGCAAGTCTCTCCAATGTGGCAAACTGGTGTAATTATTCCCCCAACGCCTGCCGTCCTCTTTCTCGAGGCATCTGGGGAGCTGTTGAACAAGACCATGGCAGCCAACTGTCAGCGCTCCACTCAGTCTCACAATGCCTCGGAAATGTCAAATCCAAAACCAAAAATAGAAAGTCCTCAGTCTGTCTCTATTTAATTCATTTTACAGAGTCACAGAGGTCATGTGATCGAGATTCACAAGATTCTTAACTGGTCCAGTCTAGCCACTCGCCCATTAGCATTCATTTCATACCACAGCATGCTGAGAGGAGGCTCTTTTCTGTCCCATGTGATTCCTTTATTTACCACGCATGACCTTCCAAAGATCGTTTTATTCTGATAAGAGCCCTCATACCATTACACCACAATCTCACTCTCACAAGTTATTATTTGTAAAATTTAAGATCAAACGAGATGAAACCCCAGCACTTTGTTTCAAGGATGAATATTTTATTAAAGTCTGATTTGTGCGACCACAGCTGCTGGTTTATTCCTCTGCTATGTGAGACCTAAACAAAAAACACATAAAGGCAACAGCAAGATATTGTTTATTGTAATTGAATTTCTCTTTCTGAATACGTCTTGATTATTATAGTGTTAGGTTCAGTAGATTATCTAATTTTTAAGCTAGCAGCAGAAACACCAGTAAATGCCACTGATGCAACATTATGCACTAAGCAACTTGTCTTTGGCAGCTCCCAGAAGCTTTGAATGAAACATACACATAAATGAAAGGTTATCTGTAGGATATTGATTGAATGCATATGCTTCCTGAAGGGGATTAAAAAGCAGTGACTTCATGTGATGTTCATGGTTTGCTGCTTCCGAGTGCAGCCTCCCTCAGTTTTGGTCCTAAGAAACTTTTTTAGGACAGCTTCAAGAGTTCAGGCAAGCAGGTGGACCATGTAAGTCTCCTAAGACGTTACCTTTTTCTCAACACAACACTGCCACCCTAAGTCGACATGGCAAACTCGTTGCTTATTCCCTCCTCCAGCCAATTCAGAACAACAATATTATTCATTTGGAATCATGTCTCTTTAATTTGGTCTCCACCAACTCCTGAGGGAAATATCTGCGTCATCAGCTGCTAAATGCTCAACTATGTTCACTACTTTGTTACAGAACTTTGTATTTCTGTCATGTGGTGCTGAACAGGTAGTGTACAGTGTTTGTAATGCTTGTTTGCTACAATTAAAAACAAAAGTGATGAGATTGGGGAAAGACAAAAGCAGTTTGTTTAATAAGTGGAAAACCCCAAAAATTGGCTACAGTTTGCTATAAATATCAACAGAACTGGGGAACTGCAGAGCTGGGTGATTAGTCTATGAGTTAAACTCTTCTCATACAGTCAAGTGATCCATTATTAACATAAAAATATTGATTATAGTTGTAATAACTTTGCTATGGTCCCATTAGCCCCCATTACATATTCATAGACAAGTTTTAAATAACAGAAGTGAGGAAAGATGGAGACCATGTGATAAAACGCAGGTATGGCAACGTGTCTTAGAATTGAAAGGAAACGTTTAGATTCAGTTTATTGTAATACAGCATTCAATTTCACCATCTCTTCAGGTCATGATCCATCAAGTGTTACAGACTCAGACACAACCACTCACTCCCAGCTCTGAATAGCAGCCGCCTGCTGTGCTTTGTACTCGGGTAGGAAATTTCCATCTTAGTTGAGATCCCATCAATTTCCAGTACATAGCTGAGATGGGAAGCAAAAAAATTGAAAGATTGGTTTTGAAAAATGCTTTGCAACTGGCTTAAGGATGAGAGATTTCTGCTTGTCGTCTGAGCCACTCACACTTAAGGAACAGCATCAGCCTCATTCAGAGTGTGTTCATAATAATTATAATGAGAATACGGATAATAAGAATACTATTTTTTATATATCACTTCTCAAACCACAAAAATAAAAAATATAAATGACAAAATAATGATAAACGACAGAAATCATTTTAAATGGATTTGAGCATGATTATAAGTGCAAAGGGGCTTTATTAAAATGTAATATTAATATATTAAAATAAGTAAAATAATCAACAAGTTAAGAGCAAGGATAGCTTGAGAGCTTTATTCAAATGTATGTTTATAGAAGTGACATATACAATTCAGTGTTCAGATTCCAAGTGGTAAAAGCATGTTTCAGTTTTAATCAGCTCAGTCCTTCTTCTTTTACAAGGAGCGTTGCATTTGGGAGCGAGTGGCACAGTCTGTTTGTACTCCCACACTTTTGGCCGACATAAATATAAATGGTGGTGGGAGAATTTTTGGCCAAACCAACTATCAGCGTGCAGACTTATTGATTTTCTGTAGCACGAGAGACACGAAAAAAGCAGCTCAGAGGGAACGACTGGGGCAACTGGAACGTCTAGCAAGGGCCTGAACATCTTTAAATGAGCATACGTTCCCAAAGACGCACACATTACACATGCACTCACACTTTCTCCGAGATGAGGAACAGATGCCACCCTCCTCCTCGCTTTCTCTCATCTACAACCCACCCACTCCATACAAGATGTCCCACTTTCTGCGAGAAACCCACAAACAACTGTTTTCCTTCACACATGATACAGGCTGCCGAGGGTGGTACTTGCGTGTGTGTGTGTGTGTGGTGCAGTCTGATAAACACAGGTGTAGGTTAGTGAATTCCTGCGTCCACACTGTGAGGTCTGCCTTATTGTGATCATCAGACTTTAATTTTGTGCACAAGGTGTTTTCTCTTGCTTCAAATCATCTGCATGCATTCAGCGCTCTGTGTAAACGTTTTAATGACGGATTGTTTGGTGGATATCTCTTCAGATCTTAAAGTGATACTTGACCCAACATCTATCTAGTTTTAGGATCAAATAGTTTAGCCAGCACATGTCAGCTTGAAAGGTGGCCATTAAATATTCGGTTGTTTCTCATGCAGAGAACTAAATTCGTTTGACCTGAGTGAGTTTTCATGGGGAATA
This sequence comes from Platichthys flesus, assembly GCF_949316205.1. Taxonomy (NCBI): domain Eukaryota; kingdom Metazoa; phylum Chordata; class Actinopteri; order Pleuronectiformes; family Pleuronectidae; genus Platichthys; species Platichthys flesus. Next base: position 11,867,348 of record NC_084951.1, read on the forward strand.
TAAACTCTCAAAGAACCGTGACATTTAGAGCGCAGGGTCACAAATAAAGCCTTTAAAGCAAACGGAGCTTCTCAATTAACAGTATGTCTCACAGATCAAGGCCATGATGCACCAGTAAAAACTATTGTCCCAAGTAATAACTAAGCAGCTAACACTGTATGTGTTCTAACTGTATGTTTCCACAATAGAAGACAGTGAAACAACAAATAGATTTATTTATCAGTGCCTACCAAAGGGACGTGATGTGATGTGGGATGTGACTGGTCATTAAACTTACTTTAAGTTGGTGTCTGATCTGGAGATCTACAGGTAGATTGGGGTTAAGCATTTCCCAATTTATTTTTAAATGGTATTGTTTTGTTTAGTCATTTTGTCAAATATTTATATTACCATGAATGTGAACTATATTAGGCAACACTTATTTGACGTTCATCAGCTGCAAAAATAAACATCAATACACTTCATATTAGGGCACGGTCACACGTACTGTACACAAATGCAAACTGAATATTGGGGGTCAAAGTTCAACAAAGGAAGAAAATGTTTTTATTCACCCCTTCCATCACACAGATTGGACGAGAATGTGAGGTGACACTTGCCATTGCTCCATTCACAAACGTATACACAGGGGACTCATAATACTGAATGAGAAACTAATGTTGAGGAAAGATCGATGAGGCCCATTTAAAGTTTAGCTTCAGGTGGATATTGGACCAAGAAAACCAGTAGAATCTCATCTTTGTGAAACAGTATCTGAAATAAACCATAAAGATCCATGAGCCTCAGTTAAAGATAGAAGATAAAATCAAAACAAAGGAGGCAGAGTAAGAAGATAATTGAATCTCCCTTCTTGTATTTGCTGTGCCTCTTACTAAAGTCAAACTTTGCTTGTGTCCGGCACAGGCGTGACCATGAAGCTGATGGATGAGGTCGCCGGCATCGTGGCTGCTCGGCACTGCAACACCAACATCGTCACCGCCTCTGTGGACGCCATCAACTTCCACAGCAAGATCAAGAAAGGTGAATTAGAGAATCTATTCAGAGTTTGTGGTCACTGATACATAAAGATTGTCCTCAGTTTTGAAGAATACAAACCTCGCCGTGTCGGGTTGATACAAGAAGCTCTGTCCATTTTCCAGGAAGCTGCTTTTTTACACACAAGTGAAGTGCACTCTGTGAAACCACAATTAGAGGATAATGTGGAAAAACTCAGCAGTCCATAAATTCAGCCTTAACGCCGGTCACACTGTTTCTAATTGAGACCAGTTGTGTTTTGTAGTTCTGTTGCTAGATCTGGAAAGACACAACTTTGTTATGATTGAGGTATTTTCCATTACCGAGCTTTATCGCTGAGGTGTTACTTCACTTTGAGAGAGGGAACGTTTTAGTAAACAAAAGTTATGATGTGTGATAAATGCCAAACGTTAAATATCACACTAGGGCCAATATACTCAGTAGATTTTTCAATATATGTTGTTGTTGTTCATTTGTTTTAGGCACTGTACCTTACTCCTGTAATGGAAGGGAACACTATTCTTTTTCTATCTTCAAGTGAACCACTGAGATACTGTTTTTTATTTGCAGCAGAGTTTGGTTGTATTGCCCAAACAAGGAACAAACAGAGCAGCTACACACCTATAGACAGAAAACACTGTTAATGCAAAGTCTTCTTTGGTCCTTTTATGGAACCTAAATATGCTAAAAAGGACTGAAAGCAGTTTCTTCAAAGATGGCGGAGAACAGCGGTGTGTTACATTCACATTACATCAGTGTTTGTGCTATCTGTTCCAGTGCTGGACATGATGTGATCCAGACATCCAGCTGTTATGATTATCTCAGGATATGATTTTAACAGGGGCCTAGCTTCATCTCTCCCCATTGTTGAATTATGAAGTGGCAAGACATTTTTTTTTGTACTGGCTCTCAGCTCAGCTCCGACTGCACTGCATGTACATCTCCTGACATTCTCCAGAGGGGCTTTATGGGAGAACGCAAATGTCCAATTCACAGAGTTGTTACTGTATTACATTATACGTTACGACCCGCCTCTGAGATTTCTGTGTTGTAATGTAATGTGTGAAGGTCCGAACCCAATGTGCGCACATTCTCAGTTCATGTCAGAAAATGGCTTGTGAGTTTCACTACCAGAAAACTGAAAATGAAAGACTTCAGTTTAGATCTATGTCCACATCTCTCAGATGCTCCCTATCGCTCCAGCTATTGCCTCCTCCTTTCCTCTGGGTTCAGAAAGGGGTGACATGATTTGATCTGGCTTCCACTTTGACATATGTGTCGTGTCACTAGTGGATTTTTCCAATTTGGTGAAGGAGTTCAGACAAACAGACTAAAAAAGACGTTCCTAGGAAAACAAGGATCAAGGAGTAAAAAACAAAGCCAGATGAAAACAGCTACTTCAGCAACTCTGCATGTATTCAGTCAATTTATGGTGTACGTATTTTTCTCTGGATAATTTCTCTTTCTCGCTAAGTGCAGATAATATACATAATTTAACATGTTTCCTCCACAGATCCAGCAGAGGTTGAAGTCAAACTGGTAAAAGGATCCAAACTATCTGCAGTTACTTTCCACAGAGTGTATTCTTATCGCATGCAGATGAATAATTAAATAAATATGCGATAAACAAACCATTAGAAGGCAGCAGACAATATTAGGTTTTTAAGGGGGTCTACTCTTGGTCGTTGAGTCACACCGTAGGTTCTGGCTCAGTTGTTCTAGATGTGGCTCACAGTCACTAAATGAAGCCTCGGCAGACTGTTTTCCTCTCATTCTTGGAAAAACAAGCAAGTTATTTCCAGAGGCTCCAAGAGGTGTTATGGTCTGGTGTAGGCAGGACAGCAGTATGTACTGGTGCTAAGCTATTTAATGATTCATATACAGCCAGTAACATTTAGAATTCTGTCCTGTAAGACACTGGAGGCCAATATAAGGTCTGTGGAGCTTCTGTGGTGTGTTCTCTTTCTAAACAAGGCAGGTTGATAGGCAGGAAAGTGTTACTTTAAAAATTAAAATGATCAGATCACCACAATGTCATAGCCGAAGAATCCTGCACATGATTGTCTAGTTTTTATAGTCGAAATATTAGAGAAATGAATCCCTGAAAATTGATACAAGACTGACCTTTGCAGTGAACAAGAAGCTGAGCCGCAATGCAAAGCTTTTGATTTACCGGTCGATCTACTTTCCAACCCTCACCTGTATGCTCAGGATCTTTGGGTAGTGACCAAAGGAACAAGGTCACTATTACAAGTGGTTCAAATGAGTTATCTCCATCAGGTGGTTATGCCTTTGAGATAAGGTGAGGAGTTCAGAACCGCTGTTCCAGTCGCAGGAGGGCTGAGGGGCGGGGTACACCCTGGACTGGTTGCCATCATATCACAGGGTTGACATATGGAGACAAACCCTTCACACTCACAGTCACACTTGTGTTGTCTCTTTGGACTGAGGGAGGAAGCATGAGAAAATCATGCAAACTCCATACATTCACACCAAAAATTATTGTGCTGTGAGGGGACAGGGCTAACCACTGCCCCACCAATACGCCTCTAAGAATTTGTAATTGCAATTCTATATAATTTTACTATTTATTCCCTAATTTGTCCTCCCATTCAATTCCTCCTCACATGCCATTTGTCATTTTCTGTTCAGAGAATCTGTTTTGTCAACGCTGAAAGCTGTCAGGAGACCTGTCACACAAACATGTATACAGTCTGCCAAGCAAATCATTTGGTGAGGACAGTTAATGTCTTTTGTGTTTGCAGCTGACAATCATCTTGTCTGCAGCACATTTCTCGAGAAATTTTCAAAACATTTGCTTCCTGTAAAGGTTTAAAACTTGACAAGTTAAGTTGAGTCTGAAACATGTCACGCTGCCCTCACCTTTACAGCTTGTAAATCACTTTTCGTGTTTTCGTGTTTCTCTCCGACACACCGAAGTGATGCAAACTTTGCGAACAGTAATGTGCATGATTCTGAATTGAAAATATGTCAGTGAGGTGCAAGCCAAGAATGTGCCACCGTGCTCAGTCAGAGCTCTTCTCTTTTATTGATTACAGTAAAATGCCCACAGGTACAAAAAATGAGAATAAAGCTAGAAAACTTCAAAGGGTGAAAGTCAGATGAAAAGAGATTTGAGGGAGAGAGAAGAAAGTGCTCCAGGTGAGAGAGAAAGTGAGGGAGAAAGAAATAAGTTTCAGAACTTGTGATGCATAATAAACTCGGGGTCCCTCTTTTTAGAGTTTCATGTTCATGAAAACGCAAATTACTATTAGGAAGCTCTGGGAATACAGGAAAACAGCAAATAAAATATTAATCTTTGTCGATTTTGTTGTTCTTGTTTTCGCAGCCTGACCCAAACTCAAACTGTAGCTAAAATTGTTAGGTTTGGTTAGCAAGTGGACCCAGGATGCAGAATTTAAACAAATGGTGTCCTTTTAAAAGGACAATGTCCAACAGAAAAAAAACAAAGAAACAGAGGAATCTCACAAAAAAAGTCTAAACTGAAAAAATAACTAAGAGCACAGGGGAGAACACCAGGAACCTACAGAGAGGATGCAGAGGATTGAGCACAGGAGACGAAGAATAACGTAAGGCATTACGACAGGGAACTCAGAACCGACAAGGAGAAGCGCAGAGACTTTTATACACACACACAAGGAAGGCAGGGGCAATTGAACACAGCTGGAACACTAAGGATTGGTGCAGGCAATCACAAAGACAGGAAGTGAAGAAAGAAAACACACTAGGAGCAGGGCCTACACAATAAAACAAGAAACAGAACACAGGGGGGGAAAACCAGAGACACAGAAACAACAACACATACAAACATAAACACAAGGATATAAATGAAACACAAGGCGGTACTAATAAACTGAAAACACTGGAAATCTATAGCTCAAAGGTGTTACAGTCCCAGTTAAGTTGATCCAACATCAAGACCCGGCATGGACTCGCCTCACAGCAGATTAGCTGCATTAAACAGTTCCTCAGAGATAGGACTCAAGACAGTTTTTCCTGTTGGCTGACCTTCAGTACTGCACAAATCCATGATCTACTTTCTGCATAAATCAATTATTAATCATGAAGGTCTTTTATAAAAAACACCCAAGAATAGCCTTGATGAGATCAGGGCTAATTCTGTTGGTGTAATGTCAGTGAGCAGAGCACGCTTCAATAATCCTAATACATCTGCTCCTGAGTTAGTTTACCTGAATAAGTCAGGCTGCTTAAGGCAACACAAAAACATTTGAAGGGCCAGAAAACAAGAGAAAGAATAAATATTTCCAGTGGATGTGCTATTTTCACAAACTGCATCCAAATAACTGCATTGTTACTTTGCTATCCCTTATCCTGTTTTCTTATGCAACCATGCACTTCATCACCTCCTTAGAGTTGTTGTGATTTCAGAACATCAAACTGATGAAGTGTGTGGATACAAGACCTAAGAGTCAGGCCAGGCCTGGAAGACATTTTGAAATGATATTTGGGTTTGGGCCGGGTTCACTGACATTGGCTGGGCCTTCTTACTTAATTTTTCTTGCTTCATGTGTCTGTAATTGGAGAAAACATTGTGCTTGGTTTAGACCCAAAAACAGAATGGCTCTGCTAATTTTCTCTTGGCTTTGGTTTGATTCGGCCTGAAAAGTGTACAAAAATATATACTCCCTTTAAATTTTTCCCAGTGCACAGACAACTGCCTGAGTTCCTGGAGCTGAGGAGCTCATGTCCAGGACTTATTGGTTAGGTCTCTCACACACATCTTGTGGACTGGACCCACTGGCATTCTTGAAAATAGGTTTGTTTGAAAACATTGTTTGTCAGAGCCATGGCTGTATGACAATAACTGTATACATGAATCCAAATGCTGCCTGTGGAGTCCGGGGAAAATCTGTCACTCAGAAACATCGCACTCCAAAATTTCCTATCGTCCTTGTTTGCTTCTGTGTTTTGTGACCAAGGACATGTGTACATCAGCATCTCGTTCTCAGACTTTTCTCTCTGGACCCTTACACGCTTTGTGAGGGCTTTACAAATATGAAACCTCAACATAATAATTCCCCCTGTGTGATGTTTTCTCTTTCAACTCTTTTTTAAATGGAAGTCTATGGGGGAAATATGGTTGGTTGAGCACAGCCAGAGAAAAAGAGCAGAAAGTTTTTTTCCTGTGGAAGTAAAAGTTCACAGGATGTATGCTCGCACTCTGGTTTTTGAAGGGGTGCCAAAGGAAGTCTGTTGAAAGAGATGTAACCGAGGGTGGTAACACACCAGATTTTGTAACAGTGTGACATTTTCCACACTTGTGTGTGTTAATAAGACTCAGGATTTTCCAAAGCTTTCCATTATTGTTTTGATGCAATTATATGTTGAGATCATTCATAAAAATAAGTTCCTTTAAACAAACCATATAATAAAAAAGAATGATCTCTGATGTCTGGTTAAGGCCACGTTAAGATTACGCAAAATAAAACTACTTGGTCTGATTATTAAATACATTTTTTCTTGATTTACAGCATAGGTGTCATGGTTAAAAATAACAAGCTTATAGGCAGTACAGTGAAAACAAACACTTCATCATCCTCTCTTTTGTGGTAGTACATTACAAAGAGAGTAGGCTACAGCCATTGACAGTAAGAACTTTAATATCAGGAAAAACGTTTGAACCATTTGATGGTCAGTGCTGTCATTCAACAGTCTTCAAACTGCCATGCATTCTCTGCATAAGTACAAGAGCTCAACCATGAACAAGGAACAACAACCATGTGTAGTTCCTGTAGCAACCGTTCCCAAAACGTCAGAGTAGCTAGCAACAACATATTCCGATAAAAGTCCCTTTTCCACTCGTGCATCTTTTATTATTTAAGACAAAGACTGTTTTATAAAAATCGCTGTCTTATTCTGGAGGTCTGTCTCAGATGGCAGGGATAACACCTTCTCTCACTGTCTCTATGGCAACAGCAGTAATAATACAGTACAGACTCATGAAAGGGAATAAAGAAACAGATCAGTTTGGCCCGGTACTATTACTGGACTTTTTATTTCTCCATATCCCTGCAGTGACGAAAGGAGAGAACCAGTCTTTTTTCATGATTGAAACATTGGATGAATTTCAATGAATCTCAGGTTGAAATCCGCAGCAGTGGAAATGACATGTCCTCTGAATTTATGTTAACAACCATTGATCTCTTTGAAAAGGTTTAAATCAAATGCAGCTTCACTTTCGTCTTCTTTTTGAGCACATAAAAGAGGATCCTGCTTTGTATTAATCTAAAAAGGGAAGGACAGATCAACTGGCTTTAGTTTGAGTCTGAGTGGAAAAAGACTTCAACAAGTTCATGATGCAACAATGAGAAGTCAGTTGCAGTAGCACATGTTAAAGTTTCCTCAGTCGACAACCTACCAGCTAACTTCATGTTCAGTTTGTGCTCAAAACAAAGACACAACCTGATAACGTTTCTAAAACTTTTCCTTGTATATCCTGTAAAAGCTTTAAATAACACAACAAAATGTAATTCCTGTCTCTGGCTCAAGAACAGAGCTGCTTGAATCAAACAAAGATTTTTGAGCATAGAGTCACATATTGGAAATGTTAAAATATCAAATTGATGATATTCTTCCTCTTCCCTCCAAGGCTGCGTGGTGACGGTGACTGGGCGTCTCACATTTGTCAGTAACAAGTCAATGGAAATTCAAGTGATCGTAGACGCTTCCCCGCTGATGGAGGAGGAAAAAGGGAAATATCACGCGGTGTCCGCCTTCTTCACCTTCATCTCCCTGGACAAGTACAACAGGGCCCTCCCTGTTCCTCCTCTAAAGGTCGGTACCATCTAGGCTGTGCACTCTGGAGTTTATTAAAAGCTGAAGGTTGAATAAATTTGATCCTTTATATAATATCATGTCCAAATTCAGACTAAGTACATTAACACAGGCCATTCATACAGATCAAGAGGGAAATATGTATTTTTTTTATACCCTTCTTTCTTAAATCCCCACCTTTTTATGATGAAAAGATTCGGCCATGGATTTCTGTCATGCTTTTTCTCTTCTTTTTTCCTTACAGTAACATTGCTTTAGTCAGTCACACTTTTAAAGATCTCACAGTATGAGAGACACCGTTATTTTCTAATCCTGCTTATTAGCGTATTTTCAGAACATTGAATCCTTTGCTGCGTCTACGCTCGGCCCAAAAGCACAAGGGGCTTAATGCTAATATCCCCCCGACATCCCGAGATGGCAATGTGTGGATGACTCAGCACTTGCTTTGCAGATGTACAGTGTGTATGTTTACCTGCTGTTTGATCTGCCCCCTCAGCACCCGATGCTTCCAAACCCTGTTTATATGCAAACACTGTATGCACTGGCCATCTGTTTAAATCAGCACATTAAATTAAATTATTTCCTGGCACCGCTCGCGCACCCTAAATGTCTCTGTGATGGTCCCTTTAAAAACTCATCCAGCTTATGCATGAGATGATGTCAGCTTGTCAGTGAGTGGGGATGTGACGGGAGAAGAGCGTTTTAGATGTTATTCCTATCGCTTAATAAAGGATTTAGTAGATTGCATTTAATTTTAACATCAGGTCTTATTCTATTTCACTGATGATAACAATCCCCTCATATTTTGAATCGACAACTATATAATCAGTTTAATTTTGCCGTTTCTTGCTCAGTTGAATGCTTTGTTTGCTTACCTGCACAACATATTAATCTGTGTGTGGATATAATGATTGATATGATTAGCTTTGCATTTGAGTCAAGCCAAATCCATGAAAATGGCTTCAGCCGAGTTGGCATCTTCAGAAATGTGACAGACCAATAGCAGGTTGCACTCTTTTACAAAATGCACCTTTGCTAATCATTAAACTTTAAGTATAGGGCAGCGTGTATGCCAGGGAAGTGCATTGAAAGTGAATACGATAAGGTAAGAATAAAGCTGTTTCGTGGGGGGAACCTGCATATTTTCTCCTGCCTCAACCTAAATAATGTCCCACTAAGTTTAAAGTGAAACAAGCGTATTAAGAAACTTGGATGAAGAAATCCAAGCTTGGCTGAGAGTGAATTGGGTAAAAATGGTTGTTATAAATGCCATCGAGCGCTACCCTGACCCTGCTCACCTTAATTATTCATGTTCTCATAGATGTAAAGGTGCAACATCAGCGTTTAAAACCATGACACGTCTATTTTGGAATAAAAATGAGCATCAAATCCATGTCCCGCTGGTCAGCCTTTTCTGAAGTGCCTGTGCGTTTTCCTCATTACCATTTCACAAAAAAAACATGTTGGGCTCGTCTATTGTCCGCCTCCCTCTTCGAATTCATTACCTGCGTATCCATCTTGCAAAAGCTGCTCATAGCTTCTCTGATATTGAAAGAGAGTTCCTGTGATGATTAGAGTCACTGTAATTTCTCTGCTCACCTCAATTTTATGAAATGAAAATTAAAAAATCTCTTAGTGATGTTAATAATTCATCCTCAATGCTATTAATGGAAATCTAAATGGAGCCCCGGGCTGCCAAGGGCTCTGATGTAGCATGTCAGATAAACAAGGGCAGGAATCGAGAAGTGTGCGTGTGTGTGTGTGCGTGTGTGTGTGTGTGTGTGTCTGAGAAAGAGAGAAAATATTGGACAGGGATACAATATAGGCAGACTTGTGTGTCAGAGGAAGACAAATAGAGCTCCTCCTTGTGCAGGTCTGTACATGTGAGAGAGGACTGTGTGTGTGGATGTGCACGTGCTTGAACAGATCACTGAGCACAAATGCGTGTGTTTATTTATATGAGTGAGAGAAGGATGGCAAGGCTCAATCAAGGCTATTTCTGGCTTCGTAACTATTTACAGAGAGCTTAAACATGGGATAAGGTTGACTCAAAATGAGGGGGGGGGGGGGGGGGGGCAATAAACGTATTTATGGATTTCAGTGCCTGTGTGTGGGTAGAGGAGATGTGTTGCATGCAGGAAAAAGGGTTTAACACGTCAATCTAATCAACTCAACACCTGGATTTCCCTGAGCAGTGGAGATGGCACTGTGACGGAGGGAAACACAAAGATGACACTAATTTGCCTCGTAAGCCAGATGATAGCGAGTTGAGTAAAGCTGAGAAACTTTTAGCCTCCCTTTACTTGTAATTTTAGCCAGGGCAAATACTACACAAATACTACGCAAATACTACACATAACATTTGTACACGTTTTGTTCTAATTTGGGAAATGCATGAACGGCCAACAGCAAATCTGTGCAAATCTGTGCCTTCGAAGTACAATAGTTGCTGTTTCTATGACAACAAAAAGTTTCCTCAGAGATCATCCTCCAGAGAACAAGACTTTCCTCCTCTGGGTTATCATGACAACATGGCTGATTACACACAGCCCATAGCTTCGCATTAACACTGGAAAAGGTGGGAAATATCTTAACTGGCTTACAGCACAAACTCTGTCGAACCAGCACTCAGTGGTGTACAAATGACAAACTGCAGTGGTACAAAGGTCAAGTGCCCATTTCAAGACTAGAGAAAGTCACTGTGCCTTCCGACGTCCTCACGTAACCACAAGATGGCGTTTTTTCACATTTAGCTTTTTTACAGTGATTATATTAAGAAAGGTTTAACATGTTAAAAGTAGATCATCCGACAAGGAAAATATAAATCTTTATTCTTTTCATTAGCCTTATGAAATTAAGAATTGTTGTTTTTGGTTATAGATTGAGCCTTTTCAATCAGAGGGCCGATCGTCTAATCCAGCCATATTGCCCATTCATATTCTACAGTAGCCTAGAACGGACAAACAAAACACTGGCTCTAAACCTTTTGCATTTTATTACTTGGTCTGCTAACCATCAGGTTCTCGGAAAGGCTGGGAAGAAGGATTATTAAATTGGTTGCAATGTGCATGTTTACCACTAGATGCCACTAAATCCTTCACAACCAACCTGAAGTTTGTGATACTGATGTAGCTAAATATTAAGCATACAGACGGTGAGAAGTTTAATTTCTCGTCTGACAAAGAACTAGGAAAGTGCAGTACAAAACGTTCTTGAAAGATAGTGGTATTTCATCTTGTACGATTTTGTAAAACTGCATTTTCACTTTTCCTCATCCTACTTCTCCATTTCCCATCAAGCTGATGTGAACATATCCGATCACATTGACAAAAGATGATGTTTTATACAGGATCTGTTTGCACATGTTATTCTCTAACCATTTCAGATGACCAGCCCAAGTCGTCTCCTCCTCTTCTTTATTCAGAATTTAATATCTTATCTCTGTTTAACTAGCACCCTTGGATTTGAAAACAAAAAACATCCCAGAAAGCTAAAAATAAATGTCGGACTTTCTCTAATGATACAGTGTGGCAGATTTTGCTCCAGTTGCATTCTATAAATATCTTGAAGGAAAATAGCTGAAGCTATTTTTGACTGCAGGTACTTTTCCCCGATTCTCTCATTCTGGATTTCTCTCAAGTGAGCCTGCTGCGTTTACTATCTTTAGATTTCCCTGTTTTTGCTCAGCGGGGGCGCGGGGGGGTTAGGGACACTCTCTCTCTCTCTCTCTCTCTCTCTCTCTCTCTCTCTCTCTCTCTCTCTCTCTCTCTCTCTGTGTCTGTGTGTGTGTGTGTTTGTGGGGGGTTGTAGATGAGCTGTCACTAATGCTAGCATACTGTGGGTACTGCTGAAGTGGGGAAAGAGGACAGCATGAGCAGAGGGGAGGATATCAGGGGGATGCTTCGCCTCTCGGCAGCAGTACCCTTGAAAAGTACTGAAATAATATATGTGCAGGCTGGGCCCAGGGTGGATATAATCGAAAATGCCCTCAGGAACCTCAGGCCGTCGTGTTTTTTGGATTATTTGTAAGAGCTAGCCGTTGCCTAAAGGTTAGAAAAAAGAGGCTCGTTACCAGGAGCTTTGCACTTTGAATCCTTTTCCAGGGCAAAGTGAATGCCAGCTGGTGGTGGGAAAATGTGTCCACTGGACAGAAAACAAGTTTGGATGTGTGTTATGTGATGAATGAAAAGCTCAAAATCCATATAAAGGCTGAAAACACGATAATCAGTGAAAAAATTACTCGTGAACATTCAATATAGGTTTAGTCCTCCTCACATCTTGCTTTTCCTGACCATCCGTCATTCTTGTTTCATAATATCTCTTCCAACTGCCGTCTTTTTCTCATCCCTTCATCTCCCCCTTCTTCCTCTTGATCCATCTCCCCCCTCTTCGCTGACAGAGGCTCAGCTGGCCTCCCTTGACACAAAAACAAGCCCGGTTGTCATGGCAACCCCACCGTAGTCCACACGAAGTGATGTACATTTATTTTTAGACAAATCCCATTCAAGACTATCAGCAACGGGTTAACAGGTACACTCTCGTGCCAGAGTAGCAGATATTTCCTCCACTGTGGAAATCTGAGGCATGACACAGGGAACAAACTGACTTTTGTCCTAGACATGATGCTACAGTGCCTGAATCTGTCAAGGATGGTTAATTTTTCATTATGCCTTATTCATGAATATGCATAAAAAGCCTCCCGCGTTCCATTTTCATGGCCCAAACTAAATTGCTTCCATTTGTTACGCTCTTTTGTGAGGAAATGCAAACCTGGCATGATCGATTTGTGAAGGTGTATCTTATTCTAATCCATACAGCAACCTACTTTTCACCCTAATAAAAATAACACATGTACAAGTTGTATTAATCATTCTTTTTTAGTTTGTTTAATCTCATCCAGTTCTGGGTTAATTTTGTATTTCTTACATATCCCTTTACCATTACTCAGTAGTAAGAGAGAAAAATAAGTTTTGCCTGTGGAGACTTCATCCAACTTTCATTTATCGATTGCTTTTCATATACTATGTAAAAATGAAATATGAAACAAAAATCTACACTTGTCTACACTGTATATAAAGATTGATGACGTGGCTGCTCCCCAAAAGTGAAGCCAAAGCATATCAATGGTGGCTGGCTGCAGTATATAAATCCTACCACATCCATGTTAGTAGATGGGACATGGATTTGTAATTTTAGGTAGTTCTTATCATAATGAGATGTTTGTTCAAGTGTTCATTTTCTGGTAAAGTCTGGTTATAATTGGTTATTCGATGCTATAGAAACGGGGGGGAGACGTCCTGATTTGTCTAGCTGCCGCCACTCCATTCTTCGCTCTCTACTGTGGTGACTCTGGCTTCAAATGCACCAAGAGGCTGCGTTGATATCTGGCATATTTCAGCTTCACTTCTGGATAGTGTGAGGAAGACACATTGTCCAACTATGTATACATATACAAATAACAGTGATAAAACGACTTGTTGGTCATAACAATGGAAAGTATATATACAGTTTATTTTTAGTGTTCACTCGTTTTAGTGTGAAATTTATATAGTGATGAAGACCAGTTTAATGATAGTTTACTGACTAACCTAAAATATTAATCATGATGGATCTGAGGGATGTGTGGAAAGAGGTGCTTTCAGCAGAAATTTGTCTAATGTCTACAAATGAAACAGCTTTCAGTTTGTCTAAAATGTTGTCGCTTGTGCATGAGTGTATCGCCGTATTTCACAAAAACATATAGAGTAGGTTATTCCAGATGGGTGTTCTTCTTCCTCTTCTTTTCCTTCCTCCTCTTCTCATTTCTTTCGAGCTACTTGCTTACAGCTCAGTGGTACTTTCAAGACTCTGGCATTTGGCAGTGCCACTGATGCCCTGTGTGCCCACTCTAATAACAGCTTGTGCCAGCACTGAGGAACCCCTCTGGCATTTTGCTGGCGTTTTCTGAGCGAGTCACTTTTACAAACCTTGTCCATGATCCAAGTTTACACCGTTCGGTTTGTCACACTCCATCTGACTGTTCACCTAACGAGTGACCAGCATGCCAGGTGAAGCAGCTGTTTGTCGTGGCTCTTTGACCTGATTAGCCAAAGTGCTAAGGTCGGTCTTTGTCTCTGTTCCTTGTGGACGACATTTAGAATTGAATTTAATATTTTCCTGTGCAATCAGAACAGATGCCATTTTGGTTTTCTTGAAATCTGGTACAGACCTTTATGTCCTCCATGATCCATATATGACTGTAGTAGACTCATATTTGTGTTGAATTATTATAAGATTTGTATTTTTTTTTGTGGCAGATTTGCCTTCACTTGACAGTAGCAAAATAGCTTTTAAATGTAATGTAATCTCTTCACTCCTTCTCATTCATGGTTCAACTGATTCTGAATGAGTAAAAATGACTACACAACAGCCATAAAATAAAGTATGCCTAATTAAATATGTCATTTAAAATCAAGAGATAATTCCCAAATAAGTGTAATCTGCCTTCAGTCTTAGACAGATGCAATGGAGCCATGAAGCAGTGTGTCTGAAGTATGAATTATTAATAAAATCATAGTACCTGTGGTATTGTAATTGCAACATAATTATCAATATTTTCAAACGTTTGGTAGCCTGAAATTTGAAACACAAAGGGAACAGTAATAAACCCGTAAAACAAGCATGAGTGCTTTTGGGGATGTTGACAGGTTCTGCATCAGAGAGTCACCAGTAGGAGCTGATGATCCTGCATAATCACAGTTATTAGACCGGGGCCACTGTGGGAATACCAATTACATAGGGACACCAAAAGGACATTTGGAGCATGGCATTGAATTGTCTCATTGACTTATGCAAATGTGATCAACATTAGCATAAACATATGCATGTGCAGTCTAGCAGTAATGCGCTCATAACACAAGCAAGGCAAATAATGTGTCCACATAGAGATACACATGTACAAAAAGGTATAGGAAGGTCAGTATTAAGTGTAGATGTTATATCACTGAAATTATGGTTCACTCATCTCCAGCCATTATAGACATGAGCAATATAACAGATTTAAATATTTTCTCTGTAGGACAGGTTGAATCACATTATAATGCTGGTGTGAAACATTTTTCAGGGTACATATTATGTTCATATTCACGTTCATAATAAGGATTAAATGCTCTTATGTTCAGAAAACCCATCACTTTCCTCATATTGTTCATCGCTGCAGCCCCTTTTTTTGTCCTCTTTGTTGTAGCTCCTGTCTCTTTAAGGCCCCTCTCCATCTGCTATGATTGGCCGCTAGCCAACAGAAAGAACGGCCTCCACTATCGCTTTCCCTAGCTTTGTTTCGGGGTGTGCCAGATTAGCCACTGTAAGCGTACATGATGCTAATGTGCGGCACAGTTGTGTCACATGACATCATGGTGGTAATGATATGAGGCATGTTTGGATTGGTTCAGAAGTATCAGGAGCTTCAGTAGCAGTGGTTTCTGTCAGAGAGACGAGCTCGCTTCAAGACTGACTTCGAGCTTTTGAACTTCGCAAACATATTAAAACCTATAAAACCTACTATAGAGGAAACATAAGAACTGAAAAATCATGCTTTACTATAAAAATGTATATTGAGCCAGTCACATGAAACATCATTAAAGCCCAGGTAACACCAGGTTATCTATAGTCTATAGTTGTTATGACTCCGTTTGTCATTCAAACAATCAGCCTCTCATTTCGTCCATTGTGTAGACAGAGCACCATATCTTCCACAGTTATGGATTGTCGTTCATAATTAGCAGTAGTCAGGTGTACAGTTCATATTTATTGTCTTGTTCATTGAATCCATCTCAAGTTGTATATCAGTATAGTTCAATTAAATAATAGGTTCTCATGGGCCTGCGTGAGGGGATACAAGGTTCAAAGAACTTGAATAAACGGTTTATGATTATATTCCACCACTTCCTTCTGCGTATCACTACCATGTGGGCTTTCATTTAGACAATACATTATGTCTTTGTATGTTGATTTCCATTTACATCTTGTTGCATCGATTTGCAGTCCAGTCTTTTTGCACCTATTTATTGACCCATACCTTATCTTTCCACCAAGATTAGTGGTAATCCCAAACAAACAGATGTTGTAATAACCTCTGTGGTGAAAGTAATCGATAGATTGCTGTCTCTTTTAAGCAGCAGAGTGTTGTCGAAGTTGTTGATGATGAAGGAAGGACGCCGAGGACTAAGTACTTCAGTATAACAAAGTTTATTACACAGAAGTTTCACCAGTCAAGTCGAGCCTCTAGAAACCCGGAGATGCACAAGCCAAATAATGCAACCTGCCGTGTGGCGGTCTTACACACATTTATATAGGGAGGTTGGTTCCGCCTTTGACTTCAGGTAAAGGACGTCCCCAAAGGGATATTTGACTGAATAAGGGCCCGTTTCTGTGTCCGAACATGAAGACACACAGGTCAAGAACATTCCTTCTTAACCTATCCATTAGGCGGTCAGAGATAATTCCCTAATTCAAAGGTAATCCCAAAAAGTCAAAGTGCAAATAACACGAACATCTGGAGGACTCTCCGAGAATGTCTGAGAGTCCAGAAGTATATAAGCCTGTCTTTGTGTTTAAGACACGTCCCAACATGGTCTATTCTAAAGAATATACACGACAAGATCAATAATAATTTTACCATCATGGCTTTGAACTGATCCAAAAGTAATCTCATAATGATGTGGTTACATGGCTGCAGTCTCTTGTCAGTCTCTATTTTACTTTTTATTTTTCTCCTTCATGTATTTGCTATATGACTGAACACAGTCAGGTTGTATCTTTCACTAGAAAAAATCTTGTATCGTATTTTTGAATGAGCAAATTAATTTCAGATTTTTTTAATCAGCTTTTGTGTTTATGTAAATGTTAATTAGGGAAATACTGGAGCATTGGTGAAACTTTCTCTCTCTATCTCTTTTTTTGTTGCTTTTGAAGTCAATGAACTGGAATCATACATTACTTTCAGATGAATGGCAAAAGCAAAATTGACTGAGCAGTATATTTACTGTTATATAACCAGCACACAACAAACACACCAATACCACAGCTATAAACTCCTGAACCTGCTTTCAGTCTCATTGGTGTGTTTGTAGCTCAGCACCACTATTTTAAGAATCTCATCACATTTGTGTTGTGACCCCCGGGCTCGTCTCTGGGAGGACTTTTATTTTGTCATATTTGTTACCACCCTGCTCTCTCCATCAAGTCAAGGTGCCATCTGACAGCTTGCTGCTGAGTGGCAGGTGCTCTGCAGTCTGCCAACCACCTGGTGTGTCGCAGCATAGAGCTTCTATCTCAACACATGATAAACACTACATGCTCGCTTAATGTATACTTTACATACAAACACAAACATATATATATATGGTCACAGCAACCTCCCGTGCTCCTGAAGAACACTGCACAGGTGATGTACTGGGAAATGTCTGTTTATCCAGCAGTGTTTCCCAGATTCTCCATTTCTGAAGGTGCATCTTGTATAATGCGGAATGTGGAAGTTGATGATGATGATGATGATGATGATGATGATGATGATGATGATGATGATGATGATGATGATGATGACACCCTGTACAGGTCACCAGAGTATTGCAAGGCTGACGTACAATGGCTATGTTTTGAAACAGCATTAGTATTAGCAGGGATTTGTAGAATTTATATGCACAACATTGTCAGCAACACTTGTAATTGATTATCAATGCTGCTCTCAAATTAGCAACTAGCATACCAAAAAGCTGCCCAGGAGTTTTCAGACTCAGTTTAAGGAGGCAGCATTTCCAAACTTTTCAGCCTTAAGGCCGATTTATAGTCAGGTTTTACGCATGCACGCATGCACGCAAGAAACGCAACACGCCCCTCGCGTGCCCTCTTGCGGCTTGCGTGTGTCCGACAATTTACGACAAAACTTTGCAAGCCTCACGCAGCCGGCAAGGCTTGTGATTGGTCTACTTACTTCCTCCCGTCCGGAGTCTAGTTTCTGGTTTCATGCCCCATAATACCGACAGAAATCACGGAAGATTTAGAAGAACGAATATGGACCAAATAGATGAGCACATGGCAGAAGAGATCTGAAAGTATGACCACTTGTATTACCCGTCACTGACTGGCCGATTTGTCCGCCAGAAATAGGCTATGAGGAGCCGGAGTGGCGATGTAAATAAACAGTCGATGAAGAAGAAGACGTCTCTTCTTTGTGTGTCTTCGACAAAACACGTTACTCCGCCTAGTGTACTGGCGGTGAATTGCGTTGCAACACGCGCAACACGTTAGAGAAGTATAAACCAAAACGAGTTCGTAGATGCAACTGCGTGGCCTTCCGCGGTTGCAGTCGCAGGACTATAATTTGGCCTTTAGCGCCTCAAAAACTGTGTCGATGCCAGTCGTATTTGTAGCAGAGTTTGCATACGAAAATGTAGTGGTGTGGATGTAGCCGCAGACAAACAATCATTCACACTCACATTCATACCTATGGTCAAGTTTGAGTCTCCAATTAACATAACCCTAATCTGCATGTCTTTAAACTGTGAGAGGACTTAGAGATATCCCATAGACATGGGGAGAACATGTAAACAACACACGGAAAGATCCCAGCCATGCTGGGATATGAACCAGAATAGTTTTGCTATACTATACAAAAATACAATACACAATGCTGAGCCTCTCCAAGACTCAATCAATCATTCTGCACATCACCAAGGAGATCAATGAGTAATACAATACACAGGGAAATTGCATGAGAGCTTCATGCTCAATGGTTTTATCTTGACTTTTCCGGTCCTATCATTCCAGTGTGCAATGTGTGTAACTGAAGAATGTGTCTGAAAACATGTTTTTGTCCTTTTGCTTGTTTCTCAGATCAAAGGAGAGGAGGAGCAGAGAAGTTTTGAAGAGGGCAACGCACGTTACCTCCACAATAAAGCAAAGAGACTTGCAGCGAAGGAAAACCAGCAGTGATGCTGCTGTGTCGCACACAATTCAACGCCTGCTACAATAGTTTATTAACCCCAAACAACACAACGTAGCGTATGAAGGAAATAAAATAACCCTCTCTACTGTTCTGTTACTGTAGCCTCCTGCTAAACCTGAACATGTGCTCATTTTCAGCTGTGCTACACACCAAAGCTTCCATATACAGTTGTTTACGTATACATAAAAGAGAGAGGGGAGATTTTTAAAGATGTATGAAGACTATTGATGAACACTTTCCATGCAAAGTGACAGTCTGACTGTAAATGTAGAAGTAAGAGCTCTATTTTGTGTTAAGCAGATTATTTTCGATGACGACTTCATGATTTGTTCAAAGAGATGGTCTGAGAAGGAAAATGATGAATAAGTGAGTGAATAATAATGAATAAAATATCCAAGCGTGAGTCTGGGGCTCTCGCCTTGTGTCCTTGATGGTGTGACAATGAGGATGACGATGATGTCATTGTCTTGGGCATGCCTCGGCTGAGAGGGCCCACGCTTTTCGTCTTTTCACCACTGTGTCTTTCACATAGAAATCAGGGGAGCTCAGGGGCTTTGACTCAACTCGCATCTCTCCCACGCCTGCCCGCCCTCCCTCCCCCTGCTTCCTCTCCGCCTGTCTGTCACACTCTCGCTCCAACATTCGCTCTGCCTCACCTCGCTCCCCTTCCCTTCTCCCGGTTACTGTCACGTCTTCGTCCGTCTCCATTCTCTCCCAATGTCCCTCTCTTGCTCCTCTCGTTTACTCTGTTTGTCCCTCTGTCTCCTCTGTTCTTCTCCCTGCCTGACTCTCTTTGTCTCCAGTTTAGATGTGAGGACTCCTCACAGCCTGATAGGAGCCAGGTTGTGTATGTGAATCGTTCTCTACGGAAAGATCAGGACAGTGAATTGAGGTCGGCAGCAGCAGCCGGTGAAAAATCAATATCCATATGGACTGAAATGGAGGTGATTAATGGCCTGACATAAAAACTCCTGTTTAAATATTTATCAGGATTGGTTTATCATTTGTGTACCCAGAACACTGTTAAGACTTCAATCTGATTCATCAGGGGGTGGAGTTAGGTTTCAACCATATGCAAGAGTTTAAAAGGACGAAAATGAAATCAAAGTGAAATGAAAAGAATATGAAGAACAGAGCCGCACACAGGTTTAAACCTCATCAGAATGTCTTTTTGTTTGGACCCTTTTGTCGTCTGTACGCTGTTTGTCTGACAAAGACAGAATCTGATTTGTCATTGGATCTTGAATGTTATTGTTTTTTTCCGTGAGTCCCTCAAACACAATATGTGTGCTTCTCATTTCCCGTATGAAAATAAAGTTAGGCTGAGGCTGCACTGGGAGAATATATCTATTTTTAACCCCATTGAAGTCGAGGCATCTTGTGGGTGAAGGAGAAAACAGGGAGACAGAATCCAGCTTAGATGGTAAGATTGGACTTGATTGAACAATGAGAATGTTGCTCATCTTGATGTGCAACATCAGCAGAGACATCAGATTCCTCCTGGTTTTAAAACATTCAGAAATTAGTCTAATTTCTCATCATTCCGCACAGGGTTCATTACTGTCTGTGGCCATTTCGGCTGGCAGCAGCTGGCTTTTATACGTGGAGACGTGGAGACACGAGATATGGTATCCATGGTTACATATGTGGAAGAACAGACTTGGATTAGAAGAGATGACATTATCAGAAATAGATGTTTCTCTCACTAAAAAGATGGAATCGCTTTAAATCTTATCATTGAAGTCGGATGCAAATGATATTGCATT
Organism: Platichthys flesus; assembly: GCF_949316205.1. Taxonomy (NCBI): domain Eukaryota; kingdom Metazoa; phylum Chordata; class Actinopteri; order Pleuronectiformes; family Pleuronectidae; genus Platichthys; species Platichthys flesus. The sequence goes on from NC_084951.1 coordinate 11,887,928, forward strand.
AGAGACTCTCAGAGAAAGTCGACAATTTCAATGAATGAAGTCGCACATCAATCTGCTTTTAATCAACAAAAAATTATGGAATCAAGGCAAAAGCTGAACTATTTGTTTCTTTGCATCTAAATTCAGGGAAAGCAGTCTTCTCACTGTTGTATCCCTGCAGACTGTCAAGGCTACTCAGAAGATGAATGAAGCTCTGATGCAGGAGAAAAAAAACATTAACGACTCAGAGCGAAGGATAAAATGATAAAGTGAGGTGGTAGAGAAAATCCCCGGCTTTCATTTTCTCCTCGCTGAGCAAAAAGTGCGAGAACGACTGCATTGTCAGTCATTCCCCACTCAGCAAGCGCTCTGCTGCATGAACACAGAGGCCCTCACCATATGCGCACATCATACTTCAAGGTCACGTGAAAATAAGTTTGTCGATAACTGCGCGAGTCAACGCTCACGATAGGTTTGCTGGCAGAAATTTCAGATGCTCAAAAATCGGAGTCTCTAATGTTTCCACTTTGTCTGTAGAAGTTGTTTTGTTTTGCTCTTCCTGGAACACCTTCACAGAGCGGAGATATGAGTCCTACATTCAGACCTCTCCTGTTCTCTGGGCTCGCAGCCAGCAGGGCTTTCCTTGCAGAGGAGTAGGTGAGGGGCCACACTTTGTCTGGCCCGGCACCACCCTTTCTCACAGCCACAGGGGACCTCGCTGGGAGGATACCACTAAATCAGGCTCTCGCTGACTCTAAGGAGCAAGAACCCCTTCACACGGGGAGGTGGCGATCCTGGTCGGCCGCGGAAAAGTAGATTGTAAAGGAGCAAATTGACATTCAAAACAGTGTTAAATATTAAACAGCTGCTGTGACTGTGCTTATATGTGTGTGGGTTTGTGTGTGTGTGTGTGTGTGTGTGTGTGTGTGTGTGTGTGTGTGTGAGGAAGAGATGTGATGTGATGTGTGATCATGGAGCTGACGGTGGGAGTGGAGGGCAGCCCAGTGCCAGTGGAGCCAGTGGGCGGGAATGCCTTCTGTTACTTTTTACTTCCAGGTCACCTAGCATCACACAGGAGAAGCTGGAGATGGACAGTCTGCTTCTTTTACCAAACTCTGTTGCCCTGTCCGATTCTTATGAAGGACTTATTTACTTCTGAATGACAAAAAATGAAGCATCCGACAGAGGCTGCATGTCCAGCACAATCAATCTCAGAATTTACATGTTTGAAACACAAGCTTTATCCCAATGTTTTTAATTTATCGCTAGAAATCGGTTTGATTTATGCAACCATGTGTTGTGCTGCAACAAAAACCTATTTTCAAACCTGACATTTGAGTTATCTGAATGTTTTATGTCAGCGAATATACTATTGCTATATATATATTGCTGTACTTCTTAAAAACCTGGTCAATACACATGGTAATTATTTCCAGTTTCATTGCTGTAGATGCAGTCTCGTCAATAGACAGAGATTTATGGTGGAGTCCAACACAATCTGTGCTCGGACAACCTATCAGGTCTCAAACAGATCTGGTTACCCCAGTCACCTGAACCTTCTTTCTGGAAATTTTAAACCCGGTTATTAAACACAAACCTGCACAGATTTGTAGCAATGCTAAGTGTAAGGTAAAAGTGTTATGGGAGATCTGATTGGTTTTGGTAATACAGTGAACTTAATTCCTCATCTTGATATTCAAACATGAAAATAAGCACCCAGTCTAAATGGGTTTTCTCATCCAAACTGTAATGAAGTCAACAGGACCCCAACTAAAGGTTTGTATGTTGTTGGAATAGTTTTGTATATCTCTGCCATTATGTGGGCAAGAAAAATGTCATGAATCTGAGAGTTACAATGTCAATCTAAAACCAGTAACTGCAGATTTAAACCTCTCTAGGTTTTTCATTTTTTAATCATGTACATGAAAGGTTTAAAATAATCAAATTACATTTTCCTATCCAGTAGGTTATCTGGTCTTCTTCCTCTGACATTTTCCTCAGAGGAAACAAGAACTCTCACTGTTTAATCTCGCTCTTAAACATATGCAATACATTTGTCCACCTCTAACTATTGACTGGATCGACTGGGAAGCTCAGGGGGAAAGTTCCTCTCTGCCTCCATAGACTGAGAACCTTGTCTTTTAAAAGCCCATCAGTACTGAAACTCTGACCTGTATATAGGCCTATATATATAAATATATGTATATACACTGCACTGTCAGCTCCCAGGTGTGAGAGTGTGTGTAGGCTATCCATTCTAATAAATAGGAAGCAGGGAGAGCGTGAGGCACTCATCGCACACATCCACCAAATAAATGAAAATGAAAATAATCCTTATAATGGAGAGACAAACCGAGGCACCAGGGACCTCTCTGTGTCTCGCCTCGCATGCAGGGACTATTAGTTTTCTCGCTGGGTACAATCTAAGCCCTGAGGGGAGGAAGCTGTCCATACAGAAATCATCCAGTCTTACATAACAGTCGCATAAGGTCAATGAAAAGGGGCCATTTACAGGAGCGTGAATTACAGGAGAAAATAATGTGCATTAATTCCGGCTCAAGATCTACCTGTCTATTATAAGCACCTCTAATTTCCTCTGGTGTCCTTGGATCAAAGCTTAATGAAGCCCCCTCTTTTGCGTTGAAAATTCCACACATTAAAAGATAAAAATTCAGAATGAGGTAGATAAGAGAATAAAAAGGCAGAGTATATATGTGCACAATATACACCTTTCACTACTGACCGTAAATATTTTTTGTGGCGCAACGTACTTGAATAAAATGAAGTATAGCACAGGACGATCTCACGACGATGTATACACTTTATTATATGAACACAAAGTTGTGTGTATTTTACATTTGGAATGGTGCTGCTGAGTCAGACAGCAGTGAGAATATGTTTGTATTATTATTTTGAGGAGGTTTCAGTGAAGGGAGCTGTACTTCTTCATTCACAGGTTAGAGGACCTGTTTTGTTTTCACATCCATGGTGCAGCTTCGTCAAAACGACCTCTTTTTTTATTTTTCATGAATTATTTCTCATTGCATCTCTCTCTCTCTCACTTCTTCTCTCTCGCTCGCTCATTTTCTCTCTGTCTTTCTCGCTCTCACTCGCCTTCTCTCTATCTCTCTCTCATTCTTTAGCTCTCACTCACTCACTCACTCACTCTTTTTCTCTCTCACTCCCCCTCTGTCTTTTTCTTACTCTCACCCTCTCACATCCCCCCTCTATTTCTCCCTCTCCCTCTCTTACTCCCCTCTCTCATTTATTATATCTCTCCCTATCACATATTCTCTCTCTCTCTCTCTCTCTCTCTCTCTCTCTCTCTCTCTCTGACACTCACTTCCCGTCTCTCTGTCTTTCTCTCCCTCTCACACACTCTCTCTCTCTCTCTCCCACGGCCACGCAGAGTCGGGTCTGAACCGCGCGCACGAGCCCTGAGCTGTCGGGAGCGCGCGCAGCGAGTCATGCATCGTCCGTCGCTCGCGTCGCCGCCAGTGTCAGAGGAAATAAGAGAGAGAGGAGAAGAAGAGGAGGAACAAGAAGAAGAAGAAGAAAATCCGCCTTTTTAGCCACACGCGTTGCTCAGGCAGGGTGCGTGGAGGAGAAGCAGAGACTTCGTGTGCCAACACGTGTATGATTTGTCTTCCTTCGATTTGTTTTCCCGTCAGTGAGACAAAAGAGGGCAGGAAGACAAGAGAGGAGTACAGCTGATGATGTAGAGGAGGAGTGTGCTGTTCCACATCCTTCATCTCCCGCAGCCCTTTGCTCTAACTTGGTGCCTCGGTGTGGGGATGTAAAGCCTTTGGGAAACACTTGGAAAGAACGGACCTGGGCTGGTGTGAGTGTTCAAATTCGCCACCGGGAGCCTGGAGGTCTGTGTGGAGACTAACGCAGGTAAGAGCAGAGCCATTTTCAGCCTCAGTGCTGATCCCCCTCATTCTGAAGCTGCCATTAAAAACAACAAGGTTTCCTCCAAACAGGGGGGTTCCTGCAGCACGAGCAGGAGGAAGTAGCGTGCACGTGAACGTGTGCCAATCTGACCCATTTTTGATTGGTCCATTGATAACCAAGTGGCCTGTACCTGAGAGGTGGCATTCCAGCTGCTCGAGGCTGCACATGCACTAACTTCACTGACCGTGGGGTCTTTAGGATGAAATGTGCAGGATGAAGAATAAACCTGGATACTACACTCAGAGCAGCCACTCTTAAACAATATGTATTACATGTACAATCTATATTAAACCATTGTAATTGTGTTAGTTGTCTAGTATTGTACTTAGGCTGATTTTGACTTTCGTGAAATTTGGAGTATCCATGTTATCCCAAATCTTATCACACATCCCATACAATCTGAGAATTGGGTTTTGCACATTAAGCCTTACATCTCCACCACTGGCTTTATTAAAGCTTTACCTCATGGATTCTTTATAGATGTTTATTAAGATATGATAGATAATCTCATATTTTGATTTGAAACATAAACTCATGTGATTTGCTGAATTTCAACTTAAATATCAAACTAAAAAGAGTAGCACTACTTGAAAAATTTGCAAATCCCAAGTGCATCCTCTTATTCTAAGCCCAAAGATAAGATTATCTATCATATCGTTATAAAGCACACAAAAATAATATACAAATTAGCATTTATTTTATTATTTGAAATATAAAAAAATGCATACATTATTTGTACCTTCATACTGACACAGTACAGCTGAATGCATTGTAGTAATGGACTTAAGATACTGGGTGTACATTCTAACTAGGTCAAATAAATTCAAAATTCTGTTATGTGCCATTTTTACAGCATGCATATAATCTTAATGGTTTATAAGATCAAGAAGTTAAAGTGTCTCTCATTCCCCAAAAGTTTTCCTCACATGAAAGTCTTTACTTTAGAAAGTTACATACTTCAGTTATAAAATTGAAGATATACTTTAAATGTCTGTCGTGTGTAACACATGCACAACAGCACCTTTTCACAGAACGCTCTCTGAGATCACAAAAGATGGGAAATGAAGAGGCAGTTTGATCTTTGTTTTCTTTCAAATGTTATTTTTCCATTTGATTTTCCCGATAGAGAAATAGCCACAAGTCAGAAAAAGTGGCCATGGACAATCATCATCACAACCACAGCTCAGAGACAGTGCTGCAGCCTACATGTGACAGTTGCTGCTACACCACAAAGCCTCACTACAGATCTCAGTGTTTCACAGGGCATATGTGACATTTTGTTTGTCACACGTTGGGGCTCTGTCATTTTGTGACCATGTTAGTCCGAGTTCACACTGTCCTGTTTTTCACACAACACACTGATAAGAGTCTGCCTTCCTTCAGACACCAATATATATAGTAAGATAGCATTAATAACAGCACTAATTCAAAATAAATTATAATAATATCTGGATGTCTTAAGACCTTATGCATCAGTTTCAATTTAATAATCAATATAATTTTTCGTTTTTATTTCATGCTGTTTTCCCAGCACATAAAAACTCCCGGCGGTTTCTGAGATGAAATCTAAACTCTCTGCCATATGGTGCCCAGTGATCCAGCTAGAGTCATAGTTGGAGGTAGGAAGGGAGCCTCTAGGGTTACACTTGTGACAATCTGGCCACTCAGTTAAGAAAAGTGTTTAAAATGTGCTGCAGCTACATCAAACAGACCCTTAAATACCTTTTATCTTATTAGTTAAATTGTGCAGAGGCATCCTCCTCACATTACATTACATTTCATTTAGCTGACGCTTTTATCCAAAGCGACTTACAATAAGTGCATTCAACCATGAGGGTACAAATCCTGAATAACAAGAATCAAGAAAGTACAATTTCTTAAAAAAGCTAAACTACAAAGTGCTATAAGTAAGTGCTATGTAAGTGCTACTAAATTGTGAGTTTAAAATTATATTCAAGGTATACTCACTCTGACTGCACTGCTGGTAATCATTGGTGTTTACTATAGCACTGTGTAACAGGACAATCATGTGCATGCTGGGAATTCTCAAAATCACTGTACATATTAGAGATCCAGCCGTCCAAAAAGGAGAAGTGATTTCTGGTAGTGAAGCATTAGCCAGTGCAGCAGCAAGCTTTCGGAAATTGCATTATAACGATCTATGAATTCGACAAAAAAAGATTTTGCAGCTAAATGGAACATTTAAAGCCATTTTAAGTTTCCGAAGCCTTGAAGTTAAAAGTATTTTTTAACTGTTCGCATCTGAGCAGCTATTTAAAGGAGGTAATTGTTGTGTATTAATAGATTTTATTTATTTGTGTTTATTATTTAGTTATTACTGTAAAATAAAATAAGTTCTATGGCATCATCCTCTGTATGTATTTGTTTTTCAAAAGGTTTAACCTGAACAACAATTACAGCAATCGCCACCAGGGTTATTAGCAAACAGCTGTTAAACTATGTTTGTAAGTTGTTACCGTTTGAATGCACTGGTATCAGAGTAGTACTCTCTATCACCCGACAATAACATGGCACATCATTGCTTGAGCCTATCTGCTCTCTTATGACTGCCACACACTATTTGAGAAAATAACGTTAAGCTTGGTTGCAATATTAGTTTGTGTAACGCATCCTCACAGGACCTACGAAAATAAAGGACACTTTCTAAACATTTTACATTTTCAGTTGGACCGGCAAATTACAGCTCATTTGGAAGCTGCTCTCATCAGCCACGATGTGGGTTTGAAACAGCTTCATTCTGGAACCAGTAACCCGTTGAAGGTGTCTTTATGTTAATCATTCCATGTTTACTGTGGAGCGAACGGCCCGGCAGACTCCATTTAACTGCACTGCAAAAGCCAATTAGAGCTGAAGTTTGAGACATCCCCAGAGTACCTCTGCACACTACCATAGTAGGCAACTGATGAGCATCAATCAGTGATATTTAATCAGATGTTTTTTATTTTTTTATCTTTAGGATCATAGAGCATCAGTGTGACATATATCCTTGTTATCCTGGATTGATTCATGATTGATTGATGCCTTCCTCACAGTCCCATTGATAAATGATAGTCCGATAGAAGTAGAGATGTTCTGAGGCCATTTCTCACCACCACCACCTCCCTGACACCGTTTCCGATACCTGGACTTTACCGTGTCGATCGTGTGATAGTGAGTACCGATCTGAAACCAGTGCACTCAAAACAGTAACAACTTAGTAGTAGTTCAATCAAACAATCAAACATAGTTCATCTCGTTTTTAATATGTTGAAAAGATGAGAATTAATACTTAAATAAGGCCTCTCAGTATCAATGCTGGGGCCCTAACTACACCTTCCTTAATATCTTACTTTAGAGGATGCAAACATTTTTATTTGAAGAATATCCTATTCATGAATATGTAAAATATACTTAGCTCTATATTTGGCGCTATTGGGCGAAGGTATTGAGTTGAATTAGCGGACCTATTGGTACATTGATCAAGGAGGTTGTATTGCTTTCAATTTGTTGGTATGATGGAGAACCGACAGATGGAGAACCGACAGGTATCGATTCAGTGGAGAGACCGTCTCTACTTACCTCTCCTGACCGGAAGATCAGAGGTCAAGGTCATAGACCACCTCTAGAGCTTTTTTATTTTCTGACGACCTGAGCTGATAGAGTTTCACTGGTTTCAGCTTAGAGACCTAGATCTGGGCCCCTGGTTGCAGGGCACAGCCTCCAGCTCACCGGGCCTCCCTGCTGTGCATTAGTGAAACGCTGTGATTAAACAGAGGGGGCATTTGCTCACAACCTGTTATTGTTTTGTTTCGGTCTTTGAGTAGGAGTGCTTGTGTTATCCAGTTTCATACGCGGTAAGTGGATACTACGCAATGAAAGCAAATAATGAGAGTAACTGCCTATGGGAAAATCTTTATACCCTATATGAAATCTGGTATCAGGTTCAATGCCGTCCTGTTCCAATAACACCATACTCTATCCGAGATATGTTTTATTCATGGCTTTTATGGATGGATGGATCCAAATGGTGACTGTTGGTGAAAAAACTATAATTTTGTGGGTTAAGTGTAGATTACTACACATAATGCTGAGAGTGAAGTGATGAAGATGATATAAATAAACTTCAAAAACCATTTTACTTATTATTATTATCGTTGAGACTCTCAGTCTAAATTGTTTTTATAGATCGTTATCAGGTTATTTCAAGTCCCCAATACAAAGCCGAGCCTTTAATTCTCCTGGAAATCCCCCTTGTGTGAAACTCCAGAACATGACGCAGAATGAGGATGATTCATATCCACTGGAAACCAGAGTGTTAAATGGGGAATAGATATGGAATAAGCGTAATATCAGACACCTTTACCTCTGACTCAGATTTCCATCGGTTATATCATTACTCGAAAACTGCTGACTGGGGAATGTTGACACAGGAAATGCAATGTGCCCCCACACTGTTATTAGCATCTTCTGGTACTGCAGTAGCTGCTCAACTAGACCTAAAGGCCCTTAATATAAATACTATAAGAGTATTACAGTTCTCAATTGATGGAGAAATGCACATAGACCATATTCACAAACCGTAGCTTAAAATTAGAAGTCCGGACTTCCATAGCTTTGTGATGTCACAATGAAAAAACAGCCACGCTCCCAGCAGAGCCCACCGGGACCCACAGTCCCACATCACAGTGTTGACCATAGTTTAGGGCTTTTATCCTGAACTGTGGTTGGCCTGGCTATGTGTCACTCAGCTTGAGCCTCTCTTCTGATTGTCTAGCTGACCTGTTGTTGATGAGATGTAAAACTACACCTTCAGCTGTTTGGTAGTTCATAAAACCAGACATATAGATATTAACGCTTAAATAAAAACACCATAAAAGTATAATAAAGTAGTCCTCTATATTGAGTTTATCCAGGAAATCACTTCAAATAATTCACCAACCTTAAAATAAATAAATGTACTTTTATTTGAGACAAGCAACTGGAGGCCAGAGGATTAGAATTTTTCATTTCAACCACACAATGAAATTTAACAGACCGCATAAGAAGACTTGACACAAATTATGGAGTTCATTATACTGAGTAAATAATAAACTGTCGGAGACACACCGGGCTCTGCTCTACATAACCTGTCGCTGAAGCTGTGGGGTGCAAGGTGGTGTCTTACGCTGTAATGTATTCTGTCTTTACAATCAGGTAAACTAGGCCGGATGGTGTGGCCTTCTGAGTCTTCCTCGCTTCCTGGCTCAGTGTGGCATACAGTTATGTTTAAATGCCATATTTATTTTTATTACAGCCTGAATTTTCACTCAAGGAATAGGCTTTTTTGCATTTATGAATATTATCTGGTAGCCCATTTTCTATCTGTGCTGTAGTGATACATTTAACTAGACCATTTTGTACAAATACAAATTCCTGTAGGTAAATTCATAACCTTATAATGTAAAAAAGATATATTTAGCTATAACTCTGTCTCTGATAAACAGCTCGGCATACACACACTAACTAACTTCATAAGGCAGACTTTCATGTTTTTTTCCACTGAATGCTTTCTTCTAGACTGAGGCAGTTGCTATGCAACATAGAAATAAGAGATGCAGTCTGGTTCCAGTGCAGTGAAGCAGACTATCTAATGTGATGGTGGTTTGCCAATGGGCTGATCTTGGTAACGCAGTAAGCTATCTGGCTGTCATGTAAATAAAAGCTCGTTGTGTATTTTTCAAGTTGTCATGCTACACTGGTGTAAAAGCTGATTTATATGTCTGGGGATGATTGACCGAGACCTCTACTGTTACCTATATTCAGGTGGCCTACGCTGATGTGAGTATTTATACTTAGGCTGTTGTGTGTCTGCGTCGCTCTGCAATCACTCAGTAGATGGACATGGAGTTTCTATGTCGCTGTGTTGAGTGTCTTTGTTTATTTCAAACAATGATGACGGAAACTGAGAAGATCATGGTGGACTTTCAGTTAAATAAATAAACTACAGTTCCCATCAAATGAATCGTCCTACAGGAGAAAATGCGATGCTACCAATCACAGTTATCATCAATACATGTTAAGTAAGGTGCACTTTAGGCTATGGCACACCTCAAAGGCTTTGGAGTGAGATTACATAGATAAGTGAGGCCAGAAAGTTGTTGTTCATTTAAAGTTTTGCTGCTGAATACATATGTCCAGGATTGAAGAACATAAACAAACAGTAATATTAGAGATCGGTCAACATATTAAATAAAAAAATAAAAAGACAGACAAGAAATAGAATTTAAATATCTGTAAATCTGAAAGCAGTGCAGTAACCTTAGCGTTTCATAATTGCTTTAAAGTGGGACTTAGAAATGAATAAGAGCCCTGACATTTCCCGTATAAAAGCATAAGGGGGCTGTGTAAGTACTGTGCTGCCCCTAGCCTGAGTGTTTATAACTGTGTAAAAGTGCTGCTGGATGCTGCTGCAAAAAGCATACCTGCTGAGTAGACCTTCATAGTTCAGCAGCTGTCATGGGTAAGCATCAGAGATATAATGTTAAACACCAGTACTGAGCTCTGCCTCCTGGGGTGCAGTTTTTACCCCTCTGACAGTTCCAGGGATGAGTGGCTGGTCTGGCTATAAAAGACCCCATGCATCACACCTGTCGGCAGGGAGCTTAGAAAACAGGTCCACTTCCCTTCTTCTACTACAGCTCCTGCCAATTTGAAGCTGTGAGATGTGGATCAGCACCACTCATGTACATTAGCGTCCACTGTGCACCACACCCAACACACTGAGCAACATGGCGCTGATGGTTAAAATATGCTATGAAAAGTTCTTGGAACAGGTTTCTGTGTAATTACTGCTTTGATCTCATCCATCTCTGCCTTTGATTTGATGGATAAATCCATATTTACGTCTGCCAAAATCTGTCCAGACACACTCCGCGCCTCTGTTTTATCTCAGCTGTTTATCGTTGGAGATGAACAATGAAAAACCATTTGTCCTTTTTCTCAGTAGTTCAAAATGTGACTAATGCGCAAAGTGATAAATATATAGAGAAGAAGACTTACTGTGTGCCTAGAAAAAAAACGAATGCTATGTTATGTGAATTGAAAAGCAAAACACTTGTTAGAACGCACTGTCAAACTGCTCTGCACTTTTGCTCATGGAACATATCTGATCTATAATACTGGATCATCTTAAGCAAGGGTCTTTATTTAACTTCTTATTGCTTTATTATTTGCCAGAGAGGATTTTGGCAAAGGTTTATCAACGATTTTCCCAAAACATCCTTATATGAACTAAAACACTTGGAAGAAAATGCCATGTGACTCTTAAGGCATAATTTGTATCAGTCATTATTGGTGTCATAATTTGAATAGTTGCAGAATCAATGATTTTTTGATGGCAGAAGTCTCAGGAATCAATAATTTTCTGTACCACAGCTGATACCAAATTTAATCAGGTCAAAATATGATTTATTTACTCTGCCTTTGCTCTGACGCAGGTCTTAGTGTTGGGAGGTAAACTGTTCTTGTGAGCTTAGGGAAGTGGAAAATGAGTAATCATTAAAAGACATGGCATTTTTCCACTTTCCAATCTCCCTTGTATCAACACCTCCATGAATTTGTGCAACTCTATTAAAATTCAATATCCTGATGTTTGAGCACAAGTGTTTACAGCGTGTGTGTAATTGTTGGTGCTGATTTCCCCTGTGTACAGGACAGATTTGGCTTAGAGGCCCATGGGATTGTGGGTGATCAAGCTGTTAGAGTCACTAGGGTTACAAAGATCGTCAGTCAAGGGTTTAAATATAACCAGTCCTACAACTACTACTTATGCTATTCCTATTACCACCACTAATATTTCTACTTCTACTAACGCTAGTACTCAAACGTTACTACTGTAACTGCAATGAATTACTCATTAGTGCTCTGAGAATGTGTAGCATCGTATTTGTCGTTACCTTCATTGTTTCTGGATTAGTTGTTGAATTTCCTGGCAATTTACGTTAAACAAAGGTATCCTGTGGTAAAGACAGCTGATATGTTGCTTCCACTCTGAGAAAGTAAAGAGAAAAACTGAGAGAAGAAGGAATATAAATAGATACGATCTAGGGAAGTTCAGTCAAAAAAACAAAACCAAGAGAGATGAACAACAGAGCATATTCTCTGATGGGTTGCTAATGAGGGGTTGAAAAGAGGCAGAAATGTTACAGTGTTTGCTCTGTAGCATCACTAGGAGTCTGAAGAAAATCATCTGAGTTATGACTGCCAGTATTTACAGTGTGTGTCTTGTTCACTCTAAAGCTACTGCGACCGTTGCATCAATATACACAATGAGCTGCTGGGCTTTAAGCCTGGAGACTTTTACTTAAGTGGACGATATGTCATTATGGTTATTGTGATCCTGACATCTCAAGTGTTGGTGCAGATTTTTAGAATAACAGTGCCTCTGTGAGAACATTAAATGTACAAACTCAAACAGTCTGCCCACATTTGGTTCGGAGGTACTACAAGAAGGCAGGCTCTTATGTAAATGTCAGATATTTACAGCCAACAGTCAATCATATTCTGTGGCACAGCAGTTGCTCCAAATAGTGACAATTCTTTTTGTAATGCAAAGCCAAACCCTAATTTAAAGTAATCCAATCCACTAATCATATTTAATTCAATCCAGTATCCCAGGAATTACAATGATTGGATGATTCTGCAGCAAGGGACCATGACATCACGAAGTGCACATGTAGGATGTGGTGTATTCTTAATTTAGCTTGGCAGATTGTGGCAGATTGGCAAATAATGATTCCAAAAATATATAAGTGCATGGTGGAAGAGTTGGAAAATTGGAGTGGCGACGGGGCCAGTGGTACTTAATTATGTCAAGCACTGACCAATTTTTCACCATAAATCGAAGGTGCATTAAGGCTAATTTTTGCTGGTTTTACATGTGAAAATTTTTCTATGGGTCCTTTAGGGTGGTATGTTTTTAGGCATTGCATCCGCCTGAAGGCAGCCAGAGGTGAACGTTTCTGATGACAACCAACATGGTGTCACTTGAAGAGGTTGTGATAACGTAACAGTCAAAAGCATCTGTTGAATACATTGAATTTATAATATTAATGAAGAAAGATCCCTTTTCAGGGTTTAATCAATGCCAGGAAAGGAATCTCCCCTCAACAATTCCAGCTGTTCCCATAGGCAAAAACTTCAGTTGCATATAAACATCCTGGAATAACCTTGTTAGACCTTATTGAAATGTCTTGTATTTAATTGAAAGCTGACATTGTCCCTCAAGAGCCTCAGGTCAGCCCAAGCAGGACGGCTTAGTGTTATTTTCCACTGCACTCTTCCTATGTTGGAACATGACTTATCTTGATTATGGAGCACACTGTTGGATAAATGGTTTTCTATTTTCCGCTGCAGGAAATATTATGTGACAACCAAACCAGAAAAACAAAACAGCGAAAGGGCAGGTTGCTTTACTGAGACTCAAATGTCTTCTTTCTTGGTTCAAGTTAAATTGTCCAACACACAACAAAACCAAGAAAAGATTTTATTGTTATGTAACAGATTTATTTATTTAATACATTTTATTTATTTATTTAAATAGTTAGTTAGTTAGTAAGTTAGTTAGTTAGTTCGTTAGTTAGTTAGTTAGTTAGCTAGTTAGTTAGTTAGTTAGTTAGTTAGTTAGTTAGTTAGTTAGTTAGTTAGTTAGTTAGTTAGTTAGTTAGTTAGTTAGTTTGTTTGATTGTTAGCTAGTTAGTGGTCATACACATCCTAAACATTTGGTCACTTAAATATTTGTATTTAGATGCCACTATTTAAAGTTGTATATAAATGTATCTCTAACATCGGGTAAATTCCTCTCTGCAGCACTTTTGTCTCGATTTTATGCTTCCTGACTTCGCTGGGGGTGTTCCCATCTAAACCAGGCGACAGGAGATAGGGCTCGAAAATGTTCCCCTAGGAATTGGGACACCACTCGCTCTGTCATCAGCAACAAACAAACGTTATTACAGTGACAAACGATATCAACTAACAACCGTTATAAGCCAACATTATAATAGTGACACATCTGATGACAACTGCAGGACAGACGGGACAAATGATCTATTGATCAATACACAGTCAGTCAATGTGTTTACATTGGTTATTTTAATGTAACATTGGTCCTGTCCATCCTTCAGCTGAAAACATTACAACAGGAGACGGAAACAATTTCTGAACTTCATATACGGGTGTTAATATCGATTTTCCTGACACGCTTGTCAAAGGGATTGAATTACATTATCATTTGCTGCTGGATCAAAATAAGATATTATAAAAGTAAATACAAATTTATGGTTATTTTGCAAGATTGAATATTTGAGTTTATGTGCATATTACCCACAGTAGTCGCCATTTTGATTTGCTTCGTCCGTTCGTAAAGCATTCAGGAATTGCCGTCTACCCATTTGTCCTGAAGGGACCTGAATACAGTACGGTTGAAGGGGTGTTTGAATGGCTAGATGGCCACTTCCCCTACATCACATAGAGAAAGGGGACAACGCAAACAAAGGGATAGGGCCAAGTGTAAGGGCTGAGGGGGGAATTGGGACAGGGCCATGGACTTGTTAAAGCACAAAGAGCACACGTGCAAGTAATACCATAGACAGTTGCTCCACTCCATTAAGTGTGCCACCATGTTATTGAGTGAGCATGAACATGTTAAATGCAGCCATCATTACTATTACAGACACTAAAAATAAAGTGCTACATGAATAATACAGCGGGTTTTTAGAGCCTTTTTTCACAACTGTCTGCTGTGGCTGTGAGTGAAACTATGCGGGTGATGATCGTGAACTAAAACAGTAACGTTCAGGACGAGATGAGCTAAACAGTGAACTATGAGTTGCTGTAAAACTTGTGTAGTACCAGGGGCTGTCAGAGCTGTGTTGTACTTATCTGTAGGTTCTAGACTGAGCATCCGTATCTCACCGAACGAAGGATCTTTCGAGTTTATACCAAATCCGATACTGATGATACTGATATATCGACTTATGTATATATTTTTAAATTAGCAATGATTCCTAAGATGTTGTTGTGCAACCCCTGTGTACAGTGGCAGAGACAACTCCCACAGGCGCATTAACAGAAAACACGAATGAAAAAGGCACATAACGGAAATACAATCCCAATGGAAGTGAGCGATAAAGGATGTTGAAAATGAAACGAGCAGAGTTACTTTCTGTAGAAGCCAGTCGCAATTGAAAATGTGATGCTTGTCTATTAGTAAATGTCGTACACTTTTACTCTCAGTCAAAGAGCTGGAAAGTTGTTAATCTGGAACTGTGACTCATGGACAATGACAATAACACAAAAACTTCATTCCAACTTCACTGCTTAACCTATGTGTATTCGAATCTGGTGTTTTTCCTACAATAATATTTGTTGCTTCTAAAACTCTTTGGAGTCAGTTCAGATGAACTTTGGTGGAATTTGGACTCAAGCTGTGGTGGATTGTGCAACGCTGCTACAATGTTTAGTGTTGGATTCAGCTGAGGTTTGAGTCCACAGTCAACACACAAACTGTGTCTATCCCAAACACCTGGGGATTCCTGGATCAAAGCTATCCATCATTCTTTTTATATCCCAGCCTGCTTCCATGTGTTTCTTTTTTTCAGGGTGTGATCACACCCTTTTCAACACAGTATGTTTTCTTTGATCATCTCTATGGTGAAATGTCAGTGGAAAAGTTTCTTTGTTATCATCTTATTTTAGGATCATCGTGTGTTTGGTATCCTACAATAACTACTGAACAGTTTAAGTCTCATGTGTCTAAGGTCTCCCATACCGATACAAGCATTGGTGCCAAGTATTTCAAGTATATTAGCTTCAGATAAAATTGAAAGATTCTTTCTCTGGAAAGCATTCCTTTGCCAAAGCAGAAGTGAGCTAAAATGTCTAATTCCACAATGGAAAGTCCATGTTAATATTGGACACTAGTGTTAACAATTGTTGATTATTCCTAACTTTATTTAAATGTGAAGTTGCTGTTTTATACTGTCCCTGTGCTATTTAAAACTTTGAAAGTTCTTTTATATTTATGATTTGCAGCTAGTTAAAGGAAGTAATGTTGTGTTTTTGTGGATGTATTAACTTTTGTTTAACCTGAGCCAGGCCACACAACGATGATAGCAATCATCACCTCTGTACAGGCTTGGTAGCATCCAGCTGTTAAAATTTTGAATATACGTTTTTTGATGCACTGGTATCGGATCAGTGATCAATATCAGCCTATGCAAAAGTAAAGGTATCAGTGTCAGGAAAATAAAAATGGTATTTCAGCATTTCTAACATTCAGCTTCAGTTGGTAACCTGTTTTAAGTACAGGGTGTGTTTCATCTAAATATTACAAATAGGTTTTTTTTCTTGACCCCATAATGAGCCCTTCATATTTTAACATCAGGAGCAGGTCCTCTCTACGGAGGCAACCTTGCTTTTTACAGTAGCCTAAAACTGGACAAACTGAAGACCCTTTGAAGGCTACCACAGGTTTTCTTGCATGTTTGGAAGGGGGGGGGGGGTTTATTCAGCTGCAACATGCAACTTCTCCACTAGATGTCACTTAGTTCTACATGCTAAACCTTTAACTTGAGCTAAATGTGACAGATTTGTGATTCAGAGTTCAGATTGAGGTTTGCCTTCACATCACTCTGTTTCACCACTGGCTGTCAGATGTCATTTTAGCATCCTTTCAGTCGTACAGTGTTAATGTGGTGCCATTATTTGCTTGCTAACCCACAGTGCCACATTTTGCTTGGAACAGAAAAAGACTTTACATTGTAGATGTTACTTGGTAGCTAATTGATGTTGCTCTGTCTTAGCCAAATGGCAAACTGTCATTTCATCTCCTGATTCAAGTGGTTACACGGTTCCTGCAGGGGGAGCTCACACAATGCTGCTGTATAACCTTGTGCTTTAGCAGGACTGAATCTGATTGGCTCATAGTTGTTGAGGGAGGGGGAGAGAGGAGAGAGAGATGATGACGTTGCTCTTGTTATTTCCAGTGTCCCCTCTCAAGGGTCTTGCCCACAGCACATCAGTGTTTGGACAAGCCAAAAGACAGGAAATAGCTGTGACACCATGCTCCAGCTGTGCCAAGCAATTTTCACACCACAGTGGATGAACCAAAGTCATCCTTCTCTGAAGAGTGTCTTTGCTTGGAACTGTGTTATACTGGAAATTACCCTCACAAAACTCAACCAAATTGGAGCAACCTACTCAGTTTTTGTAGAGAGCTACTTCTACGTTTTTTGAGTAGTCGACTGTCTAGTGAGGAAAAAAACAAGCTGAAAAACAGACACCTGTTAATTATTTCTGGTAATTTTTAGTTCTAATTCATTATTTGATGCTATAAAAATGTAGAGGAACATTTTGATCGATAGCTGAGCCTGACTCACGATTGGTCAAGCAAGTAGCTCCATTCCCCGATAAGTACTGTGCAGGCTGTGGCTTTAGCTTAATTTCTGATAGGTGGAGACTTGTCGTTCATCTTTACATACAGCTTATGATCAACACCATAAAGTGCTGTGCTAACGCTTCAGATATTGATTATTATTTATCGTCAGAGATACTTAGTCTATAAATTGAACTTAATTAAATATGCCAAGAATTAATTAATTATAAAAAATAGCTTTAGAAACAGCTTTAGAAATGTAATTTACTATAGGGTGATTTTTATTTTATTTTGTCATTGCATCATGTGCAATACATTTTGTCAATATTGATATCTCCCTGTGCACTACTGGAGCAGTTTGGATTCAGTGTTATTGAAATAGCAGTTGCACACAACTGCAACTTAAGTCTTGCTCTGCAGACTGATTCCTGTTCTGTTTTAACTACATGAAATGGATGGCTTCAAGTATTAACAGTGATAATTAAACTGTTGTGATTAATGTAACCCTTTTAGTCCACTGGGATGAGGAATTATGTATGATTAAGGATTATTTTGACTAATATCATTTTCTTTTTATTCTGCTGACTCCCTCTGTCTCTGATCACTGTGTGTCCCTCTCTTTTCTCTCCCTCTCTCCAGCCTCAGGCTTATAAAGGAACTGGTCCGGCTCTGCCATCCTCCCCCTCTAACGTCCCACTGTGTCACTCCACTGCCATGTTCCTCTCCCGCTGTGTCCAACCCATGGAGAATGCACGCCCACCCAGATAGGATGCCTGCCTTGCCCAAAGCCCTGCATCCCCTCCTACCCATCACCACCTCCTCCTTCTCCTGGTGTGTACCTGCTTTTGCCAACAGTTCCTCGAGGCGCCTGCCCTGCCCCGCTCCAACATGGTGGATGAGATAACCACCATGAAGGATGACGTCATCAACGCCAACACGCTGGCTTGGCTGGTCTGCTCGGGTGTGTCCATCCTGGCCAACACTTGGAGCATCCTCAGCGTCAGTGCCAAGCAGAAGAAGTGGAAGCCACTGGAGTTCCTCATCTGCACACTGGCGGGCACGCACATCCTCAACATGGCCATCCCCATCACCATGTACTGTGTCATAACGCTGCGCCGCCGTCACTCCAATTACGAGTGGAACGAGGGTCTTTGCAAGATGTTCGTCTCCACCTTCTACACTCTCACTTTGGTCACCTGCTTCTCCGTCACCTCACTGTCATATCACCGCATGTGGATGGTACGCTGGCCTGTGAACTACAGGTAAGATGGTTTCCGAAGATGGATTTAGATACTGTATCTGTCTCTGAGTGTTGTTGTTGTCCTTGTTGTGGTTTCATGGTGATATAATCACCATTCTATACATACATTTTAACCAGATATATTCTGTAATTACAATTATGCCTAGAAGAAAATAACTGAAAAGACATTTTATGAGATAATATCCTCTGGCAAAGACACCTAGAGAGTTGATATTCTGACATTTATTTTAATTTTAGTCCTCTCCCTGCATTTCTGAGAAGGTTCCTCAGATAGGATTGGAACACTGTTTAGATCAATGCCACTTGTTGGCCTGTTTACATGTGTTTTTGATGGGGATGCCCCAACACCTCTGCTGGTTGCAGTTATTTGGGGTAACACAGACTGAGGCTCTGCCAGCTCTGGCTTCGTTCTTCATTTGGCTCCACACAACAAGTGATATTACAAAGTAACTCTGAATAATCAGGATGAGATTTACCTCGTATTAACATTCAGCACTCTGCTGCAGTAACACTATGCTGGTCTTGTTAGACCTCCGAGACATCTGCTGTTGACACGTAATCAGATGTTCTGCGCATCAACTCTGCTTCCTCTACATAACAACAAGCTTTTCACTGTATTTCTGTCTGTATTCAGGGATTCATGAGAGCTGCTTTAAGATAACTCAATACCCAATGTTTGCTCTTGTTGTATTAACAAATACTTCTGATTACACAGTAATACTATTATGCAGCAATTTTTCTTTCATCATAATTTTTTTCACCTGGTATTTTATCTGCAATGAAACATGACCATTATAATCAAACAATTAAAACATTGGTCACATGAAATGATCAGTATACCAGTTTAATTTGTGTATCTTTAGATCATCTCTCATCAGGCACAGAACAATAATTTGCAGATGCATTTATACTGTGGAAACTACAGGTTGAGCACATATGAAATCATATTCATATCTACTGTGCATGCTTTTGAAATGGTGCAGAAGCTGCTGCTGTGGCACATGTGGTGAGAATCACTTTGCTTTTGCCTGTCTCTTCCTTCTCAACAAGGCCTGATTGTACTTCCTGTGGCATCAGGCCTGCAGATGCTCAGCCTACAGTCAGATTGGCCAATTTCACAGCTCCATGCAGATAAGCTCATATGAAACAAGATATGCAAACTTCCTTTTAAATCTATGCTCAATCTTGTTATCTATATTGCTTGTGCAGCTGTCGCTGTTGGTTAATGCCCACACAGAGATATCAGGCTTTACAGAAATGCTTTTATCTCCCTCTCTTTTGTCTCACTCATCTGACTATATTGTCTCATCTCCTGTCTGGAAACACTGTCTTTTCCTCTCAGCAGCTCTTCTGCTTGTCTTCAACTCACTCTTCCCCCTGATATGATACAGTGATGGCTCAGGTGATGCCCTGCGTAATTGCTGTTCATCTTTCATTTAAATTGCCCCACGTTAGCCTTGCTGACATTGCATAGTGGCCTTTTCTCTGACTTTAACTCACACTGAAGGCCTGATTATGAATTCTTACCTTGTAGTTCGGCAGCTGTTCTCATCACCCCGTGCTCACTATCTCTTAGGAGCATTTTTCCTCGCAACGCACGTTCTCTGGTAATAGATTCAAGCAGCTTGGTGACGTAACCTTCCCATCATATGTACCCCAGGCACATTCAGGAAAGGCTAGCATTATTACTCACGGTGACAACAAGACCCACTTGTCTTTGCACAGAGTCACAGTGCAAAGATAGAGGCCACCGCTGCCCCCTCTGTGCTACTCACACTGTGTCATTGCGTATAAGCCAATGAATTACTAGCACCATATATTTTGAACTATACTTTTGATTTATCTCGTATCAGGCCAGTGCTCCTCGAGAGGATTGTAATGAGAGGAATACCAGGATAGATGACATGCTCTGGTTCTCTACAGGGAGACTAGATTGGGTTTCCTGCCAAAACTGCTCACAGCCAACTGATTCTGAACGGAGACTTTACTGTATTCCTTCACAAACACAAATGAAACAGGAGAAGTACATTTATGGTGGCTCTAGTATTCTGCCCCTTGTTATTATTATATACACTTTTAGTGCAGGTCCATTTATAGATGCTGGACTGATGTGACTAAAAAGGATTAAAAAAGTCCTGCAGTAGATTGTATCTTTGAATTCTAAAAAACACAATTTCCTCTCTATGTAATTTCTTGCTGATGCCTTGAACCAGCTCATTTCAACTTTAGGTCCAAAGGTTTTGACAAGATGGCACAATCTTTCTTCATGTTTTGGAAATGAGAACACCAGTCGCTGCCTGCCACGTTTATAGATGTACGTGTGCTGCCAGTGCAAACTTTGAACAGTGGCCCACCCAGAGGACACAGACACATTCGGCAAATTGCTGGACTGTAACAATTACTTGGAGGTGAGAGGAAATAGAAATCCCTTCAAACTGAAATAGACCCAGATGACAAATAGACCGAGGAATGTGAAAAGCAATCTTTTGCCATCAGCAAAGCATTGATCTCTTTCTATTCAACTTCAGTTCATCTAAGTGATGACCATGACGTTTTTGGGCCCAGACAGAACATGGTGTAGCTTTATGATTAAACTCTCTGCTGAAATATTTATTAACAGTCTGTCCCTTGCTTATGAAATAAAAGCATTCAATTCCTGAATGCAACAGTCATCTTCACATCTTTTACTATTATCTAATTTCATATCATTTCTCAACAAAGGTTTCTATATATTGTTTATGAGCTGTCATACCGTCTATTTTAAATCTCAGCATGTACATTAAGTATTTGTGGCCCAAGCACTAGCACAGTTTGTATTAAGATGCATCAGAGTCATGGTCAAGAAGAAGACTTACAGGATAAGCAAACAAGTCTAAAGCTAATTTCACCTGAAAGCCTGAAAACAGTTCAAATTACTTCATGCTAAAATCGATGGTTCTTCCTGCAGGTTGAGTAACACCAAGAAGCAGGCGGTGCACACGGTGATGGGCATCTGGATGGTCTCCTTCATCCTGTCCACTCTTCCAGCAGTGGGCTGGCACGACACCAACGAGCGCTTCTACACCTCCGACTGCAGATTCATCGTGACGGAGATCGGCCTGGGCTTTGGCGTGTGCTTCCTGCTGCTGATCGGCGGCAGCGTAGCCATGGGTGTGATCTGCATCGGCATTGCTCTCTTTCAGACCTTTACCATTCAGGCGGGCCACAACGCAGACAAAAACAAATTTAACGTCCCGACTATAGTGGTGGAGGATGCCCAGGGGAAGCGTAGATCATCCATCGATGGATCTGAGCCTCTCAAGACGTCTCTGCAGATCACCTACCTGATCAGTGGCATCGTCTTCATCTATGACTTCCTGACTGGCTTCCCCATCCTGGTGAGTTCACTGCCCTAATTAGCAGTTACTGATAGAGCTGGTCCCCACACTTATAGTTCAATATTTGAATAATTCCTGGTTAAACATTTACGCAGATGTTAGACTGTTGGATCAGTTGTGACTGAGTGTGTTAATGTCTGTTCTTCTCCAAGATCAATTAGAAAACACAGGCGGTGGTTTGTCAAAATTTTCTGTTGGTTTAGAGTGATATAATGTTGAAGGAACCATCCATCCATCATCTTTTGAGGGTGCTACAAGACCACATTTAATTTATTCTGATTTTCTACGACAATATACACATGTTGTTATGTATGATATCTAGTTATTTTATGTGCAAGCATAATTTTTTTTATATTTCCATATGATTCAGACGGTGAATGGCTTTTAGAAAACAGCCACACACACACACACTAGCATACAGTGAGGTCAGGCTGATGGCAGCCATTTTTGTGACCTCTTTGTCTCTTGAGAGAGAGACAAAATGGAACAGAGATGGTTGTGGTAAAAATAAGAAATTAAAGGGATAGTTCACCGGAAAACACTCATTGTCTACTATTACGTTTGACTTCAATTGTATTGTATTCTGCTGCAACCCTGTTTACCCCTGAGACTCGAGAAATGTTTTGTGGACTCAAACATTTCCCCCACCCTTCCATTGGCATAGAGGTGAGAAGATAATGATAAATAAAGGTGAATTAAAACATTTCTCTGAACTATCCCTTTATGGTAAAAAGACATGTCGGTGGGGCTTCTCCCTTGTAGCTCCAAAATCTATATCATACTGTTTTATTATTTACATGGACTTCAATGTTTCTTCTCATGTGAAGCTGTAAGTAGGTCAGACTTGATGAGTATGGATGGTACAATGTGTCTTTATATGCACTCTAGTGTATCGTGTGTGTGTGTGTGTGTGTGTGTGTGTGTGTGTGTGTGTGTGTGTGTGTGTGTGTGCGTGTGTGTGTGTTTGTGTGTGTGTGTGTGTGTGTGTGTGTGTGTGTGTGTGTTGGAGGAGGAGGGGTAAGGTCCTGTTTGAATTCTGTCAAAAAAAAATTATAAACGCAAGGACAATAATAATAATAAAAGAAGGATCTCGGCGACCTTTACAATTTCAAAACCCCTCTTTGTCTGGTTTATCCTGTTCTGTGATATAATGTGTCGGCCACTGTCCCAGGTCAATGTTACAGTTCATCACTGGAATCATCTTCCTCTAGTTGTTGTGCAGGGACGTCCGTACAATATTAAATACAGAGTCTAACTTCCTGGGGACATTAATTACCTTTTCAGATTCCACCCTCAGGTTCTCATTCATTTTTCAACAAGTCAGTTCGTTGGTTTTCGGTGCAGACTTGATAGCCGGTAGAAAGCCTCGGGCTCATTGTTTGGATTGCAGCTTCAATCAGCCGTCCTCTTATCGTACAGGCTGATCTGTTTAAGTTTTTTGGTTATAGCCTCTGCTCATGTTTAAGCCACAGGGATTACAGTCTGAATCCTCAAATTTGAAAACTCTAGTTAAATGAGACCGACTTGTATAAGGTGTGATTTCTAAGTGGGAGAACATGCTCCAGTATATATATTTATATATATATATATAATTAACCGCCTCAGTTCTTTTACGATGTGTACAAGCCATCTGTTGGTACCATTTTGTTTTTAAATTAAACAACCTTTTGAATTATCTGTTGTACACCTGAGGCTCGCCAAACAGAATCTCCTGCACAAAGCACAGACTCTGTCTGCACAGGCCCTTTTTTTTTTTTTAAGTTTCTTTGGCATATTCACAGGAGAGATACACTTTAGGGTTCTGAGTTACACATTTGTTAGTATTTCCAGTAAGACTTGATCAATAACTAACCTAGAAGCAATGATTGTCTTAGACATGAATGGTTACTGTAGTGATAATAAGTTGCACATTAGCATTATACTGCTTCACAGAAACCCATAGGAACTTTTTGAAGTGTTTTTTTGCGCATTAGTCATAACCAAATTGCTTGATGTTGTGTTGTCAGGGTGAAAACAGCAGATTATGTTTAAGATTCTATGTTGCCTCTACTCCCAAACTGCCAGCAACACCCAGATCATAAACAATTTAATCCTGATTCTCATTATTTCTCAGTATACAATGTAACACTTGGTTTTAAACGCCCCAAGCTCGACTTATCATTTTTATGCCTCTTACAACGTGTTTGAATTCTCTCCAAGAGGACACAACATAAAAATGTATTGTTTTTAAAGTGGTCTGAAATACAGTGAGCTGAATGTAGGTCGTGCAGTTATGCTGCTCGGATCACCAATATATGCTCCCATAAGAAATGTATCCTATTCTCACTCAAACTTAAATGTTTACGCTTTAATTAAAATTAAAATAAGATTTATTTCTTTATGTATGTTTTTGCTTCTAGTAGCCACTCACCCTGTTGGGGAGGAGATTTTAGGGAGATGCTAGCACGCCATATTTTTACCATATTTAATTTATGTGAGTAAATGTAAAGAGAATGAACAAACTTGATTATTATATGGTCCTACTGGAAAGAGTCATTACTCAGCAATTGAGGCACCACAGCTGCGGTTTGTGTATCAAAACCAATCAGAACACTGGAAAATGAGTTTTATAATTTTGTGAATTTGAAAAATAATATAAAGAAATAAACATTAGAATACTACAATTTCATAATTTCCTAATTTATATAATCACAAATAATTCCCCAGTTATTTTTACATGTTTATTTATTAGTGTGTGTGTCTCTATACCTCCATGTTTGATATTGATAATTAATTTGATAATTGATGACCAGAGGTAAAACTGCTGCTTCATAAGCTGGAAGAGTTTGTTTGCATACAACAACGACAACAACGTCCTAGTGTATTTCTGTATGAGTTTGCAGAAAAGAGAGGGTAGGATAGTAATAAAGAAAGATCCTATTTCCTCTGCAGAGACAGCAACAATAAAGAGTCTGGTAGCCATATTTATGACATGATGTAATGAGCTATTAAAATGCATGTAAATCTGTAACACCCATAAATGAAGGTGGATATTTCTTTCTCGTTGGTGTGGTCGCTATCGAGAAATACTTGATTTGGATAGAGATGCACATATAAGAACAGAGCAATTATAGATGCTTCAAGGAAAGCAAAGCAAACAATAGTTATTTGTATGAGCAAGCAGTCAAAACCTGGCCAGTAAGTTGATTCTACAAGAAAAAAGTATATGCTTTTTCTGCCAACATTTTTATATGAGAGTGAAAGCTGGTATGGGATGACATCTTTAAGATCCTTTGTTTAGTTGGCCTGTATTGGATTTTTGGATGATGGAGTGTGATTTCTGAAATCCAAAATCCGTTCAAAGATTTGTGTAGAAATCTTTACTTTACTGTGCAGCACCAACAACACTCGATGTATAACCGCCATGCTGCCAAAGATGCTGTCATCGATTCTTAGGCCTTAAAAGAGAAGTTTAAAAACACAGTGGCACACAGGAATATGGTGTTTAATTACTCACATTCACACACACACACACAAAAGAGGGTCACACGACACATGATGTTTGACTTTTGTGTCAACAGCAGTGGTATAAATGATGCAAGACGTTTACAGAAAAATAAGGGGAAAGGGGCTAGAAGAGCAGGGATAGGCTGGGACTGGAGTGATCAAAGTGACCAATGGTAGGGGGAAACATCGGCCACTGTCCCCGCCTCCAAAGTCTCAAAATTCGACGTGACGAGTGATTGTCATTGAAAAAATATCCTAAAGCATTGTCCTATTTTTTCAATTATTTTCTGATTTATTGTGTTGTATGGAGTCTGGATTCAAGTGTCTGCACTCTGGCTGACAATAATGAGGTTCTGTGTTCTGATGCAAAGCAAATCTCTGTTTGTCTAGTGTCCTCATTGTCTCCACTGTCTTTGGTTGACAGATAATCGGCTCAGTCAACAAACAAGATCAGTATGAGGGGGAGACGTTAAAACTCCATGAAGTCACAAAGTGTGTGCTCCAGTTCAAGGGGTGAACCTGACGCTAAGAGTTTGATTCAGTCAAAGTGCCCGATGCATTAGAGATGAGGATTAGACACAGGAGCAGTCCCCTTTAATGAGCTGACAGGGCACTCTGCTGCCTCACTGAGGGACTTGTTAGCTCTAATGCTTTTATAAAGGGCTCCTGCTCCAACTCAGGTCACTTCTCCCTAAACTAAGAAGCAGTTAAGTGGCTGTAATTATTTGTTGAGTCATTCCTACAATAATATTATTACATTGACTCAATTTAACTAATTTATTGATTAACTGAATTAAAGCATTAGTTACAGCAGGAGCTCAGGTGATTACAAACGAGAATGGCATTCAAATATTTCCACCAAGGCCACAGTCCCCTTACATTCTGCACCAAGTCGTGTTCACTTGGACATGGGTCTAATACTATTGAAGATACAAACTGAATCCACGTTATCTCAGCTACACATGCAGTTACAGGTCTCTAGCTCTATTTTTTTTCATCGAGACCCATTCATTATCGAATTGGAAATCCAAGATCCATTTGTCTTATTTACTAGGATCCAATATTTATATCTGGTTGTGCGGCTCTGTTCTTGGACCTCGCTGTCCCTCCATAAGGAAAGCCTGAGGTGGATAGAGCACACATTCCTACCCTTCCTTCATGAAAGTGAGGCAGGGACAAGAGCAGCTAAAACAGTAGCAGGCATCAGTGAAAGCACATGACATTAGGTCAGAGTCAGTATGAAAAGGAGGTGCTGAGATGGAGGTGTCCGCAGAAAGAGCAGGCAGCTAAAGCAGCTTGAATACTGAACACAATATGAGCGTTGTCCATTAAAAACATAGGTGGGGATCAATTGAGCCGTCAGCTGATGTGGGCTGAGATCTGCTGCTGTCAGCTGGTTTGTTGCTAAGCTTGACTTTGAGATCTGTTTGAACTAACATTATGCTCAGTTTTATCTTGGTCCATGCCCCATCATTACACTAAGTTCAAGGAAATCTGTTATGTCGTTTTCGAGCAAGCCTGCTGACAAAACACCCAAATTCAACCATCCAACAAACATCACATGAATGAGGCAGCGGTATGTATGCTTCTTGCAGAACTGGTTCATGTCACGTTTGCCAATATCTATCAATCAAATTCAATCAAATTTTATTTGCATAGCCCATATTCTTCACAATATGTCTCACAGGGCTTTAACAAGGTGCGACATCCTCTGCCCTTCACCTTCAACAGGAGTGAGGAAAAACTATCAAAAAAGCATTATTAACAAAAACCTCAGAGAGAGCCACATGTGAAGGACCCCTCTCCCAGGACAGACAGAAGTCCAATAGATGCCGCATGTAGCTGTGAACGTCGACAAAATTACATATATTAGAAGAAACAGTTTGTAACATAATCTAGGACACAATACGTAGGACAATGTGTAGTCAGAGCAAGTGTCTCCTAAAGGTTTTAACAGAGACATCTCACTGAATTTAGGCCAAATACAACACTTAATAACAGGTTCTGTCGTCAGGCTGGTGCTGAACTGGAATATTTCTACAGCAGCTGATTCACCTTGAACCTCGGTACCACAGTCATACCCGGTCACACTGACACATTTTTTTCATTAGTTGAAGCCTCGGTCATCTTGCAAAGTGTTTGATAATTTTTAAATTGTTGTATTTTCAAAATGTAATTATAAGTCATCATGTAATCCTCATGTAGCTACAATGACAATTATTTTACTGTAATGTAATTTGAGCTGAATTTAGTCATTTATTTTGGTGATCAGATAATATAATCCGGATTACATGTAATCCTTAATCCCCAACCCAGATTGCATACAACAGGAGTCATTATTAAACAAATACGATCTGTTTAATTTATTATCACCATCTTTAAAAGAACGTGAAAAGATGCAGGTAGTGTGTTGTTTTCACATTAGATGAAAAGCAGCTTTGCGGATCTGGTCTCTTTTGTTGACTGACTTGTCAGAACAATTCATTCAATCATTACTAAAGTTTTCTTTTAGCCCACTTCAGTTTCTTCATTGGATTTTTGGTATTTGGAATTGAACATAAGATGTTTTCAGACATGAAGTCTGAAGTTGTCCACATAAGTCGGTTCGGACTTTCTCTGGAGTTTTATAACAACGCAGCAGGAGATTCATACACGATTACGACAACATAGAAATCTCCAGAGCGTTCAGTTGAAGGGTGATGAAGGAGGCATACGTTTCCGCTGCAGAGATCAGATTTTAGTTTACTGCACATCGGCTCTAATGACCAAGAACTCTCAAATCTCGTCGTCTTTCCAAGTTGACATCGTCCTCTGCATTTTCTTCATTGTATGTATTTATTTTTTACAGTTTTGCATCTGTCATGCTTTAGAAACGTCATCAACACCCCCACCCTCGGGAGAATCTCCTGCTGTGTTCTGACATGGGCTCACTCAGATATTATCCAGAGCTCTTACCAGGGGGTAGGCAGGAGAAACTCTGGAGAATAACCGACTATACCTTGATACAATTTGGAAACTAACAATTTAGTAGCACTTAAATGGCACTTACTTATAGCACTTTGTAGTTTTGGTTTATTTTTGAAAAAATTGTACTTTCTTGATTCTTGTTGTTTTGGGTTTGTACCCTCGGGGTTGAATGCACTGATTGTAAGTCGCTTTGGATAAAAGCGTCAGCTAAATGAAATGTAATGTAATGTAATGTAATGTAACTGACATTTTCATTTGTCACATACAGCCTTTCCAGATAATTTCAGGGAAATATCCGGAGTTCAGTGTATGTCTGAAAGCTGCTTTAGTAAGCAGTCTTAAGTCCTCACCACAGACTATAACAGCTGATTATGGTTTGTTCCCGACACTGTGCAGGTGGTGAGCTTTGCCAGTCTGAAGTTCGACCGCTCTTACAACTGGATGGTGTTGTGTGTGCTGTGGTGCTCCATCGCTCAGTCCATCCTGCTGCCCATGTTCATCTGGGCTTGTGACCGCTATCGTGCCGACATCCGCATGGTGTGGGAGAAGTGCGTCGCCATCATGTCCAACGATGATGTGGATGAGGGTAAGTCACTGTCCGGTGTCAGCCTCCTGCCCTGCCCTTCCCTTTTCCCCTCCTCCTCCTCCTCACCTGATGATGTGAATGATTCCTATCTCCCAAGACAGCTCAGTGTGGAGTATTGACAGAAGTAACAACTGTTTGTCCAGTCGATTGCTCCATGAGAACACACACAAAGTGGGCTGACTAAAGGGCGTTCCTAAGATGATTTTGTTTATTTTTGTAGTAGACCTATATAATAGACACTTTTGTATAAAATAGCAGGAGTAAAAGCTGTTGGTTAAAGACTGTAGGCATGGCTCTGGAATTGAATGTCTGGAAACCGAAAATGGTGTCGTAAACTCATCTGGACTGACTTATGCCACAGGAATAACAGTGACAAATGGGATTTATTAACCTGAACAGTTTGTCTCTTAGCCTAGGGAGCAGTTGTATAGGTGAAATTGAAAGGAGCAAAATATTATACATTATATATTTATCTCAGGTTTCTCCATATGAGATATAAAAATAACACCATGATTTCTAGCTCATGGTGCAGGTTTAAATTACCCCTTGACTCTGGAGCCCCCATGATCTCTGGAGCTCCACGCCCTCATCGTCTGTGATTGCACTGCTTGCTGTTTTAAACATTAAGCCGTGCAATTACAATCTGCCATCTATTTTCAGTGAAATCAATCAAACTCTCCCAAGTTAAACAATAAAGAAAAATGGATTCTGCATCTTTGTTTTTATGGAAATATTAAACACTATTTGCTAGTCTCACTGATTTTAGCTTGACTGAACAAAGGAGTTACCACGATAGGTTGTATGCATTAAAATACTACAAATCTGCAAACTATTTGAGTTAAAATTATCTTTTATTCGAAGTTATTGACATTTATTCTAATTTCTGGGTTTTATCAACACCTATGCGCACTGAACTATCTAATCTAAGTGAATCTAATAAAGAACATATTTAAACACTTTCTGCCTATTTAGAGGCATGATTTTAACATTTTATAATAACAGCTTTTTAACGTTTTGTTTGTTTGTGCAAGTTACTTAAATAAATAATTGTAAATTCTGTAGTTTTTAAGGTTAAGTACTGAAATCAGTGGTCAACTGTTATCTGGTGACCTGTCATGTGACCCTCGGTTATCAGGTGATGAAACTGATGTGTCAAATATGTTTCTATGTGTTTTTATATGTGGTGTGTACTTAACAAAATGCTTTGGGAATATATTGTGTGACAAATGACATGTGTGGTACTTTTTGTTCTTTTTCACTCCAATGCATTTAAACTGGACATTCTTCCTCTAGAATACCCTGTCATGAGATGATAATAAAAAGGGACTTTTCCCATGTATTAGATAAGTTACATAGTGAAATTGAATAAATATACTAAAGCTGAAAAGCATTTTCATGTCATTATGATGGTCATATTTCCCTCAAGTCACAAAGGGATGCAGCCAAGCTGTTCCTCGAAACAATACAGAAATAGATTTAAATCAATTATTAATATACATGCTGTATATATGATTTATTTTGTTTGTTTTAATTTACTTTTATTTTTGTAATATGGATTCACACCTAGGCGTCAGAATACTGTGTATTTTTAGAGGCAGAGGAAGAAAGACTTCCTGACAGAAGTATGAGTGTGTGTCCAAAGGGACTGAAAAACGTTTTACATGGAATCACAGACACTTCAACAAAATTCGTCCCAAAATGAGGTCACATGATAATCATGAGAACGTTGGTGGACGCAGTCTACGACCAGATCGCCACAGTTCATGCAAACTAATGACAGTATCAACCATCTGTCTTTTTCTCCTATTGGCTCTGTTTAAACTCAACCTGATCTGAACCCCTTCTCCCCTGTTTCTAACCTTCCGGACCTTCTGACCCTCTCCCTCCTGACACCCTCCCCAATAACTGCTCCATGTCCAGCAGGAGACATAAAACAACACAGGGGATATATCCATATATTCTATGTGAAAATTAACACTTGCCAGTTCTCTGTTTCTTTCCAGAGGGCTTGCCATGTATAACTCATCACAGTTGTATGTATAAGGATTGTTTCCTGTTTCTCCAAAGCTACTGACTTTGCATGCAAGCTGCCTGTGCAAATAGCTAGTCTCATCCTCCATCTTTTGGCCCAACATTTTCCTCCAGATCAGCATTTTACACCCATCTCCTATTGATCTTGAATGAACATCAATGCATTACTGGGAAACAAACTCTATGAGTATTCATTTATGCACAAAGACCACTTAACCTTATTTGGTGACTATTTGGCATTGCTTCTAAATTCAGATCCAACCTGTGGCATTTCAATTTAATTATTGGGCATTTTTGTGGCATTTTTTAATCTAAATTTCATTTTCCTGAGGAGGCTCGTAAGAAAACACAACAAATTAGAGAACAATTGAACTTGTCTCTCTTATCTACTCGTCTGTCTGTCTGTCTGTCTGTCTTGTCTATTGAGTCCGTTGCTCTCTAATCCTGACGCCCGTGCTTTTCTGCACTTTGCAGAAAACAGCCAAGATGGAGGAATTCATGCCGACTTAATATATGACAGACCATATGACTATAGCTCGGCGCCTGAAATCGTGACGGTAGACCGTAATGCCAAGTATGAGTTCTCAACCTTAGAAAGGGGGGTTCTGCAAGGGTATCCATTGAGGGAACAACAGGAAGATAAAATGCAGTATTTGCAGGTATATTTTCATTGATTTTCTTCATTTCTTTTACCTGATCAATTGAATTATTACTAAATGATACTTCATTGCTAATGTGCATGGTGAAATGGCCGGTGGGCCTTTACAGTATCTTGCATATTGTGATGCTACCTCTTCCAGATATGCCATTTATTCTTTTCTTTTGTCTCATGAATCAAAAATACACTCTTACTGACTACTGTTAGGTAAATATGACCATCGTGCAGCTCCATCAACATGTTATTAGATCATGTGTCTATCTATCAACTAGACAAGATGTATATTAGCCATGGAGCTACATGCAACTAAGTGCATTTTTATCTTGTAAGAGGGTAAGAGTTTAGTAACTGACTTACCTTTTACATTTCAGGAATCCCTTAAGGTTTCAGGACCACAAACATCTGCTCATGTTCTACCCATAAGCATTATGTCCATTGGATCCAGCATCCATCCCAGTCAAATGCAGACCTGTGAAATTCTCCTTTTCAGCCTGCATTCACACCCAAGCTTGTGCTAACACACAGTCTTCTGAGACAATACAACAAGACACTTTTTCAATCCTGATTAAACTCAATAAGCTGTCAAATCCGACCCCAAATCAGATATCGGATCAGACTGAATGAAATTGTCTGATTAAAAAAGTTAAGAAGATTTTTTGGAAATCTTGCTGGTATTGGCCTGGAAGACTGTGGTATTAATATGAACCGAAACTCTAGAAACTACTGATGCAACCCACACAGTATTAACTTCAACAGAGCATCTTAACACTGTGTCATCTTTGTCATAAACTACTAAGCGAAGGGCTTTCGTTGCCTCTGCACAGCCCAAGGAATTACATCTACTCCAATACATTGTCTATTGAGTATAACAAAAGTGAAATTGGTGAACACCCCAGATTTCTACCATTCCGATGAACCTTTCAAAGACCAAAGTGGAAACAGAGATGTATACAGTAGCTGCCATCACGTCAAACCATCACTCCATACATTGTTTTGTGTCCGATTCGCCTCTATTCATGACATTAGATCCCTCTGATTGCAAAGTATCACTTGTTATCCACCGCTGTGTGATTGGGAAACAAATGAGGTGCATTTTTTTCAGTGTCAGGAGTTCATCAGTGATACAGTCAGGTTATTATTGTGGCTGCTGGGGGCGGGGGTTAAAGGCCCAGTCAGAACATGGGCCGAACAAAAATCAAATCACTATCAAATAGCACCTCCATTTGTGATTTGCTACTGCACCTCTGAAGTGGTTTGATTGCAGAATAAAGCTTCTTTGGCTTTATTTGCATGTTAGCTGTTAGTATCTCTCTCTCTCTCTCCCTCTCTCTCTCTCTCTCTCTCTCTCTCTCTCTCTCTCTCTCTCTCTCTCTCTCTCTCTCCATCCTGCCAAGTCCGTCCTGCATCCTCCTCCATTTTAATGCCTGTGCTGCCCTCTGCTGTTCAGCTCCTCTCATCCCCCCCAACACACTCACATGCTACTGTATCGTCTGTTGTCTCATTTTGTTTATCTGCATTTACCAAAAGCCGCCACTGGGGGGCAGGCTGATATCAATCTTGTGGCTCTTGACGTCACCTTGACAAACCCTTTCTCTCTTGCATAGTTGTCAGAACAGAATGGAATGTGAGTATAACGTGTAGGGAAATATCAATTACTATTTCAGTTTAATTTCCAAATAATGGAGACGTTATAAGCCTGCTAATGAAAAACAGTCAGTCTGAGGGATTTGCTAAAAAACTGTTTAATACAATTCTTATAATCTTTGATAACAGCTCATATGCATGTAGGATTTTCCAGAAACACATTAACTGAACGATGGTGCTAAGGATAAATTCTGAAATAACATGAACATGGTGAGAGAGAGATTTTCACTGATCTACATAAATGTCATCAACTCAAAAGCAGGTATCTGGGGTTCCTGTTTGACTCAAATTACAGCCCAGTATCAAAGTGGCACTTACGGCCCATAACCTTGAAGAATCCTACATGTACTATCTTGTATGTAGCTTATAATGTAGGTGAATCTATGATAACGTAACATAGCATTACTTACTGTGGAGTGCAAATGCTGGCCTGTGTGTTCTGTCAAACACATCTACTGACTGACAGGATTGGTCTGTGTCTTGGGTCCAGGTGCCCCCTACAAGAAGATACTCCCACGACGAAACCGACATGTGGACCAGCGACCGGATCCCCTCATACCTGCACCGCTGGGGCTCCACCGAGGACATGATAGTGAGTGCCCACTACAGCTCCACCTTGCCGCGCCACGAGAGGCGCAGGAACAGCCTGGTCTCCTACCACGAGGAGAGCCACCATCACCATCACCCGCATCGCAAGCGGCGGCGATCTGAGGACAGCATGCACTCCCTCAAGCACCTGCCGCGCGTGGTCTGCAGCGGCGAGCGCTACGAGGACGAGCTGCTGTGTTTCAGTCGCGACGAGGTGATCAACTTTATAGACGAGACGCCGCTGCCGAGCCCCAGGAAGAGCCCGCGGCGCAAGTCCACCATCTCTCTCATCCCCAATGTGTACGAGCAGCACACAGTCATCCTGCCTCACTTCCCGCTCACAGACTTTGAGCGCGAGCCTCAGGCGCTCAGGAGACTCTCAGAATACAAAAGGAGCAGCAGTTGGAGCCACTCGCCCGACGGTACCCCCAAACAGGAGAGACCCGGTGGACAGAGGAGCCCGGTGGCTTGTGGCTCCAGTAGAGGTCACCGGGAGCGCCTGCGGGACACGAAAGGACAGGGTGAGGTGGGCTCACCTGGGCGCAGCCAGCACACTCCGGGACACTCCACCTGTCGGCCCAGGACAGGTGGTGGAGGAGGGCCTGGAGCTGACTGGAGGCATCAGAAGCACCTGAGCAAGGCAGAGAGTAAAGGAAGCACAAACAGTTTTTTAAGCACACCCTCGGCATCGTCCTCAGGATACATCACCTTTCAGTCTGACTCGGTCGGCTCCACCACCTAAAAGCAACGTTTTCCCTTTTGTTCTTTTAAAGGTGTCCTCTTGAAAACCACTTGAACATTTGTGGTTATGGAAAAGTGAATCATTTTGGCCTTTTAACTCGTGCCACTGTTTTAGAGGCTACCACAGATAAATAGGCTTCAGTTATGCTAATTGGCCTTTGGAGTTTTTTCTGAATGGACCTGATGTAGATTTAGTTTGTAGCCTGGTGAAAAGGTTGAATGATCCCATCATTCAGCTCTCACCTCACAGAATATCAACAGAGGACACTTTTTGTTTCCAGCACTGACACACGGAAACTGTTTTTAAATGGCGTGAACATTCCCACATCTTGTTTTTGCTGTTTGATATTGTTTCTAATGAAATAATCTGGGGAGGTAATTGTTAGGGTGGGGGTTTTCTTCTTTCTTTTTTCTCTTTTTGCACTTTGAACTGAAAAAATCACTTTGTGTTTTATTTGGCCCTGTAATGGTTTTGTGTTTTGCTGTATGGACACATTTGCTTTTAAACCAAACTTTCCCTGAACACCGCTCATCTACGCTCTTCTTTGATCTATTCACATTATTATTTGCTGCACATGAAAAGTTTTGTAATGCACCCTATGTTGAAAAAGAAACTGAGAGTGGTTATCCCAAACTCTTTAGTTTCACATCTTACTGTGTGACCCCAGAGATTCTTAATGAAAATGTGAAGTCAGTTTTAATAGAAGATCATCGTGTCATGTATATATGGAGGAGGTTTGATTTATGATTTCGGTGTTCTTTATTGTTTAATGAGACTTTTACTTAGAGCATTTCCCCACAGTTCGTATTATTCACATGTTCATGTCAACAGTTGTTCGCCACATTGCGTATTCACACATCAGAACATCAGAACTGGAAATGGTGCTTTATCCTCTGCAACTGAGCTCGTCAGCCATTTGTTTCAGTAGCATGTTAGAAAAGCACCAGTGATGGTCTTTAGCCGCAGCCTCCAGGCCAACTAGATGTAGCATAACGTGATGCTGGTGTCTAAACCCACAAACATGTTACTGTAAGGAACCCTGTGAATCGAATGGAAATGAAGTGTAATGACTTGGAGTTGACAGCATTGTATTTGGTCATTTACCTCAGGACATTACATTGAGACTATTAGTGGTCCTGTTCTGGAAGTTTTTTTGTGATTTGTTTGGCCCTACCTAATAATGTCAATTAAATGTAAGCATCTGACAGTTACAGTTACGATTACAGTTTAGACTTTTGTATAAAGACAAATTTGGAGAGAAATTGGGCTCATTTCACATCACTAAAAGTTGCAGAAACAACATTGAGTTTGACTTTAACTACGATCACGAATGTACTTGCACAAATAAGATGTAGAGTCTCAAAGAGTATCAAGATAATATGAAATGAAAATGTCCCCTTTGACAGCTTATTATTTATGAAACTTTTTGCTGTTACCATCCAGATAATAATGTTTGTCACATATGATTTCAGTCATCAGGTGTCATTTAGATGTTTAGTTTGAATTCTCATGTAATATTGTACCACTGTCATTGCAGCCTTTTTGATTGGACAAGTTAGTAGAAATGTATATTTCTTTGGCAGCATAACACCACAGTCCCCTGTCAAACTTTGCTCTGTCATAGATTCTTTGCATTTTGTTGTGTTTACAATTTTAAAGTATCATTTTGTAACATATTCAAAGATTTATGATTCAAATATGAATGATATTAAATGTTATGATTTTCTCGTGCAAATGATGACTTGGTTATAAAAAGATATGACTGATTAAATTCACAAGACGATGCATCAGAGTGTGTGTTGAATGCGTTTCCATTCATGACTTTCTCTCCTTCTTTTTGCTGGATGCAGATTTATTTCCCTCCAGGTGTTTCACCGCAACACGACGGTCAACAAGGTTGCATAAAGAATGAAGGCAGGTCATTAGGTGAAGACCAAGGTTAAGTGATTTGAGATTTAATTTAGTTCAGTCTCACTCATTTTGGCAATATCCTGCTCCCAGTGAGATATGGTCATTTCCTTTTTATAAAAAACGTATTTGAATGTAGTTCCATACCAACTTCTATTTTTGCCTTCATCTGTAAACACTTAGATTGACATCCATAGATGGATGGTAGGTATAGGTAGGTGGGCAGTTAAGCAGGAGGGTGATTATGTAGATAGATAGCATGAGTTGTATCTATTATATCTATAATTTTGACAATTTGTGTAGTTTCAGTGAGAGCAACTTATTATTCTTACCATTTTCCTCGAAAGAGGGAGGGAATGATGATGAGCCATGTAGGTTTTGTGCCCGGTTATTAGTAAGTTACTAGCTAAGCAAACCTACTGAGATGTGTTTCATGTCAACATGGACACATCAAGGCAAATAATGTAACACTGCACAAAATGTAAGGTGTTCACCAAGTAAAACATGAACAGAGGGGGGCAGCGGAGGCGTGTGTAGAAATTAGGGGTGAGGTTTCATGTTGCAGCTGATTATTCCTCACCTCACCCTCCCCTTCCAACATGACACCCTATGGTAGCCTTAAGTTGTCATAAAAACTCAAAAGGTGTTTGGTTTGTCTGGTCTGGGCTACTGTAAAAAACATAGAAAAACGTTAATGGAAAAACACTAACAAAAAAACATTTCCAGGAAATTTTCATCAAAATATTCCAGAAATTACCAAAGATATTGAAAAATCATTGCAAATTGACAGTTGAGTATGTTGAAAAAAATAAATAAATGTAAAGGAATGTCTTGGAAATTAAACGGAATAAATGTAAAAGATTTAGAGAAAATCACCAGAAAAATAGAACTACCAAAAAATATCCCTGGACATTACTGAAGCAATAAAGATCCGGATCTGAAGAAGTCAATGTAGTTTGAAGAGGGCACTGCTGGGCCTTGGTAGGGGTCTGTTCTCTACAGAGACCATAGTTTCCTATCGATGCCTCAGTGTCAGATGTGACAGGACTCTCTGAGCACGGTGGTGTGGTGCAGTGCGGTGAGCTGGTTCAAGCGCTTTCTTGGAGCCAATCGAGATTTCTATGGTGTGTTGTGGGTCCAGATGGAACTTGCCCGCGGGAAATACTTGGCCAGCTCCATTGTATGAGAGAGAGTCACGGTTAATCAGGAGTCTTTGGGAGCGTCACATATGGTTTGTGTTAATAAGTCATCAGGAGATATATGTGACATAGAAAAAACATATTCTGAGGAGCAGAGGACAGAGGAGCGCACTTCATCCAAGTCTGCTCTCTTAGGAGCGCTTGACTGGTCCCAATCTAATGCAAATAACTTGCTCTCTCCATCCCCTCGCTTCTCTGCAATTAAATGCGTTGCTATTCTTGTGGCTAACCAATCTAGGCAACTTAACGAATGATGAGGAGAGTTCATAGAAACTCTCAGAACGGCTTTACTTTTTCCTGGATAAAACCAAGACCAAAGAAAAAGCTGGAGTAATAAAACAGTTCAACTTATCATGAGGGGTTTGGAGCTGTGAGTTTAGTTGTTCATAGGGTAAAACAAAATTAGAGGCCCTGGCTGGTTCCTGCACTGCCCCTGAAGCGCGCGCCCCATGCACTTCCACGGTGTGTGTGGAGCGTCTGAAAGAGTTGTGGGCGTTTCGAGCGATTCTCCTCGCTGTCAGGTGCCTTCCTCTGCAGAGCTGCTCCACTTTGTGACATCCCTGCAAAACAGTGGAGGAAAACTGTTCACTTTAAACTGGGTGGTAGAGGTTGTAAGAAAGTAAGAGGAAGGTGAGATGAAGATGAATTTTATGAAACTGGTTTAGCACTCCATGACGCAAAGATGAGGTTACTTCATATATTTCGTTGGTTTCTGACGGGCCACTTTATATCTGCGTGTCCACGGGAGACGGAGAAGGGAGCTCGGCGTGTAATTTGCAGCCTGTTGCAGAAAATTGTTGCATTTGTTCTACACGTATTTGATTTGAGCGCCACTGTTTCGGTGCTTTTGCGTGAAAGCTGAGAAGAAAAGACGACGTGACGGCTGAACCCATTCCCCTGGTTATTTTATGTTTCGTTGTCTCTGTGTCAGCGCCATACAATTATTTCTTGATTGTATATTAAATGGTTTTGTTCATTATTGGGACAAATTATTGGGAATATGAAGGACATATCATGAATTTATATCCAAATCATTTTTGGATGTATAGGTTTTCTATACCCAGTTGATTTGAAACTGCATTTTAGATTTCGTTCTTTATTTTCTGTATCAGTGCCGCACAATTATTTATTGATGACCTGATTGGAGGATACATTTAAAACATTGCACTTAATAATATGATAATATCAGGGTTAGGGTTAGGGTTAGAAACTTATGATAATATGATCCCGAATACTTATTAATGAATGTCTCCCAGGTTTAACAATTCTTAATAATTCAGAGTGTTTTAAGTCCATGTATTTATCTACTTTGGCCAAACCACAAAATAGAAAATGGACCCACTTCTCCAAAGTAAAAAATATCACTTATCATGGCATCTTCTTTCAGTTTAATATGCATTTTAAGATCATCTCAATACCAACCCATTTCTTCAAGCTGGCACAGGTACTCCCGGTCGTTTTTCTTCTTTTTTTTTTTAAACAAATATGAAGTCAATATTTAAACCCACATATGATTTCCAATGAATCTAGTTCATGCAGTATTAGGCTGTAACACCTCCTTTCCACACGTGCACATCTATCACGAACTTTTAATAAAACAAAGACATGTTCTTTATATTGACATTTTTTATTAGGAAAATATAGAACATATACGGTTTTACCTAAATAAGCTAATTGTGAAAATCTATACAGTGCAAATATAAACATGCAGTCGAGCTTCAACTACATTTGATCGGTTCTACCAAGGCCTCCAGACACTGTGTTGGCTGTGCGCTGCTTCATTCCTGTGGCTGACGGAGAGACGCTTCTTGTGACTGGGACTGTTTTCAACACCGACAGCCTGTTTGGCTCCACGGGACTGTCGTGCCTCCTCACTCGGTGGGAAACGAGACGTGCCTGCGCTGTTGAGTTTCTGTACATTGGATCTGGCCGTGATTCCCTCCTCGGGTCCAGCCGCAGGTGGAAGGAGCCTCAGCGCCTCCTTCTCCTCCTTCTCCTCCTTCTCCTCCTCCTCCTCCTCCATCCGGGCCTCAGCGCGGACCAGGCCGCTGTCCATGGTGCTGGAGACCTGCCCTCGTCCCTGCAGAGAGCGGCTGAGTTTACTGGAGAGCTGCGATACCATCCAGCGGTCGCCCCCGTTCAAGGTGTCCGCCATGATCAAGTACTGGTCGACGTTTGCAAGACAACTTCGGAAGCCGGTTTGGTGATCTGAAAACTTGGAGGCACCGACAGAGCCTGGAAATGAATGAAAGACATGTTAGGGTCAGGATCTATGCTTAAAATCCTGCTTAAAGCTGTGCGTAAATCATCCTTAATTGGCCCAGCGTCGGCAAATTTGATTTGACTACTGGAAGAATACGTTTTTAACTCACAGCTCTGAATCCTTTGGAGGTTCCTTAGATGTTTCACAGTGAGTTCCAGGATGTCGGCCTTCTCCAGTTTGCGTTTTCGAATCTGCGTGAAGGAGGGAAGCATTGAGACAAATTTCTTCCAATAATCACTTATTTTAAGTAGTACATAAAAGTTTAAAAAAACACCACATACATTGCTGCTGTAGAAGCTCTCAAGAAGCAGTTTTAACTGGTCCAAACACTTGTTGATGCGAGCTCTCCGTTTCTTTTCCATCAGTGGTTTGGATACCTGTTTAAAGAAACGGGTAAAATTAATACAGCACACAACACTCCCGAGAGAAAGTTCGTTTTTCTGTCCTGAAATCCACTTCTTCCATATGCGTTGCTCTTCACACCTTGTTTCCAGTGATGGGCTTGGACTTTTCCGAGCAATCTGTTGTCGCCACCATCCTGTTTGTTTCTGGCTTGGATTTAATGTCTGTCCTCCCTCTGTGGCGCACGAGTTGACACTGAGTGGCCTTATATAGAGACTCGCCCACTTAACATCTCAATGCACATAGTCCCGCCTGGAGTCTCATGCATGCGCTCACATGAGGAACACTGGCGTCATTTGACAGCCAAAACCAACCAAAGACTTAGACTCAATGTTCCACCACTTATTCCCATTGTGTTGGGAAGTTAGTGTCACCCACATCACTTCAGTAAGCTGGAGATGAAATAGCTTAATTTTCAATGGCCGAGAAAAAGCTTAAAGGAGATATTTAGAAATTGTACTTGAAATGAATGAATATTATAATTGAATCTATATATCTATCTATCTATCTATCTATCTATCTATCTATCTATCTATCTATCTATCTATCTATCTATCTATCTGCCTATCTATCTATCTATCTATCTATCTATCTATCTGCCTATCTGCCTATCTGTCTTTCTATCTATCTATCTATCTATCTATCTATCTATCTATCTATCTATCTATCTATCTATCTATCTATCTATCTATCTATCTATCTATCTATCTATCTATCTATCCATCCATCCATCCATCCATCCATCCATCCATCCATCCATCAATCCATCCATCCATCCATCCATCTATCCACCCATCTATCTTGTGTTGCTTTAATAATTTTTCAGGATTTGATTTTATATTGTATTTAGAGCACACTGACCTGCCTATGTATAGTTAATACACGTCCCTTTTCTGGCCTTACAGTGAATTATATAACGGTTACATTAAGCATATAGGTCTAAATATCCACCAAACAACGTGTGGGGCAAACTCCTGCAGAGAAGCGTATAAATCATAAACATAATGGCTGATCATATGGTTCTTGTTGGAGAGCAGCGTGCTCACTGTTGCCTCTTTTATAAAGGAGTTTCACGCCACCCGCTCGAAGGCAGCACCGTGGTAATTCCCTTCTTGTCCACACCGCATTTCGATTTTCTGGTCACCACGTTGTCAAACTGTTACACCTGCACACTGCCAGGCTGTTAACAGTTAAGCTTGCTTATTTAATTGAGGCAAAGGTGCAAGTATACTTTGTGTATACACTAACACGTAACATGTAACCGTGAGGTTTGGAAAAATTGTTCAACACGTAAAGATCCTTAGGCCATTGTGCGTCTCCAGGTTTTGTTTTCTTACCAGGCGCACTGAGGCACCGAGGAGAATCGCGGGCCGCCCCTTGTCCTCGCTCCCTCGCCTCCCGATTCTCCACACTGCTCCCTGAAAGGACTGAAGGCTTGGGAAAGTCATCGCAGCTGAAACAATGTGTTGACTATGGGCTTACTGCAGTCCACTGCGCGTCATGTGCGCGCACACAGACCATCAGATAATGCATGGGAATTAAGACCCACACTTGACCCTCTTATTGGATGAGCCATTACTGATACAAAAAACAGTTAGTTGTATCCTATCAACTATATTTACTGTCTCTTGTTCATTTCCATAACCAGATATATGAAGTCGGTGTAGATCATGACCATGGCCAGTGAGAAAACCATGTCACCCAAGTCCTCTTGCATGATTCCTTACACAATGCGTGTGTTAAAATGGCTGAAGGTCTGCTTCTAAAGGAGGGGTATTTGTATTCAGTCTGGGGAGAGCGCCCATGAAAAGAGGCCAGTTTATAATGGTGCGCCATTGATCTTTTCTTCCCGTCTGCTTTGTGACCACAAACGTGTGGGCATCAATAGTTCCCCTCCACCTCTAAAGTGAACAAACAGAGCTGCTCTAATAAATCCCCTTCATGGCTTACAGCTCCTGTACACGCTGCAGAACTTTATTTCACAACTTTAAATGAGCAGATTTAAATATAGATTTGTTCCCCCCATTATAGGTCTATAATATTAATCATTTAAGTATTATCCTATGGTTATATAGTTTAACTAATCACCTGTATGAGACATGTGATATGTTTAGGATATTTCGATTTTTGTTCGTTTTCGTTTTTGTTGATGAGAGCCTGATTGGCTTCACAGACCTAAATCACAGCCTCACGTCGTTGATCTGATGTCCCTGACATGAAGTGCAGACATGCTGGGCTCGTGTCGTACGATAATTGCGTAAAATGTACCGAAACATTGCAAGCCACAGTGGCGGTGTTGTATTCTGAAGCATTTAATCGGTATGAAATTTGTCCGAGGT
Source organism: Platichthys flesus (assembly GCF_949316205.1). Taxonomy (NCBI): domain Eukaryota; kingdom Metazoa; phylum Chordata; class Actinopteri; order Pleuronectiformes; family Pleuronectidae; genus Platichthys; species Platichthys flesus. The sequence goes on from NC_084951.1 coordinate 11,930,723, forward strand.
GTCCTGGTGTAAGTGATCTCTCTGGAGGCCTTTGTCCTGTCTCTACGCCACATTGTGTGCGTTTTCACGCCTGCTCTTTAACAGCAGACCGTGGAGCGCTGCTTTGAGCGCGGAGTGGTGGCATCACAACAGTCGCCTGTCTGGTGATTCTGCGCCTCAGAGGAGGGATTTCACCGCTGATTACTCGGTATAATTTCAATTAGTGTTGGCTGCCATATAGGCGAGAGGGCTGGTTTCGCAGAGTGACACGAGGGACTGGTGTTATTTAATAAGGTATCACCTGCTCTTCACTGTGACAGAATGGAGACAGACTTTAAAACACGTTCCCTCCAATACCACATCACTTCTCTCAAAGGCCGCTGTGTCCTCGTCTATCCATGAGAATGGCGCAACGAGAAACTTGTGTCCCAATTTAATGTAATAATGCAAGTGCCATTAAAGGACAAGTTAAGTGTATGTTTATAAAAAGCCTCGGGGCTTTCACTGCACTTTCACTTTTCAGCCCCGGGTCATTCATTAACCCAATCGGACCTTTGTCATGGATGCCTGCCGGCGGGGTCCCGTCACTGCTGCTGTAATAATTGGACTATTGGGGAACTTGTTAACAACAATTAGTGAAGCAATTATGCAATTACTGCAATAAACTATTTTCTGCCTCGAGGGAAACGAAGGCATTTGCAAGCCAATGGTTATAGGCCCACACCAAACAGTGGCCCGTGATAAAAGAAATGCAGTGGATGGCTACATCTTCCATTTAGGGGAGTTCAGAGGAAAACAATAGGTGGGTAATGGTGGATAAGAATAACAATAGATGACAAAGAATCCCACGATCCAACTACATGAACGTTTATATAAACTTAAAATTATCTAAAGCAATTGGAAATAACCTGACGCATTCTAATAACAACACCTTACAATGTTTGTAATGCTGCAGGACATTATTATTGTGCAGCATTATAGTTAAAACTGACCAAAGTTTGAACATATTTCTAACATACATCTTTAAATTTGTAAGTGCGTGCGTTGCAGTGGGTTTGAGCTATAGGCCTTCCATGTCTGGACATCATAGCTGATCGCAGTTAAAATATGCAAACACAGGCCCATAATTTGGCTCACCGGGAGCGGAGCAAATCGATGAACCGCCTTCCTTTCACATGGCCCCGAGGCACCACTGGTGTGACCAAAACGCATTGTGCGTAACAAGGTCACAGTTGAAAACCAGCAGGTATACGTGGACATGTGCACTGGAAATATTATAAATATGGACAGGACTGTCTGGAGAGCCACGCGACGGGCCTGTTGGCGAAGCTCTGATCAAACATCAAATAGAAATAGCATCATGAATTTCTATGGAGTGCTCCTCGGGTTATTTAAAGACTTCTTACTTTGGTTCGGGGACACAATGGCCACTGTTTGCCTGTGTGTGCCGGGGTTACCGCATGAAAAGACCAGAGGTGCACATTAACATCGCTTAAGGTTTTTTCAAGGGCCGAAATGAACTGACTGGAAAGTAACTTTATAACTCGCTGGAGGATGAAGCCTTTGTCGAGCTCTGAACTGAAAGACACAAGTGCCTAACAAAAGGAGCGCGCCATTGTTAAACACTAAAGCGCATGGGCATTGATGCGCCTTGAATTGCAAAACATCTGCCATTTACTCTGAACGACTTGAGTGAGATTAGAATGAGAATAAACAGGCCTCGGCGCACTGTCTTTAGCCGTGCGTAAAACAACAGGCATATGACCAACGTGGAAATGAAGCGTTTGTTTGGAGATTAAAAAGCACATCAAAACAAACCTAAATGGAAAATCTTGAGTCTTTTCTCAGCATGGCCTGCATTTTACTTCTGCGCGGCATCGAACCTGTCGTCCTGTTTCTACTGGATGGAGTATAGCTGGAGAAGTTTCCAAATATACTTCATCTCAGGATTTTAGTTTTGGCTTGATGGATTTATGATTGTGAAGTACAGGCAGACCGATTGAGGAGATCCATCTTTTAACGCACAGGGTCAGTCTCTACAGACCACTGGCACAATGGTGCATGACTAAAAATTAACCCAGAGCACTTGTCACCACGGCTTGTATTAACAGTGAGTAAATTAAAAGACATTCAAGCTCACTCATGAAAGGGCAATATTGTTTTACTTGGGTGAGTTGCGCCTAAATTGAAAAATTCTCAACACAACAACTGATCTATGTAAGTGGAAATGAGCGCTATACGGGTTATTTGAAGTTTGGCGAGATATGGAGGCAGATCTATTGGTTCCAAAGAAGACAATTATTTATAAAAGGAACAACCAGTCGGTGGCCAAGTTTTTTCCCAGGCCTTTCCCTTTATCTGGCCAACGTGGAAAATTGGAAGGTACGAGTGAAAAGCCATGGGGCGTTCCTACGATTTTCCTCGCTCCATATTTTGTAAAACAGAAATATGTGCCCCCCTCAGCAGAATTAGCCACTTCAAGACCATAACAAATCCTTAAAATGTTGAATTGTTTGCTTCTTGAACACACACATGTTTTAGATACTACTTTGATAGTGTCTCAGATATTTTTACAAATTTAAAATATATTAAAATTAATATTATATATCAACCTGTGATTTTAAATAATCTTATTCTAATCACCCAGAGCAAACACTGGGGCATCACGCAGATCTTGAACAAGTCAAATGTAGGTGAATTAGCAAAATAAGACAATCGGCGTGACAACGTGTGTGGTGAGTGTGATGTGAAATTGGTATGAAATTGTCAATTTGTTGGTGTCAGCGTTCGGCTCCCCAGACGCGCCATATGCCATGCTAAGTGGCACTATTTACCAATTCGTTCCTAGTTTCACGGTCCATCCTCCCCTTCTCCTCGGCAGGAAACTGAATGGCTACAACAAAATGGCAATTTACCCTCTGGAATGGTCACATACCCCCTGTGGTAAGGCCTTTTCCGTTTCACTTGATATGTGCGCCCCGGTCTCGCTGAGCTGCACGGCGTGACACTTCGGGGGGAGAGGGAAGTGGTGGGATGTCACCGGCCCACACTGTCACAGGTCCTCAGTGTGGATGATGCTCTGTATTTATACAAGACATATACTACAAACATGGAAAAAATGTATCATGGACGACAACAGGTAAACTAACTGAATGTTGGATAAATATTGGAACAGAAGTCAAAAACTAACAATAAATATATTTCCAACCAAATTAACATTCTTGCAATAAAAACCTTGGCGACACACACACCCACTTAAAATACCAATAAATTATCACAATATATCAAAATGGCAAATGTTCAATACATATTGTTAATGTGATATATAATAAAAGCGTATTTGATCTACCTCCGATTTGAAAAATATTTTTCATCTTCTGCCCATGAAGGAGAGTTTAAAACCAAAACTTCCCTCAGCTAAAATGAGTCTTTAAACATTAAGAAATAAAAATACGAACTTGATTGTGATAATTATTAGTATAGACCAATATGAACATTTTCATTTTAATATAATTGTTGGCCATATTGCACACCCCAAAACTTTGCAGATGCAAATTGACTATCTGATTTATGTGTATAAAGCAATTTCATACTGTGCTAACATCCAATGTCCAGCAATAAGATTGTGTTTCACGGTGCGGTGAGAATGTATCTCATCACCAATGTGGCTCTGAGAAGGAGCAAAAAGATTCTACTGTGTATAAGAGGGAGACAGTGGAAGTCTATACCATTGACTTTATTCACACATGTATAATGAGACGTATCAGAAGTTTCTTTACAGACAAATGAATGAGCAGCAATAAACTTTGACGAATTGAGTTTAAACATCTTCATACTGGTGAAGAACTACAACTACAGGCCCCCACAAATGCAAGCACATATTGTAAGACTGAAGAGAATCTTATACCTCATCGAATTAGTTTTACAATTGATCGAATCAATTAAAGTGACACATTAAAATTAGATAACAAAAAAAGTTTAAACAGTGTGAATAAAATGCTCATGTGTACATATTCTGCACAAAAGCTTCAACATATAAAATCGTGTCACACCCACCTGTAGGCTAACCACCACCAAACAACAGTTCTTCACTTTGTTGTTTTCCTAACAAATACACAGAAAAATAAGGCTTAACAGTCTGATTTGCATAGGGAGGAGCTGTGGTTTGAAGTGGTACTGTGAGGTGGTGCCATCATGTGGTGAAATTTGAATTACACCAACTAGAAAAACTATTGAGTGGGCAGTACACGTTCCATGTCATATATTTGTATTAATCAATAAAAGTACTGTACATGTACATGATTATATTCAAAAGTATAGAGACTTAATGTCAAATTAAACTTCCAATGACACAACGTCCAAAGATGTTGAAACAATAATTCACTAGCAACCAAATGTACATGGATAACTTCATGATAGTGTCACGGGTAAAGATATTCAGAAATAAGAACTTCTAAATATTGTAAAGTAAACCAATACACATGAGTTAGGCTTATCACATGGCCTACTTGATCTAAATAAATATTTAATAATGTGAGAGATAGAGCAGTTTGACGTCCCATGTGGCTGATGGCTATTTTTAACTTGTACCGAAAGTAAAAGCTCTCAAGCTTCTGATTAGGAACATTTTTCCAACATTTCGAACTTGCAGTTAATGTGCCATAGATTTATAATGGTGTATCCTGATTTGAAATTAATTTAATATTGTTATTTTCAATACATTACATAATAAACCCCTTGATAAAATAGGCACAGATATCTGAAAAAAAGATGATTGAAAAGTGAACAAGAAAACCATAAAATATATTTTTTAAAGCCAAGTTATAAGTGCTGTATAACAAGTTCTTCTGTCATGTCAGCTAGTACATATTTAAAACAGTCGGCTACTTGCTTATAGTTTTGGTATAGTTCTGAATAAGAGCTTGGAAGTACTGCTGTGTGTTTTTCTTAGGTTGGAAAATGATAATGTAACATTTTGGCAGGAAGTACCACAACAGAAAGGAGTAGAGACTGGAGAGCACTGCCACAGCGTTAATAGTTTGGATGTATTTTCCCCGGTAAAGCAGGTATCCAGTGACAAAGATGATCCAGGTGAAGATCAGCAGCAGCAGACAGAACGTTATCGCTTTGGCCTCGTTGTAATTTTTGGGGAGGTCTTTCCCCATGTAGGAGAAAATAAAGCATAGTGAGCACAGACATAGAAGTAAAGATACAGGAGCAAGGAAGGATTCATTCATGAAGTCACAACTAAGTATGATTTTATCTGGGTACCATATGGTTTCATTGTAGGGCCTGGGGGGAGCGGTAGAATAGCCAATGGTTATTAAGAGTGCCTGAGCAACAAATGCCACAGTGATGACCAGCCACTGTCCATGATACTTCATCCACCAGCTGTGCAGCTTGGGAAACTTGGCAGCCATTTTGAAAACGCAAACAATTTGAAATGAGCGCACAACAAAGCATGCCATACAAACAGTGTAGAACAAGAAGAACGGTAAGAACCTCAAGATACAATAAGAAACAGTTGGCTTGCCAAAGTAAAAGAAAATACTGAGACTACACAAACTGAGGCAGCCTAAGATAAGGAAGCACATGGGTCCCCCAGCAGATTTGACAACAGGGGTGTTGTAGTTCACAGCAAAGAGACCAGACATGACGAGTGAGATGCCCACCAAGGCAGAGGCCCCGAACATGATCAGTATAGCCCCACTGTCTGTGAATGGGATGTACTCCACCAGCCGCAGGGTGCATGAGGTGCTTCCTTCTGCAGACCACTCTGTCTCCTTACAGTCTATGCAATTGTAGGGATCCTCTGTTAAACAAGAGAGAGGGACGATTTGTTGATATTTGTTTTCTTTCATTACATTACATTTCATTTTCTTACATTTTTTACATTTCATAATGTGTGTTCTGCTAAGACAAGGATTTTGTTTAATTCAAAGTTGCTTAACATATTCACCATAAGGAATATCTAAGAGTTGAACAGGAAGCTTATACATTTGTCCATTTAAATGTTATAAAGCTTTATTTACCTGTCCTGTTGACATAAGTTCCATTCGAACAGATTTGACAAGTGAAGCAGCATTTGTGGATTCCATCTGACTTTTTTACATATCCCACAGGGCACTCTGGGGAACACAGGGAAGTTGGCACCTGTACAGGATGCATATTTGACTTATGAAAATATAATATAAGTGAATAAAATGTGAAGTGAAGCAAAACGAATGCAGTGACGGTTCCACACAAACATACACAGGAAAGTATAAATAAAATGTAACCATCCTAATAGGCAATTTCTAGACGTGCCTGTAGATTACACAGACACATAAACAGCTATTGTGAAATAAAGTTTGTACACATGTGCACTCAATAATAAATACTGCACATACTAAACTAAGGATGTTTGCACATGTAAATGTGGAAAGAGCGAGAAACAAAACAGATATTTTGTGAAACAACCTAGAACTTATCATCTTATTCTATCACACATGAGCAGTTATTAAATCTACTTACATCTCCATCCTTGCACCACTCTATTTCAGAGCTGTTTATGAAAAACTTGACCGATGGGTGGACATGATAAAAGCCGATCTCCTGTGCGCTACCACTCTTGTTCCAGAAAACTATAGAATAGGATCCGAACTTGGGGTCACCATTCTCATCAAACTGAACACTTCGATTTAAAAGCGTAAAGTTTGACTTCTTCAGCTCAGCGAGAACCTGATGTGCACACACAAATATCAGATGAGCATCACTTGCACTGAGTCCTGCAGAGCAGCTCCCAGTCTGACACTGTGGGCCTCCCATCAGACAGCTGCCCATCTAACTCTATTTTACTTTATTTGACTTCTGCATGTATAATGTGATCATGATGAAAGAAGAGAACTGTGGGTGGAAATCACACAAAACAAATGGACAATGAGTTTTGATGGATATAAACAGATTAAAATGTACAGGTGACGATAGATATAAGAGACAAACCCCAACAAATATCTGCTTAAAGATTGAGTAAAATGTTTCATAAAATTAGAGTTTTTGCCGTCATATGTAGAGTGTGTGGATCTATTACTTGTGTAAAAAAGGCCCTATAGGGTCGGCTTGTGGTCTAAACGTTCCGTCTCATTGTCTGGCCTGATCAGACTGACTTCGTCCGTCTTTCACCAGAGCAGGAGGATCCTATACCTTGAGGACTGACAGAATCAGGTCAATCATCTGGTGGATATAACAAAACCACTGCTTCACCAGAAAACTGTACAGTGGAATTTTAATGTTGGTGGCAAATAAACAAGCTGGACTAAATATGAATCTGTTTGATTTTGACTGACCTGTTGTCAACTATTTACATTGGTCCAGCCCATGGCGAAGAGGGAAACTTCATTCAAAACTTAATTTTGCAGTTTTTTACTATTACCATTTACTAAATTATATTACTTTCAAAACAAAGATATTTCTTATCAATGACCCAAAACATATTTTATGAGATTATTTGTATACTTACCATGTGAGGGTACACTGCAGTGCTGTCATTACATGTGCCGGCTCCACAATGTAAAACATTGTGTAAAGCATGTGCAATGGCGTACACAGCAGAATAAACAGGAAAAGAGAAAGATGGGTCTGCTGTGATGACATCTTCGGCACTCAGGCTACTGCAGTTGCAAGCCTGATTACAAAAGGTCTGCTGCCCATCATTTCCACATTGAGTGTGGCTTTTAAAAGAAGAGATGAAATCATTGAAACCAGGCATCCCGACGATTGTCTGAGACACTCCGAGCACGGTTCCAATATTTCTGATTCCTTTCTTCTTGGGGAGCTGCTCGTTTAAGGCCCATCCATCATCTGCTATCCACACCTTGTTTGAGATATGCAGTTGTATCGCTGATTCGATGAGAGCTTCAACATGCAGTTTTTGAGCAAAAACAACAATAACGTTTATATTCTGTTCTTCTATCTGTTTGAACATTTGGGAGTAATTCATTCCTTCAAGGAGAACGTTGGTGTACGCCAGGCAGATCTCAGAGTCCTCAATCACATTTAAGAACGTTTCAAGTCCATCTATGCCAAAATTAGTGTCACTGTTAAGGAAGGCCACCCAGCGCCAGCTGAAGTGTTGCAGAATGCTAACAATAACTGTTATGGTGTCTTTATTAGGATAGACTGTGCGTAGGAAGGAGGGGAATATAGCTTTCTTTGAAAGGACAGAACTAGAAGATCCATAACTGACCTGCCAAAAGAGTAACAATTAAATAAATCAATTTCAGCTACACTAAATCCTCAAATGTAATGTTCAATCCTACTTTAGATTTAAACTTACCACAGGAACGAGATCCACCATGAACATTGGGGCCACAACCAGGGCCTGAGATGTAGTGAAAGGACCGACCACTGCGATCACGTCGGACACGTTGGACTTGTGTGTTTCACCCCAAGATTCAATCGAGCCATCGACTGACATGAGTTGAAAAATGGCTGGGAAATTATGTGTATCTGAGCAGTGGTCAAACATCTCATAGCCAAGAGACACATTCGGCAGCAGCTCGGTTGAGTTATTGATTTCCTCCACGGCGAATCTCATCAACTGAAACCTTCGATAATTTGGCAGAAGGAAGGGTTGACTGCGGACAGAGAACAGACAGCAGCGGAGTTCAGCGCTCTTAGTTTGGTTTCAGAGATCCCTATTGGCAACAATTTTGCTTCAGTGCCTGACAGAGAGGGGGCGCTACAGACTAGCTAGAGTTATTGATCTCATGTTACAAAGCTCTTGAAAATATAATAAACTGGAATAAATAAATAAATCTCAATGTAAAACTTACATCATTGAATACATGTTTGTAAAGAAAAACTACATTCCCATGGTGTGAGATGTTATTTACAGAATATGTATCCTAGATTAAACACCACGCTAAAACCAAAATAAATCTGATAAAAGGATTATGGTTTATTTCTATCAAATTATCCAATCACAGATATCACATCAGTCAGGTTAAAATCAGTAATAATCCAAATAATATGGGTACAAGTGGGCACATAACAATTGCTGCTCTGCTGGATGCATATTGATTCAAGGGGTTTATTACAAAGTGTGGATGATACAGTGATGTTGTATGTGATGATTAACTAATACAGATAAAGCTATTTCCGTATCTCAAATAACACATTTCTGACAGTTTTACAAGAAGAAATCATAAAGAAAAAAAGGAAGAAAACAATTACATATACCAATAGAATCATGGAGCCTGAAGAATTTTTAAGATGGGGTAAGTGAAAAAGTAAAGACGAGCTGTGGAACAACAGGCATTAGAGTGACATCAGTCATTTTATCTGACTCTGACAGAGAAAAGTAACATTTCCCACAATGCCAACTTATTTCTTTATTGAGATGTGTACAGTGGAGTGTTATCACAAAAACAAACATATCTTTACTATTAAAGGAAGTTAACATTTGCCATTACTTATAATAAAATATATGACAATATAATAAACTGGAATGGCACTCTACAGAGCGCATACCTCGGCCCCTCAAATTAAATCCAGTCACACCAAATCTCACACATGCATAGAAAGCAGCTCCCTAAAGGGGCCTGGTCGTACAAGATCGATGATTTACTCCCGGGTGATTTTGGTGTAAATGTCGAAATACAATCAAGCTTGCAATGTAAAAGAAAATTTAGGATCCGCCTAAAAGCTTGGATCCGCCCCCAAAATTTAGTAAGTTGTTTCTTGACCTGTGTTGCATCCTTCCACTAAATTTGGTGTAAATCCATTTAAGAGTTTTTGTGTTATTCTGCTGACAAACGAACAAGCCAACCAGCAAACAAACCAGCAAACAGGGCTGAACATATAATGTCCTTGGCGAAGGTAAATGTCTTTTACCCTGAACGTTCTCCATTAGTGTCAATGTCGTAACATATTCATTCAAATTCATTGTGAAACTCACCTGGAGCAGTCGATGGCCTCTGGTCGGACATGATTATCAATGGTGCTGAGGTAATGAATATCAAAAAGTCCACCTATCAGATAGTCTCCTTCCAGCTGGAACTCCGAGGCTGGGACCGAGCAATGAGTCGAGGCGGCGTGTAGAAGAGAGCCCAGTAGACACAGAGAAACAAGAACATCTGTCATGATTGCATGCATCATTTATCAATCTGAGTTATGAGACACTGGAGCCGTTTAAGTGCCACTGATAATTTCCATGTGGCAAGGAATTGCATGCCTATAGGAGGAAAACTCACAAATCAGTATGCAAAGGCTTTTATAGTGCTGCTGCCCAGACTTCCTGTAATACTCGCAGGGTCTCACAACCAAGTGAGGGAAATGCTTCTACCAGGAATAGATAAATGGTAGATGGTAGTTATTTAAACCAAGCTCCTTCCCATATCAATATGATATTATTGTTAGATATTAGTATGACAAAAGTAATCTGTCTGTTTCCCATAAAATTTGTCTATATCAACCCCAAGGTTTAAGGATTGATGCAAAAAGAGCACAACATAGGTCATCAAGGAGTAGAAGTAAGTTGATTTAATTTTGACCTGCAGATGTCATGGTGGAAATATCAAGACTAACACTGTCTGTACACAGAAGAGTAAGCATGAGGAGCACATTAGCAGTGCAGCAGCAACTATTTCAGTCGAAAGCACATCGCACATTAGTGTCTAGATTTTATTTTTCTTTATTCGTAGAAGAAATAAAAGAGAGAAATGTGTTGTGTTGTGTGTAATGTTGTTCTCCATTACATGTGGCATCTGTTGCACTTCTGTCCGTCCTGGGAGTGTTACCCCTACATGCGGCACTCTCTGAGGTTTCTACGTGATTTTACCCTATTAAAAGTTTTTTTTTTTTTGTTGTTGTTTTTCCTTACTGTTGTTGAGGGTTAAGAACAGAGGATATCACACTTTTTTGATATCGCCCGCATTCACAAATCACAATTTGACCTATGAGACAAATTGTGATTTGTGAATACAGGCTATATTAATACAATTTCCATGTCCAGAGTAACATCAGAATTATTTAATATTATCCCTAAAACAGAATATTGTCATAAGCTAATTTACACAAAGTAATTGAAATTAACCTAGTATCTTTTGTTTATTCCCAGAGGCCACCTCCTCTTATAATTTGTCTCTACACCACATATTTGAAAGAGGAACATTTGCAACCACGCGACAGATCACCAGAATTTGAATTCCTCCTAGACGAGGGTGATGTCCTGGAAGTTGAGGTTAATGGCTCATATCTAAAGATGAGTCAGCAATATGGCTGAACCATTGTTCAGCTCTAAGGCTACATTTATAAATAAATAAATCTCAATGTAAAATTTACATCATTGAATACATGTATGTAAATAAAATCTACATTCCCATGGTGTGAGATGTTATTTACAGAATATGTATCCTAGATTAAACACCACGCTAAGACCAAATAAATCTGATATAAGGATTGTGGTTTATTTCGATCAAATTATCCAATCACAGATTTCACATCAGTCAGGTTAAAATCTGTAATAATACAAGTAATATGGGTACAGGTGGGCACATAACAATTGCTGCTCTGCTGGTTGCACATTGATTCAAGGGGTTTATTAAAATGTGTGGATGATACAATGATGTTGTATGTGATGATTAACTAATACAGATAAAGCTATTTCTGATTGCAAATTACACATTTCTGACAGTTTTACAAGAAGAAATCATAAAGAAAAAAAGGAAGAAAAAAATTAAATATACCAATAGAATCATGGAGCCTGAAGAATTATTAAGATGGAGAAAGTGAAAAAGTAAAGACGAGCTGTAGAACAACCGGCATGAGTGTGACATCAATCATTTTATCTGACTCTGACAGAGAAAAGTAACATTTCCCACAATGCCGTCTTATTTCTTTATTGACATGTGTACAATGGAGTGTTATCACAAAAACAGATATATATTACAAATATCTTTACTATTAAAGGAAGTTAGCAATTGCCATTACTTATTAAAGGTATCAGCCATTTATGATACATAAAGATAATCTTTCTCTGAATCCTGTTCAGGACAAAGTCAGTATTCATCTCTGTAGAGTACTTACCTCCTGTAACAATGTTTATTTTGGATGCACCTTACTGCACGCTAAATTAGAAATGTATTAGAAAAATATTACTTTCCTGTAACTAAATAATATCATTTTATGAGGCCAAAACAAATCTGTCTGCTGTGATATAATTACTACAGTCAGCTACTGGCTTATAGTTTTGGTATAGTTCTGAATGAGACCTGCGAAGTACTGCTGTGTGTTTTTCTTGGGTTGGAAAATGATGATGTAACATTTTGGTAGAAAGTACCACAACAGAAAGGAGTAGAGACTGGAGAGCACTGCCACAGCGTTAATAGTTTGGATGTATCTTCCCCGGTAAAGCAGGTATCCAGTGACAAAGATGATCCAGGTGAAGATCAGCAGCAGCAGACAGAACTGCTTTGGCCTCGTTGTAATTTTTTGGGAGGTCTTTCCCCATGTAGGAGAAAATAAAGCAAAGAGAGCACAGAGATAAAAGTAAAGATACAGGAGCAGAGAAGGATTCCAGACTGAAGTCACAACTAAGTATGATTTTATCTGGGTACCATACGGTTTCATTATAGGGCCTGGGGGGTGTATAAGAATAGCCAATGATTATAAAGAGTGCCTGAGTGACAAATGCCACAGTGATGACCAGCCACTGTCCATGATACTTCATCCACCAGCTGTGCAGCTTGGGAAACTTGGCAGCCATTTTGAAAACGCAAACAATTTGAAATGAGCGCACAACAAAGCATGCCATACAAACAGTGTAGAACAAGCAGAACAGTAAGAACCTCAAGATACAATAAGAAACAGTTGGTTTGCCAAAGTGAAAGTAAATACTGAGACTACACAGACTGAGGCAGCCTAAGATAAGGAAGCACATGGGTCCCCCAGCAGATCTGACAACAGGGGTGTTGTAGTTCACAGCAAAGAGACCAGACATGGCGAGTGAGATGCCCACCGAGGCCGAGGCCCCGAACATGATCAGTATAGCCCCACTGTCTGTGAATGGGATGTACTCCACCAGCCGCAGGGTGCATGAGGTGCTTCCTTCTGCAGACCACTCTGTCTCCTTACAGTCTATGCACTTGTAGGGATCCTCTGTTAAACAAGAGAGAGGGACAATTTGTTAATACAGTTTTGGAAAGATAATCAGACAATAGAAGAAGCAGTTTTACTCTCTTCAGCTTTCATAATACACCACTCCAGTGCCTGTTCTAAACCCGTCTGTTTGGAATGCTAATGAAAATAATATACATTCACTTTATTGGTTGTGTGTTGGAAGTTGTGTTCAGAGCTTTTTATAAACTGACTATAATTCAGAGTGACGTTAGAAAATGTTCTGATCATCCTACCTGGGTTATCTCTAATGAAGAGTTTTAATCCATGTTTTTGATCAAATGAAACAGAATTAGCTTTAAAACTGTTCAGTAATGTGCTTTATATATATAACATTTGCAGATTTACTTAACTGGTGTTTTTTTTTCATGCATGTCGTATATTTCAAAGGTCAACTCAATCTTTAGAGCCAAGCTGTAATCCTTGATCAGTACCAAGCAATACATCAACAAAACATGTGATTTACTTTAACAACTTGCCAAAGAGGAAGTGGTTGTATGATTGTTATTGACATATAGGAGATCAGCACCTGTGAATATTTGTCAGTCCGAAATGGTGAAATAAAAAAATATTTTTTCAAATTGAACTGGCAGCGATATTGTCACTGATTGCTAACGAGCGCTGGTCGCCTGTTTATTAAAATTTTATTAATATTGAACATATAATATGTATTAATCCCACCAAAATGGTCACTGCACTTTCCTGGGCCACAAACAATACACATGCTAAGTATGAAGCTGCTGAGAGAAACAGCTCAGGAGATATGCATTCCTCATACATACAGACGTTTATGGAATTAACAGGTAGATGTTCTGTCGTGACGATATTTTGTTAATTTAAATTTGCTTTAATATTTAATATATGAATGTGTTTGAAAAGTTTAAGAAGAGTACATTGAATTGAATGGAATGCGTTCAAAGTGTAGCTGAAGACATCAGTATATTCTTAAAACCAAAACCAATTATTTAAGCCAAAAAGCTCTTGATCAATCGGCCATGTTCAGAGGTCAGAGTGAAAATGGAAGCTTGTAAGTGTCTGAATGTTAAACAGCCTTCCAAATGAAATCAAAACAAAAGGGCAGTAGTGTTTTTTTTTTTAAATGTTCCTTATTTTCCTCTATAATAATTTACCTGTGTTGTTGACATAAGTTCCATTCTGACAGAGGTGACATGTGAAGCAGCATTTGTGGATTCCATCTTGCTGTTTTGCATATCCCACTTCACATGGTGGGCTACACTGTGAAGTTGGCACCTGAATTGTTCAGCAGAAAGTAATTTAAGATAAGAAAATACGGATGAAATTTGCACTCACAACAGTCCCCGTGTTGTACCACCATCTATTTGTGATAACAGTTTGTCTGCTATTTCCAGTTCCCTTTAATGTGTGCACAATTAACTCAAACACCATACTGTACTGTGGAAAAAAATTACTTACTTCTCCACCTGAGTACCACTTTACTTTGGTACTGTTAATAAAATGATGGACTGATGGGTAAAAATCATAAAACCCGATCATCTGGGCGTCACCACTCTGATTCCAGAAAACTATAGAATACGATCCAAACGTGGGGTTTCCATTTTGATCAAACCCAATAGTTTGATTCATAAGCAAAAAGTTTGTCTTCTTCAGCTCTGCTAGAACCTGATGTGGACACACAAAGTTCAGAGGAGCGTTACTACTTCTGGTGGTTGTAAAGTGGATTGTATATGATGTGTATCTATTAAAACACACGTGAGACAAGTATTTTGGATCTTGGTCAACTTATCTACAGGTGCTATCATCAAAGAAATCAAATATAAACCCTCTAATAATTGTTATACTCACCATGTAAGGGTACAGTGTAATATTGTCATTACATTGACCAGCTTCACATTGTAAGGCATTGTGTAAGGCTTTGGCAAGAGCATGCACAGCAGAATACACAGCAAAAGAGAAGGATGGGTCCATAGAAATGAGTTCCTCTGCAGTCAGGCTTTCACAGTTGCAAACCTGATTACACAACGCCGGTTGTTTTGCATGACCACATTGAATCCTGCTTTTGGAAGAAAGGATAAAATCACTGAAACCAGGTATCGCCACTACTGACTGAGACACGCCGAGCACAGTTCCTATATTCTGGATTCCTCTCTCCTTGGGAAGCATCTTGTTTAAGGACCAGGTGTCCCCTGCTATCCACACCTTGTTGGTGACATTCACTCGTATTGCTGACCTAATGAGATCTTCAGCGGTCAACTTAGGAGCAAAGACAACAATGATATCTATCCTCTGTACGTCTATCTGTCTGAACATTTGGGAGTGAATAGTGTCGTCAGTGAGCGTTTTGGTGAACGGCAAGCAGATCTCAGTGTCTTTAATCCTCTTTATGAACGACGTCAGGCCGTCAACGCCAAAGTCGTCACCACTGTTGAGGAAAGCAACCCACTTCCATTTGAAGTGCAGTAGGATGCTGACAATCACTTCTATGATTTCTTCATTGGAATACACTGTTCGCAGGAAAGAGGGATATATAGCTTTCTTTGAAAACGCAGAGCTGGCAGCTCCATAGCTCACCTGTAAGAAGAGTAATAGAGAAATTCTGAATATTTTCATTAGCAATAAAGAACAAATAAATTCACAATGTCATGACTAAGTCGAATTTATATTAATTGACATTGTACGATGGAAAAATATTTAAAAAGAGGACAGATTTACCATAGGGATGAGATCCGTCATGAACAGTTGGGCGGCAGTCAATGTCTCAGTGCTTGAGAAGGGGCCCACCACTCCTATCATCTTAGTCATTTTGAACATAGTCTTATGTTTTTCATCCAAGACTTTAATTGAGCCATTGAATGAGATGAGTTGGAAAATTCCTGGGAAATTCTGAAATTCCGAGCAGTGGTCAAAAATCTCATAACCAAGAGACACATTAGGCAGCAGGTTGGTGGAGTTATTGATTTGCTCCACAGCAAATCTCATCATCTGAAACCTCCGATAACTGGGCACAATGAAGGGTTGACTGTGGACAGAGGAAGGACAACAAGAGAGCAGGACCGACTTTAAATCAACATTAAGTCTTCAGACGTCAACACTGATACATTTACATGAAGAGAAATTAGATATTTCATGGTACAAGGATTGAGATCAGATGTTACATCGTCAACTTGATCATGTACAAATAACTGGATAGAGTGTGAAGGAAAATGTCTTATGGAGCTTAGTAACTGGCTTTACATTCGATTATAATCCGTTACACTAAGACTTGATCTTATACTTTCAACTTCATTAAATATCAATGTAAATGTATAATAAAACTCACCTGGAGCAGTCGATGGCCTCTGGTCTGATTTGATGTACAGAGTCGCTGACATGATGAATATCAAAAAGCCCACCTATCATATAGTCTCCTTCCAGCTGAAACTCTGAGGCTTGGTCAATGCACTGAGTCGAGGAGAAGCGTAGACGAGAGCCCAGCAGACACAGACAAAAGAGAAAATGTTTCATGGTTGTAGGGATCCTTCATCAATCTGCTGTGATCTCTTAAGGGATTCAGCCTCTGCTTTCAATAAGCAATGTGTGGCTTGTAATGGCAAACCCCTAGTCTTGATTTCCATGCACCTCAAAGAGTAGTATGCAAACCGTATCTGAGCTGTTAGCTGCTAGCTGCCTCTCTGCTGAGTATATGACAAATGGTATATTCATATGTTTACACACACAGACAAACGAGTACCCCCCCCCCCCCCCACACACACACACACACACGTTGTCGTTGGAATAAAACACACAGGTTTAGGCACAAAATTATTTTGTTAGGTTTAGGAAAAGTTAATGCCTTGATACTTTCAATTGGGGGGGGGGGGGGGGGGGGGGCTTAGGGTCTTGTCTCACATCTGTTTCACCAACTGTGTATTTGCTAGTTTCACACTGATGCAGTTGTCAGCTTCTCATCCAGTGGCCCCTTAATTTAAATAGCAAATGCTCTCGCAACTATCTGAACACCCATGTTGGTTTAAAAGATGTTTGGTCAGTGTATTGTTGACACATTGCAATTTTGAAGGATGCGTCTCTTTTTACTTTGTACACAAGTGAACTTATTAATTCAGCAAAGAAGCCTTGTCTCTTACCATCTGACACATTCCCCATTTTAAAATTTGAATCACAATCCACCAAGGTACAAGGTGGGTTTTAAAGGGAATGGGACTTTCGCTAAATGCTTATTCTGCTAAAAACCCACATCACATGGACACAACCTACATACACTTGCACCATATGCTTCAAATCATAACTTAAAATTATTAATGGCTTAAACTACTCACAACTATTAAATCAGTCATTAAAATGTATTATGCTTTTCTAAGTTTAGATTTATATTGAATTCAAGTATTGCCATAGGGATGGTGTATGGAAGACAGGGATGAAGTAAGACGAGGCAGTGAGGTTGTGTGTGGTCTCAAGCAAATACAAACAAATTAATCTGACATATCTGATAGTCTCATAATGTTATTGTTACAGCTGTATAACTGTTCAATGATGACATTGTTCATTACCACACTGATACTGTCGGAATGAAATGAGGATATCTCAAAATGACAGTATGGGCGTGTACGTAAACATTTTAAAAATGAGGGGGACCAATAGAGTTAGAGATTGGACTTTATTTTCTTTATTGGAGATGAAAGAAATTATATTACAAGCAATAGACACAAAAGCAAAATCATTTGAATGCATTAAAAATGGTATCAAGTAAATTCAAGATATGTCTAAAGTCTCGTCTGTGAACAGCATAACAATGAGCTGGTGTTTTCATGTTGTGAGAATAATGTAATAACCACAAAAACGTTAAGCTGAAAAGAAAAAAACATGTTCCATAATTCATTTTTTTGCTTACATTTTTCTATTACTTTTGACAATGTAGACCTGTATAATAAATCTCAATTGAGTCAGCTACATGTCATAGAACATAATGATATTTTAAAGTTAGTGTTTTGTAGAATTCCTTGTAGGTGTGAACACAGAGGAAAGAACAGGTGTGAAGCTGCAGAAAACGCACAGATGGTTGAATATGTCACAGTCTGATACTGCACTGGAAGATTGAATGATTATTGCAAGAATCAATTGTATGAGTTATATGTAATATTGTAGTACATCACATTTTTAAGGACTTCAGATGCTACAATATTTAGAAGAGCTGAAACATATCTGATCCATCAGATATTACAGTAGGCTCCTACTGGCTCATAGTTTTGGTATAGTTCTGAATGAGACCTTGGAAGTACTGCTGTGTGTTTTTCTTGGGTTGGAAAATTATGATATAACATTTTGGCAGGAAGTACCACAACAGAAAGGAGTAGAGACTGGAGAGCACTGCCGCAGCATTGAGAGTTTGGATGTATTTTCCCCGGTAAAGCAGGTATACAGTGGCAAAGATGATCCAGGTGAGGATCAACAACAGCAGACAGAACGTTATCGCTTTGGCCTCGTTGTAATTTTTGGGGAGGTCTTTCCCCATGTAGGAGAAAATAAAGCAAAGAGAGCACAGACATAGAAGTAAAGATACAGGAGCAGAGAAGGATTCCAGACTGAAGTCACAACTAAGTATGATTTTATCTGGGTACCATACGGTTTCATTATAGGGCCTGGGGGGTGTATAAGAATAGCCAATGATTATAAAGAGTGCCTGAGTGACAAATGCCACAGTGATGACCAGCCACTGTCCATGATACTTCATCCACCAGCTGTGCAGCTTGGGAAATTTGGCAGCCATTTTGAAAATGCAAACAATTTGAAACGAGCGCACAACAAAGCATGCCATACAAACAGTGTAGAACAAGAAGAACGGTAAGAACCTCAAGATACAATAAGAAACAGTTGGTTTGCCAAAATAAAAGAAAATACTGAGACTACACAGACTGAGGCAGCCTAAGATAAGGAAGCACATGGGTCCCCCAGCAGATCTGACAACAGGAGTGTTGTAGTTCACAGCAAAGAGACCAGACATGGTGAGTGAGATGCCCACCAAGGCAGAGGCCCCGAACATGATCAGTATAGCCCCACTGTCTGTGAATGGGATGTACTCCACCTGCCGCAGGGTGCATGAGGTGCTTCCTTCTGCAGACCACTCTGTCTCTTTACAGTCTATGCACTTGTAGGGATCCTCTGTTAAACAAGAGAGAGGGACGATTTGTTAATACAGTTTTGGAAAGATTATCAGACAATAGAGGAAGCAGTTTTACTCTCTTCAGCTTTCATAATCCACCACTCCAGTGCGTGTTGTAAACCCGTCTGTTTGGAATGTTAATGAAATAATATACATTCATTTTTATTGTTTGTGTGTTGGATGTTGTGTTCAGAGCTTTTTATAAACAGACTATAATTCAGAGTGACGTTAGAAAACCCTGTGATTATGTTTTTTTTTTCATGCATATCGGCTATTTCAAAGGTCAACTTATTCTTCACACCCAATGTCACAGCTTTGTTATTCTGCTCAGTACCAAGCAATACCACAAAAAACTTGTGATTTTACTTTGAAGACTTGCCAAGGAGAAAGTGGTTCTATGATTGTTATTGCCATATAGAAGATCAGAACCTAGGAATGTCTGTCAGTACGAAAAGAGGAATTTTGTTTATTATCAAATTGATCTGGCGACGATATTGTCCGCCCCCACTGATTGCTAACGAGCGCTGGTCGTCTGTTTATTTAAATTTGATTAATATTGAACATATAATATGTATTAATCCCACCAAAATGGTCACTGCACTTTCCTGGGCCACAAACAATACACATGCTAAGTATGAAGCTGCTGAGAGAAACAGCTCAGGAGATATGCATTCCTCATACATACAGACGTTTATGGAATTAACAGGTAGATGTTCTGTCATGACGGTATTTTGTTAAATTAAATTTGCTTTAATATTTAATATATGAATAGGTTTGAAAAGTTTAAGAAGAGTACATTGCATTGAATGGAATGCGTTCGAATTGTAGCTGAAGACATCAGTATATTCTTAAAACCAAAACCAATTATTTAAGCCAAAAAGCTCTGGATTCATCGGCCATGTTCAGGGGTCAGAGTGAAAATGGAAGCTTGTAGGTGTCTGAATGTTAAACAGCTTTCCAAATAATATCAAAACAAAAGGGCAGTAGTGTTTTTTTTAGAAATGTAAATACTTTACCTGTGCTGTTGACATAAGTTCCATTTTGACAGAGGTGACATGTGAAGCAGCATTTGTAGATTCCATCTTGCTGTTTTGCATATCCCACTTCACATGGTGGGCTACACTGTGAAGTTGGCACCTGAATTGTTCAGCACAAAGTAATTTAAGATAAGAAAATACCGTTAAGGATGAAATTTGCACTCACAACAATCTTCATATGAAGCTTTTAAAAATCTTGACATGTTTTGTAAAATTGGAACATCCTTTTAGAAACTGAGTAATTTTCCCTTGTATACCGCGTGTCGTACCACAATCTGTAGTTGATAACAGTTTGTCTTCTCGTTCCAGTGCCGTTTAATTTGTGCACAATTTTCTCAAACAACATACTGTACTGGTGGAAAAAATGACTTACTTCTCCACCTGAGTGCCACTTTACTTTGGTACCGTTAATAAAATGATGGACCGAAGGGTGAACATCATAAAAGCCGATCTCCTGGGCGTCACCACTCTGGTTCCAGAAAACTATAGAATACGATCCAAACCTGGGGTTTCCATTTTGATCAAACCCAATAGTTTGATTCATAAGCATGAAGTTTGACTTCTTCAGCTCTGCTAGAACCTGATGTGGACACACAAAGTTCAGAGGAGCGTTACTACTTCTGGTGGAGTTAAAGTAAAATATAAACCCTCTAATAATTGTTATACTCACCATGTAAGGGGACAGTGTAATAATGTCATTACATTGATCAGCTTCACATCGTAAGGCCTTGTGTAAGGCGTTGGCAAGAGCATGCACAGCAGAATACACAGCAAAAGAGAAGGATGGGTCCATAGAAATGAGTTCCTCTGCAGTCAGGCTGTCACAGTTGCAAACCTGATTACACAACGCCGGTTGTTTTGCATGACCACATTGAATCCTGCTTTTGGAAGAATGGATAAAATCACTGAAACCAGGTATCGTCACTACTGACTGAGACACGCCGAGCACAGTTCCAATATTCTGGATTCCTCTCTCCTTGGGTAGCATCTTGTTTAAGGACCAGGTGTCCCCTGCTATCCACACTTTGTTGGTGACATTCAGTCGTATTGCTGACCTAATGAGATCTTCAGCGGTCAACTTAGAAGCATAGACAACAATGATGTCTATCCTCTGTACGTCTATGTGTTTGAACATTTGGGAGTGATTAGTGTCGTCAGTGAGTGTTTTGGTGAACGGCAAGCAGATCTCAGTGTCTTTAATCCTCTTTATAAACAACGTCAGGCCGTCAACGCCAAAGTCGTCACCACTGTTGAGGAAAGCAACCCACTTCCATTTGAAGTGCAGTAGAATGCTGACAATCACTTCTATGATTTCTTCATTGGAATGCACTGTTCGCAGGAACGATGGATATTTAGCTTTCTCTGAAAACGCAGAGCTCGAAGCTCCATAGCTGACCTGTAAGAATAGTAATAGAGAAATTGACAATATTTTTATTGGCAGTAAAGAACAAATAAATTCACAATGTCATTACTAAGTCAAAATGTAAATTAATTGACATTGTATCAGGGAAAAATATTTAAAAAGAGGACAGATTTACCATCGGGATGAGATCCGTCATGAACAGTTGGGCGACAGTCAATGTCTCAGTGCTTGAGAAGGGGCCGACCACTCCTATCATCTTAGTCATTTTGAACATAGTCTTATTTTTTTCATCCAAGAATTCAGTTGAGCCATTGAATGAGATGAGTTGGAAAATTCCTGGGAAATTCTGAAATTCCGAGCAGTGGTCAAAAATCTCATAACCAAGAGACACATTAGGCAGCACGTTGGTGGAGTTATTGATTTGCTCCACAGCGAATCTCATCATCTGAAACCTCCGATAACTGGACACAATGAAGGGTTGACTGTGGACAGAGGAAGGACAACAGGAGAGCAAGACCGACTTTAAATCAACATTAAGTCTTCAGACGTCAACACTGATACGTTTACATGAAGAGAAATTAGATATTTCATGGTACAAGGATTGAGATCAGATGTTACATCGTCAACTTGATCGAGTGTGAAGGAAAATGTCTTATGGAGCTTTACTAACTGTTTTTTACATTCGATATAATCCATTACACTAAGACCTGATCTTATACTTTCAACTTCATTAAATATCTATGCAAATGTATAATAAAACTCACCTGGAGCAGTCGATGGCCTCTGGTCTGACTTGATGTACAGAGTCGCTGACATGATGAATATCAAAAAGTCCACCTATCAGATAGTCTCCTTCCAGCTGAAACTCCGAGGCTTTGACAGTGCACTGAGTCGAGGAGAAGCGTAGACGAGAGCCAAGCAGACACAGACAAAAGAGAAAATTTTTCATGGTTGTAGAGATCATTCATCCATCTGCTGTGATCTCTTAAGGGATTCAGCCTCTGCTTTTAATAAGCAATGTGTGGCTTGTAATGGCAAACCCCTAGTCTTGATTTCCATGCAGCTCACAGATTAGTATGCAAACAGTATCTGAGCTGCACTTACCCCTGTGGTGGCTACATACTGAGGTGAGCGATAATTATGAGCAAGCAAGTTGCCTCTATGCTGTGATTATGACAAATGGTATATACATATGTATACACATACACACACTTAAACACACGCGCACACACACACACGTTGTCATGGTAATAAAACACACAGGTTTAAGGACAAAATGATTTTGTTAGGTTTAGGAAAAGTGAATGTCTTGATACATTCATGGGGGGGGGGGGGGGCGATCTATGGATGGAACTTGCAGTTTTGTGGAACGATAACTTCTCCTTAGTGCATAGTGGCTAAAAATCTTGACACCTTTAACAGTAACGTTTTCCATTACATAAGAATCGCAGTATATCAGTCAAAGTTGACCTTTTACTTTGGGGACGTCTTACACCTGTTGCACCAATTGTGTATTTGCTAGTTTCAAACTGATGGAGTTTCTCATCCTGCGGCCCCTTCATTTAAATAGGAAATGCTCCCGCAACTATCTGAGCACCCATGGGTGTGTTGGTCTAAAAATCTGTGTCAGTGCATTGTTGACACATTGCAATTTTGAAGCATGCGTGTCTTTTTATTTTGTACACAAGTGAACTTGTTTCTTCAGCAAAGAAGCCTTGTCTCTTACCATCTGACACATTCCCCATTTTAACATTTTAATTGCACTCCACCAAGGTACAAGGTGGGTTTTAAAGGCAATGGGACTTTGGCTCATTGCATGTTCTGCTAAAAACCCACATCACATGGACACAACCTACATACACTTGCACCATATGCTTCAAATCATTAACTTATAATTAATAATGGCTTTAACTACTCACAACTGTTAAATCAGTCATTAAAATGTAATATGATTTTGTAAGATAAGTTTCATATTGAATTCAAGTGTTGCCATAGGGATGGTGTATGGATGACAGGGATGAAGTAAAGATGAGGCTGTGAGGTTGTGTGTGGTCTCAAGCAAATATAAACAAATGAATTAATTCAACCGGATATCTTTGGTTAAGGCTAAAATGCTACATCCTCTTACAAATGAGATCTGCATGAGTTGAACCTTTGACCACACAGGTTATTTGGGAGCAGATCATTTGCAATCTGTCTGAGGATTATTATGAAGGATGACAAAAGATTGTGAGCTGGACTCTCACTGAAATCAGACAAACTCGTAATGACACAGCTGAACCCCTTGTCTGTAGGAGATATTAAAGGGTGATGGAAAAGATATTTAAAGTATAAATGAAATGGTTTGTGGGAGCCACATGAGGTGGGTGAACTACTAAAGAGCAATTATTGCTGTCAAATGTTTGCACTTCCAAAAGATCATCCATACCAACAATGTGCATGGTTGGTGTTTGTAACATTTTGTTTTCTTATATGTTAACGGAAAGAATTTAGTTTCCTGAGGCACTGGTTTTCTCTTTGTTTCCATCTCAGTCTTAAATTACACACTCCCAATGCCACATTTAGTAAAATAATTTCAACTTCATGTTACGGAGTTATCAAAGGCAAATAAATGTGATCTTGAAGCTATCTTGATAAATACACTGTAAAAATTATCAAGGTTAACTCAACTTCAAGATAAGCTTTGTTTCAACTCACATTGTACAAGTTGATTCATAAATGTTGTTTTAGTGTATTTAAAACAAATAACTATGTTACTTTATCCATTCATGAAAACCTACTTTGACGATCCATGGCGAATCAAGGATCGAATGTTATTGTAGTGCCGGCTTATCATGGAATATCATTAATCAATCAATCAATCAAATTTTATTTGTATAGCCCATATTCACAAATTACAATTCATCTCATAGGGCTTTAACAGGGTGTGACATCCTCTGTCCTTAACCCTCAGCAAGAGTAAGGAAAAACTACAAAAATAATTCTATGATATACAAAAAAAAATTGATTGATTGATGATTGAGTTCTTTTGTCAATTCATACCCTTTCAACTCAAATGTTCAAGTTAAAGGGGACATATAATTCCCATTTTACTACAGTTGATATGGTTCCTTGGGGTCTTAATGAAATGTCTGTAACATATTTTGGTCAAACTACCACAAGGATAATTTAAAACAGCACACTTTTTACCCTGTCTAAAACAGCCCTCCTCAGATTAACCTGTTTTTTTTAGATTACCCCCGGTGAGCCTGGCTGCGAGAGCTAGCTGGGCTCCACTGGCCCGGTTAGCTCGCGACCTAACGCTAGCCAGGGAGCCAAGCTCCCCTAGCCGGGGGGAGCCCCTGCGAGCCCAGCTCCCCGGCTCGTCCAAGGCCATGTAGCGAGACTCCCTACATGGGCATTGTTTGACTATGACGTTTATTTCGGTCGTAACCCCATTCGTCGCACTCTAGCATATTGTCTCTGAAATAGAGGAACCAAAACAAATCGCGGGAGTTGTTTTTTTCCAGAGTTTTTGGGACGGTAGACATGCCAGATACCCAAATTAACGTGTAGAAGCACTTCAAAAGTGGAATTTTCAGAATATGTCCCCTTTGAGATAACTAACTATAATCATACAATTTCCCTTTCAAGTATAGCTAACTCCTGTTTTCAAGGCGACGATTGAACTTAACTTTTCAAATTAAGTAGACTAATATTTTTGTTTTTTATAGCTTATCTTCACTAATAAGGGCATGTTTACTCATTTCCTTAAACATCTCACATAAACCTGTAAATATCACACCAAGTACGGATGCTGTAACTTTAAAGTAATCAGCGGTGACAGCTTTGTGCAGAACTTATTTAATGCTAGGTTTTGGGCACATCATTTGAAATTGAAGCTGAAGTGTGGTCAATGAACTTAAAAGATTTACAGGAGTGCAGAACTAAAACCAGTCACTATTTGTAAGAGTTAAAGATTAAGAGAAAAAAAATCTCATCTACTAACCCAAACCACTTTTGGCTCTGACATCTCTGATAGTCTCATAATGTTGCCGTTACAGCTGTCCAGTGATGACATCGTTCATTACCACATTGATACTATTGGAAAGAAATAGGATTTCTCAAATGTGACGGTATGGGCGTGTATTTAGACATTTTAAAATGAGGTGGACCAATAGATTTAGAGATTGGACTTTATTATCTTTGATGAGATGACAGAAAATATATTACAAGCAGTAGACAAAAATGCTATAACATTTGAATGCATAAAAAAAGTTACCAAGTAAATTCAAGATATGTCTGAAGTCTGAGAATGTTGTGAGAATAATGTAATAACCACAAAAACATTAAGCTAAAAAGAAAAAATGTTCCAATTATAAAAAAAAAAATACATAAATTGTTCTATTGCTGTTGTAAATGTAAACCTGTATAATAAATCTCAATTGAGTCAGCTACATGTCATAGAACATAATGATATTTAAACTTTGTATTTTGTAGAATTCCTTGTAGGTGAGAACACAGAGGAAACAAGAGGTGTGAAACTGCAGAAAATGCACAGATGGTTGAATATGTCAGCGGCTGATACTGCACGGGAAGATTTAATGATTATTGCAAGAATCAGTCGTATGAGTTATATGTCAAATTGTAGTACATCAAATTTTTAAGGACTTCAGATGTTAAAATATTTCGAAGACCTGAAGCACATCTGATCCATCAGATATTACAGTAAGCTGCTACTGGCTCATTGTTTTGGTATAGTTCTGAATGAGACCTTGGAAGTACTGCTGTGTGTTTTTCTTGGGTTGGAAAATGATGATATAACATTTTGGCAGAAAGTACCACAACAGAAAGGAGTAGAGACTGGAGAGCACTGCCACAGCGTTAAGAGTTTGGATGTAACTTCCCCGGTAAAGCAGGTATCCAGTGGCAAAGATGATCCAGGTGAGAATCAGCAGCAGCAGACAGAACGTTATCGCTTTGGCCTCGTTGTAATTTTTGGGGAGGTCTTTCCCCATGTAGGAAAAAATAAAGCAAAGAAAGCACAGACATAGAAGTAAAGATACAGGAGCAGAGCAGGATTCCAGACTGAAGTCACAACTAAGTATGATTTTATCTGGGTACCATACTGTTTCATTGTAGGGCATGGGGTGAGCGGTAGAATAGCCAATGATTATTAAAAGTGCCTGAATAACAAATGACACAGTGATGACCATCCACTGTCCATGATACTTCATCCACCAGCTGTGCAGCTTGGGAAACTTGGCAGCCATTTTGAAAACACAAACAATTTGAAACGATCGCACAACAAAGCATGCCATACAAACAGTGTAGAACAAGAAGAACGGTAAGAACCTCAAGATACAATAAGAAACAGTTGGTTTGCCAAAGTAAAAGAAAATACTGAGACTACACAGACTGAGGCAGCCTAAGATAAGGAAGCACATGGGTCCCCCAGCAGATCTGACAACAGGAGTGTTGTAGTTCACAGCAAAGAGACCAGACATGGTGAATGAGATGCCCACCAACGCCGAGGCCCCGAACATGATCAGTATAGCCCCACTGTCTGTGAATGGGATGTACTCCACCTGCCGCAGGGTGCATGAGGTGCTTCCTTCTGCAGACCACTCTGTCTCTTTACAGTCTATGCACTTGTAGGGATCCTCTGTTAAACAAGAGAGAGGGACGATTTGTTAATACAGTTTTGGAAAGATTATCAGACAATAGAGGAAGCAGTTTTACTCTCTTCAGCTTTCACAATCCACCAGTCCAGTGCCTGTTCTAAAATCGTCGGTTTGGAATGTTAATGAAAATAATATACATTCATTTTTATTGTTTGTGTGTTGGATGCTGTGTTTAGAGCTTTTTATAAACAGACTATAATGTACTGACGTTAGAAAACCCTGTAATCATCTTACCTTGGTTATCTGCAATGAAGAGCTTTAATCCATGTTTTTCATCAAACGAAACTGAATTAACTTTATAACTGTTCAGTAATGTGCTTTTTACATATATACATTTGCTAATTTACTTAACTGTTGTTGTTTTTTTCATGCATGTCGGCTATTTCAAAGGTCAACTTCACACCCAAGGTCACAGCTCTCTAATTCTGCTTAGTACAAAGCAATATTACATAAAAACGTGTGATTTTACTTTGAAGACTTGCTAAAGAGAAAGTGGTTCTATGGTTGTTATTGCCATATAGGAGATCAGCACCCGTTAATGTCTGTCAGTCCGAAATGCTGAATTTAGTTTATTATTAAATTGATCTGGCGGCAATATTGTCCGCCCCCACTGATTGCTAACGAGCGCTGGTCGCCTGTTTATTTAAATGTTATTAATATTGAACATATCATATGTATTAATCCCACCAAAATGGTCACTGCACTTTCCTGGGCCACAAACAATACTCATGCTAAGTATAAAGCTGCTTAGAGGAACGGCTTAGGAGATATGCATTCCACATACAGACAGACGTTTATGGAATTAACAGGTAGATGTTCTGTCATGACGATATTTTGTTAATTTAAATTTGTTATGTATAAATATGGTTGAAAAGTTTAAGAAGAGTACATTGTATTGAATGGAATGGGTTCAAAGTGTAGCTGAAAACACCAGTATTTTCTTAAAACCAAAACCAAATCATTTTACCCAAAAAGCTCTGGATTCATCGGCCATGTTCAGAGGTCAGAGTGAAAATGGAAGCTTGTAGGTGTCTTAATGTTAAACAGCTTTCCAAATGACAGGACTCATCTTATCACATAAAATGGCGGTAGTGTTTTTCTAGAAATGTCCCTTTTTTTCCTCTATAGTAATTTACCTGTGCTGTTGACATAAGTTCCATTCCGACAGAGGTGACACGTGAAGCAGCATTTGTGCATTGCATCTTGCTGTTTTGCATATCCCACTTCACATGGTGGGCTACACTGTGAAGTTGGCACCTGAATTGTTCAGTAGAAAGTAATTTAAGATAAGAAAATACCGTTAAGGATGAAATTTGCACCTACAACAGTCTTCAAAGGCAGCTTTTAAATATCTTGACATGTTTTGTAAAATGGAAACATCCTTTTTAGACACTGTATGCCGCCGTGTGGGACCACAATCTGTTTGTGATAACAATTTGTCTGCTCTTTCCACTGCCGTTTAATGTGTGCACAATTTTCTCAAACAATATACTGTACTGTGGGAAAAAATGACTTACTTCTCCACCTGAGTGCCACTTTACTTTGGTACTGTTAATAAAATGATGGACTGATGGGTGAACATCGTAAAAGCCGATCTCCTGGGCGTCACCACTCTGGTTCCAGAAAACTATAGAATAGGATCCAAACCTGGGGTTTCCATTTTTATCAAACCGAATAGTTTGATTCATAAGCATGAAGTTTGACTTCTTCAACTGTGCTAGAACCTGATGTGGACACACAAAGTTCAGAGGAGCGTTACTTCTGGTGGAGTTAAAGTGGATTGTATATGATGTGTATCTAATAAAACACACGTGAGACAAGTATTGTAGATCTTGGTCAACTTATCGACAGGTGCTATCATCATAAAAAATCTAATATAAACCCTCTAATAATTGTTATACTCACCATGTAAGGGTACAGTGTAATATTGTCATTACATTGACCAGCTTCACATTGTAAGACATTGTGTAAGGCGTTGGCAAGAGCATGCACAGCAGAATACACAGCAAAAGAGAAGGATGGATCCATAGAAATGAGTTCCTCTGCATTCAGGCTGTCACAGTTGCAAACCTGATTACACAACACCGGTTGTTTTGCATGACCACATTGAATCCCGCTTTTGGAAGAATGGATAAAATCACTGAAACCAGGTATTGTCACTACTGACTGAGACACGCCGAGCACAGTTCCAATATTCTGGATTCCTCTCTCCTTGGGTAGCATCTTGTTTAAGGACCAGGTGTCCCCTGCTATCCACACCTTGTTGGTGACATTCACTCGTATTGCTGACCTAATGAGATCTTCAGCTGTTAACGTAGAAGCATAGACAACAATGATATCTATCCTCTCTATGTCTATCTGTCTGAACATTTGGGAGTGATTAGTGTCGTCAGTGAGCGTTTTGGTGAACGGCAAGCAGATCTCAGTGTCTTTAATCCTCTTTATGAACGACGTCAGGCCGTCAACGCCAAAGTCGTCACCACTGTTGAGGAAAGCAACCCACTTCCATTTGAAGTGCAGTAGGATGCTGACAATCA
The DNA here is from genome assembly GCF_949316205.1 of Platichthys flesus. Taxonomy (NCBI): domain Eukaryota; kingdom Metazoa; phylum Chordata; class Actinopteri; order Pleuronectiformes; family Pleuronectidae; genus Platichthys; species Platichthys flesus. The sequence goes on from NC_084951.1 coordinate 11,960,593, forward strand.
CTTCTATGATTTCTTCATTGGAATGCACTGTTCGCAGGAAAGAGGGATATTTAGCTTTCTCTGAAAATGCAGAGCTCGAAGCTCCATAGCTGACCTGTAAGAAGAGTAATAGAGAAATTGGCAATATTTTCATTGGCAATAAAGAACAAATAAATTCACAGTGTCATGACTAAGTCAAAATGTAAATGAATTGACATTGTATGAGGGAAAAATATTTAAAAAGAGGACAGATTTACCATAGGGATGAGATCCGTCATGAACAGTTGGGTGACAGTCCGTGTCTCAGTGCTTGAGAAGGGGCCGACCACTCCTATCATCTTAGTCATTTTGAACATGGTCTTATGTTTTTCATCCAAGACTTTAATTGAGCCATTGAATGAGATGAGTTGGAAAATTCCTGGGAAATTTTGAAATTCCGAGCAGTGGTCAAAAATCTCATAACCAAGAGACACATTAGGCAGCAGGTTGGTGGAGTTATTGATTTGCTCCACAGCGAATCTCATCATCTGAAACCTCCGATAACTGGACACAATGAAGGGTTGACTGTGGACAGAGGAAGGACAACAAGAGAGCAAGACCGACTTTAAATCAACATTAAGTCTTCAGACGTCAACACTGATACGTTTACATGAAGAGAAATTAGATATTTCATGGTACAAGGATTGAGATCAGATATTACACCGTCAACTTGTACATGTACAAATAACTGGATAGAGTGTGAAGGAAAATGTCTTATGGAGCTTTACTAACTGGCTTTTACATTCAAGTATAATCCATTACACTAAGACATGATCTTATACTTTCAACTTCATTAAATATCAATGCAAATGTATAATAAAACTCACCTGGAGCAGTTGATTGCCTCTGGTCTGACTTGATGTACAGAGTCGCTGACATGATGAATATCAAAAAGTCCACCTATCAGATAGTCTCCTTCCAGCTGAAACTCTGAGGCTTGGTCAGTGCACTGAGTCGAGGAGAAGCGTAGACGAGAGCCAAGCAGACACAGACAAAAGAGAAAATGTTTCATGGTTGTAGGGATCATTCATCAATCTGCTGTGATCTCTTAAGGGATTCAGCCTCTGCTTTTAATAAGAAATGTGTGGCTTGTAATGGCAAACCCCAAGTCTTGATTTCCATGCAGCTCACAGACTAGTATGCAAACAGTATCTGAGCTGCACTTCACTGTGATGGCTAATCACTGAGGTGAGCGATAATTATGAGCAAGAAAGTTGCCTCTATGCTGTGTATATGACAAATGGCAAATACATATGTATGCACACACATATACGCACGCACACATGCACACACATACACACACACACACACACACACGTTGGCATGGTAATAAAACACACAGGTTTCAGCACAAAATTATTTTGTTAGGTTTAAGAAAAGTTAATGCCTTGATACTTTCGGGGGGGTCGATCTATGGACCTTGCAGTTTTGTGGTATGTCTGATCAAATAATTTCTCCTTAGTGTATAGTGGCTAAAAATCTTGACACCTTTAACTGTTACGTTTTCCATTACATAAGAATCGCAGTATATCAGTCAAAGTTTACCTTTTATTTTAGGGCCTTGTCTTACACCTGTTGCACCAATTGTGTATTTGTTGGTTTCACGTTGATACAGTTGTCAGATTCTCATCCAGTGGCCCTTTTATTTAAATAGCAAATGCTCTCGGAAAATATCTGGTCTAAAAATCTGTGGTCAGTGCATTGTTGGCACATTGCCATTTTGAAGCATGCATGTCTTTTTACTTTGTACACAAGTGAACTTGTTTCTTCAGCAAAGAAGCATTGACTCTTACCATCTGACACATTCCCCATTTTAACATTTTAATTGCACTCCACCAAGGTAAAAGGTGGGTTTTAAAGGCAATGGGACTTTGGCTTAATGCATGTTCTGCTAAAAACCCACATCACATGGACACAACCTACATACACTTGCAACATATGCTTCAAATCATTAACTTATAATTAATAATGGCTTTAACTACTCACAACTGTTAAATCAGTCATTAAAATGTAATATGATTTTGTAAGATAAGTTTCATATTGAATTCAAGTATTGCCATAGGGATGGTGTATGGTTGAAAGGGATGAAGTAAAGACGAGGCTGTGAGGTTGTGTGTGGTCTCAAGCAAATACAAACAAATTAATTAATTCAACCGGATATCTTTGGTTAATGCTAAAATGCTACATCCTCATACAAATGAGATCTGGATGAGTTGAACCTTTGACCACACAGGTAATTTGGGAGCAGATCATTTGCAATCTGTCTGATGATTATTATGAAGGATGACTAAAGATCGTGAGCTGGACTCTCACTGAAACCAGACAAACTCGTAATGACCCCCTGAACCCCTTGTCTGTAGGAGATATTAAAGGGTGATGTAAAAGATGATTAAAGTATAAATGAAATGGTTTGTGGGAGCCACATGAGGTGAGTGAACTACTAAAGAGCAATTATTGCTGTCAAATGTTTGCACTTCCAAAAGATCATCCATACCAACAATGTGCATGATTGTTGTTTGTAACATTTTGTCTTCTTGTGTGTTAACAGGAAAATTTAGTAGTACAAGTTGTTAAATTAATGATGATTTATTGTTTCAAATGTTTTTTTTAATGAAGTTATAACTAGTAACTATGTTACATTATCCATTCATGAAAACCTACTTTGACGATCCATGGCGAATCAAGGATTGTGATCATGGTGGCAGCTGATCAAGGATCGTGATGGACGATCCTGAACATTGATAGTAGTGATGGATTGTAATGGTGCTGGTGGATCGTGATGGACGATTTTGGATCATGATGGTTGATCCTGATGGTGGTTAGTGTAGGGATCAATTGTGATTGTGGTGGTGGATTGTGGTGCCGGCTTATCATCATTACAACAAGACTGCTTGATTTACAATATACCTACTCACATGTTCTACGATTACTTTGCCGGTAATAGGGTTTTTCCTAGCCCTTGTTGAGTGTGATGGGCAGAGGATGACGCACTTTGTTAGACCCTAAAAGAAAAATTGTGATTGTGGGCTAGACAAATACAATTTGATTGATTGATGATTGACTTTCTTTTGTCATTTCATACCGTCTCAACTCAAATGTTCAAGTTAAGATAAGTAACTATATTAATACAATTCCCCTTTCAAGTAGTGCTAACTTGTGTTTTTAAGGCGACGATTGAACTTAACTTTTCAAATTAAGTAAACTAATGTTTTTGCTTTTTATCTTTACTAATAAGGGCACGTTTACCCATTTCCTTAAACATCTCACATAAACCTGTAAATATCACACCAAGTACGGATGCTGTAACTTTAAAGTAATCAGCGGTGACAGCTTTGTTCGGAACTTATTCATTGCTTGGTTTGATGTACAGCATGTGAAATTGAAGCAAATGTGGTCAGTGAACTTAACAGATTAACAGGAGTGCAGAACTAAAACCAGTCACTATTTGTAAAGAGTTAAAAATAAAGATAAAAAATAAAAATCAGCACCTACAAACCCAAACCACATCTGGCTCTGACATCTGATAGTCTCATAATGTTGTTGTTACAGCTTATAACTGTTCAATGATGACATTGTTCATTACCACTCTGATACTATTGGAAAGAAATAGGATATCTCAAATATGACAGTATGGGCGTGTACGTAGACATTTTAAATGAGGTGGACCAATATATTTAGAGATTGGACTTTATTATCTTTGATGATATGAAAGAAAATATATTAAAAACATTTGAATGCATAAAAAAAGTTACCAAGTAAATTCAAGATATGTCCGTAGTCTCGTTTGTGAACAGTATCACAGTGAGTTGGTGTTTTCATGTTGTGAGAATAATGGAATAAAAACGTCAAACTGAAAAGAAAAAAACATTCCATTTATTATTATTTTTTACCATTATTTTTCTATTACTATTGTAAATTTAAACCTGTAAAATAAATACAGGTTTTTCATTTTGTCCAAGATACTGGAGCTAGTCTCACATCTAGTGGCAGTGAATAGCGCACACATAACCTTTGAACAAATTTGAAACCAGCAAAAAATGCACAAACGGTTGAATATGTCAGAGTCTGATACTGCGCAGGAAGATTCAATGATTATTGTAAGTATCAGTTGTATGAGTTATATGTACTATTGTAATACATCAAATTTCTTGTTACTTCAGATGTAACCCTTGTACTCCAGGGTACAAGTGGTAGAACTCAACAAATGATGTAGCAACTGCTTAAACTACATATATCAGCAGCAAACTCTGGACAACAATATGGTGCTAGATAAAAAAAACAGCATACTATTCTCATTTATAGCAACATGTTATAATTCCTTTAAAATATTTATAAGACCAGAAGCACATCTAATCCTTCAGATATTACAGTAAGCTGCTACTGGCTCATAGTTTTGGTATAGTTCTGAATGAGACCTTGAAAGTACTGCTGTGTGTTTTTCTTAGGTTGGAAAAGGATAATGTAACATTTTGGCAGGAAGTACCACAACAGAAAGGAGTAGAGACTGGAGAGCACTGCCACAGCGTTAATAGTTTGGATGTATCTCCCCCGGTAAAGCAGGTATCCAGTGGCAAAGATGATCCAGGTGAAGATCAGCAGCAGCAGACAGAACGTTATCGCTTTGGCCTCGTTGTAATTTTTTGGGAGGTCTTTCCCCATGTAGGAGAAAATAAAGCAAAGAGAGCACAGACATAGAAGTAAAGATACAGGAGCAGAGCAGGATTCCAGACTGAAGTCACAACTAAGTATGATTTTATCTGGGTACCATACGGTTTCATTGTAGGGCCTGGGGGGTGTATAAGAATAGCCAATGATTATAAAGAGTGCCTGAGTGACAAATGCCACAGTGATGACCAGCCACTGTCCATGATACTTCATCCACCAGCTGTGCAGCTTGGGAAACTTGGCAGCCATTTTGAAAACGCAAACAATTTGAAATGAGCGCACAACAAAGCATGCCATACAAACAGTGTAGAACAAGAAGAACGGTAAGAACCTCAAGATACAATAAGAAACAGTTGGCTTGCCAAAGTAAAAGAAAATACTGAGACTACACAAACTGAGGCAGCCTAAGATAAGGAAGCACATGGGTCCCCCAGCAGATTTGACAACAGGGGTGTTGTAGTTCACAGCAAAGAGACCAGACATGGCGAGTGAGATGCCCACCAAGGCCGAGGCCCAAAACATGATCAGTATAGCCCCAATGTCTGTGAATGGGATGTACTCCACCAGCCGCAGGGTGCATGAGGTGCTTCCTTCTGCAGACCACTCTGTCTCCTTACAGTCCATGCACTTATAGGGATCCTCTGTTAAACAAGAGAGAGGGACGATTTGTTAATACTTTTTAAAACTTAAAGACAAAACAAAAGGCAACAATGGCTGCACTATTCAGGCATAATAATTTACCAGTGCTGTTGACATAAGTTCCATTCAAACATATCTGACAAGTGAAGCAGCATTCGTGGATTCCATCTGGCTTTTTTGCATATCCCACAGGACACTCAGGGGAACACACTGAAGTGGGCACCTGTGCAACGTAATCATTCACCAAAAAAAACAAAAAGTCATGATGGGGAAATGATAGATAAGTAGCAGTAACTGGGACTATACATCTTTTTAAATGTCTGATTCAGTTTGCGTTGGACATTAAAACATCACTTGCGCCATGAACAACCACCACTATTTGACTGTCAACACTTAACAATCCCACACACTCATACACAACATTCCTTCAGAAATGGGGAAAGCTCTCCATACACAATAACAACTCACTTCTCTATTCTTGTACCACTGAATTTTGGTGCTGTTGATGACGAACTGGAACGATGGAGGAAAACTATAAAAGCCGATATCCTGCGCTTCACCACTTTGGTTCCAGTAAATTATGGAGTAGGATCCAAACTTGGGGTCACCGTTCTTATCAAACTGAATGCTTTGATTTAAAAGTGTAAAGTTGGACTTCTTCAGCTCAGCTAGAACCTGATGTGGATAAAGAACATCCAAATCACTTTCTGTGGACATTGGAGGAGTTGATTGAATCTTTTTTCAGGTTGTATCTCTCATAGGGAGAAAGCAGGTTATCAGAATGTAAACTCTTCTATCTCTAAAATGTGTTGTGTCTGATATCAGTGCAATGTTCACAAGGTAATAAATGAGTGTTCATACATCCAGGCAGAAATCAGACTGAACATCTGTAGACTGTAGTGGTTTCTCTCACTTAGATTTACTTCAGCAAAGTTAAGACTTCTCACTTTAATCAGATTGAAATGTTTCACAAGATTAAATAAACCCTGACAAACAGTTCTAAAATGGTAATCTGTAGAGGTAGAAGTGATCAAATCCACACAATTTAGAAGCTGTTTACATTTGTAACATTTGATAATCAAATCATATATATATATATATATATATATATATATATCATACAATTATTATGCTTTATTGATACTTACCATGTGAGGGTACACTGTAGTGCTGTCATTACATGTGCCAGCTCCACATTTTAAAACATTGTGTAAAGCATATGCGATCGAGTACACAGCAGAATAAACAGGAAAAGAGAAAGATGGGTCTGCTGTGATGACATCTTCGGCACTCAAGCTACTGCAGTTGCAAACCTGATTACAAAATGTCTGCTGTCCTTCATTTCCACAGTGGGTGTGGCTTTTAAAAGACAAGATGAAATCACTGAAACCAGGTATTTCCTGCGCTGGTTCAGCAACTCCAAGCACAGTTCCAACATTTCTGATCCCTTTCTCCTTTGGGAGCTTCTTGTTTAAGGACCATGCGTCCCCTGCTATCCACACCTTGTTGGTGACGTTCAGTTGTATCGCTGACTCAATGAGTTTTGCAGCGGTCCACTCAGGGGCAAAGACAATGAGTATGTTCACTCTCTGTGCCTCTATCTGTTTGAACACTTCGGTGTAATTTGTGTAATAATTGAGACCTTTGCTGTACGCCAGGCAGATCTGGCTGTCCTCAATCTTTCTCCTGAACTGTTCCTGACCGTCTTTACCATAATCATTGTCAATGTTGAGGAAAGCAACCCAGCGCCAGTCGAAGTGCAGTAGGATGTTGAAGATTACTTCCACGACGTCCTTATTGGGATGAACCGTTCTGAAGAAAGACGGGAAATTGTGTCTACTTGAAAAGATAGAGGTAGCTGCTCCATAACTGACCTGTTAGATGAGCAATAAAAGAAAATGTCAGCAACAGTAAATCCTCAAAAGTCAAATTGCTTTTTTAATTCAACATTTTTTTAATTCAACAAATTACCATAGGGATGAGATCCATCATGAGCAGTGGGGCTACAGACAGTGTCTCAGTGCTCGTATAAGAGCCGACCACTGCTGTCACCTTGGTCAGAGTCTTCTGTGATTCATCCCGACTTTGAACCGAGCCGTTGAATGAGATGAGGTTGAAAATCCCTGGAAAGTTACGTGTATCTGAGCAGTGGTCAAATATCTGATAGCCCAGAGACACATTAGGCAGCAGGTTGGTGGAGTTGTTGATTTGCTCCACAGCGAACCTCATCATCTGAAACCTCCGATAACTCGACAGAATTAAGGGTTGACTGTGGAGAGAGGGTGAGAATGAGTTATAGTTTCAAAGACTGTTCAAATATGGACATTTAAAAGTACTAAATGGAAAGAAGACTGAGCTGAACAATGCAGACTTTATCTCCTTCAACAACTTTGATAATGCCGAAATTATTTGGATTGGGTTTGGGGGTAATGACCAATCACAAATAGCTCTAAACTCTAATTAAGCAAAGCTTCAAGGGTGCGGTAATCTGTTCAAATACACATTCTTCGATCATTTCAATGTCCTAAGAAATCCATTCAGATCATGTGTGAGACTCACCTGGAGCAGTCGATGGTGTCCGGTTGGACTTGATGAACAGGAGCATTGACATGATGAACATCAAAAAGTCCACCTATCAAATAATCTCCCTCCAGCTGAAACTCTGAGGCCGGGACAGCGCATTGAGCCAAGGAGGCGCATTGAAGAGATTTGAGCAGACACATGCAAACCAAAAAATGTTTCATGGTTGAAGTTTACTACTCTGATGCCACCTCTAATTTGTCTTTGCACGTAGCAAGTTACGAGACACTGGCGACACCTCAGCCTCTGTGAGTATTTCCATGCATTTGTGATTTCATGAGGCTCAATACATGGTTCAGGGGGAATTCACAAAGCAGTATGCAAAAATAATCGCACCTGCAGCGTCGAGCAGCTACTGGCATCAAGTTCAATGCCTCCGTCATGAATATATCTGGTCATTGTGTAAATTACATGTTTAAATCTAAGATATGTGTGACAGGTATAATACTTATGAATAATAACTGTTTAGCATTTATGGGAGACACCGTTTGTCTTTTTCCATGGGTTAAACAAAGAGACTTATAATGGACGTTTGTGGTTTGAGAGCAATTCAAGAAATGGGTCCTTATGGAGTGTGGAAAATGTTGAGTAAACCGTCAAAATTAATGCCATGGATTTGAAGAGAGGAAATAGAAGTGTACTGATATCTTGGATAGTTTTTTTAACCATCTATGCCCACAAAGTATGAAGCCAAGACACCGACATACCGTTTGGAGGGACACATCTGCTTTAATGGCATTTGGAGTGAAAAAAAATTACACTTGAGCTATTAAAATCTTTTTTTTAATAACTGTTGCACAAGAAAACAAGAACATGCGATTCATGAGAAACATGTTTAATCAATCAAATTAAGAACCCAATTAACCAGTTCTGCTTTTGTCAATTTCAACCTAAATGGATAAAGAAAAAAAAGAAAAAAAAAAAACAGGAAACAGGAAACAGTATGGTGGTTGGAAGAAAAAATAATAATAATCTGAAAAAAAAAAAATTCTTATTTTAAAATATATATATATGTATATACAAATCCTCCAGACAATCATTTGAAACAAACTTTTTACAGGAAAATGTTTTGATCCCTTACTACAGTGCTGATCATAGTTTATTAATGACAGATAATCCCCAGCATTTTGATAAAAATGGGAAAAACAAAAAATCAACAGGTTTATAGAAAAAAAAAAAAAGTGTGATCGTCACCCACTTCATCCATTTGTTATAATAAAAGCTCTCAATCTCTGTTTTCTTATGTTTCCTCTGCAAAAGAAAGAGAACAACAGTTTGCTTGGAATGACTATATTTACCAAAACGTTTTTTTATTCAGTAAACACAAATTATCAAGGACTACAACAGCTCGTCTATCGAATGAATCCCAGACTTTGAAACACAGATGGGTAAATGCTTCAAAGCGAGCTGGAATTGCTCTGTTATAATGTAAGATTAGATCTTGTTAGGAATTAAACTTGAAGACTGGTTCTGAACTTTGAAGACAATATGTTTAGACTAATTATTCACAAAATGGTGTAAAAATCGGAGGTAAAGAGAAATTCATTAACTTGCCATTTCAATCTAAATGCCCCATACGATGAATTGACAAATTTGGTTTACAGGGGTGCTCAATGACACAGTATCCCATCTGTTTAACTGAACAGCAAAAAAGAACTAAGAACTTAAGTAGAGCTAGACTACAGACTATAGGCAACTAAATGGGTTGGGGGTTAGTCACATTTGCCTTGAAATATGCATTCAGCATTGTGACGTGTGGCTGAAGATTGAAATAAAGTCAATGATAATCATCCATATTGATCCCAGTGTAATCTGGGCTGTATAAAGAATCACATTGACAGCCAATCCATGATTTATCTAAACCAAGAAAGATTAATGCCGACTACTATTTCAAGGGATGAAATATAATAAGTCCATTCTGTCCTGAATGCATATTCAAGTGGAATGTGACTAATTTCTTCAAAGCGTCTGCATTTGGACATGAGGATAACTGGCATACACACCTAAACCAGCTGCACGTTTGTCGAAAAAGATGAAATGATTCCAATTAAAAGACTGCTGCATTTCCTTCAAATTTTATATTACACATCTAATCGTGTTATTTTGCTATTAACACTACTGGATTCTCAATATATAACTTGTTACAAATAAGTAGAACTGATATATTACTTAAAAGTTGGCGAATTTATTTCAGTTGGGTATAAGGACATGGACTGGAATCACCATCATTAAGGAAAAAAAACAATTCAACCAAATAAATTCACTGCAAATTTTTTTTATATCAGTGTGGCTCCTTCTTTAATAATTTTATACTTACCCCGTTGGGTTAAAAATACGAAAGGCAACACTGAGTCAGATCTTACCTACTAGTGAACAAAGGCAAACAAACCCTAAATTGAAGATCGGGGTCCTCAATAGAAAAGGAAAAAAAGGCTAAATTCTCAGACTAATTCGATCCATATTGCCATGTCCTCATCAAACACTTTGAACCATGGATTAAAACTAGTATTTTCATGTTATGTTTTCATGATACTGTTCCACTTACAAAAACAAACAAAAAATCTCTAACCCATGTCACTCCCCAGCAGCTGTGAATGGCAGATTTCAAATGAGACGGAGGGGGGAGACTAAGTGGGAGTTTTTAACTAGCAAAGGCTTTCCCTGTTTCGTCCTTGCCTTTGTATGTCCTCTTCCCATGTGTGAAGGGTAGGTATCTGTACTTGACCATATGCTGGAGGAAGTGGAGAAGAGAACGAGCAGAATTAGTGACAGGTATTTGGGTTTGCCCAAACATTTTAAAAACACTTTTTTAATTGGTGCTTTAAAAAAGATATTCAGGTCTTCAAAACAAAATACGTTGATATCTCCTGCAGATGAGAGAGTTCACCCAGAAAGGAAAACCCAGATCGACTCACCACTATGCCGATGGAGGGGTGGATAAAGTGTTTTGTTATTCACAAAACACTTTAAGAGTGTCAGTGGTAAACAGTGTTGCAGCAAAAAAACGTCCACAATTGACGTTAACGAGCAGAATGGAGGCATGTTATGTTTTTTAAATTTTTTTAATTACATCTGAAGCTTTGGTCACTAGTTACTTCAATTTTATTGGATTGTGAAGGTGTTTAGTGTTTTTTGGACTCAAACACTTCACCCACCCCTCCATCGGCATAGTGGCGAGTAGATGAAGGAAGTTAGATTTTTTTGGTAAACTATCCGTTAAGGGTGAACACAATTATAAAAACATCTGTACAATATAATGGATTCAAAGAAAATATCCCTTCAAAAAACATGACCCATCTGAATTTGACCTGCATTGCATTTAGGGATGTTCATCATTTGCCATTTAAACATGAACCAACTATTAGAATGTTGCCTGACTCAGTATCGATGAATGTTTTTCTAGGACATCTATACCATCTGAGAAGGTATTCTCTACTGTGGGTGTCACAGTTAACAGACTGACCTCACAGCATGTGCACATGGTGCCGTTTCTGAATAAGAACAAGTAGAGAAGCGGACTGAGTAGGTCCGGCATGTTTATGAGGGCTGATTATTGTGATCTAGTGAGTAAGAGGGCCAAGCAATGCTGCAGATGAGTGATAATTGAGTCCTCATTTTCTCCTGTTTATGCCTCTGTTTGTTCAAAATTAACCCCATATTCAAAAGGCAGTTGGTTTTTCTGACATTTTGAACAACTAAGTTGCCAGAGCTAATGGCTATGGGGCATAGTAAATAGACCTGAAGCCTTTCTCAACGGGTTATTTGCCTGATCCCGTAAAAATACTTGGAAGAACTGCACTGCTTGCCTTACACTGCTGTAACTCCATTACATCCATAGTGTCAATGTAAAGAGTTACATGTACTGTATCTGTCAGTGAGTGAGTGTACACAATTTACCTTGATCTGCCTCTTCATGGTGATGCAGAAGAGCATGATGAAGTACATTACAAGTATAGGCCAGAACACTGGAACGTTGAAGGCCTCAAAAAATGTGCAGATCATGGCGATGACGATGCCTTTTGTTGCAGAATGCCTAGAAAGAAAAGTAACATGACCTCAGTTAAAACTGTGTAATCTTTTTTTTTCTCTGATCCTTTGTGACACGGAGTCAGCAACGCCGTCATCCTTAACTATCATTTACGTTCAGAACATGAAATAAATATATGATGGAAAATGAAAGCTACTTGATGACTAAACTTAATATCTCCATATGCTTCATCATATTTTATTTAAAGAAATAAATAATAAATAAATAAATAACATCAGGATAATTTTAAAACAACCTGGTCATTTATATTTTTATGTCCAATATTTTCGACAGCCCATTACGACTAACCCCATGGAAAGAGGAACCCTAGATTGTCTTTGCATACACCAGACAAATTGCTACTGCAGAATGACTGATGCAAAACCACTCCACTCTCTTCCTGTATTTGTACACAACAGGATGCAGGATTTGCATAAACACATAACAAACACACTTTAACTGGTACAACACAAATTGATATGGTTTTGTTGATCTATTGATAGCACGTTTCTTAAACGTATAACTTTTAGAATGGATTAAAACTGCCCAAAGATGTTAAATTGTGCAGTAGAAGTCTGTCCAAACCAGTTGTTGATTAGGTTCCATTATCAATGCTTAAAAGACAGAAGTTTATCTATGAAGAATACAAATAAAATAGAACTGACCGCATGTTGTCACAAGCAAATACACAGAGTTATTCCACCCCATATCTGTGGTTTATGCTAAAGATTCTACGTCCTTTTACAAATGAGCTCTGCGTGACTTAACCATGCACCACACGGGTCATTTGAAAGACCATGATTTGCAATCTCTCTGTGGATGGAAAGAGAATGGTGCCCCGACCACGAGTTGGACTCTCACCAGAATTTAAATTCAGGCAACCTCCTGATGAAGGGGCGAAACTCCTCGTTCTGCTTGGTAGGAAGGGATGGGCCCTCATCTGCAGGAGATATGTTAACAGATGATGTGGTGGTTATTAAAAAGGATACATTCATGTGTGAGCATTTAGGCCATATAAAAAAATGAAGATAACATTTTTGAAATCATTTTTTTGCTTGAGTATTTTCTTGAATTTTCGTTTTTCTGTCCAACTGAAATTATTCATCCACATGTTAAAATCAGATTGTCTGCTGCTACGACATAACATTTTCTGTATTCTGTTCCTTGGACAAATGTATAGACAACGAAAACATTTGCAATAAAAAAACAAATTTGATGCACACCTGTAGAATAGTCAAAATACTGAATAAACAGACAGATAATATACCAAGTGCACAACATGACCACATCCAAAAAATGGTTCAATGCAACTTGCCTTCGTCAAGCATTGAGGGATCCACTTTTGGCGATAGAAAAGCAATGAAGAGGTTGAGATGGTAGATTCCCAAAGCATACGTTACTATATACCATCCCTGAAAAGCAGCAGAGGAACATCACCACGTTAAAATGATTTCTGGGTAACTAGTGAACATGGAGGTGCACTTTTGCTAGTAACAATTACACACACGAGCGAGAACATTTTATGGCAACGACACAGAAAAATAGAGAAATTAAAAAAAAAACATATTAGTGAGTCGTGCAACAAATGTTAATCAAACTTTTAAAGCAAGGATCATCAGCCCCCAGCAAAAAAAAATATAGATCTCAAGAGTTACTGTCCACTTGGAGCAGCCCCTAAGGAGGTGACAAGGTTACTACCATCAAGAGCCTTTGCAATGTTTATAAAATCCATGAAGGAGCCGACTAAATTATTGCACACACACACTAACCTCTCTAATACAATAGCTGGAACTGCCTTCTTCTCTTTGGTGAGAGGTCTGATGTCAGTGATGATGATGCTAATTTTTAGCCCAAAGAAAACAACTCAAACCAATCCTCACCTTTGTTAGTTACATGCATGACATGCAGAAAGAGTAATTCCTCCCTCGGGTCAAACTCAGCAGTGACCCCAAAAACAAAATAGCTGGTCGGAAATACTGTCCTCAGAGTGTTTGTTGTAGCTTGTGCTGTATTAGTAATCTGCTCTGCAACAGTTCTTAATGATAAACTGTGAATTTGGAGCAATTTTACTTGGTTTGGCTCTAGCAGCACAACATCAGCAACAAGGCTCCTTCATATACTCTCCTTTTGGAAAAAGTGTTTTACCTCTTAGCTCACTCACCACATAAATAGCATGATTAATTTAGTCTGTTTATGAATGTGTTGTTAAATGCTGGTTGAGCCAAAACTCAGTCACTGAGCAGTATTTATTCACAACATGTCTTTCGATAACATAGTCCCTGCCCCAAAAGGCATCACAACTACTTACAATTCCCATGGCTTACATTTTTCTTACTTTACCTGAGCAAATAACAATATAGTAAATGGGGTAATATACAGAAATGAAAGATTACCTGTAGTATGTACACTCTGATCATGTAGACAGCAGTAAGTAGTAGAGTGGATGCCCATCGGGCTGCATAGAATGGAGTTGACTTGTCTAGCCATGACTGATAGACCTGTTCCACGATATATACACAAAAGGAAACAAGGAGTAGTCATCAGAGAAAAACATCCATGAACAAGCACGATATAGCCTTAGAGAAAACACCACATTTGTCTGTTTCACTTTTGCAGAAATATGACTAAAAGACATAACATCTGCAACCCGTCATCCTTATTTCTAATGAATGTAAAGGAAAATATTCCCCAACCCTAGGCCCTTTGTCTCTGCCTGACTGTTGGAATACACTTAGACAAAACAATTGACCACTTCTCACGTATGATAGCAAGTGACATTGTTAAGCATTAATAACACCTCTGAGTACAAAGCTTGGGGGAAAACGTACTGACTGGTTATTTTGATAGTTAGCACCATATCAGAATTTCTGAACTTGTTATATCAAGTTAATAAGACCCACACATCACACGATCACTCACCTGTCCAATCCGTGTGAAGAAGGCACCAACTACAGATGGTTTCCCATGGATCGAATCCCCAACACTGTCCCCTTCTGACATTCTACAGACAAACAGAGCATATTGATTAGGGGTAGAAGAATATAACTTACCTGGCTAGTTTGACTGAAACCGGCCATTTGTCACTATAGGGCAGCTTCATTATATAGGATCCACAACTCTAGTATCTCCACCACCCTTGGGTGTACATAGGCTGGAATTTCAAGTTTGTAAACCAGCCAGTTGGAATTGTCCTCACTCGACACATGTTTTTTTTGTTATGAGACTAGACACACATTCCAACAATCACTGGCATTATCTTTAATCAAAATCCAGTTATTCAACTATGAGAAATAAATAGAAATCTAAGGAGATTTTTTTTAAATAGCCTACTATATCTAACAGTATCTGGTGTTTGGATGATCTACATTCCTGCAAGGCCTTTTAAAGATATACTGGACTCCTATGGGTCCCTGGATCCCCTGAATGGGATTATAGCATTTAAGATAAATAACACAATAGAGGCAGCAACATGATTAGATGCTTGAAGCAGTCACAAAGAGATGAAACAGCACAAAATGACATGGATGCGTCTGCCTGCATGCAAAAGAACAGCAAGAGGTCTGTCAATTCCAAATCAGTGATGGGTTTTCACTGATCATACACACACATAATCCATTCATGGAGACGAGTTAAAAGGGAAACGCACTTCTGAAATGTGTGACCAGCTCGTTGTAGTAGATGTGCAATATTCTCAGATGAACTAAATCTACAGGAGCTGCTATCTAACTTGTGTCTTCCTGGTTCACACCACCCGTGTAGAGATACGAAAGATCACCGGCTACAAAGAAAACGAGAACACAATCTAATAGCGTCCCTGTTAAAGTGAACACGTTAACTGGCCATGGTCACACATTTCAGCTACTTTCACACAGGGACGAGAGGTCCATTGATTTAGAAACGAGTTGATCGTGAATCTTCTATGTAACGTGGACATTAGTTGACCGCCAATCACAACGTGTGGTGTCATTACACACCCATTTACAGATGAATTGTAATAATGAATTTGACACGTAGCGTTAGCTGAAGAAAGGCAAGACCGTGTTTAACTGTGCGCTATGGGGGCTAGCTAACGTTAGCTGCACAACTAGCTAACCAGCTGAGGCACTTCGGAAGGCAGCTAACAGGTAATATTTGTAAAAAGACACACACTGAGAAAATAGTGAAATCGCTACAATCGACTAAAGGAACAACTCTTACTATCGTTTAGTCGGTTGTATGTTTTTTTTATCAGGGACGTTCGCTGAAAAATTAGCCCTAGAAATAGCTAGCCAGCTATCTTGCTGTACATTGCCCTTTCGCCCAAATTACCTGTTAGTATGGGAGATGTAGTTTTAGACGAAGCATCAGTTAACCCCATACGGTCCTTGCATCAATTCACGAGACTACACTTCCCACAACTCACCCGTGGAGTATATCAAAGCCGAGACTAAATTAAATGTAGTTCGTGACTCGCGTTCACTTCATTGCAACGTAGCTGTCTCTGGAAATCATTGAACTACAAGACCCAGCAATGCGTTTGATAATCTGACAACTCACTTCCGGAGGTTCGGTACTACGCTGCCGATGGCTCCTCGGCTAGCCGTCCGTCTCTGACAGAAATGAAACTCAACTCCATGAACCGCGTCACTGTTTACTGAACGATACCGTGTCTGTTCCGCGTGGGTCCTGGTTCCTATGTGTCTTTGGGTTGCGTTTGTAAATCGCAACCTAAAGTGAGGATAATCAATGGCGATCCTCTCTTACCTGAAGCGGCCGCTGATGTCACTACCCGGCTCTACCTAGCTAGCTAAACTAGCCACCTCTCGAGCAAACTGGTGTGAACACGTCAGTACTTCCGCTAGGACTCGAACACACGCCAGGCAGGAAGGTCGATCCCCGAGAACGACGAGCTACTGACAGTGTGTTGACGACGTATGTGGTGACGTTCAGAGCCTCGCGAGCCGGCCCTACCACGTGACTCAGTCAGGAAATAGTTGTAATTTTTAAATAAAAATAAATAAAATGTTGACCCTAGTGGCATAAGCACATTCTCATCACAACCCTCTGCCCAATTTGTTTCCACTTTCCTTCATTATTTATGTATTAGCATCACAAACATCATTCATACATTTTTCTTCAATTCAAAGCTTCACACACCAAACCCATGGTGTCATTATAATCCCTCTGCCTGCTTTAAATGTATTGTCCACTTGATGGCGCACCATGAAGCTTCGGCCCATGAGTGAACCAATTGGATGGAAAGCTTCAATGCTTCATGAAGCTTCATGGCGCCATCACTAGCTACTGACACTGATCACGCCACTGAGCAAATATAAAAAGGGTTATGGTCTCACCACAGACTATAAAAAGGGTTAGGTCACACCATAGAGGAGAGGCGGAGGCTATGAACACAAACCACAGATGACAGGATTGACCAACAGTATTGACTAATTGCATTATTGACTAATTACATTTTTATTAAGTAATATATTTTTTAAGACTTCATACTCTTTTGTTTTATTTAGGGTTCTCTTATTTAATGGAATGATTGAGAATGAACTGAGTTTTAATATCCCTGTTTCTGTTTTCACAAACCATATTGGTGCTCCATAAATGCGCCCATTTCAAGCTACTCCATCTCTACAGTGAATGACTTTCATCATTCAGTACTTCAGGCATTCACCAACTAACTTGTTGTTGATCATCACAAATCCTTATTTTTATTTTTTATTTTGTTACTTTTTTGAACAAATATGTTTTTTGAATCTCTACCCTTCTAATGCAACATGGGTAAAAAAATACCAGTATTAATTTCCTTTGTTATTTTACGCATGAGTGTTTCTTTTCTATATGTTTGAAATAAATGTATTTAATCATTTAATATTCTCAGTTTTTATTAAATATCTTGTTTTTGATCACCACAAATCACTATTTCCCTTTTTCCTTTCTGACTTTGTAAACAGACGTAAAAAAATATAACGGTATATACTTAATAGACCGATTGATTTGCATTTGAAAATATGCTTTTGATTTTCTTTATCCAGAGTGTTAGTATGGCTTTTCGCAATCATTTCAGACTTACAGTTTAAAGAAAATGTATGAAGAAGTGGACGGAGAAAATGAGGAGGCAATTCGTAGTCTTGATTCCGAGTCTGAAATCTCTGATGCTGAGAACCGAGACACAAGACACACCCACAACTCCGGCTTGGAGTTACTACACACACACGCCTCACCAATTCCAACCATTTATCCTTATGTGCAATAATTCAGTGTCTTCGGTTCAATATTTCAGTGAAGTCATTGTGCTTATATGCAATAACTCAGAACTAAGTAATTTTTATATAATATTTAATTATTTCTATTATATTCTATTGATATGTGTATATCATTTTTTGTATGTGCGATGCATAAGAATTCCAATGTACCTGTTCTGTCTTGTACCTGTGCAAATCGCACGTAACATCAAGCTATCATATCTATCTTAATTCAAATGCATGTCTTATCAAATGGTGCAGACATTAATCCCACGTGTGTGAAAACTAACATAATTATCAATAAGAAAAAACTCAGAGCAGTGATTAGTCTTGAACATTTTTCAACTTCAATCAAGAGAGACAATGAAAGACGCCAAATATTTTAATATCCACGGTTTTAAGAAAAAAAACACACTGAACTTTACAACCTTAGAAACCAATAGACATTGATGAACAGCAATAGTTACAAACATCTTAATGATCTCTATATATTTATAAAAAAAAACTTACCTGGAATATCAAAACAAAGCACTATTTCTATTTACACTATGACAATGCATAATACTGATTATAAGCACAAATAATCCTAAATCCTTTTACCTAAAGCCTTAAAGTGCTCTGTCTTTGACCAGTTGGTGTTAGCCGGTGGAAGTGTGAACGTATGAGGGCCATGGAAAAATTACTGCATCTCAGGTAGAGATTATTGTCATGGTGCAAAGTCAGCTACTTACTAAAAACAAATTTGACACCATACTAAAATTGCACAATGATCAATCATGTTGATGGCAATGGATTGAAACTGGAATGTTGTTAATGATTAAATATCCACGAACAAGTGCTATGAAGAAACACACAGCTAGTATGAGGACCCTGCCCCGCAAGGTTTTATTCAAAATGCATCCAAAAGTAGACACATACTACTGTCTTGTCTAGTGTCGTAAACAGGGATGCCACTCTTAATGTATTTTTCACAACTCTGATTGAATCCCTTCTATTAAGATATAATACTGCTTTTGATATTTTGCCTCTCAGCTGTTTTGTAGTGTGTTTCCATACTAGTATATATAAATACAACACCTCCCACAGTAAAAAGGTAATGGATGCAATGTTTTACTTTTGATTTTACTTGTTGACTTGGATGGAATACACGCTATTCATACCAAATCCCATTTAATAAATTTGAACATTGAAATGATAAGGGCATACTGAACTAGAAGTCATCAAGTTATCTTTTCCATTATAATATACACTACTAGGTGATCCCATAACTGATTTACCAATCGCCTCTGTACATTTGGTTCAAACAGGAAACACAAGTTTTCATTTTGATGCTAAATACCCTTTTTCAACCCAGCTAGTCTAAAACATTTACAAGCTACAGTATATACATTTGCACAAGTGAAGTAAAACTGAAAGAGCAATAAATAAGGCAGCTGAGAACTAGGTTTATGATAAAAGAAAAAGATACAAATTAAAACTATTCAATGCTACAGTTGATGTTCACTATAAATGTCTGGACTGTTAGAAAATATGTTGAATCTATTATTGCACTGTGAGACCAAACAACATCCCGCCTCCCAGAATATTTGATATTCCTCACTTGTCACCTGCGATCATTAGAGTCAGAAAACTTACTGTTCAAACAATGTGTTCTTCCATTGGCATTGCCTTGACAGTTGTATTGTCGCAGTGGTGTACGCACGGAGAACTTGATACATATTTTGTGGTATCTCATGTTCAAAGTCCTGGATGGAGCAAGTGTTCATGCACAAAATAAAGAAAGCACAGGAAATTTGCATTCATACACTGAAAAACATTCTAAACAAAACCTGATTCTCTGCAAGATCACTGGTAGAAACCCCTACCTGCACATATAAAGAGCCGATCCACATTGGAGTACGATGCAATTAGGCTGATTGTGACAATAACGCTGTCAAAACAGTCCCGAGATTCTTTTCAGCCTCAGTGAACGTCACTTTCCATGAACTCCTCCTTGATGGAGTGTTTGTTACGTGACATTCTGCAGTCGGGCATGTCGAAACCAAAGTCAGCCCACTCATCACCAGGTGCCGCCATACCTGACGTCCCAACGACACCCGCCCTGTTGGGGATGGTGATGGTGTGGCGGACGCGAAAGTGCACGGCCTCCATGACGCGCTGGCGTTGCAGTTCCCCACCAGAAGCACCGATGGCAGCCATCGCTGAGGCGGCCATGTTGCTACTGGAGCGGAGGAGCTGCTGTCCTTGGTAGTCATGGTGATGGTTAGGGGCGGGCAGCTGGATGGGAGCGCCATGTTTCATGTCCTGCAGACCTCTCCAGATGGCGTGGCGGGACTGCTCTGGTATCTTCAGCGCGCCTAAATCCTGACAGAGGCACAAACAGACATTGGAGCAGTGTGAGTATGAAGTAGAAGAGAAGAGAGATAATGATAGTGGGTTTCCAAAATGTTCACGTTCACTATTGTTTCCTCTCTCCTTTTCTATGACCTAGCATTTGATATTGTAATGATTGTTGTCACTGTGAGGTAGTGAGCAAACAAACAGAGCAGTTACCTCCATGGTGAGAGTCTGAAGATGGTAGATCGACTGGAAGCCTTGGGAGGTGAAGTACTCGACGAAGTTCTGACAGCCGAGACTGGTCAGGAAACTGTATGGGGAAAAAAGCAGGGCTGCTTAGACTGTCATCAGACCACAGCTACAAAGTTTAAAGTAGGACTGAAATATAACAAATCTATTTGACACAGATGAAAAGTGCAGCTGTGCTTGTATCACATCATCATCTCACTATCATCTCAATCTAATATTAGTTTATTTTAAATCCGTGTGAAGGATTTAGGGCTTATATTAAGCCTCAAGTCCACAGAAACCATACATCTTGATAGATGCAATTATGGTAGAACCACAAAAATGCATTTATATTAATGATTCATAAGGCCATAATTGCTTTGGTGAAGAACCTTTATTATAAATACATAAAATGTTAATGTTATGGTAACATACAATGTAATCGAAAAATACGCTATACTGTACAATTCAAAATAAACATGATGATCTAGAAAATGAAAAGCTGGACAAAGTCTGATGTATCAAAAAAAAAGTTAAATTTGTGTCAGTCAAACAACTTCATTGACACATTCTCATAGAAAAGTAAGAGAGTAAACAGTTTTCAATTTAAACAGAACGTAAACAACGAGAGATTCTTTAGAAGAAAATCCACTGTAGTGCATTGCAAAGGTATATGTAGGCTGTATACATAGTGACTGTGTGAATGTTTTTAGATGTATGTGTATGACTCACATTTGGGCTTCATAACAAACCCTGACATCTGATTCAGACACTTAGCTCATGCAACTAGTTGAAGCGAATTAAGGTAAGAACACTAGTTGCTTGTAGACAGTCGACAAAGACATAGACAATTTTATCTTACACTGATAACAGAACACAGCACAATTTGTTTTTTTATTTTCCTTATCTTCACTCAAACATTAATTAACCTGTTGCTATAACACAACCTTTCCACTTAAAGTTCCTTTTAGGCTGTTTACTAAATGGTTTATTTATCAATTGCATGGAGCTAATACCTCTTTGGACTTTCATTGTGGCACCAGCCATGGTTGCTGGGAGATTTGTGATGTAATTGCGAGTCTTTGCAAAGCAACTATGATCAAATCAAACAGTCTGTGTTACACAGATCCATCTTTACACATTTCACTGCAAAAAGGACCCCCCCCCCCCCCCTCCCAAAAAAAGGAAAAAACAAAGTTTGGCCAGATGATCAAGCATCAACATGCCACTTGTTCGTATATAATCCATAGAACCTTGACAAGACATGACACAATGACATGGTTGTATAAAAATTAGAGGTGCTACCATCTTGCGCTTTTAACAAACTCAATATGATGTGTTATTTTTAGTTTGGTCAATGTCCCATCCACTAACATGGAGTGGAGTGGGCAGGGTTTATGAGCTATGCTGCAGCCTGCCATCAGAGGGCGAATAATGATGGTATGGCTTCACGTTTGGGAGCCGACATGCCGTCCACCTTTATATACAGTCTATGATTTTAAATCAACAAGTGCATGTGATTGTCTGCTGGCTTTTTACAGGAGAAGAGAGGAGAGGTGTCATTGGAGGGTGTGGTACCTGACGAGGCTGGGGTCAGGGTTATACGGAGGGGGCGGGCTGCAGTGGGAGGCAGACATTAGAGTCTGACTGCTGTGGCCCCCGTTCATATCACCGTTTGCCTGCATGTGGTGGCTGTTGAGCATGTTTGAACCTGGGACAGAGGAAGGGGCAGTCAATACATAATCATTAGCAGATGACCTGTTCTATGATGTACTACATACTAGAATCGCATACAATTATTCGTATTCATATTTTCTGATATGAAACCTTTATCAACATACAAGTTTTAAACATGCTACCTGTGTTTTGTTTGAATCACACCCAAAGGTATAAACTCACCCATATGAGCTATGGAGGTGGGGACAGTGGGGTGCTGCTGGGGCTGCTGCCCCACCAGCTGGTTGACTGAAGGCGGTTTGCTCAGGCCTCCGTGGGCATGAAGCTTGTTCATGTTGGACATTGGTGAGTAAGAGGAGGGGGATGACACATGACTCCTAGAGAAACAAGGACAAAGAGGCAGAGTTCAGTAAGATACGTGGGATATGTGTGAAGGACTATTTATTCAGCTTCTTGTGGAGGTTATTTCATTCTACACTGAGTTTGTAACTTCAACCTCATCTGGCAAATGAGTGTGTCTGGGTGTGGATATATTTGTGTGTATGGCAAAGTGAGAGTCCTTTTATATGTTTTGTGTATTTGCATTTTACACAGGTAGAGTAACTACAATTTAATACTGGCAGCAGGTTTTTGTATTTCTCTTTAGCCCTGTTCATACCTGAGAGACCCAATCTCAAATGTCTCCTCAATGCATCTTGGGTGCATCACACCTGTCCTTCGAGCTGCCAACTTGTAATTAGGTCAGAGCGGATGATAATACCGGGTCTAAACAGGGTCCTTGTGTATAATTGAGTGTTTTTAAGCATGTTTACAGTATGTAAATTCATCAATGGTCGTCTGTTTGCTTGTGCATGTGTATGTGAGTGACTCACGGCCTCTGCAGCAGTTGCTGCTGCGTTTGTTGTCTATAGGAGTCCACCAGCGGCTGCGGCACCAACTCCACCAGCTCCAGACTGTCTTTAATCTTCATCAGCAGCTCGAAGTTCTCTCTGCCACGAACCTGCGGCCAACACGACACCAAACGCAATCAACAGCCGTTTGAGCACATCTTTTGAACAATGGTTCATAGTTGAGTTTAAGGGTTGAAACCTCACACATCAGATGTAAAACTAATTACAACAAAGTGTGTAAATGACTTACAGGAATGTAGTAAATCTCTTCTTCTCCGTGTCGTCTCTTCCTCATGTTAATATTTGGACTCGGGATATTCGGCGGACTCTGTTTGAAGTCTGTAGATGACAGAATCAAACTTCAACAGGTTTCTCTAACATGCTTCACAATCTCATCCTTAGACATTCACATTCCGTGAATGTCTCAGAATTTCGACTCACTGCGCTTACTGGCACTGCCATTTTTGGCCACATTCTCATTCAGGGCCTGTTGTTCCCTGAAGTGGTCCTCATCGGCTTTGCGGTCTCTGCCAGGACACGCACATATCCGACCTTCGAACGACCTCCTGCCCAAGACCTGACCACTGGAGTTAAAAGAAAATGTACTTGTTACATTCACAATGAACAAAATCTGTTCACACTGTGACATTATGGGGACTTGTCTTCCTAATACGGACAAAAAGTCCCCATGAGGTTTAGATAGGGTGTGAAGGTTAAGTGGGAAGGTTAGGGTTAGCCATGTGTTTGACCTGTGTATAGCTGACTTACTCCCTGGTCTCCAAAGTGATGATGATGAGGATGGGTCTTCTGTTCATGCCACCCACACAGCTGCTGTTGCACATGAAGTTATACAGGATGGTGGTAAACTCAGTCCCCACCTGCAGCAAACAACAATCAATGTTTAGGGGTTTAAGGTATTTTATGAATCAAACAATATCTCTCATTACGCACCATGTGCAGACAAGCAAACCTCCGATTTCCTCTGTAAGTGTGACGAATCCACCACCAGGGGGCAGTGCTGTACTGCATTTTGATGTGAGCCAAGACAATTGATGCTTTTCATTAACCTCCTTAGATAGTTTCTCACTATTGGGATTATTTGATGACCTTCATCCTTATTTACAGATGCGATTAAGTATTTCACTAGAACTGACATCACTACAATGTAAAGTGTGTCTCTATCATAACAAGCTACCAACCTGAGGAGACTCATAGGGCACGAAGACGCTCTGTCGGCCAGTGACAGGATCGTCCACATACTGAGAGAGGTTGTTCCCCTCCACCCGGATCAGGTGACTGGCTGGGGCTGCTTGACCTGTGAGAAGAATGATGGAAGAAAGGTGAGGATACAGTTGGTTGATCTAACTCAGAGCATCACACCCTTCATTCACCACACAGTCTGTTTTTTAAATATGTTACTGCACAAAATGTTTGTGCTTAAGGCCTAAATGACAGCAACATGAGTAATGTGTCTTATCTCCTATACTGTGTGATTTACCGTCATTAAAATCTCGTCCCAGTTCATGATTGGGGCAGCGCTTGACCACCTCTGTGACGTGCTCCGCCTTCTTGTAAACGGGCATGGCTCTGAGGATGCTGCCATGTGGAGGAGAGGCGGACAGTTTGATCTGGATCGGACAGGTCTTAGCAATCTGACAGTAGAGCTTCTTCAGCAGGGGCGAGTACTGGATGGGAGAGGCACAGACACAAGGCCAGAGGGACTCAAGTCAGTGATCTGTGACAATGACGGTGTGCATATGGGAACAAGTGAAAATGAAAGAGGCATCTCTCTAACATATTCTCAGAACATCAGCACAAGTGAGGCAAAGACTTGAGCCAACAAAATGCCAAACAGTTGCTGTGTTCAAATGTGCATCACCAGGTTTCTTTCTCTTTCTTGAATTTTACAGATGCTCATTTCCAAAGTGAAGAATCAGATCCGTTAGTCATCAGTTCACGCCCTGAGGTTTTTTGAATAACCTACAGAAAATTGGACTTGTGACAATAAAGACAGACATAAAGAGTTGTTTCCTCAAGACATTGATATGAATAATAAGATAAAAGATAGGTAGATTAATCATGTTGAAAGAGATGCTGCAGTATCTTAATGAGAAGAACAAGTGATTTGAGCCATTACATTATATATTAGTGCAGCAGAGATAATGGATTCAAGTGAAAAAATCCAAATTAATCAAAATATAATTTTATGGTAAAATTGTGGGGCCCAAATAGGACACTGTAATTATAGTATAATGTTATGACTGAAGAACACATGGTGTCAGGAAAGGGAGCGTTAGTAAAGTGAACTGTAAAACTGTCAGCAGTAAATTTGGGTCGGTGTTATAAAGTAAATACTGGGTTATTAGAATGAATAAATGATTATTATCCAGCAGGGTGGGTATGTGGGTAGTAATGCGAGATGCTGCAGATGGTAGAGGAAAGGCATAAAAGGACAGACTCAAAATATGGTGTGTGGGTTAGGGTGTGTGTGTGTGTGTGTATATGTGTGTGTGTGTGTGTCTGTATGTGTGTATCAATACCAAATGGGGAAAAGGTGAAACAAGCGCAGGATGTATTTTACTGCGTTCAATCCATTTGGTTCAATGAGATTGTGCTGAGCTGGCTTAGCTAAGTTTTCAATGACTCCTTGTTTCTGAGCATTTACACATGCAGGTGTGTACTTGTATGTATGCGTGTGAATGCCTGTTCAGACGCATCGCAAAGACACCGGGACAAAGGATGGAGAGCTTTAACATGCCCCGACACAATCACCAAATCTCAAAAATCTTCCCCCGCTGAACTTGGGACCTTCCAGAAAAGACAGAAGACGACAGTTGTCCTGTGTGGGCTTGCAACAGTGAGCTTGAATTCAGATGAAACAGTGAAACAATTGGCAGAAGCATATGCAGCTCAATATCTCCCATGTCCTATTGGAAAAAACTTTAGTGTCTTTTTTATTATTATTTATTATTATTGAGAGAAGCTGGAACTGTAAACCATGACCACATTAATGGTCTGCATCTCAAACCTCTTACTAGAATCCTCAATTATCATTTGAAACTTTTTATCTGGTTGACTTTAATCATGTGGTAAATAGTGAATATGTTGACACCCTTCATGGATGAGTGTGTTTGTAGGAAATTCAAAAAACTAACACCTGATAATATTTTGAAGTTTATGAAAAGACTGTATTACAAATTGGCATTTTGGGTCTAACAAAACATTTTCATAAAGATTTCTGCTGCATTGTGGGAAGTGTAGTATCCACTTGAGCGACAAAAACCCATCTTCACCCAACTCAAATAGATCACGTTTTAATTTGGACTCCACTTTCATTTAAATATTTTTATAATTTGTTCCTATCATTCCAATTCTGGTTTGTCTCTCCCTCCAGACAGCATCTGGCCTGATGACGACTGGCACAGAGTCATTCCTACGCCAGCAACTGCTTGGATTCCTTGTTGTGACACCGTTACTAAGCCCCTCACAGCCACACACCCCCCCCCCCCCCCCCAACACACACACACACACCCTTAGCCATGAGCACTCCCTTGAGGGCAATGGAAATACCTGTGCACAACATTACCTTTTCCCACCTAACTTTCCCTGACAAGTCTGAACAGCCCATCCATACCATGAATAAATAATTTTTTCTGAGATACAAAAGCCAGGCAGAGTCCTTATTTACAAAGCTGGGGACTTTTCCTGAAGCAACAACCACTCATATCTAAAAAAATAAATACACATCCATTGATTTATCCTACAGCAGGAGCACAGCAGACTTTTTCCGTAATTACAAATTATCGACAAATTAGCAGGCAGCGTAATTTGTCAAGCTGGTGGTTTCATTGCTTTCTGTTTGATAAAACAGTTTCTCTTCCATTGGCATTTCTTATTGTAAATGGATGATCCACGTTTTTGGCAGGCTTTATGAGTTTTTAGCTGTTTTTGTTATTTTTCAAAGCTATATCTTTATCTAAATTGCCTTCAAAAGAGGTAGTGTTTCCACGTCTGTCCATTTGTTTTTTGGTTGGTGTTTTTTGTAGGCAAAATTATTGAAAAACTAATGGAAGGATAACCTCAAACCTTGGTAGAAGGATGCAGTATGGGTCAGAAAAGAACCCGTTCAGTTTTTGTGTGGATCTGGATCAGGGAGCATTCCAGAAAATCCCTTTTTTTTACATTGTGAGATATTGACTATTTTTTTTTGTCTTTTGTTTCCTTGATTTTGCAAAGGATAATTAATGGATCTTGATGAAGAAACCCGGTGTGTTGAGAGGACTGATCGTAACGTGTCTGCAATTTGGTGCAGATCCAAATAAAAATTTGGTTCCTGTGGATTTAAATGTGTTTGTAAACTCTACTGACTACCATTCTAGTTTTAGTCATTTGCTTCTCTACATGGTTTTTATTGTACAGCACCTTGGTCAATTTTGCAATTCCAGGTCTATTCTGAAGTCCTGATGGCCGAGTATTAAAAGTGACCATTGGTTCTTGAGAAATTGCGGAGACAGTAGGAATCAGTGGTTCGACGATATGGGTTTTAAAAATCTCAGAGTGCATGAAAAAGTCATAAATTACATTTCCTGCAGATGCCATGGGAGACGTCTCAACTCGTCCAGCACATCAACTAGTGTGTACATGCACTGACAGGGAATAGGCCCGCACACATACATGCATCACAGATTAGTCTGGGAGGTCAGCTCCTTGTGTCATCGAAAGAAGCGCAGCATTAATGAAGGAACTACACTATCTGACGTGTATCTACCTGTTCAGACAAGAGATGCATAATATTCAGACAAGTGATGAATAAGCTGGGCTTCGTTTCAGGACACAGGGTGGGATGAAAGGATGGAGAGAAAGGACAAGGAGTGACTGAAAGTGAGAACAAAGAACTACTGACGAAAGCTTATTTGGTTTGAGGTGGAAAAACTGTTAATATGGGTAAGAAAATAAAATTGAGGGCGAAAATCAATTTGGAATACTTTTAGACAGAGAATTTGTAAATGTAAAAAAAAAGAAAGATTGCAATTGCAGAAGGTTCAACCGGATGTTATTAAATCTGTTCAATCTGTTGATTTAAGTTGATGTAGACACTGTCGTTGTTGAGGGTAAAAACGACATTGACAATAAAAATACCCTTTTCAATGTATGTTTACTTTTTCATCACATAATTTCAAAAATAAGATATATGGATTTGTAACATTTATTCAATCATCCCAAAAAGGTTTAATGTAACCCTGACATCTATGTTTGGATTTACAGTCAAATCATCCATCTATCCATCTATCCATCTATCCATCTATCCATCCATCCATCCATCCATCCATCCGTCCATCCCTCTACAGTGTGGACCAGCAGAGGCAGGTCCTGACAGGCTGATGGAGACAGGGTGATGATTGCCAGACCGTCATCCATATACACAAGCAACAACTTGCCCGCTGCAAATCCACTTAACTGTCCAAATATCAAATACATTTATTCATGCGCGCTCGCACACACACACACACACACTCACACACACACACACACACACACACACACACACACACACACACAAACACACAAACACACACACACACACAAACACACACACAAACACACACACAAACACACACAAACACACACTGTAATTGCTGTTTGTTTCGAAGAGACTTTGGGAAAAAGATGTGATGACCTTAACAGACTGACTTTTTAAAGAATTGTTTCTTTCCTGTTAGAAATTCACTGCAAATTTTCCTCTTTTTTTCCCTCTTGTAAAGCATTATTGTTAAGAGAATTTCTTTTAGTCTATAAGGATATAAAAATTATGATTTTAACCTATTCAACCAACTGACAGATTACATAATGTAAGAAGTAATAGAATGAGTTGAATGGCTTCGTATTGATTGCATTACTGCCCATCACTGGTGAGGTATGGATAGTAAAAGTGTATTTATGACAGCAAGGCAATTACACAGTTTTAGACAGTGTGAGTGTTAAGGGACACACAGCAGAATAGAGCAGTCTAAAACATATTCGTATCCATGATTGGTGACATGCTGCAGTCAAGATTTCCACTGAGGGTACTGAATAATGTTAACAGGGATGATATTAGTTAAGATATCAATCCTGGAGACTCTATCTTCTCTAGTACATCTACCGGGTGAATATAAAAAGCACCTCTCTTTTATAGAATCACACACACACAAGATCATGTACTTGGCTCGCATCTGAGTGTGAAAGACACCATCTTTATCCAGTGTGTTTTCCCAGATCCGGTGGTCGACAGGACAGGTAAGCCAGTGGTGATGTGGCCGCGGATGATGCATGGGGAGAGGAGGGGAAGGACGCATTGTGTGGGGCGTGTTGGGACCTGTGTCCTAACGGAGAGAAACTAATAGCTGGGAAAAGCAGCTTCTGACAAGCCGCTGCGAAGTGCATGTTCGAGCCTGTGAACCCCCCCCCCCCATCATCCCCCAAACATACTGTACGCACACACACACACACACCCACGCACACGCACACATTCACATAAACTGAAGTCTGAGAGTATGGAAAGAAGTCTTATTATTTGACAAGGCAGAGGTGTTACATCTCATTTCCAGTCGCAGTGACGCTTGCCGGCATCCACGCCAAGGAATCATCTTCTAGGGGCGAGATAGCGGCAGAGTTTCAGAGCTATTATCACTAATGCACGGCGTCTTGACGAGACAGGCGGGGGACTGGGGGATTACCAGGCGAGCTCAACATGGGCTTGGATGGATTTACAGCAAGTGGAAACATTATGATAGTTGAAAAAAAGCATTGTGTCTTCTCTTCTCTTCTCTTCTCCTCTCCTCTCCTATCATTTCGTCTCTTCTCTTCTCGTCTTTCACTTGACAACCACAAACCTAACCTTTCTTGTAATCTCCCAATGCCACCCACTCTAACTGAGGGGATGGGAACCAGGTAAATGATTACAGTCAATATGCTTCTATGGCGTTCGGCATTCCCCACTGCCTGAGGCCTTGAAAATCTGCAGGAAACCCAGACTGTTCAACTTTATTCAAACAAGGTGATTCCGTCTGGTCCAGCTATCGTCATCCTTTTCTTTAAGCATGTTCAAACCAGGGCTTTCAACAGAATCTTGCAGAAACACACACATACCCACATGTGCAAGCACATTACACACAAACACACACACACACACACACAAACACACACACAAAATCATCATCCACTGTGTTATTTCTGGGGGAATCCCCTTCCATTCCAAGAGGCTTGACCTTAATCTCTATTCTTTTCAAAACTAAGACTTGAGAGAGACTTGACTTTTCCTTGATCTGATTTTTGATCCTTTAAACATATTTTCCCACTGAGCTCTAATGTAGCTTGGCACATGTTTATGTACACTTGTGTTTTTTATATCGGTAAAAAATGAAAAACTACTGCTTACTTTCATTTTTATTCAGAACAAAACATTGTCCTGCCGGCATTTTAAGCAAAACTTCAGCGGCATCAAGAAGTATCCGAGAGGATTAAACCCTATCATACTGCATCATTTCACACATGAAATGCTTTGTTGTTGCTGTATAATAATCTTTAAGTACATCTTCTTATACAATCATATAATCAGGCGTGAAAGATGAAAAACAAAGCATTACAGTAAATTCCATAAAAGCTATGAGCAATCACCCTTTTTCTCTCTGTCTCACTCTAATACCTCCTGTTTAACTGCAGCAGAGGCATCTGAATAATCACAGGCTTCCGCACAGTCCTGTTCCTGCTGCCTCATCATCTGTATCGTAAGTCGTGTGCCAGTAACAAAACTCTTTTGTTTCTGCCGGTAACACACACACACACACAAACAAAGCCATGATTTGAGACGTTCAGGCAGGTACAATCAACGCTTTCTTCTTTTTTGATTCAATTCAGATCATTTTCAAGCTATTATCCACCCAATCAAAGTGGATAAGAGGAGTTTATTTTGTTTGTCGCAAAAGGCAACATGGGGCCGCAGGATGGTGAAGTCAGTAGAAACACAAAATTATCTGTTGGCAGTTGCCCTTCAGTTAAAGTTAAAAAGATGTTTAGAGATGATCAGGGATTATCGCTGATTTGATCAATCATCTGGGATGAAACAGGTTTGAACTTAAATTACATCATTGTCCATGTTTTTCTTGGATTCTATGAAAGCACTTTGGCTTTGAGAGAGACCTTAGTAAGAGAATCGACGAGAGAAAAGAGATGAAAGACGTATTTTAAGAGAGGACCGGGAAAAACTTTAGGCGCCAGAGGTGACAGCCATGAGTGTGTGTTAAGATCGGAGGAAGAAAGAGACAGAGAAGAAAAGCAGCAGGTCAAAGACCACCACTCTAATGTCCAGTGGGGGATCTTCTTACATCACTGAGGACTGAGTTAAACTGCCCGCACCATGCATGGTTACTCCCAGCAAACACAGCCACGCAGGAAAACCTCACTCTATCACGCCGAGACACTCACAGGCCTGAAGGCTCGTAGACACACACACACACACACACACACGCACACACACAGAGTGAAGGAAGTGCAGTTTGTCTCTCGTTACTCTTGTTTCAGGGAGGTCAACTGTGTGACAGTCGGAGGTGACACCTTTCCAGCAGTAGACCCCTCATTGGGTCACTAGGAATTACGCAGCTCCCATTTCACCTGTCTCTCAGCACCATCACATCACACGGCAGTTGCGTGTGTTGAATTCATTAGGTCTGGTCTAAGTCTTAGTTAGGACACCTCTGAGTTGTGTTCAACTACGACGGCTTTTTTCTAA
The DNA here is from genome assembly GCF_949316205.1 of Platichthys flesus. Taxonomy (NCBI): domain Eukaryota; kingdom Metazoa; phylum Chordata; class Actinopteri; order Pleuronectiformes; family Pleuronectidae; genus Platichthys; species Platichthys flesus. Next base: position 11,992,654 of record NC_084951.1, read on the forward strand.
CCTGTAAATTATATTATATATGCCATATATATATATAAATATCTGAAAAAGTGATATATTGTCAAATAGTAAATATCAGTAACACCTACTATGAATCAACAGGCAACACAAACAGTGTCAAGAATGGATAAAGACTTATTCTTAGTGTAACAGTCTTTCTGAATATATTAAATATTACTGTATTATTATTATTACACACATAGTGATTAAACAATTCCTAAAGTTATATTATACATATTTTGTGACAAACATTGTTTTCTTTGAATAGATTGATTGATTGATTGAATTGTCTCGCAGGACACTGGACACTGGACAAAAGGGGTCTCGGCCATATACCAAACTTTTCCAGTTGCACTAGATTCGATTCCTAGAGGTGAGTGGAGGACATGATCAATTACTGAATGATGCACAACTCTCTCTTGCACGTGACACACCAGCACATGTGCTGACTTGGATGACTGGGTGAAGGAGTTGTGTCGATATGTGGATGTTTACGTGTGTGCGATACAGTTACTCACTAAGAGAGAAAGAAAAAGGCAGAGAACCACTAATCAACAGACACACACACACACACACATTGCACATCCAACAAGAAAGTGTGTTGTACTCACAGTCCATGTGGCAGACTTGGCGGTGCTGGACTGCTGGAAGGACACCTGGAAGGTGTGCGGTCCAGGATAGTCGGTGTTGGAGGGGATGGCAGGGGCAGGGGACAGGCCCTCGAAGGTGGAGTTGGGCTGGGAGTAGGGTGAGGGGGTGGGCACGGCCGACGAGGAGGCGTTCTCGGAGCTGTAGGGGCTGGCGGAGGTCGCACGGCTCCCCAGGCTCTCCATGCTGCTGCTCAGCAGGTTGTACTGGGACTGGGGAGAAAGGAAGAGGGAAGAGAATGAGGAAGGCGGAGGAGGGACGAGGGAGACTGAGGGAGGACACAGGTAGAGGTGCTGGAGAGACAGGGGCTTGGAAGCTTGCAGGGAGGTCGGGTTACACTGGGAAGCGAGAGTTGTGGGAAGTGTGTGTGTGTGCGAGTTTGTGATGCTACATGAGTGTTGGCACACATGTAACTGTCTAGGTAGATGTCCATAATCTTCACTGAGCATTGTTTGTTTGATTTTTTTTTCACAAGAAAAGACAGAGAGGAAAAAATCATCACAAGCTCAGGATAACATTGATTGTGATTGTGTTTGTGTGTGTGTGTATGTGTGCGTGTGACGGTTGCAGTGAAGTCCTCACAGAATGCTCCTTGGGGCTATGTGAGGCAAGTTGTGCAACACAAGCGTAATCTGTGCTCTGCCTAATTGCCTGTCATTCCCCTGTTGTCCTCTGCGTTGTGTTTGAGAGGCGAGTGAAGATTTGTTGCCCTGTGTGTAGCGACACTTCTGTTAATGCACTGTGTGAGGCCCATAAAGAGTTCAGCTACTGTACAGTAGGAGGAAAACTACTTTGTGACCCTGTGTTTCTTTTTACATGGACATTTGTCAATTTCTTTGTCACAGTACTTCAGGAAAAACCGGAAAATCGGAAGACATAAAGCAACAGTGAGTCCACTTGTTAAACTTCTGCTCATCAGTTACAATGAGTCCACGTTTTATATTTGTATCATATCCAACCCAGCAAAAAAAAAAAACTTACAAGCAATGATAATGACAACAATTAAATAATATAGATTATTAAAGTAAAGATGAATGTCTCGTCCATATGCGTGTCACAAAACTGACAGAGACTGTAAAATTCACACTGAATTTGCAATGACATTACACACACATACACAACCACCCTATGAGCAGAAAAACATAAAATCTTTACCTTCTTTTTCAAGTAGTACATCCTTTACTGCTTTGGTCTCATTTGTTAAATCTTCAGTCAGAAATGTCCAGACACAGTAAAGCAAAGAGAGTGCAGGAGAAGTGTGCATCAGTGGACACACAGTCACACAGTCACTCACACACACACACCAAACACCACAGACACAGACACATGTACAGCCAGGAAAGGGGACAGAAGGTGAGGACTGGAGTGGTGAGAGAGAAACCATAGACTGAGACGAGAGGAGAGAAGGAGAGAGGCAAAGAAGGATGGGAACCCAAAAAATGGTACGACGTTCTAATTATGGCATGCCCGGACATAGACGGCAATGCCGGGGCGCATGTACACACATGCTCCAAAACACCTTGTGAAGGCCTGCACTAAGTAAACACTGTCTGGTCTGAGAGAGAGCGAGAGAGAGAGAGAGAGAGAGAGAGAGAGAGAGAGAGAGAGAGAGAGAGAGAGAGAGAGGTAAAAAGGAAAACACATGAAAGTATAGATCAAGGGTCAGACCCTTGCACCCATTATTGTATATCAATACAGCTCTACATCAACAGTTTGTCTTTTAAAAACAGAGACTCCTGAACACCGATGGACGCAGAAATCATTGACCCAGGATGATCTGAGTAAATGGTTTGTTAAATGGTTTAGTTTAACTGTAAACTGTTTTTTTTTATTCACATTCGTTTAGAATCTAAAACCCAACCAAGCCCAGAGAGTATTTACGATTACTTAATAAATAAACGTGTTTAAAATTTTACATTTAATTACTCTAATTTGTGGGTAGAATTTAATTTAGACTGGATGTGCTGGAACTTGTCTTAATTTACCTATTTTATGGATGTTATAAAACCATAAGCTGAATTCATATCCTCAGTTCACCTGGACATCCTGTCCCTGAGCGCTTATTTGTGTTTTCAACCTCAGAAACTACAACAAAGTTACACAAGGATATGTAAACTTCATGCTAGAGTTCATGAGCTGAAAGCAAAGGGACAGGTCAGTGTCCTCGACTTGACGCAAACAGTATAGGTTGAATGTGGACGCATGCATCTGTGGGGGCTGAGAGTCCAAAAACTTCTAATCTATGATAGATTTATGCTTTACTTTCTGGTGTTGCAGCCTAATATCAGTGACAACGCTAAATCACTCATCACATGCAGCGGCGAAACGATTAGTCCATTAATCGTAAAGTTAATCAATTGAAGAGTGGTTGGGAAAAAATGGAAAAATGCCTCACTTGTTTAAATTGTTTTATGTTTTGCTTTCTTCGTAATGTATGTACAAGTGTCTTAAATGTGTCATATGTGGTGGAGAAAGGTGGGATAACTGTGGCATTTGCTACATATATACCATTATAAGAAAAGTATGAGAGTGAGATCCTCTGCTGATGTTACCTTTCTGAGAAGTATATAAATAGCCTATTCTGAGTGCTCCCTCCATTAAATGACTTTTCACGCTTTACTATTTTTGAAGAAGAGCTATAGTAAAAGGGACTTTAAGGGCAAATTGTAAGTCCAGGTGTGTGTGTGTCGACAACAGAAAACACTTGACACTTGGGGCATGCACACTGTCACACAAACACATGCACTCACAGGTGTGCTTGGACTTAATGTCTCAACTTGATCTGCAACAAGTTGAAACAGGGCTACAAACCTCCGCTGCAACCACGTGTGTGTGTGTGTGTATGTGTGTGCGTGTGTGTATGTTTGTGTGTGTGTGAGCGCTTAAGCTTCCCATCCCAACAGAGTCTGATGTCCCCTGTGGGCAGCCATCCTGTTAGCTGCCACTCAGGGCCGAGCTTTAACGGCTAAGAACATTTAGAAGCATAGATAAGGGAGCAACAACAGCCCTCACTTGTCAAGATGAGTGAAACATTATTGGCTGATTACAAAGAGAGCATCAACATGCTAAACTGAAGCCTATGGTGTAATTAAAACATGGCACAGATGTGTTTTACCACCCAGACACACATGCTAGTGTGTGGCTCTTTTGAAAATAAAGAAACAACCTGACCAAAACGAAAAGTGAGGCCGCATAAATTAATGACATGGCATCATGAGAAAGCTGGTGCATGGCTAAACCTCACAAGCTATGTTAAATGGAGGTGGGGATGAGAGGAGGTAAAATGTGGAGAGATGTGGAAGAAGGTTGCCCCCTGTTGGGAATACTTGGAAAGGAGCAGCAACAGGATGCATCATTAAGCTGTCCACAACCTGAAGAACATTATATTCTATAAAGTTCATGTGAATAGTTATGTTTTAGAATCACATTATCAAAGTTAATTTATTATTACTTCATAGTTAATGTGAGCGTAAAATGAAGTTAAAGCAGAGTGAACTAAACCTGGAGCAGAATGTGCCAGGGGCGTTTTTAAAGTCCATGTTTACTCATGAACATACAATTTTAAATTCACGTTGGCCACTTCTTATGCACGCAAGAAAAATAACGCAATCCTGACTTTCAAACATCAACTCACTCTCACACTGCATGATGAGGGATCAGATAATATATTCACTTGCATCACATGTTTGACTGCCCCTGAATGGAAACAGGGATCATGAGCCAAAGCCAAGGTTCATCAACATTACAAGCAAAACTCTACACTTCTCTGAAACATTAAACAGCTTCACTATCAGACCACAACATTTTCAAAACCAGCCTGAATGTTTCCACAACAAAATCCATTCCATATTGTTCACTTACCACACCATACAGCATCTTAAGGCTCCTAACCGGTGAGATGGGGTGTATCTACGACGTCTCCGACCCGGCTCTTATAGGACTCGCACTGTGCTGTGGTCAAACGTGGCTGAAAGAGTCAAGCTCTCCACGGCCAGATGGCCTCGGTGTGGAGCGGCACATGATGGAGGATACAGAACACATCCAGCCTCCCTTCTCCTTCACTTGTTACCCCCGCCTGACTGGGCCTTCTACACTGGCCTCGCATCTAACAACAAATGCCCCCCCCCCCCCCCCTCCTCTCTCTTTTTCTGTCATGACTATTCATTAACCAAGTCAGGCAGGCCCAGACTTGCCCACTTACAGATTAGATCCTACCAATATTACACATCAGTAGGGGAAGGAAACATAGGTGTGTTTGGGAGGGACCCAGGGATTTCCTATTTGACAAGCAGAGATTTATAGAGGTTCCGGAATCAATTGGGTATATCAGTGTGTTCCTGCCCAAACTCTTTATCTGATTTTAGGCTCAGGAAATTACTTTGGTGTTAAATTTAAGAAAACAAAATATAAATTGCACTTATAGCAACAAAAATGAGAAGGTGCATACACCTGCAAAAATGTGCGCATGTTTGTTAATGCGTACACACACACACACATACACACACAAACACACACACACACACTCACACACTCACACACTCACACACGCACACAAACACACGTTTAATTAGCCCTTCCCCAACTCAAACACACACACTACCCCCTCAGTCCCTACAGGCAGCTCAGCAGGGAGACAGATGGAGGGAAAAGGCTGCAGAGGAGAGGGAATCTACAGGGGAGGGAATCTCCTGCACACTGGAGGGAAAACAGTGGAAGATGGCACCAAAAAAATTTGAAAGAAGGAGGGATGTGTGTGTGTGTGTGTGTGTGTGTTTGTGCTTGTTTGTGCAAAGCTTGACCCACAAACTGAACCGCAATGGGAGCCCACATTCTTACCATCACATTGTCGTTCATGTCCCTCATATGGTAGACGTCCATGGAGACTTCGGCAGCGCTGCAGTGGCTCCCCGGGGTGCTGGTGGAGGGCACCGGCCGCTCACCTGGCTGGCTGCCTGGTGGGAGCTCAAAGTAGGTGCTGTCCGGCTCCCTTTGAACACACAAACACCGTGGATACAAGATGGTCAAAGGGATGTTGCCAAAAAAGGATAGTAGCACAAAGGTGGGTCTTTGTGTCTCATATGTCAATACAAAATATTCATTTAACCTACATCTATTTATTTTGGGACTGTTTGGTTTTTCAGACAGGCAAAGAGAAAATAAAAGTCTTTATACCACAATAGTTTTACATCCCTAAATCCTAGATGTTTGAGATTAACAAAAGTGGCTGAAGAAGCAGATATCTTTTCACATTGTGATTTTGACTATGTTTGCAACACTGAAACACTGATCCGTCTAACATTCTATTAATGGAGTTTAAGTACTGAAATGATGCATTGTCTGGACTAGTATTGAGTTTGGAATAATCTGTTTGCTTATAAAATAATCTCTCAGGTGATTACAGAAGCATGTGTCTGACACGTCTTACTTTTTGATTAAAAAAAACATTATGTCATGCGGGGAATAGGTTAATCACTGCATGGAAAGTAAAACGGTGATCAGCAGATGTTGTTAACACTCACAGGGAACTCCACAGGTGTTCAAAGGTGCCTCCCTCTTCAGTGACAGTGGACTGGGACATCTTAAAGGATGGGTAGTCTGGTGAGGGACAGATCACTCTGCAGAGCACACACACATGCACACACACACACACACACACACACACACACACACACAATAGTGTTTTTATTAATAAGGTAGTGAAACAAATCATTTTCAATAAAACGAACTCAGTGTTTTAATCAGTGCTCAAAAAGAATCATCTCACACGCACGCACCGACACAAACACGCACGCACGCGCACACACACACACACACACACACACACACACACACACACACACACACACACACACACACACACACAAACACATCCAGGTGTGATCACACCAATGTAGTTCCAGTAAGGTGGCACAGGGTGTCAGGGGGCCTGGGCGTGCCCGGACCTGCCGGCCTCGTCACCGTCTCACTCCGAGGGGAAGCTCCCTCCCTCCCCTCAGCAGAGTCGCAACACCCCCCCCCCCTCCCTCCCTCTTGTCTCTAAATAACACAGCACCTTCAACGCAACTCATGCAAAAGCAGCTTATTGCACCTCCATCGCCTGACAGAAAACTTGTCCAAGATATGCACAGTCAATGGATACATCTGCAATGAAGACATCCGGGGCCTCATTGTGGGGGACTCAATCCAAAACTTATCGGAACTGTCAGTAAAATGGAGAATGAAAAAGGGCAGCAGGCCTACCGCGTAATGCCGATCAATTCACGTCCTCCACCCCAGTGGGACGTGCTGATCAAGAAGCAGCAGTAAACCCTGTCGGATACGCGGTTCTGTACTTTGCGTATCAAAGTTTGTTATAGTCACAGTGGCGCACCGCAGCAGCGTCGCATCTCCTTAGTAACCCCTGCGAAGGAGTGCGCCAGTTTGTGCGTAGTGTTAAAGACGCATCAGCCCTTAATTCAAAACACTTCCTTTATGTGATTTTCTGTCAATTCATCGTTACTCTAAGTGACCCCGAGAGTTTAAGTGGTCCTCTATGAACTGCAATCTTATCTCTTACCGTTTCACTTTGGTCTGCATCGATTAGAGATATGCAGCTTTGGAAACATCTGAAGTGATGTTGACTGTTGAACAAAGGCTGTCAGGTTCATCTCAGTAAGTTTTCAGACATGATCCATTGGACGTGACGACCAGATAAATATTTGGGACACACATGCACGGTTAAAGGGGCCTGCAGTACACCATTCAGGCCACGTGGTTCCCGCTGTTCCCCTGCTGCCTGCCGCCGCGCAAATCAGCACCTGATTCCAAGCTCGTCCCGTGGTGCCGCCTCTTCAGACCCCAGAGCAGCTCCAGTGTTAACGCAGGGGATCTGACCTCAGCAGCTTCACTGAGATTTCCACACGCACCACAGGACTGTCCTCTCATACCCTGACCACACATAACCACAAGCCTTGTGATCTGTATCTAAAATACATTTAAAACTGAGAACATACAGGAAGGGAAACCATATTATATATATATATATATATATATATATATTATCCACAGAATGATGGATATCTATAGATAGATAGATAGATAAGTAGATAAGTAGATAGATAGATAGATAGATTGATAGATAGATAGATAGATAGATAGATAGATAGATAGATAGATAGATAGATAGATAGATATTTAGAGTGAAAGACAGACATATAGATAGATAGATAGATAGATAGATAGATAGATAGATAGATAGATAGATAGATAGATATTTAGAGTGAAAGACAGACATATAGATAGATAGATAGATAGATAGATAGATAGATAGATAGATAGATAGATAGATAGATAGATAGATAGATAGATAGATAGATAGATAGATAGATAGATAGATAGATAGATAGATAGATAAATAGAGAGATAGATAGATAATTCTGACCCTGATTTCTGATCGAGTAATATAGTCTTTTTCAGTTTCAACCAGAATTTGCATGGCGCCACATAGTCAATGATAAAAAACATATTGAAACACTTCAATGTAAATTTCAATTAAGTATTTATTTACAACACCTCCTCTTGTGTCTCTGATGTTCACCTGTCTCTACTTTGTGTCTCCACTCCCAGGTTACGGCACCCATGACAACACACACACACACACGCACATTGCTTCCCGAGGGCCAGTTTATGAAAGAGAATATAGAGTCCCAAGCGAGTAGAAATTAATTTTAACATAACCTCCTCAGCCCCAAGTGATATATTTAATAAGAGGTTGGTAGTTATGTATGTATCATCATTGGAGGTCGCTCGTTAACCCTAAACACACAGCATCGAAATGTATTAAAAAAAGACAAATAACGGAAAAGAGAAAGCATTATAAGATAATCCTAATTACTCAACATTTTACAAACGTTTATCACTAGATGTCATGTTATTGATAACTGGCTACATGTCAACATAAACAATAAAAAGCTTGAATAAAATGGGGAAAAATTGAAATCTTTATAGGACGATTTCTAAGGCCTACATTATTATTTAGACATTTTCATACAATTGTATTTATAATAACCTACTGTTTTTTAGATACTATTAAGAACAGACCAGAAACGGTCATTAACAATTACCCTAAACACGATCTGCTGCAAAAGCAAATCAATAAAATAATCAGAGCGATTTTAAAATGAAATACAGTTTTAACAAATGGAATCAAATAGGTTTGACCATTTCTAAAATGTAGCTTGTTTAGAATATTTTTTTAGATCAGTGTATTTTTGTAAAACAAATGCTGACAAACTAGGCCCGCTTCAAAACTTAATTAAAAAAAAACCTATTTCATCTGATAATAAATCCCCACATCGCCACCATCAGTCATTTAGGAACAAATCAACGTACCTGAAGGTTATAACGACTCCAATCCAAATGCACAGGAATTATGTTGCGCCGAGCACCTGCTTGTTTATCATAGAACGTGCCAAGAGAGTGACCCTCCATAAAAAAATAAAAAAGATAAAACAAAAAACAGCAACAACAAAAAAAAGAATCGACCCTATTCAGAGTGTGATATCAGTGGTTGGAGGTGATTGACTTTTCAGAGAAGCAGGATGAAGTGCGAGAAAAGCGCAGCAGCAGCGGAGGGAAGCTGGGAGCTCTGCGGAGGAGGAGGAGGTGAAGCTGGGAGGCGGCAGCGCGGTTTGTACGCACACAAGCGGGAAACACTGAGATAATGGTGGGGGGTATGACAAGTAATAAATCATGCCCTGTAGCCTACACCGACATCAAGTTTATATTTATAAAACACAAGCCTCTTTCTAGAGTCTGTACTGCAGTGCTATGTAAGAATAACAGATGATCAAGTTAGGATTGTGGGGAAAAAAATGGAAAAAAAAATAATCAGAAAATGGCAGAATTTTAAGCTTATACGCCTGAAAGTAGCTGTTGAAAACATGTTTCTATTTGGGTCAATGTCAATAGCACACTCAGACGTCTACACGAGCAGAAAAAGGAGAGAGAACATAATAATGAACTGCATTTCCCAGAAGGCCCAGCGAAGCAGACAGACGCTGATTGGACAGCGGTGGTTTGTCGTCATCTCCTCAAACAAACAAACTAGCAACAGTTGGAGGGAGCAACAGAGGGACGCTGCGCTGGAGACATGTGGAGAAAAGTACTGTTATAAAGTCTTACTGGGCAGTTTGCGTCCGAGCACTGGTCGACCCAGTTAAACCAGAGCTGAGACCGGAGGTGAGACTTACCACTGTTTGTGAATAATAACGTGATGGTTGGCTAGCGTGAATGACAGGATGCTAGCAGCGCATTAGCGTTCAGTGACAGGTAACAGCTAACATCACCGTTAGCATCTTATCTATCTGTCTGTCGACTGGGTTGAAGTTATCTCTAGTAAGAGAATAACATGTCGATGAAGTCGTGATTAGGACTCGTTCTATTTGTCGCGTTGCTTAATTCGAACTGTTTATTTTAAGTGTGTTAGCTAAGTTAACATAACTAGTTAGCGACTAGTATCTCTCGCTGCTGAGTTTGTTTTAAAATGGGATGAATCCAGTGTTACTCCGGTCATGACTTCCCATTCATTACAACTCCTCTTGCATTAGAGGAGAGCTGCGTGTCTGATGTGGCGCTCACTGTGTGCAGAGGGTTTATTTGCTGAGCTTATAGCGCCACCACGTGTCAATATTCGTGCACTGCTGACTCCTCAGTTTGAAATGCTCTTCTCTCATCAATTCGATTGTTTGAATAAACTCACTGAGGCTTTGATTTAAGAATCCATATAAATTTCCTTGTGCAGGGACAGCTGTGATCACAAGATGAATTTCTCGGAGGTCTTCAAGCAAACCAACCAACTTTGTAAAGTTTCCCCAGATGGGAAATATTTGGTAAGTGGTTGTTGTTGTTGAAGATGTTTAAAACATACACATTTTCTAGTGTGTGCATTAAACTCTCATCTAAGGTATTTAAGTAATTATAACCCAGAAAGACACACAGCAGAAATGAAAGTCTTGTTTTTTCTGACGTGTGTGTTTGGTTGAACACCTACAGGCTACCTGTGTGCAGTACAGACTGGTGGTGCGAGATGTGAGCACCCTGCAGATCCTGCAGCTCTACACCTGCCTGGACCAGATATCCCACATGGACTGGTCTTCGGACTCTCTCTTTATTCTCTGTGCCATGTACAAGAGAGGACTGGTACAGGTACGTTAAAGTGGGCAATTATGTGAGTAACTCAACTCACAACTGATAGATTGATGTATTCATCTGATAAATTGGTTGTTTTTTTAATGAAAGAAAATGTCATATTTTTGCGATTCATATGTACGGCTATCGGTTAAGTACTTTGCTGGACAAATTTAAGGGATATGCAAATCTATCGAAGCTCCAGCAGCTTGGGGCAGTCACTCACCAACAATGTTTGTGAATTTGATAAAAATATCAACTAAGAGGTTAATCACGGGCTAAAATGATTTGGCACATCCTTAGAATACTGTATTTTGAATACAGCATTGCCTATGCTAAGTATTTATGCTGCTTTCTAGTGTGTTCAAAATGAGACAACATAAACATGTTAAGTGGTTTTAAAACAAATGATAAATCAAAATAATCATCCTTGAACTTGGTTTGTACATTTTGATAAATTAGTAAAGAGAATAAATTGACCGTGAATTACATTGTTTTGTTTTGATTACATTGATAAACTTCTAAGTACAGCATACAGACACAGAGTTTTGTCTGATAAACACAAAACCTTGCTGAAATAGGCAGATAAGATTTACACCAAAATCATAGCACCGCACAACTAAGAGGTCTCTAATTGTCAACATCCTGTTTTTGACAATATTGAGGAATTAGTTAAAATGCAAAAAAAAATCTTCATCAAAAAATGTTATGTATACTTTGATATAATGTAGCCACTTCGAACATGCCCTGTTGCAGTTAGTAAAACTCACATTTTGTGCTGTTTTATGATTTACTTTTAATTTGGTTTAACAGTAAACATTAATTTTCATATTTTGTGTATCGCAGTAAAAGTATCTTACCTTTGAAGGGGTATCCAGCGCCAGTCCTTCATGGTTGGTGATGGTCAAGTGTTTCTCACTGATGGAAATTGGTTTTAGGGAGGTACAGGATGTGTGCGAGGGATGTAATCAGTAGTGGCTGATCCCAGTATTTCTGTCTTTCCCTCTCCTCTCTTTCTTGCTCTTCAGGTATGGTCTCTTGAACAGCCGGACTGGCACTGCAAGATTGATGAGGGCTCAATAGGTTTAGTCTCCTCGCGCTGGAGTCCTGACGGACGTCACATTCTCAACACCACTGAGTTCCATGTAAGTGTGAAGTTGCTGTTTGCATGCATCTATGCACACAGAAGTGTGTTGATGCATATGCTTGTCTGGTTTCAACTGTTGCTGGCCTACAAGTGAGGGGGACCTGAAAATAGCCAGACACCAGAGCTTTTCTTAACTGCCACTACACCCCCCACCTGCTACATGTATCCAGCCGGATTTCATAGCTCCCTTCCTGTTAGCGTCCTGTCATACATGGGTCTCTAGTACCTCTGGACATGGTTATATGCTGTATGTTGCCTTCCGATGTAGGTTTGGCATGTTCTTTGACATCAAGTCTGTTAAATGATGTTCTAACACGAATAGACCAAAAGTTTCAAAATTGATCAGCCAGCCTGAGGCAAATTGTACCATAAATCCACTGCCACTGAATCAATTGGTGTTATCTTTCTACTTCTGAGTCAATACAGTGATAACAGGTTGCACGTTGGAAGCAACTCAATTATGAAAATCAGCTTATTTCTGAGTTGTGGTTTTTTCACACAAGGGAATAGAACTCTGTATAAAGCAGTTTGATCAATATAAGTGCCAAATTAAAGTCAAGAGAATCTGAGGGTTTACAAAAGTCAGCAAAATTATGCATTAAGTTCCATTCTAGTCCACACGATTTCTTATTTATAATCACTCTACAGAATGCGGCAATGAAGCTGCGACTGTCTGGCCATGTGGTGTATGATGGGGCACCGTGGTCGGTAAAGACTGTAATGCAGAACCTGACTCCAGGAATCATTTGACAGGTGTTGTGGTCTAGAGGGGGGGGGAGCAGGGAGTGCAAGTGTCTGTGGCATGTCTGCTTTGTGTCTGTCTGCATCTTCCAAAAAGAAAACAGAAAAGAATAGTGTTGTAAAAGATGGATGCTTCTCTCCCCGAGAAATATGGCATCTGCTTACAACTTTATTGCTGAGGGCTTAAAATGAGGTGTGGTCCGACGTATTGTTGACACATTACTATCTTGAAGCAGTGGAAAGCAATTGCATGACTGACAAACGAAAACTGCTCTGGTGTTTCGTGGCGTAGTATTTTACTCATTATTAGGACACGTCTTAAAGAAAGCTAATCAGAAATATGTTACAATGTAGGCAGGTACACAGTGCAAGTACACTCTGCTTGTTACACTCTCGGATAGTCTGCTGATGTACTTGGCATTCAGGCACTAGCAGATCCATAAGGTAAAAGTTCACCTCGTGTTTAGAGAGAATGAGAAATGGCACCCTGAGTGGTTTCTTTTTTATTATGTGTCTGCCCAAAACACATCCATGATTAATAGTATAAAGCTATGCACCTGAAATGATTAGTCGTTTACCAAAGAAATAAACAAATCATATTATCATGTATAGTTTCTTAAAAAATTACAATAATTTCTTTGTTCCCTCTTCTCAGTTGTGTGCATTTAGTTATTGTGTTTAACTTTTTTAGGGTAAAGTTGAGTTTCGGAGTCTTGCATAGACAAAGTAGGCAGACTGATTGACCTCTGGCTTTAAAAAAAGAGAAATGAAGAAGAATCAATAAGGAAAATTACGTTTTCTCCTTTTGAGATATCTGCTTGTTATTGTAAAACTTGAACTCACACAGAGGTGAAGGTTTCTTGAGTTAACTAATCCTTCACCCTGGAAAAGGGCTGCTTCACTTAACCTCAAACAAATGTAACCTTGACGTCAGACTGGGAAGGGTGGGTGAATTCTCTCCAAGCAAGACACTCCAAATTGGTATTTATTGTCAAGTGCTTTACGAACACCAGGCAGACCAGACAAGTCCTGTCAATATAGGTATTTAAATGCCTGGTACTTCCTAGTCACATGGCAGTGAGGGAGCCCTTCGGATGAGAGGTGCAACTTCATCAAGAACTTTGTATAGCACTTGAAAATGCCATGACATGGATGACTGAGAATCTTGAAAGACACGACTACAAAATAGCTTGTCATAATCTGATTAACCAGTTAGGACGTATCCTAATATCCTCTCATCTTTACTTACTCACTGCCTTTATCACCTGAATAGATATGAGGCCAAAGTCCTGCTTACTGTTGCTTTCTGTTGAGCATCCTTATGTAGTTGAAGTTGCAATTGCCAATTTAACAGAGGGACCAGGCTACCACATTGCCAAGGGGCCCACTGAACTTACCTTCACCCTGGCCCAAGATTTCATTAAGGCTGTGCCAGACGGGTGTTCGTGTCAGGCTTAGATTTCAGCCTGACTCATAAACAGTCTGCTATATTAACTTGTTTATGGACAGCTGCCTGTGGTGTGGATCGTGCCTCTGTCTGTGTGTCCGTTTGGGTGTTTGTCTCTCTGTATATCAGTTAATCTGCTTAGTTGGCTATGTATATTTGTGTGTATGTGTGTTTGTGTCTCACAGTGTTTGCTTAAACAGTAGGAGAATAACTAAGTGTTCTGGTCACAGGGGCTTCATAGGCAGCCCTACAAAGAATACAGGTGAGCACTGCTATCCCAGGCAGCTAGAAATGCTCTTTAGCCAATCTTTAAGGTCTGTCAGGTAGAACTATGTGGTTTATGGAAGAGGACATGTTTAAAAGAAACAGCAGTTTTAAAGTTTAGCACGGCGCCAGGTCACAGATTTAATAGAAAGTCACATTGCTGAAACCTAGCCTATGTATTGTGAGACTTCATGCAAGTTGTCACCCATTTGAATTCCTATCGTTTATCTTAGGACCTCACAAAATGTCACTAGCACATCCATGTTAATCCACCTTTACCAGCTGAGGGGTGATAAACCTAGGGTGGAAAAAATCCAGCCAAGGACATCATTGAGCTTGACCTCTCTAATGGTTTTTACATTGTTGGGGTCGGATTAGCAATAGCATTCTTGGCCAGTACCGCTGGAGCCTTGCTAACATGTAGCATTGTTGGCAACAGTGCTACTGGACTAGACTACAAATGTAGGCAGCTGCTGCACTGAATCATGGGACAATACCTTAGCCATACCTATGTGTGGGCTGCGAGAAGCTCCAGTTCCTTGGTAGAATCATGAGGCTGTAACAAGAGAAATAAGCTATATTGGTTTGAGATGGCTTCATATGTGGAATGCCTACAGTCTAATCCTCTGCTGACAGATAGGACTATATGGTATCAAATACACTCACCCATTCTCTCGCACTCGCCTAGGCGTGCAACAAGAATGGCTGATAGATGGTTTTATTCCAGGTTGCTGTCAGTGACTTAAGTTGGTAATTTATAGTAGTCATCATGTTGCCCAAAGGCCGTCTTGTTGTGAATGTGGGAATTCTGTGGTGTTCTTGTTAATAATACTTTCAAATGTATACAAAATGCATGTGCTGCAAGAAATTAGCCACACTTGTGTCATTGTAGTTTATTTTTACAATTATATTCTCAAGGGCCTTTAAACAGCCATTTTATGAAACAATAATTTGCAAAAAAAAGATTTGAAGAAATCTGAGGCAGCATCTCTTCATGATGAATTTTTGTGTTTGATACTGAAAGGATTTCCAATGCTAGTCTGCAATTACACATAGTACTAAATCATTTGCATTTATGCTAACCCAGGCACAGTCGTGAATTTTTCCAAGTCTGATGGATAAACAGCAGCTGTTTGCCCTTTCACATCGACCTTAGTCCGTAGCCCTGATCCACTTGCTGCTGCTCACCTTTGGTGAGGATACTTCATCTAAAGTATAGCTTTACCAAGTTGGGATCTTGTTGCATTCAACCCCACACAGAGAAGCATTTCCCACCTATTTTCTTCATGGTACTCTCCCTCCACCCCGTTTAAAGTTACACTGACTTTCGGGGCTTTATCTCCCCACATCCACCACGTGGTGGGTTCAAGGCATCTAAGAAGTGCTAGTGTGTTTGTGTTTGAGCTGTGTTGACATGGGTTGCCATGGCACCAGTCTGCGGGGATATCCATGAAGAGTGCAGTGATTTGTTATCACAGGGCTTACACAGCTGGATGTCGCGACCAAACAGGAGGGTTGACACTGCAGCTCGGTTACGTGTCAGACATGGCCCAGTTCAAATGTCTGTCTGGACACTGTGATGGAAGCCTTGTCACTTCAATAGTTTTAGCTTTGCACCATCTCATATATAAAATATTGGGTCAAGCCAAAACATTTATTGCCCCAAATAATCTTTTGAAGAATTATTAATTATTGTTATTTATTTATCTTCAGGGTTCCCTCCAAAGTGAGATGGTTCTAAGAATTGCAAAGTAGTATAAGATTCTTAGAAGATTTAATTGTGCAAGAATACTGAGCACCTTTTATTTGGAGGTGAAATGTCAGCACAAAAATTGAATGTGGGAGTGCAGTATTGTGCCCTATTGTGCATGCATGTCTCCAAACAATAAAAGCAAATATACCTTTTTTATTAAACCCTTGATTTGTGATTTATGTTGATTTGATATTTTATTTGCATGACAAATACATATAAACATTGCAGAAGGATGCAGAAAGCCCAGTGGCTGTAATTAAAGCCTCTAATTTATTAATTCAACAGTGTCTCAAAGATTGTCACATGCTCCTTGTATCTTGAAGTGCAAGAAGCTGAAATTCATACTATTTGGGTTAAAGTATGCAAATGCTGCTGGCTGAGGGCCACCTGCTTTTGTTGACATCAGTCTTGCTGAAGCAAGACTGGTAGGTATTTGAGTGACTGCAGTCAAAACTGAACATTAACACGTGTGGTCTCTTTGTTATCCCGGCTTGTTGCCAGATAGTTATTCTCTGGCAATGCTGCCCATCTGTGGGAATGCACGCAATCTTCTGGCTACAAGACTTACTGTTAATTTGTCACACTTGTCGCAAACATGTCTAATATTACATCGTGGCCACTTAATGGATGGGCCCTATTTTCCCACTTGCTGCTTTGGCCCTGTTTATTTAATATATCCTCAAGTTCTAATTGAATCGTCCTAATCGCTTTTGATCCTCTTCAGTGACTGCACCACTTAACATATATGTGGTCATTTCCTATGTTTAGTGCAACACTCCACTCACGGTCCGACAGCACTACCCATCTAATTATGGATGAGCTCCATGTCAGTGTCCCATATCCCTCACAGAGATTTATCACAGACCTAATCAAAGACATAAAGACACTGTCGGCAGACATTAAAGGGCATGGTGGACCACGCTAATTTGGACTGTAATCTGGATTTACCCAACTGATAGACGAGCCTATGGGTGAAGAGGAGCACTTAGAGGCCTCATTAGTCTAGTGGTCTGGTTGACTGAGCTTTTAATAATACGCATATATTAGATCACAGCCTCAGATATGCTGTGATCTAATATATGCATATAATGACTGGCTGACTTGTTGTTAAATAGATATCATATAAACTCTCCGATGGCAGTAGAGAGAAGGTCTGGTCCTAATTGTGTGGCTTGTAAAACATCTTTACTTCAAAACCCAATCTCTAATGGGATGCTCAGAGTCAGTCTGATGTAGAATGACTCATATTCATGTCTAATCTTCTGACGTTACAGTCTCTAATAGAGAGCACCAATAAACAACAACTTTCTACTTAAAATCTTCACATTTAGCACTTTTTCTTAAATTATCTAATTGTAATTGTTGTATGTACTATGCACATGTTGCCAATTTACACTGGCAACAATACTCCCAGTCATTTATAACCGTATCAGTCTCAAACATTTTGTATATCTCAGTCAGTAGCTTTTGATTGGATTTATGAATTTCCTTATGTGCTGTCTGACGTTATTGTGTTCTTGCTTATCATACTTTTACAGCTGAGAGTCACCGTCTGGTCCCTGTGCACTAAAGCTGTGTCTTACATCAAGTATCCCAAAGCATGTCAGAAGGGTGAGTAGGAGAGTTTTATTGTTTAATTTATTTCTTCATGGCTTATGAGTGTATCCGTGTTACCAGGAGTACCTGAGGACAGCGCCAGCGGTATGAGTGCCTCAGCACGCCCCGTGAATCACATGCCGTTCTTTATCTTGTGGCATGACCCTGGGCATGTGGCCAGACCATGGTCCTCTCTGCTGACAGCTGTGCCTCTCTTCAGTAAATGGGGCATGCTCTTCATAACAGGCCTGTCAGCAACTAGGGGAAGAATGATTGTCTAGGACTCTCCCCATTTTTCCACATGCAATACTATGCCCCTCTGCAACCCACATATTCTCACAGCCGTTATATAGATAATATGACCGTGATAGTTACATACCACCGACCTGATGGTGCCAAAGTTTTAGATTATTATGTTGGAGGAAATACTCAGGAAAACCACAAGGTTACATTTTCAATTATCAGAATTTGTTTTTCACCTAACCCTAACCTAAAACATGGTGTTTTGATCAAATGCAAAAAAAAATTCCAGTGTTTTTTTTTCTCTGCCTTTCTGCTGCTGGGGCTTCAATATATGAGTAAAACCCTGACTGGTATAGATTATTTGGGGTGGCAGATTCCAATACCCTTATACTAATACTATATGGTATAATGCTTATATATTGTCTTTTGTATAGGCTTCATATTTTACATTTAACTTAAAACTTTATTATAAATAACCATATATAAAAAGAAAATACAAATACAACCAAATGTATAGAATTGTTTATAACATACATCTTGAATCATCTGCCAAGCAATACATTAAGTTTGACTCTACTATTTAATGTGATCATTGCTCGATACCTGTGTTAGAAGGTCTTCACTACACTACCATGTCCATTGATTTGAACCCAGTTCAGTATGTCTAGTTTGAGTTTAGTTTTTTTTTTAACTATATTTTTCAGTTCAGATTCATTTACATTGTAAGACCTTTTCTTACTTTTGATTACATGCCAGATCTGGTTCATCCATCATCTTTCATTCACAGGTATAGATTTTAGTAAAGATGGCTTCTATTTGGCCCTGGCTGAACGCCGTGACTGCAAAGACTATGTCAGTGTTTTTGTGTGTGATGACTGGCATTTACTCAGGGTGAGTACGACATTAGGATTTCACTTGAGTTTAACACCCATTTATATATGTACTGCAATCGCTGAAGAAACCTAAAAAATGGATGTAAAAAGTTTCACTGCCACTGGTACTCCAAATACAGTATTTATTCTTTAAAGTTGTTGTCAAACAAAGATGGCAAGTAAACATCTATCATAATTTTGATAGAGTTATGTTGTAAATTAATTCAATTGAACTATGTTCCAGCATTTTGAGACTGAGACGCAGGACCTCGCAGGGTTGGAGTGGTCTCCCAATGGCTGTGTGCTGGCAGTTTGGGACAGCTGTCTGGAGGTGAGGTAGCTGCTTTACAGACTTAATATTCAACCATAGAGTGATGTACTTAAACAGCTATGTTGAGCAGAAACCTTTTCTTTCACTCGATTAGATCACCCTGTTAACTGTTAGTTTAAAAAACGACTTCTAACGGAGGCCACTGTTCTGCACTTAGAGAGAGACGCTATGTAACTGTGCAGACAAGGGCCTTCATTAAAGGAGACCACCTCATTGTCAATAGTATGACCTTTGAGGCCTGTTTTACATATAACATTTGCTGTCATCATATTTACATGATAAGTTCACAAGTAAGGTGTCCTTGCTTACAGATAGATGTAAGATTAGACTTTGTTGATGCCCAGAGGGGAAATTCACCTCAGCAGAATAACAATGTGAAGAGGACAGTATATTCTAAAGCTTAACACACCAAGCATTCTGAATCTGAGATTTATGATTTATCATAAAAGGATCCCAGTAAAACAAATGCTGCTGAGCAGATAGATTCCTTTCAGATATTATGAATATACATATATATCCATCTATGTTGATTTTATTAACCAGTCTGCACAAATTGTCTGTCTCCCATCTAACCAAGCCTGGATACATAACTTTCCATTTTAGGAAATAACCTTTTTTGATTGCTTCCTCTGAAAGCTGGAGTCTAAAGGAAATATCTTTTTTGTTTTATTGTGTTATTGAAGGAATCAATAATTATTTGGAAACATCCTTATTGCCAAAGTGCAGTAGTTATTTGAATCCAGTAGTTGCAGCAACAGAATGAAAGAACTTATGTTTGGTGTGTTTGTCTCCTCTCCGTAGTACAAAGTGCTGCTGTATTCTCTGGATGGCCGATTGCTGTCTCAGTATAGCGCCTATGAGTGGTCGTTGGGCATCAAGTCAGTGACCTGGAGCCCCAGCAGCCAGTTCCTGGCCATTGGCAGCTATGATGAAAAAGTACGGAAAAACTCTTATCTTAAGAATATTTATGATCATCACAGTAAAGCTTGACACAACACATGTTAAAAGTATTATTGTAAAGCCAAAAGCTTATAGGAAAACTACCAATTAAGCATTTAGCTTTTCTAACACTGACCTTGTTCAGACCTGGTATTATGATGAGTTATCCCATCACAAGTGGTCACCACCAGGTACAAGTGTTGATGCACTCAGATCTGATCATTCAGGACACATTGGTAGGTGGTCTGGGACACGTGTGGCTACATTCTTTTTGCTGTGTGAATTCAAATGAGTCCGATGGATCATCTACTCAGCTGACATTTTCTAAACTGCTTAGGTGTCCCAGTGAATCAAACGCATAACACACATACACACTCATCAACATGAACACATTTGTGCACTTGAACTGAATAAAAACATCACAATTTGTTCTTTGAGACTGGTGATAACATGTGTGTATTTGAGTATGGAGGAGGGAGGTTAGATCCAATCTCAAGTGTTCACACATTTAGGACATGTTTTAATACCAGGTGTGAACAAACAAAGTATTTCACTTGTGATCAACACTCACTCTAAATTGATGTCACTTGAAGCTCTTAGTCAAATACACAAAATACCTTCATGAAAGGTCTTCGTTCATATTATTTAGTGCTCTACAAGAGCTGTAAACAAAGTTTTATGTGTGGAATTGGTAGAGTACTCCTTTAAGTAACCGATTAATTTATTAAAACTAAAGAGCTAGATCATTTGTTGTGTGCATTTATCAATATCATTACAAAATCATTTCAGGTGCGTATCCTCAATCACATCACATGGAAGAAGATCACACAGTTTGACCACCCTGTAACCATCAACAGTACTAAAGCTGTGAGTATTTCTTTCTGTCATTCATCATGATGTACATTGAAGGCATTAGAGTTCGATTATTTACTGTTTGTTGTTTTTCTAGGTTGTGTATAAGGAAGTGCAGAAAACGCCAGCTGCTGGAAGTGATGACCTGTCGATACACAACATCACAATTGGCAACACCCTATTTAACACCCAGAGCAAATGTATGTCTGCGTCTCCAATTTTTTTTTAGAGAAGGTGACATCAAGTAACCAACTTTGGTGAAAGACAAACTAAAATCCATTTGTTGCTCTTCCAGATGAGATCTGTCCACTGCCAGTCCAAATTCCTGTGGTCAAACCAGACCCAGACCGAGCCAACCCCAAGATTGGAGTCTCTTCCTTGGCATTCAGCTCAGACAGTCGATATCTAGCTACCAAAAATGGTAAGAATACGCCGCTGTTCGGTTTGACCGTTACACTCTTGGCAGCTCGATAGGCAAAGAGTGGTTGAATTTGCTTCTCTGTTTGTAGATAATATGGCAAGCGTTGTCTGGGTGTGGGACATGCAGAGGATGAGCCTGGAGGCCGTGTTGGAGCAGACATCAGCCGTGCGCTGCTTCCAGTGGGACCCTCGACGCCCCCGACTGGCACTGTGTACAGCCAACACCAAACTCTATCTCTGGTCACCATCAGGCTGTGTTTCTGTCCAAGTCCCCACTGAAGGTAACATGCCCTGTCACTGATAACAGAAACTGTAAAGCAGCTCGAAGACACAGCTGCATTATATTGTTCTTAGATGTAGTAGAGGGCCAGTGAACCATAAGGACCTTTCCACCAGAGGTCACTGTTTCAGTTGTTAAGACTCATACACATTAAAATCCTGTCATATGATATTAGACTGATCCCAGTGAATTGCTGGCCATTGTTTTCAGTATTATTCTCCAATCTCCAATTATTTCCTCCTGTTATTTATACACAGTGATACAATTAGAGCCATATCCATCTTGCAGGGCACCCTGTGTATACAGGTCTATCTATATAGATAGATATAAATATATATATATATATATATTTATTTGTTTAATGAAGGTGATTGTGGACTATTGCCTGGTTGGGCTAGAGCTGCTTTAATTTCAATAAAACCTTTAAAAACTATAAAAACTGGCTGTTCTATGCCTGTACAATTAACTGGTTGTGTAGGTGTGTTGTCATCACTGTTGCCTCTCTATCTCTCCCACCAGGTGGTTTCCAGGTCCATTCCCTGAGCTGGCACTGCAGTGGAGACTCTCTGATCCTAATAGGAAAGGAGCAGCTGTGTTTGTGCTTCATGGACACTGACGAGGAAGACAAGTAAAACAGAGGGATAAAGAATGACTGACTGAATCGCAGTTCAGACTTATGTTGCCACAAGCACTTGTCCGGGGATGTGTTATGGGGATGACCAAAAGACTGGTAAAAACACTCCTCCTCTAAATCCTACTTTCCCTATTTTGAACTGTACCAGCTCAACAAGCTTTTAAGGCTCTCGGTGCAGGTTACTGAGATGTTCCTTTTCTTGTTGAGTTGAAGATATTTTGGATACTTTTTTTAAATAGATACATTTGTACTGAAGCACTAGTTCCAGCCACTGTGAGAAGATATATGTTTATAATGTTAAATAGCTTTCTCTATACTTTTAGTTTGACCTATTTTGGATGAAAGTCTTAACTATTTTCAATAAATTTGTCATAAGCAATAAACCTTAAAGTGAGATAATAAAATGTTGTGCATCATAACCTGTCTGTGTTCTGTGCCACATAATAGTGCACATCACGCAGATGTAAAAACAATAGACTTCAAACTGATAACACCTCACAAGACAGTTTACAACACACACAGTCCCCAATGCTTTTTTTTTTATGACATTTTGGTATGTTTTATCTGCTGGGAGGATCAGAGACATGAGACAGGTTTTTCAATGCGTCATTTTAAATTAGTTCTTTATGACATGAGTTACATAATCTTTAATCCGCAAATATGGCATCATTACTGGTATAATGTAATTGTTGTTACCCGCGACAACCAAACTGAAAGGCCAGCAAGAACTCCACATATTTATGACAATAAGTTAATCCCTCTCAAAATCCCTGAACAAATTTCTTCAGAACTTGCTATTAAATACTAACCGCTCATGTGTTAACGTTAACATAACTTCACATAAATAAAATCTTATGAGTATATACACATTTCATTTTGGATTTACTTTAAAAAAAAAACATCTATCATGCAAACTCAACGTGCAAGAAACATGCACAAGTTAAGACCAGTGAAAGGCATTTCGGGACACAATAGATCATTGTTGGGCATGAAAATATGGTTTGTTACCTTTGGTAGCACAAAGATGTACAATAGGGTGCAGCTTAAGAAACGAATCACCTAAATTCTATTAACAAGAATCACAGCGTGTATTAAAGTAACTGATGCAAAGCTCTATTTGCATGTCATTCATTTTGTGCAGACGTCGATGCTTCTGAATGCTTAACACGAATGCATGTTGAAGAACCATGAAGGCAGCATACAAACACAAAGACATGGTTTACAAGTTCATTTTGCATAAAACATTTGGAACATACTAGACAATTTAGCTAGTGCAGCTCATCAAGTGGTACAGCAGCTCCCTAGTCACAGCAAAAGACAATTTAGGCAAATGTAACGTGATGTAAAGACACTCGCACTGATCAATTCAAGAGAGGAAGGTAATTCATCATTTCTATGTTTCATGAATACTTAAAAGTGTAGCTTGGAGCTCTTCAGTGTAGAAGTGCGGATCTTTGAGCAGTTTCCATATATGTAACATTTATTACAGTAATCATGTGACGAGACCATTAAATGCAATCCATCAGAAGAACGCTACGCTATGACCATATGATCGGAATAATACAGTCCTCCAGAATAACACCATAGCAAATGTGGAAGATATTCTCGGCTGATGTTTCACTTTGAATGGTCTCTTCTTTGTGTTTTTCTTTTGTCTTTTTTAACAAAGCTAACCTTTAACCCTGACGTCAGTCCTCTTATACCTAAATCTGACCATCATAATAAGACGGTCTGTCAGTGAGTGGTTACACAAGGAGCATGAGTCAGCATGAAGCTCAATCTAGAACAAGAACCAAGTTGATAAATTGTCTCCTCTTTCCAACTCATCTCCCTCAATCTCACTGCTGATGTTGGATGTGTGAGCAGCTCCCTGATAGAAAGGAACTGTAGCGACCAAAAACAAACAAGTAGACAGTCCATGCAGTGCTGCACATCATTTACCTACATTAGGCTGACCTCTTGTCTGTGACACCGACATAAGGAAGTGTGGAAATCTCATGGGCTCAACTTACAAACACTGATTGTTGCTCTTTACACTGTAGCGGAGCGACAGCTTCTCTCAGACAGTGCAGTGTAACACAGACACATGGGTTGGAACTTTTGTTGTAATTCGGAGAAGTTGCGGCTTTTAGAAGCCGATCTTGCCTCGGGTCATGGAGTAACCCAACTTGGCCTCATTGTTGATGAAGGACATAATGCCTAGATAAGTCTCAATGAGCAGGGGTCTTTCCAGGATAAGCACGCCGTTAGCCCGACCAGGGATGGGGTGCTCCTTATGGGCTTTCTTCACTGCCTGTACTAGCTGGGTCCTGAAATTATCCAACTTTGCATGAAAGAAGAAAAACAA
This sequence comes from Platichthys flesus, assembly GCF_949316205.1. Lineage (NCBI taxonomy): Eukaryota > Metazoa > Chordata > Actinopteri > Pleuronectiformes > Pleuronectidae > Platichthys > Platichthys flesus. Next base: position 12,017,335 of record NC_084951.1, read on the forward strand.
CATGAGCCATATCATAAAACTTGCATCAAATACGTTTAAATTAACAAAAAATGTCTGCATAAATCTAAGAAGCTTAGAATGAAAGCAACATCTCCTGGTTTTGTTTTGAATAATGGATGTGATTGAGACAACCATGTGAAGCTGTTTACTACATAAAGCAATAAAGAGAACATTTAGTCATACCCCTAGTAAACAGCCCCAGGTGCAGATGTTGCCATGACAATACGTAAGAAAAAACAAGCAGCTTTGGAAATAGCTGTTCATAAACAAAGTCAGGACTTCTCTCAAGGCATGAGTTTCATCTGTGACACTGCAATCAGTCCATTGTTTCAGTTGGACTGTGACTGCTAGAGCTGGGTTGGCCGCTCTCTGTGCCTGAATGAACTGCGGCACCAGTGGTCAACATTGTTTGTCTCGTAAAATAAGGCCAACACAAAAAATTAGCTTGTCACCTTTTGAGCTTTGAATTCTCAAATAATGAAATCAAATAATGCATTGGATTAACACCTCGAAGTGCATTTTTGGTCTTAGTAGTAGTTGTAGTAGTAGTAGTAGTAGTTAAGGGATCATACCTGGCACAGAGAGGCAACCTTCTCGTCAGCATGGGACATGGGGTGGTCCGTGAAGGTGGAGTAGGGCATGTCTGTGGACCAGGGGTTCCAGCGGTTTAAGAACGAGGCCCGGGGACGTTTGTCCCACTGCACGCGAATCCCATAACCCTCTCTCCTGTAAAAACAAAACAAAAACAGCAGTGTTGGAGTGGTGTGACGAACAATTGAATCAGCCGGCTACAAGGCAAACAATGCACCTTGCTGTGGATTCAAACTTTTTGTTTTTAATCTCCTCAAGTTATTTACTTTACACTTTTACCTTTGAGGAGGCTAAGTTTTCACCCATGTCCATTTTTATAGTTTTATGTAACCAAGAATGTGCAACAACTGTTGGATAGTTTATCATTATGCTTGGTGAAAGGATGCGGTATGGGTCCCATAACATTTTTGGTGCAGATTCTCCTCAGGGTGTGCATCTAAGAATCCTTATTACTTTCCTTAACGTTGCCATACATTTCCACTGATTTGCCAAGGAATAGTTCATGGATCTTGCTGAAAAAAATAAGTTACATTTAGGAAAGTGAATTATGTAAATGTGTTTTCTCTGGTGCTGATCGATTGGGCCTTGGCTGAGGTATGCGTTCTAAGGAGTGCCATTGCATTTTTTACATTTCTATGAGTGAAACATAAAATGATTTTCAATCATCTTTCACTTTGCAATATGTACAACATTAACATTACCAACAACACCAAACATGGACTGCTTACAACAACTTTAACACAATCAAAGCTGCTAAATTTCACTGATAATACATTGCCCCTTGCATGGCTGGAGTCCAACTCTTGACATGAATATAGTTAATACCAATTTCATTTTGGCAGACTTGAATGTGTAGTCTTACTTGTTCAGGGATTTGGGTGGAAATTCAAATTCTCCCACTGAGAGGGTGTCTACAGCGTTGAGAGAGATCCTGACGACCTGCTGACACAACAGGTTGATGAAGTCGTACTTGCACACCAGCAGCGACCTGCACGCACAGACAAAAGATGACAAATTGAGGAAACAGCTGTCAAATGTCCTACGCAATGTGGTTTCATCTCTTCAATTATTGACTCAGCGAAATACACAACTTTGTTAAAACTCACCTGTCAGTTATCAGCACAAGTCTCTCCTTCTCATTGTTCCAGTGGTCGACTCTGTCCCCCAGAAAACAGTTGACAGTTTAGCTCAATATAGTCAAACACAACTTTATGGTCAATTCTGTCATATGTACAGGACATAGATGGGATTGAACAGTTGTTTCTCTTTGATCCCTGGTGTAAACATAAGTAGACAGAAAATATTTGTACGCATAATAGGTACAACATAGTACACATGTAGTATTACAGGTATAAGTCACACGGTGGATGGGATGAGAGTAGTGCAAACTGAAGTAGTGCAAAAATGGATTGAGAGAGTGCAGAAAAATAACGCAATTTAAGTCCACAGGATGTAGTAATATATAATATAAAATCTTGCTTTAGTGATTTTAACATTACTGAGTGGCACAATAATTTAACAGTTATTTATATCATAACAACCTCAAGATGAGGAGGAAAACTGTAATAAATCAGTTAGTAAATGTCCTGCTGAGGTGTCTGAAAGTATATGTAGATATTTTACAATAAACCCTGCAGCACTCCCAGTAGTTCTTATTACAGATGCCTGATGTTTCAGTCGCATGCTGCCGGGACACTTACTCTGCCAGCAGCCACACACTGAGCACCTCTCCATCCTCAGAGGGCAGAGCCACGGTCCTGATGTCGCTCACAGCCTGCTCGATGGTACCTGGCTGAGATCAGCATCACATAACAGCATCATAACACTGAGGACTGTGGTGTCCATAGATTCACGCTGGATTGATTTACATGTGGGCTGAATCGCAAGCACCTCGAGAAGAATTAGGTGTCTCACATGTACATCTGTAAAAATACGTGGGCCTCGGGGAGCCCATGGAGCAACTCACCCTGAACACGAAGTAGTCCTTCACCTTCGCCTGCACTGTGGGGTTGTGCACGATGAAAGGTGTCAGCGTCTGCAGCGGGGGGCAGCAGGCCACGGAGGCTCCGTGGCCCAGGCTCCGGTCGGCCTCCGGCGGCGTGAAGGCGACCTCCACCCCATCCTCGGTCTCCGCGGGGTGGAGGATGGCAGCGCCGGGACTCTCCGGCTCCATCGAGTCGTTGAGCTGCAGCATGGCGGTGCAGCAAGTGGCTGTTCGAGGAGGAGCTTCCCGACGAGGTGTTAGATCAGAAAATGTCCATCCCTGGATGCAGACTCGCCCATTGCGCACCAATGTTTTGATTGTGAGGGCTACGAGGAAGTGGAGCCCCTTGCTTCACTTCCCCTCTTTAATTTCCTTCCTCTTAAAGAGACATCACGTCTTTAAACCCAGAAATCTGGCGTCTCTTGGTGGTTGAAGGCGAATTTCACAAATATCTGAGCAATGATTATTAGATCATCTCCAAGCAGGTGTTAGTTTGCATCCTAATAAATAATTTTCTTATCGTTATTGGCCTATTTGTTTGCATTGGCTCTAATGTACTGTAAGTTTGAATTATGATGCTAATGCACACTTTATACACAGTCTATGTGCACAACAGATATTTGTTCACCGATTGAAACCTCTACTGAGAGTTTGCTTGTAATCTAAATTCCAGCATCTGGTAGATAACGTCCTTGAAGACGCTGATCATTTCCCATGAGGTGATAGAAATGAACTAAAGTACTAAACTGCAGGAAAACTATTTATTCAAACCTTAAAGCCCTGACGGCCTGCAGAGCAAATTTTATTAAAGGTCCAGTGTGTACGATTTAAGTGAAAGGGATCCATTGGCAGAAATTGAATATAAAATTATCCTAGTGATGTTTTCACTAGTGTGTTTCATCTAAATTGTACAACTTGTTTTCTTTACCCTAGAATGGGCCCTGTATATAGAAATATGATATATATACACCGGGTGCTTGTCCTATCTATGGAGGACACCATGCAGACTGGACAATCTTAACACCTTTTGGGTCTTTATGACAACTGAAAGCTACCAAAGGTTCTCTATCACGTTTGGAAGGGAAGGGTGAGGTGAGGGGTGTTCAACTGCAACATTCAACTTCACCACTAGATTTCCCTAAATTCTATATTGAACATTTTAATAGTGTTTACGATATTTTTAAATGTCTGTGGAGGCATCATATATGAACTTTGAATAATCTGCATTGTAGTAAAAACTGTATTTACAGTTATACTTAAGTTACACAGTGAGATATCTTAGGCCCTTACAACTTTGAAAATGTGCCCCAATAGAATTTTAATTAACTTTGTATTCAAAGAATTTTGGCCTCTACATCCCACACAGGTAAATTATTACCATTTATTTGCTGTGTTTATAAGTAAGAAGTATAAGCCTAGCTATAACCTTCACGTGTTCCTGATAAACGACTCCTGGCAATGATTGATCAGGATGAGACATTACTTAAGGATGGGATTAGTACAGATGCTTCAAAGCTGAACTGGACACTCTGCCAGTCTGAGGATGGAGGTGACAATGTTTTTTCCATTGTTGTTGCTGATCTGCTCTCACTCAACAGCTCAGCCTCAACCAGAGTCTGACAATGAAATTATTCCTCTTGGAGATAACCAGACGAGGCAACCTGCAAACGTCTCTCTGCCCCAACCCACCTGCCCACAGGACATCCATGCCGTGCTGAGAGAGATGAGCGGCTTGTTGGCTGAGCAGAGGGTTGAGCTGAGGCACCTACAGCGAGAGAATGACGGTCAGTGGGTCGGGAGGCAATGAGAGGATTGATGGTGTTGTTACAAACAAAACCAGCACCATCCATTTAAACCTATATTTTCCATTGATTTTTTTTTTCTTCAGATGAATGCACCATTGTTTTTCATTCTTTAAAATACTTTACAGTCAAAAAGAAACAAACTGTGTATTTTAACTTCGCCTGTAACAGTGGGGGAAAAACAGCAACCATGTTCAATTATGCTGAAACATATTTCAGCGACCATCTGCCAGAATACTTTCTGAAGTTGGCAAAATGGAATACTTCAACACAGCACGTGCTTATTACAGTAGTCCATGACATGACTTATTACATCTAGTCATCCAAAAAAACGTAGGAGAGTTTACCGTAACTTGTAAATGAAGATTTTTTACATCATTTGCATGACAAACATGTGGCAGGACTCTCATCAATAAATTTGTTTTCTTTTAAGTACAAGCAGCAAAGCTGAGGAAACTGGAGCAATTGCAGAGGGAGCAGGAGAAATTGAACCAACAGGTCAAAGGTACATGTATATATATATACAGTCATAGAAACAATATGTTTATTTTTACTTCTCCTGTAACAATGGGGGAAAAAACGGCATCCATGTTCTATTATGCTGAAACATATTTCAGCGACCATCTACCAGAATACTTTCTGAAGTTAGCTAAATGGAATACTTCAATGCCTTTGATGCCTTTGCTTTAACGAGCGCATGCTTATTACAGTAGTCGGACATTTGCTGGACAAACATGTGGCAGGACTCTCATCAATAAATTTCATTTTTTTTAGCACAAGCTGCAAAGCTGAGGGAGCTGGAGAAATCGAACCAACAGGTCAAAGGTACATGTATATATATCATTTTACTAAAGCATGTTATTCAGTTTCTCAGTTGGACAGTATGGTGTTAAAAAGTTTAAATATTTTAATTCAACATGTTTGAAGTTTGTAGTTGCCAAAGAAAACTTTTGGAGAAAAGAAAGTTATGATTAAATACTATGTGAAATACTTTGTTTTTGTTTTTTCTCATTGCCTGTTTTTGGATGAATTACTTTTCAGAACAGGCAGGAGAACTGACGGCCATTAAAGCAAGGACAAACCTGACTGAAAACCAGGTGGAGGCTCTGAGGAGAGAAACGGAAGGTTTGTGAATTTAGATACTTGTTCTAATAGCCACCACACTTCTTCTGTATAACATCAGCTGCACTCTAAAATTATCACTTGTCTGTTTTTCAGGCAAACGCGTGGCCTTCACCGCCGCTCTGTCTTCAAGTGAAACAACTATTGGCCCATTTAATACACAGACTAATCTGGTCTTCACACAAGTCATTACAAATATTGGAAATGCCTACAACACGGACACAGGTACTCAAATTCACAAACTTTTACATTTATTTTCATTCTTGGAAATGTTGACTTTGACCTGTTACAGCAGACAATTCTCTTCTTACTAAAGCTGATAAACAAATGTCCACAGGTTTTTTCATTGCACCGGTGAAAGGAGTCTACCACTTTGAGCTCTACATATGTGCATATGGAGACCCTTCATATGGTTCAGCTGTTTGGTTGGTCAGAAATGGACACAATATTTGTATTGCATATGAGCGTCAGCCATCCTATTTTGGGAAGTCTGCTAATGGCGCCACACTGCTGTTAGAGGTCGGAGATGTTGTGTTTTTGCGTCTGGATGCTAACTCAGAGGTGTATGACAATGAACATCACCAGAGCACATTCAGTGGTCATCTGCTTTTCACCATGTGAGGGAAAAAGTCCTGTTTCTTCAGCTGTATGTTACTGTAATATTACAAAATATGATAAGTATATGTAATTATATGTAATTATTACTAAATCCTATATTTCAAAATATCCATTTGAATAAAAGTATATAGTGATATTAGGGGACATTTCTTTAACATGTGATTAATTAAGTTTTAAAAACTTTAATTGGTAGAAAATCAAATAAACCCTTCACAGCTGTTGGGTGTAATAAATGCCATGTTGTTTATTAGATGTTGTTGTTGTATTAACCTCATGGCAACTCACTATTGTGTCTTGTTTTCATGTGTTTGTGGTTTAAATGTTTCTTAGATGGATGTGAACAGTGAATAATCAGTTTTCCAGAGAACAAGGAGTTAAAAAGATGATTTGGTCCGATAGAAGGTCCAAGAACAAACTGTATTTGCTTTCCTATAATGTTAAATATAGAAACCCTCACATGTAATGAACTAGAACTAGACTTTGCCTGATAAAAAATGTCAATGATTAATATACAGACCACTTGTCTTTTTTATCGATTCATTGTCCTCTTTGTTTACCGCTTGACTCCAGCTCATGAATACACAGTGGAGTCCTCATGTAAAAAGCACACAGGTTTTATTACATATCAATTTCATGTATAAATTCTTCATAGCATTGGAAAGATTACATTTGGTATACATCGCTATTCTACAGAATTATGATCAGTCATATCTTTTCAATGAAATTTCTCTAAAGTATATCTTCAATAATCACGAGCATCAAAAGATCTTCAATTTCAGAATTGTTCAATATTATTCTACAATCCTTTATTGTTTTTCATTATGTCTTCTCCCACAAGTCTTTACTTCCGTCTTTCAGAGCCGCCCGCCCCAGACGTCTGTAAGACCGTTCGGGAACTTGACGTCAAACCTACTAAACCTAACCACATGTACAATAAGTGCATCTAAGGATTTATTTTTTCTCTCCTTTTTTTTTCTCATTTTTTAATTCGATACACATTTCACAAATGGACATCATTATGACCGCTAAACACGTCATGCACAATATCATTTTTTTTAGTTTGTTTTCAATAAACATAACAGGGGAGATATACAACTCAGATCCAAACAAAACAAGCACCATCCATTTAAACACATATTTTTCATTGGTTTTTTTTTAATCAGACGAATGCACAATTGTTTTTCATTCTTTAAAATACTATTCAGTCAAATAGAAACAATATGTATATTTTTACTTATCCTGTAACAGTGGGGGAAAAAACAGCAACCATGTTCTATAATGCTGAAACATATTTCAGAGACCATCTGCCAGAATACTTTCTGAAGTTGGAAAAATGGAATTCTTCAATTAGATGCCTTTGCTTCACACAGCACGTGCTTATTACAGTAGTCCATGACATGAATTACTACATCTAGTCAACCAATAAAAATGTAGTAACCCAAGTCTTTACATTTTATAACCACATGTTGGAAAACATTATGTGTTTTCCATGAATGAGATCTCATTCAGCAGAATTATAAAAAGACTCCTGTCTATAGGAAAATGAGATGATGCAGCAGTCCTAGCATCACACTGCCACCTGCTGTCGTGAAGAAAAATTACAGTGCGTCCGTTAAATATTTGTTTTTTTCTTTCTCTTCATGTTGAGCACAAGTGGCTCGTCTACTGAAAGTGGAACTAGTCAGAGAGTTGATCTGTGTTCTGAGCTCTAGAGACGTACGCCTTAATCAATGAATGGCTTGGACCCACGTGATTTAAGTGCTAGTTTGACAATACAGCATCAGGCCAAGTTCTCAAAGTCCCAGTAAATGCAGGATGGGGCAAAGGCAACAATCAACAACAACACTCCCCCCCACCTGGCCCTGCCTCCTGCAGCTATCTACATTTATCTACAGTAAGTGACCCATGACCTCCCCGGCACAGGGCCTCTTTTTTTGTAAGATCTCAGAAAGTACAGGGAATATACTCATGATCGAGCGTTTGGGTTTTCCCCGTTCAGACTCAACCAGTTTGTATTTCATGTGTTGGAGGGGCTGACAGTATAAATCTAATACTATCTGTGGCTTGGTCTATTCTCTCTGTTTTTGGGGGTTTCACGAGATCTCCTCTGCCTTCTTGCATGACCAGATGTTCATGCAGATGTGACTGTGGGTGACTTCATGTATTATAGGACATTGTAGGAGTCGAGGGAATCACGGAGTCCGGTGATCTTCTTGTTTTGTGCGCCTCTCGGGTGCGTTTATTTTGACCAGCAATTCACTCACAGAGAACTCCCGGGCGCCACCAAAACATCCGCTTTTAACCACACCCAGTGCACCTGTTACCTTGGTAACCCCACAGCTCCCTACCAGGTATGTAAGTGTGCAAACCACATTAGTGTAAACTGTCTTTGGTGAATTCTGCATCATCACCTGTCCCCTACATACGTCCCCCCAGAATTCACACCCAAAGTTAATACGCGGGAGCTCGAATCACCCGACCTGCACGGCTCCTTAAAACGTAATCCGGGGAGGTAGTCAGGGGTTTAACTGGAGGAACACGAAAGGCTGTACGTTGGCCCGGGGGGTGCGCAGGAGGGCGCCCCCGCCGTGGAGGCTTAGCTACCTCAGTAGGTTGAGTTAGATCCAAGTGGGCAGGTTTCAACCGGTCCACCGATACATGTTCTGGTTTACCGCCAATGTCCACGATAAATGTTTTGGGGCCAGCCTCAATGACCCGAAATGGCCCGTCATAGGGAAGTTGAAATGGCGCGATGAGCATCATGACGAATGAACACATATCCTGCCGAATGAAGTTTGACAGGGATATGAGAACGAGGGATGCTGTGTTGTGATGTGGGAACTGGTGCGAAAACCTTGGCATTGTCCAGGAGCGTAGCTCGTTGTTGTGCTGCTGACCAAGAAACTGTAGTGTCAGGGACAAAATCCCCCGGGACTCTCAATGGCTGGCCATAAACCAACTCGGCAGATGAAGCTTGTAGGTCTTCCTTGGGGGCGAAAGTCAACGGCTTGTGGTCCACGTACGCTGTGAAACTTCGGCCCTCTAGCAGGAAACGAAAGTGTCGGATGGCAAGATAGAGGGCTAGCAGCTCCCTATCGAAGGTACTGTAAATCTGCTCATTTGGGCGCAGTTGTCTGTTGAAAAAGGCGAGCGGCTGTCAGGCCCCCTTGACCCACTGCTCAAGCACTGCTCCAACTGCATAGTCCGAAGCATCGCTTGTGATGGATATCGGTACATTGGGTGCGGGGTGTGCCAGCATCGTCGCCTTAGCCAAAGCTTCCTTAGCATCCTCAAATGCTTTATTCCTTTCCTCCGTCCAAATCACTGCGTGCCTGGCTGATTTACCCTTCAGGGCCTCATAAAGGGGTTGCATTAGCTGTGCTGCATGCGGAAGAAAGCGGTGGTAAAAGTTCACCATGCCCAAAAACTCCTGCAGTGTCTTCACTGAGAATGGGCGTGGGAAATTTGTTACAGCCTCCACCTTTGAAGGGAGAGGAACTGCACCGTCCTTAGTAATGTGGTGTCCCAAGAAGTCAATAGCCCTCAACCCAAACTGACACTTGGCTGGGTTTATAATCAGGCCATGCTGACTGAGTCGCTCAAAGAGTGTCAACAGGTGAGACGTGTGTTCTGCCTTAGATGTACTAGCCACCAGTATATCATCCAGATAAACAAATAAAAAAGAAAGGTCCCTCAGTACTGTATCCATCAGTCGCTGGAAGGTCTGTGCTGCATTTTTAAAACCGAACAGCATCCGAAGGAATTCGAAGAGGCCAAATGGTGTTATAACCGCTGTCTTGGGTATATCCAGTGGGTGCACCGGCACCTGGTGATAGCCACGGACTAGTTCCACTTTGGAAAATATGACTTTATTAGCCAAACGGGCAGAAAAGTCCTGGATGTGTGGGACAGGATAACGATCAGGTGTCGTTGAATCATTGAGCCGGCGGTAATCGCCGCACAGGCGCCATCCGCCGCCTTTCTTTGCTACAATATGCAGCGGCGACGACCATGGGCTACTTGAACGACGAATAATTCCCAGGCGCTCCATGTTTTCAAACTCAGCCTTAGCAATAACCAGCTTTACCGGGTCTAGGCGCCGGCTCCGGGCATGAACTGGTGGTCCTGCTGTAGACATATGATGTTCCACGCCATGTTTGGTGCTGTTGGATGAGAAGGTGGGCTTTGTTAAGCTTGGAAACCGTATCAGGAGGCGTTGGAACTCATCCGTGGCTGGTATAATGCTGGAGAGCCCCACAAAGTCTGATGCTCCGATTGAGCAGGTATATGAACAAAAAGTCACCGCATCAATTAAGCGGTGGCCCTTGATATCTACTAACAGCCCATAAGCGCACAGGAAATCTGCCCCTAGCAGGGGAACAGTAACTTTGGCTGTTATAAAATCCCAGCTGAAACGTTGGTCACCAAAACACAGCTCCACGTACCTGATCCCGTAGGTGCGGATGGGGGTGCCGTTGGCTGCTTGCAGCGGGGGGGCCGTGCCTGTCGCTCAGCATATCCACTTGTGATGCGGGCAAAACGCTCTTCTGCGCTCCCGTGTCGCACAGAAAGCGCCGCCCAGAAATGGAATCCTGAATAAACATCAGCCTGCATGTCCTGCCGACGCTCATTGCAGCTAGTGGGCGCCGGCCGAGCCGTTTCCCATCCTGCTGTAGCTGCATGGGGGGCAACACCGTTTAGCTTTGGAACCATACCGTGCATGAAAAAAAACATTTACTCAATACTGCACTTAAGTACAAAGTACAAAGTACTTTAAGTACTTTGTACTACAAAGTACTTTAAGTACTTTGTACTTAAGTGCAGTATTGAGTAAATGTTTTTTTTCATATTACTTTCTACTTTTACTCCACTACATTTCAGAGGGAAACATTATATGTTTTACATCACTGCATATGTAATGATATACGTGATATATAATAATAATCACAAGAGCCATTTTCCTCTATTGAGTATGCTACTTTTTACTTTTAATATTTCAAGTATTTATTTTTGTGGTCATATGTTTTTACTTGAAATTTTCACTCCAGGACATGTACTTGTTTTGTAACAGAATCATTTCACGGAGTAGTATTAGTACTTTTGCTTTGTTATGGTTTTGAAAACTTCGCCCGCTTTTTTTTTTTTTTCGACCTATCGGCATGCGCAAATCCGTCCTCTCCAGTCTCTACCGTTGACTGTACATGCCCGCAACGGACGACGTGTACCTGAGCTGTATGGAGCCGGACCGTATTGAGCTGCAACGGCACTCGTGCTTTATCAGCCTTCTTGTGCTTGGCACACTCATTTGGTGAGTAATATTTTACCCTTGTTTTGACCGTTTTCTTTCTGTAAGTAACCGCCATGTTTTTCGTGCTTGCTAGTAGCCTAATGATGTGTGTAGTAATGTCGGCTAACGCTAGCTGTATGGCAAGCCGATTGAGAAAAAACTGCTTCCTAGTCGACATGTGCATGCAACTAGTTAGCTAGTGAAATTCTGTATTGTCCTACATGTTATCTAGTGACCTTTTATCACATCACTAGTTAACTAGTTGCGTGCGCATGTCGACTAGTAAGCAGTTTTGTCAAACTAGTAAGATGATAATGTCAACTAGTGTGCCCAAAATGCCAACTAGCTGGAAATAAAGCCCAACATGTCGATCAGATGTCTTACTAGTTGTGCACATTCGTTCACTAGTTCTGAGCAAAGCTGAACTAGTTGAAGAAAATGGCCAACATGTAAGAAAAATGTTCAACATGCTCGGTCAAAGTCCTTACATGTTTTATACAGAGTCGAGCTAGTGAGACAAAATGTCTTCCACTAGTAAGCTAGTGATGGCAATATCAGGGCCACTAGTTTACTAGTGGCTCTTTTTGGACCTTACTAGTTTACTAGTAAAATAATGTGGCTGTGACTAGCTCACTAGTACGGCCAAAGAGACCCCAACTAGCTTACTAGTGGACTTTTAGGCTCCACTAGTAAGCTAGTGAGCTATTTTGAGCCTCACTAGTTTACTAGTAAGGTAAAAAAACAACCTCACTAGTGTGACTAGTGGACATTTTGGCTCTTACTAGTTAACTAGTGACTCTTTTCAAGCCGCACTAGTTAACTAGTAAGGTCAAACAGACCCAAACTAGTTTACTAGTGGACTATTATGCCTCACTAGTTAACATGTAAAGTGCAAATGCAGCCACTAGTAAGCTAGTGGGGCGCAAATGTCCACTAGTAAACTACTGGACTGTAAGCAAATGAGGCAGGCGGGACAAGGATTTTGATTGGTCAGGGTTCAAACTGTGTTTCAAAGCCTTAAAGTGCCCGCTCTGAATTGTGATGATCTAAACCTTTTAGCAACATTCTTTTATGGCATGTGAGAGTTATTTTAGCAGCCATGCCTAAAATGTTACATTTGATTAAATGTAAATTCATTAGGGTTCATTAGTAGCTCAAAGTATTTTACAATAAAGAACTAAAAATAAAAACAGACTTATTAAAACGGGTGCAAATAGTGCAAGATAAAACCAAGCAATACAATTCATAATAAACGAAAGAGGCAGCAAATAGCAAGAACAGGTATACTAACAAAACTCACATAAGTAAAAGATAGAAATGGAACGTAGAAACACATAAGAATAACAAAATGTGTAACAGATAAGAAAGCTTGCTTAGGAAGCGTGACAGCTGATCAATAACCTTTCATTTGCCATTTTCAAATTCTGACAGAGCTTGCATCTCCTGTGGCCATAGGTTTGGAATTCCATATTTCTGGAGCATAGGTAAAAAATAGAAGCATGTTGTGTGCTCATGTGTTTTGATACAGTAAATGGTTGAATCCTTAGATATGTGAAAAAACATTCTGGATGTTAACAGATGTGTAATTCCTGTGAACAGTGAATGCAGTATGTTATAACTAATTTAGTCATTGCCTTATTCTTTTGTATATGGCAAGTTTTCAATTGAAAATTAGTAAAGAAAAGCTTCTCAGGTCATTTAGCACTGCCATCTACTGGCGATAGTAAATTCTGCAGCAGATCAACATACACTGACCTCCAAACATTAGTCAGATTAGTTGTTCATAATATAATATAATAATACCCTCAGTGGGCTTACAATGGAATATTCATGTATTTAATTCATTTCTTCACCTTCAGATCATTTTTTTTTTTTTTTTGTAACAGAATAAAATTGAAATGGACTTTACTGATGTGGGGTTTTCAAAGAGACAGGGTTGGACTACTGGCCACTCCCGAGGCTCCCGAATCCTGAGATTATACAACTCTCGAAAATATCAAAACATTAATGGAGGAGGGGGCTATATTGTAGACCTGTTTTTAGGCTTCTGTTAATATGTACCCTTATACTGAAGTATATGCTTTATTATGAAATGACTGGAGCGTGCCCAATAAAGTGAAAAACTTCCACTCCTGCATGTGTTATTCCTCCGTGAAACCAGGATATCGCTTCCCGGTTTTTCAAGCCTCAATGGTGGCAACCCTAACACTTAATGTGTTTAGTGATGATCATTTCAGTGCAGTTTGTGCTGCTGCTGAAATGCCAGTAATTCATATCGGGATTGAGACGCTATCGCTCCTCTCAAGAGGAGGAAGCTTGGATGTTTCACTTTCCAGCGAGAGGAGGGAACACTATTGGATTCACGGACTGAAAACCCTGTCACCTAATAGATTAAATATTTTTACCTTTGTTTCATTGTTGTTCAAAAACAATAATGAATCTGATGCCCACACACATGTACGTGTTTATTCTGTTTGGATAGTAAGCAAGGAGCTGCAGTTCACCGCAGTGAAACCTCACCAGGCTTTATAGGGTTAATATTTTGCTGGCTGGAGCTCTTGCTGGAGAGCCAATAGGAAGCTTCAAATTGAATCCCCTCATTAGCATGTGTGTCCAGAAGTGCCACTAGTAAGCTAGTCGGCATTTTGGCTGCCACTAGCTTACTAGTAAGCCCTTTCAGCCTGACTAGTTTGCTAGTAAGGTCACAAAACACTGCAACTAGTAAACTTGTGCCCATTTCAAGCCCACTAGCTTACTAGTAAACATTTTGCACCCTCCTAGTTTGCTAGTAAGGTGCAAAATAGGTGTTTACTAGTAAACTAGTGTTTTTTTTGACCCTACTAGTTTACTAGTACACATTTTGCACCTTACTAGTTTGCTAGCAAGGTCAAAATAGGCTTTTTACTAGTAAACTAGTGTTTTTTTTGGCTGCACTAGTTTACTAGTGTGCATTTGGGCTCCCACTAGTTTACTAGTGCAGAAAATTGGAGGCCACTAGTTTACTAGTAAGCTGAATCCATGTTTGACTAGCTTACATGTCAGAGCTTTTACAGCTCACTAGTAAGCTAGTAACACTTTCAGCATTACTAGTTCGGTCCAAAGGGCCACTAGTGCAGCAAAAAGCCCACTAGTAGAGACTTTGGCTCTACTAGTGCGGCATACAGTGTTACTAGTAAGGTTTCTGTTTAACTAGTTGAACAAAAGTGCCACTAGTTGCTGAAAAAGAGTGACTAGTAAGATTTTTTGTTCAACTAGTTCAGTAAAATACCGAACTAGTGCGACCAAATGTCCAACTAGTGCTGACAGTGACCAAACTAGTGGAGGGGACTGAAACTTGATATCAAGGATATGGAATAAATACTCAATCGGCTTGCCATACGTAACGGTCGCGGGCGTGCTCGTCACATGCACGAGCACACGTGTTGTTTTTTTTCTGAGGCAAATGATTTATCAAGTACTGACTCACGATGAGAGAATGATTCCGGCGGTTTGTGAGTTTCCATGAACAGGAGGGCATTCACATGGCAGAACATCAGAGCAAGTATTGATGTATCATTTTAGTTTAAGCTAGGCTGCTAAGTTTGGTACTATGCTAACTTAGCTAAATTTAGCCACCAACAATAACAGTCTGTGCTTGTCAAAGACAGGTGTGTGACTGGGGATATCATAGCAGTCAACTAACTTAATGTTATTTTATTTAACCCTGCTCACTTAACACTAGTTAATATTTGTAGCTGTGCCATTTCCATGGTTACCACGTGTAGCGCGCCCACTGTCAGTCGCTCAGTCTGATTCCACCAGGGAATGCAGTGAGAGCCCACAGATCAGACTTGGTACAGACAAAAGTGTCTCCCTATCTGAAAAGATCTTAACACCCAGTTTATCATAGGCAAACTATTTGCTGGCATACTCAGTGGCCTAAGTTATTCTTTATGTACATTATAATACAGTCTTTGTGGGTAATAGGCCTATTATACAGTTTTGACTTGTACTGCACTCAAGATGTTTGTGAGTTGTGGTGAGCTTTGGTTGTGTTAAATTGTTGTATTCTTTTTAACTGTCCCCTTACAGGCTCAGGCAGATAGTGGTTAATCCACAGTTCCCTTGATGTCTAGCCACATAAGTGAGTTGTTTATCATTTACCTTTTGTACTGGAGTGTTCATTTGGTAGCTGTTCTTGTCTTAAAGAAGTTCAATGATTAAAAGCTTGACAATTAGATACATTTTTTGCAAGGATTTTTTTTCTATAGCTCTGATATTTCAAATCTGATACTGCATGTTAGTGTTTTTTTTCTTTCTATTTTGCTGGCCTTGATGCTAAACTTATCTTTTCTTCCCTTTCAGATTTTTAAGAAGACAAAAAAACTTCCTATGCAGTGGACGTGTAAGTACTGCACATTTTGTGCTGAAAAGAGGGGCTACTTACTTAAGCATTACCGCTTAAAACATGGGTGCCACACCCGAATATCACCACTACCGTGCATTCATAAGGAGTGCCTGTGCACATTTAAATCTTTCAATGCACTCAAAGTCCACTTATCAGCATGGCACACTCCAAAAGACCTAGGGAATGTGGGTGAAACTGCTTTCCATTGTCAGCTGTGTGACTTTGTGGAGCCTGGCACTGAAGCAGACTTTTTTACCCATTTACGAAGACATTTGAAGCTGAAGCAAAAGGTTTCTTGTCCATATCAAGGCTGTAACTTTCAGAGCAATGTTTATTCAACCTTTAATGCACATAAAAGCAAAGAACATCAAGACCACAATAAGATGGCATTCAAACCTGAAATTGTGTCACATAATGTACTTGAGGAACCTCCACCTAATATAAATATTCAAACCGACGATAGTGCCCCTGAAACTGATGAGGTTGAAGTTGAGGTTACTGAGCTCAATGAAGATGTGGAGGACTTGGAGAGTCAGTTGGAACATAATGTAGCTGCTCTTTTTCTGAAAATGTCATCGATTCTTAACATCTCTGAAAATGCCCTGCAAGAAGTTATAGAGCAGATCAACCAAATTTATGTGCTTTCAAAGCCATTGTTACATACCTCGGTTGGAAAAATACTAAATCAACATTGTGGAGATGTAGAGGACTCTTTAGTGAGTGAGATAGCTAAAGTATTTACCGAGAGTAATGTATTCTTGAAATTCACTTCTACTGGGGGGTCATTGTCAACCACTAGCAAGCAAACATCATACATTTCAAAAGAATTCTCAGTGGTAACGCCTGTTGAGTTTGTCCTAAAAAATGACAGGCAGACAGTTGTGTATATCCCCATACTAAAAATGCTGCAGACATTACTAAACAATGGAGAAATTTTAGATAAGGCCATGTCATCTGAGACAAATTTGTCACAAGGATACAGATCTTACAGGGATGGTTCCCGGTTTAAAGACAATTCTCTCTTGACAGAGGAAGAATTCAGGATTGCTCTTTTCTTGTACATAAATGATTTTGAGGTGGCTAACCCCTTGGGAACCTCCAGAAAGAAACACAAGCTATGTGCCATCTACTGGGTACTTGGAAATCTACACCCTAAATATCGCTCCGCTCTTCATTCCATTCAGCTTGCTCTACTTTGCAAGGTCAGCAGTCTCAAAGACCATGGTTATGGTGAAATTCTCCGTCTCTCATTAGGGACCTTGTTTCTCTTGAGCAACAGGGTGTATATGTTGAACAGTTAGGAGCCAGCATAAAAGGCACCGTATTATTTGTTGCAGCAGACAATTTAGCTGCCCATTCATTGGGAGGGTTCTTTGAAAGCTTCACAGTAAGTCAGATGTGCCGATTCTGCATGGCCAAACGGGAGGAAATACAACACAAGGAAGTTCGGACAGGCTCATTTCAACAAAGAACAAAAGAAAATCATGACAGACAGGTGCAAGATGTATTACAGGATCCTACCATGGCTCAACAATATGGCGTGAAAAGATGTTGCCCACTTTCTGAAAGCTTGGAACATTTTCACGTTGTCAATGGTTATCCGCCAGACCTTTTACATGATCTTCTGGAGGGTGTTGTTCCGGCTGAATTGGCCTTGTGCTTGAAGGCACTAATATCAAAGGGATACTTCTCACTTGAAACCCTGAATGTGGCTATTAAACAGTTTCCATATACATTTTCAGACAAAACAAACCAACCTCAACTCATCGCAAAGAACTTTGCTTCCAAAGCAACAATTGGAGGAAATGGTCACGAAAATTGGACACTCCTCCGCCTTCTGCCACTACTGATAGGTCATCACATTCCTGAGGGGGATGAAACCTGGGAGGTTTTAATGAACTTAAAAGATGTAGTGGAATTGTCAGTGTCTGCAAGCTTCTCGGAGGAGTCGGTGTGCTTTCTTGACTGCAAGATTGCAGAACATAGAGATATATTTCAGGAAGTTTTCCCAAACCAGAGGCTACGACCGAAACACCACTACATTGAGCACTACCCTCAACTAATTAAAACTTTTGGTCCATTGTGTGATGTGTGGACCATGCGTTTTGAAGGCAAACATAAGTTCTTCAAGAAAGTTGTGCGTCACATTCACAACTTCAAGAACATACCCCTTACTTTAGCTCTCAGACATCAGCATATGATAGCCTTCCATTTAGCTGCCACCTCCTTTTTCAAGCCATCTGTTGAAATTAACAGAGTGAGGTCTGTAATGGTTGCTTCATTTCCTGAAAATGTGAAAAACTTTCTCTGTCTCAGGAATAACTACCAGAACACAGTCCTTGCAGCAGCTTCTGTTTGCATAGATGGCATTAAGTACAGTGCTGATATGGTCATTTCCGTTGGATCGTGCTCAGGGCTCCCAGATTTCAGACAAATAGCAAAGATTGTGGTGATCAATACAGACATAATATTTGTCTGCAGACTCATGACATCATGGTATAATGAGCATCTTAGAGCATGCAAGCTCTGTAGTAGCCATATGTCCACCTTCTCTGTCACCCAGTTGCCTGAACAAAATTATGTTTTCCCTCTTTCACTTTACAGAGTTGGAGACAAGCAGCTTGTCACACTGAAACGTCACATTTTATGCTGAGTGACCAAATGGACCAAAGGTTGTTGCTGAGAGTCATCATCGCTGAAGATGATATAAGGAAGTTGACTTTAAATGAGAGACCACAGTCTATTGAAGAATTAAAAGGGCAACTCGTGGATAAACTGTCACTGCAGTATGACTTCAAACTGCAGTATGAAGATCAAGACTTCCATAATGCCCTCTGCAATTTGACCGAAATAACTGATCTACCTGAAAGAGCTACGCTCAAAATCGTCCCTCTTGTGACTCTCCAATTAACCGCATTGTCATCACCCACCACAACATCAGACACTGAGTGTAGCACAGCAGACACTGAGATCCTGTCAACAGGAAGAGCATCACCATCGACTAGACAACAGTGGCCAGAGTTCTTTGACATACCCAATTTTTCAATTGATGTTGAGTATAGACTCAGACAGGCAGATCTTGCTTTCATGAAGGATGAAACACGTATGATTCTACCACGCGATATGAAGCATGACATATTAGAAAAGCTTGCTGAGTCGATGTACAGTTTCAAGGCTTACCCTGTAGATGATGACTTCAGCAGTGTTGCAAAAGCACTGATTAGCAAACACCCCTGCCTCACTGAGCCTGGACCACACAGATGGTATGGCTGGAAAAACAGTCTTAAATTTAAGATGGCCAATTATCGAACAAAGCTTCGAAAAGCTGGATGTGAGGATGTAGCAATCAATGGAGGCAAACGAAGTAAAGGCAACCCAGAAGGAGAATCCTCAAGCAAGAATATCAAACGGCCAAAAAGAGGTGAAGCAAACTACCTGCCTAACTTACCTGAAGGACATGATGAAACAAGTCTTGAAAATGCCAGAAAGGTTCTCGTGGAAGAAATGAAGAAAAAACAACCCAATGGCACTCTCATCTCACAAATGATGGATCAATCATTCCCACTACGCAGACAAGAAATTGTAAAAAAGGAGCCTGCTGTACACAACATGGTTGAACGATGGCCAGCACTCTTCACAGAGAGACAGGTAAGATATTTTTGTTCTCAACCTATAAAATAATGCCAGTCAAAAAGAAATTTAAGGTGTGTGGCTAGAACTCCAAACACACTTGTTGGAATGTTAACACCTCTGCCGTCTCTCCATCTCTCTACTTTTTAAGGTGTTTGCCGAGTTTAATAGAATCGCCAGTAAGAATCTTGAGGGAGACTTCTTTGAGGCTCTGGACCAGTACACCCCGCGGTTCATCGAAATTTTCAGAACAAAAAAGGGAACTGTTGGCCGGAAACTCAGTGAGCTGATGCAGCACATGAGCTGGATGGTAAGTAGGTTCATTTTGCTTTTGATCTGTATGATAGTTTATCAATCAAGTTCTAAATGAGATGATCCAGACCAACCTGTTCTATTTTCTGTCTGACCTGTGCTTGTGCCAAATAACTCTGTTAACTGGTCTTTTCTCTCTCTGTATCATTAGACATCAGACGTGACAGTACTTCGCTCTGTTGTCCTCAAAGGCATTCCGATTTTACTTGGTGACGACTCCAGTGAATTCTTCTGTAAGTACTTGCACATAAGTAAAAGTTTGGTGTGCATTAATATAAAACTATACCTGTGCTGACAGAAGATGTAATCCTATCTGCACAATATACAACATACATTTTGTACTCCACAGCTAATATGAGAGGTATTTAAATAGCCCGTACATAAAAATATACATTAATTCATTTTAAATCTAAGGAGCAGAAGTCTAGATTGAAAGGTCGGTGTCACTGTTCAAGAATATATGGACCTTGTGGACCATAGCTTCAGTTTAACGATACCAAATTTATTTTGTTGGACAATCCATGTGAACACATATTTAAAACCATATACTCTAACAAATGCTTTCAACACTAAAAATTTATGTTTTAGAAAAGCAAAAATTGCCAACACTGAAGAGTGTGTGTGTGTGTGTGTGTGTGTGTGTGTGTGTGTGTGTGTGTGTGTGTGTGTGTGTGTGTGTGTGTGTGTGTGTGTGTGTGTGTGTGTGTGTGTGTGTGTGTGTGTGTGTGTGTGTGTGTGTGTGTGTGTGTGTGTGTGTGTGTGTGTGTGTGTGTGTGTGTGTGTGTGTGTGTGTGTGTGTGTGTGTGTGTGTGGGATACAGCAAGAGACGAGGCCCTAGAATGCATCACTGTTGGTGTGCTGACAGTTGTCAGTGAAGATAGTCCTCACAAGGGTCCAAGTTCAGTGGACCTCCAGCCCATCTCCACTGCCATCATTCTGGAGGGAGGTATCGTCATGGATCGTATTAAAAACTTCCCTCAGGCAGTTTGTCTGTTATTTGGGCTTACATTTGCTTTGCATTTGGATTACCCAAAATGCATGGCAAATACACTCAACTTCATTCAGACTGTGATGCTTGGACTGGGAAAGAAAAACCTCCCACCAAAACTGTTAACTCTGAAGAACAGTCTCCTGGATTAGACTAGTAAAGAGCCATCAGCTGTCAGCAATTTGCAAGTTATAATAATGTTCTCATGTTATCAGATAAAGTTATTACAATAGCTTAACATAGATCACACTATGAGCAATTTTACAATTAGCTTTAAAATACATTGAATTTGACAAGAGGATGGAGAACAGTAATTTTATTGATTACTGTAAGGTTATTACATGAGTAATAAAACTTTTATATTGGAGAATTGGAATCAAAAGTAATAACAGTATCAAATGTTTATTGTTCAGCCTAGATCTGTAAATGATGCAATTTCTTTTTCTTTTTAATAAATGTTGTAATGCAGCTGAATCAACCCAGTGAGTGTTCTTTTAAAGTATATTTTTGTGGTGTTTTTGCCTTTATTAGGTAACAACAGCTAAAAATAGATAAGAAATAGGGGTGAGAGAGAGAAAAAGGACAAGGACCCATTCAAGGTAATTAGTTTGTTTAATTTAAGTGAACTTGAAAAATTAGTGAGTAGTAAGTTGTAGGTATTTAGTAATTCTAAGTGGGGTTAAATTTGTATCAAGCAGTCCACACAAAATGAAAAAATTAACTTAACACTAAGCATGGTTATTAAGTTACATGAACTTAATTTTTTTTGTTTCTGTTTTAGTACTGCACACTTAAAATAAACAAGCTTTTGTAACTCACTAATCTTAAGATTACTTTGCTTAATTTTTTTGAGGCAACGAGTTTGCATACTTTTTTTAAGTAAGGTCAACTAATTAGACTTTACAGTGAGTGCTTTCTCTATGACAGAGTCTTGTGAGACCCCTCACTCTGCTACATTTTGGAGCAGATTCTAAAGAATTGACAGGTCCAGGACAGTTTTTTCCTACTCTCTCTAACATCGTGAAAGAGAATTTTGTCTGATTTCCCAGAGAATAATTCATGGATTTTGAAGTGAGAATGTTGCTGATATACAGAACTGATATCAATGAGTGTCACACATTTGGTGAAGCTGGTTTAAACTAAGGCAACTGAGTCCCACTCTTAATACAACCTGGGTTTTCTGTTTCAGAATCACAATCAGAATCAGAAGTATTTTATTGCCAAGTAGGTTTACACCTACAAGGAATTTGCTCTGGTTATTGGTGCTAACAATGAACATAGAAACATAAAACGCAATAAATACAACATACATAGGCAAATCTATAAAAAATAGAAAACCAGTATATATTTACTCACTGTTTACTTCTTATTTACTCACTTTTTTCCAATATTTATACAAAGTAGCATTTATTTTGACATAAACATTTCTGAATAAAAATATATGAAAGATAAAAGATATAAAAGTGAAGTAAAAAAGTGAAATGCAAAATACAAAACAGTAAACAGTGTCCGATTGCAATATGCAATGTAATACAGCATAATATAATATGAGATAATGTGTTTATTTATTAATTTAACACATCCTTGAGGTGTTGGGGTGGAATAAAAGTCTGAGTCAGGTGGGGGTCCCGGGCCTTGTTGATGAGGCCAACGGCAGCCGGGAAGAAGCTGGTCTTGTGGCGGGCGGTTTTGGTCCTGATGGACCGCAGCCTCCTGCCCGAGGGAAGAAGAGTTTGTGACCCGGGTGGGAAGGATCAGCCACAATCTTGCCTGCATGCCTCAGGGACATAGAGGAAAACAGGTCCTGTAGAGATGGCAGATTGCAGCCGATTACCTTCTCAGCAGAAAGGATGATACGCTGCAGCCTCCTTTTGTCGTTAGCAGTGGCAGCAGCGAACCAGATGGTGGAGGTGAGGATGGACTCGATGATGCAGGTGTAGAAGTGCACCATCATTGTTTTTGGCAGGTTGAATTTCTTCAGCTGCCGCAGGAAGAACATCCTCTGTTACCCTCTTTTGGTGATGGAGCTGATGTTCAGTTCCCATTTGAGGTTCTGGGAGATCATGGTGCCCAGGAAGCGGAAGGACTCCGCAGTGACGACTTGGGCGTCTCTCAGGGTGATGGGGGTGGGTGGAGCTGGGTTCCTTCTGAAGTCCACAACCATCTCCACTGTAGCTTTAGGCCTCACCTTTATATCTATTATTAGGATTTTATTACGTAGCAATTTTGCCATGTTCCCTGATCTCAACTTGTAATCACATCGTGATGCAAAACATTGTGAGGACTTTTCATTAGACTTTTTAATATCACAGAAAAGATAAAGCAGTTAACAGAGAAGATGTAAGAAGATTAAATGAGAGGAAAGATAAGAGGGGGCAGGACAAGGTGCTTTTTAGCTGCTGCTTCGAGACCTCGAGTACATTTCTTTCATCAAGCACCTGGAATAGGACTGTATCCCTCTTCTATCCTTTCTGGAGTTACAGGATTCTGTCTTATCTTTCCTGACCCTCCCTTTTAATTGGACATCCAGAAGCCAGTCACATACCTGGGTTTTAGCCTGCCTGTACAATGTCTTTCTATGTGTATTTGATAAAGTTAACATGTGATTAAAGGTGGGGTCCAAGGTTCTCTGTGGCACACAGTAAAATGCTATTGTAGGCGTTGGTACAGACAATACTTTAGATGAATCAAATCATCGGTGGTGTCCTTCTTCATTGGCTTCATATAAGATTAACAGTGGTTAACAGTGGTTATGTTTGCGGTAACAAGCCAATAGGAGTCCCCCTGTTTTTTCTCAGGTTCATTTAAACATTGTATTAGATTTAGATTACCTTTTGCAATAGTTGTGTGACTAGCTTGGTGTATCTTGACGTGGTCACAACAGGGTTTGGGTAACCAGTCGGGGAGGGGGGGGGGGTCCTTTGACCAGAAGGTTAGCGGTTAAATCCACAGTCTTCCGCATCTGCATGCAGAAGTGTCCTTGGGCAGCAGCAGTTAAGAGTAAATTATACTGCAGCAGTTACAAGTACTCGTTTTTTGATGCCTTACAAAAACCAGACTTTATCCCAGATAAAGACGAATGCGTCATTGTTTTTCATTCTTTAACATACTTTACAGTCAAACAGAAAAAATATGTATATTTTACTTCTCCTGTAACAGTGGGGGAAAAAACAGCAACCATGTTCTATTATGCTGAAACATATTTTAGCGACCATCTGCCAGAATACTTTCTAAAGTTGGAAAAATGGAATACTTCAATGCCTTCGATGCTTTTGCTTATTTAAGTTGTCCATGACATGAATTATTACATCTAGTCAACCAAAAAAACGTAGGAGATTTTGTGCTATCTCGTAAAAGAAGATATAGATTTATATCATTTGCAGGACAGACATGTGTCAGGACTCACATCATTTAATCTTTTTTTTTTTTAGCTCAAGCAGCAAAGCTGAGGGAGCTGGAGAAATTGAACCAAGGTACATGTATATATATCATTTTACTAAAGCATGTTATTCAGTTTGTCAGATGAACAATACGATTAATACTATGTGAAATACTTTTGCTTTGTTTTTTTCTCATTGCCTTTTTTTTTTGATGAATTACATTTCAGAACAGACAGGAGAACTGACGGCCATTAAAGCAAGGACAGAAATTACCAGAAACCAGGTGGAGGCTCTGAGGACAGAAACAGAAGGTTTGTGAATTTAGAAACTTGTTTGAACAGCCACCACCTTTCTGCAAGACAGACATGTGGCAGGACTCTCATCATTTAATTTTTTTTTTTTTAGTACAAAGCTGATGGAGCTGGAGAAATTGAACCAACAGGTCAAAGGTACATGTATATAAATAATTTAAATTAATTATGTTATCCAGTTTCTCAGTTGGACAGTATGGTGTTAAAAAGTTCAAATATTTTAATTCAACATGTTTTTAGTTTTTAGTTGCCAAAGAAAACTTTGTTAGAAATGGAAGTTACGATTAAATACTATGTGAAATACTTTCTTTATGTTTATATCTCATTGCCTGTTTTTTGATAATTTACATTTCAGAACAGGCAGGAGAACTGACGGCCATTAAAGCAAGGACAAACGTGACCGAAAACCAGGTGGAGGCTCTGAGGACAGAAACAGAAGGTTTGTGAATTTAGAAACTTGTTCTAATAGCCACCACATTTCTCCTGTATAACATCAGCTGCACTCTAAAATTATCACTTGTCTGTTTTTCAGTCAAACGGGTAGCCTTCACTGCCGCTCTGTCTTCAAGTTCAACAACTATCGGACCATTTAATACAGACACTAATCTGGTCTTCAGACAAGTTGTCACAAATATTGGAAATGCTTACAACCCAAACACAGTCTTCACAAACTTATATATTTATTTTCATTCTCTGAAATATTGACCTGTTACCACAGTCAATTCTCTTCTTACTAAAGCTGACAAACAAATGTCTACAGGTTCTTTCATTGCACCGGTGAAAGGAGTCTACCACTTTGAGCTCTACATAGGAGCACATGGACATCCTTCACATCCTTCAGGTGCTAGGTTAATCCGAAATGGACACAATATTTGTATTGCATATGAGCATCAGACATCCGGTTATGGGAGTTCTGCTAATGGCGCCACGCTGCTGTTAGAGGTCGGAGATGTTTTGTTTGTGCAACTGAGTCCTAACACAAGGGTATTTGACAATGAAAATAACCATAGCACCTTCAGTGGTCAACTGCTTTTCACCATGTGAGGGAAAAAGTTCTGTTTCTTCAGCTTTATGTTACTGTATTAACACGATATAAATCAAAAAATGATTATAACTGAATCTTATACTTAAATATATCCAATTGAATAAAAGCATATATATATTGCAGTGAAATTTGGGGACATTTCTTTAACATAAACAAACTGTTATCATTTATTGATAGAAAATCAAACAAACCCTTCACAGCTGTTTGGGTGTAGATTTGCCATGTTGTCTGTTAGATGTTGTTGTTGTATTAACCTCATGGCAACTCTCTTGTTTTAAAAAGGTAATTGTGGCTTGTTTTCATGTATTTGTGGTTTAAATGTGTGTTAGATGGATGTGAATGTAAACAGTGAGAAATCAGTTTTCCAGAGAACAAGGTGTTGAAAAGATGATTTGGTCCGATAGAAGGTCCAAGAACAAACTGTATTTGATTTACTATAATGTTAAATATGGAAACCCTCACATGTGATTAACTGGAACTAGACTTTGCCTGTTAAACAATGTTAATGATTAATATACAGACCACCTGTCTTTTTGATCGATTCGTTGTCTTCTTTGTTTACCGCTTGACTTGCAGCTCATGAATACACAGTGGAGTCCTCATGTAAAAAGCACACAGGTTTTATTGCCTATCATTTTCATGTATAAATTCTTCATAGCATTGGAAAGATTACATTTGGTATACATCGCTATTCTACAGAATTATCATCAGTCATATCTTTTCAATGAAATTTCTCTAAAGTACATCTCCATAATCACAAGCATCAAAAGAGCTGCAATTTCAGAATTGTTCAATATTATTCTACAATCCTTTATTGTTTTTCATTATGTCTTCTCCCACAAGTCTTTACTTCCGTCTTTCAGAGCCGCCTCCTGAGACGTCTGTTAGGCCGTTCGAGAACTTGAAGTCAAACCTACTAAACCTAACCACATGTACAATAAGTGCATCTACGGATTTTATTTTTCTTTCCTTTTTTTTTCTATTATGCTGAAACTTATTTCAGCATCCATCTGCCAGAATACTTTCTGAAGTTGGCAAAATGGAATACTTCAATGCCTTCGATGCCTTTGCTTCACACAGCGCGTGCTTATTACAGTAGTCCATGACATGAATTATTACATCTACTCAACAAAATAAACATAGCAACCCAAGTCTTTACATTTTATTACCACATGTTGTAAAACATTATGTTTTTCCCATGAATGAGATCTCATTCAGCAGAATTATAAAAAGACTCCTGTCTTTAGGAAAATGAGATGATGCAGCAGTCCTAGCATCACACTGCCACCTGCTGTCGTGAAGAAAAATTACAGTCCTTCTGTTAAAGATAATTTTTTTAGTAAAGGCGTTGTTTTGTCTGGAAAATGCGCATGTTTACACACACAGTAGTTTTTTTTAAGAGAAATGGTTTAAGTTTACCATGAAGCTCGCAGAATTTGCCTTTGTGAAATCCAAGAACATCTGCAGGCTGGCTCCATATGGCTCTACAATGCAGATGATTGACACAGCATGCATGAGAGAAACCCCATCATTAACTGTTTCTTTTTCTTATCTCTGCCTTTGTTCCATTGTCTTGTTATCATTTTATATTAGCGTTGTCTGGCTTTATCACTGTTTTTGTAAGCTAAACGTTAGCGTTAATGGAAGTAAGCACCCCCCTATTCGCTCGTCTTGTTAGCTCATGTTGTTCTACATTAATAGATATTTCAATTAGTGAATAACATTAGTGCAACAATTAACACAAACTACATCCGATACATTCAAACTGACTCTGCTGGGAAACGTGTTGGTCAGACTCCTTTCATACACAAGGCATGTGCATCTCTGTGAAATGAGAATAAACCGCAATCAGTTTAAAAGGAACACGCGGGGTCTCATGTATATGGATGTGCTGTGAAGTGGGAGGCCGTTTATTCAAATGAGACTTTATCTTTATAGAGAAGTGTCAGTTTCCTGGGAAAGACGCTTTTCACTTGTCAGAAATGAACCATCAAACCTATTTAAAGTTGCAACCGGTGGGAGAACTGAAGATGAACATCGTGGCAGCCCCCGACACCCGGCTTTGTCCCCCTCATCTTTTTGATTCTTCTGTTTATTCGCTGCGAGAAACCGACGTCATGACGAATGGGGAGGAAGTTGCTTCTTGAAAACAGAATTAATTTCCTTCCTGCGGAGAAGGAGGGAGCGCGGCAGCCTCCATCTCGTGTGATGTACAGAGGACGGTGAGGGTTTCATTACTGTGATGATAAAAACTGCTGCTGGAAATACATTTCAGCATTTTCTGGATATACTTCGTCTCTTTTTTGGATTCCGTGACTTGTTGACAATGTGAACTGTTGCACTGGAGTTAAATAATAATAACACATTTTCAGATAAATAAAGAATGACTCAGGCTGAATGAAACTGTGACTCTTTTCCAACTGTGTAATGTTGTCGAATACGCATTAATGTTATTAGACATGTTTACATTGACACCAACATACTGATATGAACCCAATTAAGACAAGAGTCAGAATAAGATGCTGCCATTTAAATTCTTTTTTTAAGTATTTTCTGATGACCTTAATACAAATGAGGTCGTGGGATAAGCAATGATCCAATAAGGACCTTGAGTATTTCGAGGTGGCACGGTGATAAGGTGGTTAGCATTGTTGCCTCACAGGAAAAGTTTCCTGTTGGAATCCCTGTCTTTCTATGTGAAGTTTGTTCTCTCTGTGTTTGGGTTTTCTCTTGATACTCAGCTGTGGTTATAGGTTATGATGTGCAGGACAGATATCAAATGGAAGGACTATTAAGATGCATTTTGCAGGCATTTATATGTCTTATTTACATTGAAACTCCCTGTAGCCATTTGTTCCAAGCATTTTGCGACATCGACGAACAGCAGTTACCAGCAGCTGGGTGACACATTTCCTGGGTTCAAGTGCAAACCTGTTGTCATGTTGCATTCAGTCATAGATAAAACAAAATAAAGACTGTGATGACTAACATATAATCTTGAGTAACAATAGTGTCTTATCCAGAATAAGATTGAGGCTACATTGCTCTCAATTGTCTGGGATTGTTCAGTCTACTTGAGCTCTACATGGCACATGTTTAGCTCTGACCAATAATATCAAATTCATTCTTCCTCTGAAGAAAACATGTTTCCGAGAAAAGTAAATGAGCCAGGACGTGGGACAATTACTACACTGAAAATATCCTGCACCATTATAAATATTTCTGATAAGATGATTTGTTTCTGTCAGAATCCTGAGTTGCCAAACCAGATGTGGTTTTGTATTTCACAAACAAAGTTACGAACACCACTGTCAGACCTGCAGCTCAGTTTCATTTCAGCACAACTTGTGTTTTTATCATCAGGCCTAACGTACCATTGAGAAACATCCACGCTGACTCCCACTCACACATGAGTCATGACAGCTAATGACGAGAAAAACAAATTCCCATTACTTCAACAGAACGTTCAGACCATAAAATCACCTGTGGTGCACTGGAAATGTCCCTGATGGCACAATGTTGTTTACAGAAACATCAGCGTTTCTGTCACATGAATAAAATACCTATTGAAGTTATTAAAAGTTAGAAAGACAGCCTACAAGAAAAGTAGGTCACTGTAGCCTTGAAGACATCTATTCTTCAAACAGCTCAGTGTTTAGCTTCAATGCCTTTTCATCCAACTGGACAAATGGTGAGCATCCAAAAAGATGAAATGATATTATGGTTATTAATTCAAAGCTCGAGTGAAACTTATTTAAAGAGTTGTCTCTCTCTATGAAAATGAAACCACTGTGATGCAACCAAATCTCATAAAATGGATCATTTGGAGTCAATGGAGTGAATGTATGTTGCTGATTTCTTGGCAGCTTCATGAGCTCAGTGGGGAATTGTGCTTCAGACTTTGGTCTTAAAAGAGTTTTCTAACAATAAATCAACCAAAAAACTCAAACTTGAAATTGCTAACTTGTAATAATACTTGTATATAGTGAACAAAGAATGTTGAATTGCTTTGAAACTTTAAAAAAATGTTTCCACTTGGGACTGAAACATGAAACTCTAAGTTCTGACCAGAGTTCAGGCCATAAAGGCAAAAACAGGGTCTTCTAAGCATTTCTTCAGGTGCTTTGTGTCCATGTTAAGTCATACATGTTTAATAAAGTTACATATTAGGACTTTGAACCTAGTGTAAACTCTATATGAGGGGTCAGTAGAACAGTCCATATACATGTTGAATACACCGTTACTCTGGTGAGCAGTGACACTGAAATTCTTTGTACTTAGAACTCAAAATGTTAAGTTTTTAATGACTATGAAAGATAAATGACCAGATCAACAATAATTAGTTGGTTAAACTTTTACTCAAATTAAAGGTTGAAGTTGTCTTAAAATTTTTAGGTTTAAAAAAATCTGTTATTTGGAATTTGTAACTCAGTGTGCCCACAACGAACAACGGTCATAACACAAAACAAGAAAAGAAACAAAACACACAACCCCCAAGCCATAAAAACATATGTGGAGGTTAAATCCTGAATAAATCCAGAATAAAGTAAAAACTAGTGCAAATAGAATAAGATGTCCGGTGCTTAAAACTACACTAAAACACAAACTACAATAAAATCCAGTGGTGCTTATTACTTTGTAAAGGGCAGATGTAGGATTGAGGAGCCATTTAGTGATTTGAATGGTTCTGCAGTAAGTGCTGTTGAGGAAACATCTTAGTGTTGATGTGTCTAGAGATCTTCTCTTATTCCTTTACTCGCCTCTTGAACTCAATGTGGTATGTTTCCATCAAGAGGATGACATGTAATAATCTGGGGTATAGATCAGAGTTGACAGAAGTAACATGCGTCTATTGGAAGGATTTTAAAGCAACATTCATGATAAACCTGATCAAAAGGCCAAGAGCATTTGGTGGCTGTGTTGTAAACCAGATTTATTAATACTGTTGGTGTTTCCTGCTCCACGCGCGCACCTCCCCTCCCCTCCATCCCCTCGCTCCCCTCTGTGAGCGGGGGAGGCTGCGGCTCAGTCAGATGGCGACTCCGGAAAGTCACACATGTCGTCGACACAGCTCCAGCCGGTGTTCGGTCAGAAGGAGCGGTGTTCGCGCTGAGGATACTTTCACTGTCACCGGTGGGTTAACTCGTTCCACGCAGCGGACAATGGGCATGCTGGTGTGACCTCCTCCGGCTCCACAGCTCAGGAGACACTCGTGGAACGAGACGACGCAGCTCCAGCGTGAGTAGATCTGTTTTCATGTAGGTGTTAAGTATAAACGAATACTTTGGCTCGGTGTTATTCAGCTGGACGTGCGTTATTATACAAAAGTGCGTTGTCCTCATATAGTGTTTTGTTATTAATTCACCTGTGTGGAGGTGGGGGGGCTGAGGGAGAGTCCCTTCACCTCTAAACAGAATATATCCAGTGTGAGCAGAGTTTATATAGTGAAGGAGTTAACCTTAACTGGACTATTACATTAGAAAGATAAATACATAAACAATATAAAAATAAGTAAACTATGATGAAGTCCCCCAAAGCAGACACCAGTAAAGTAATAAACAAGTAAACAATAAAAAACACAAACGATTATAAGAATATGTATAGAGTAGCTAAACTTTAACCAATCTAGTGGATTATAAAGTTAAACTATAAAATGCATTAGATTAAATAAAAAAACAAAACAATACTATAAACATATTTATTAATGGTAATAATAAGCTATAAATTCCCTCTGAGCACATGTGTGTTTACGTCCTTGCATTGCTGAACAGTAACATCCTCCTGGGTGAATCTTCTGAACAGCTGCAGAGTGTCTCAGTGTCATGTCTCTGGGGGGTAGAGAGACTCCACCAGAGACTGAACCACAGATGCAAGTCAGTGAAGATAAACTGCTGTAAACATTTGTACACACGCTCTCATATAGTCTTATCTCGTAATTATTATTCTGTTTATTGTAACATTAACAAACCAGAGAGTTCCCCGTCAACATCTGACCATGGATGTGAGACTTTTCCACCAGGGCTTATAATTCCCTCCTTTATCCCTAAATGGCTTCTCTTCATGCACAGCCCAGCCCCCCGCCCTTGCAAACAAGCCATGAAGTGATTTGTGTGTTCTTTCTCCAGCTCGGTGCAGAGGATCGGTTTGAAGACAGGGCTGAGATCTGTGGATGTGCGAGGCGTTTGTTGTGCACCCGCTGTGTCCGTTTGACATTTCAGTCCATTTTTCCTTCCCCTGCTTTTCCCATTCTGGTCCAATAACTGGGCTGCAGCTCCGCTCACAGTGCAGAGCGGAGGTCCTGACAGGTGGCCAGCTGACCTTTAGACAAATCTGCCTCTTGTGGAGCTGCTAAATAGTTTTCTATTGCTAATGAGAGGCAGTTTGTAAGTAGTAGCACCCTCTCTCACCCTCGGCGCACACCCAGGACAATCCCTCTGTCAGGCTGATTGCACCCAGCCCTGCACTGGTGGGCAGCAGGGTTTTAGGTTCCCCTCACGACTTTGTAGAAACAAATGTCTGGAGCTGCTGAGATGTGCTTCTTTTGGCGCGGGCTGCTTTTCGAGAAGCGGTTAGGTAATGCTAAAGGTATGAGAGGGGAGAGCGAGAGAGCTGTACCATATCAGATTGTTTAGACTGGACTCTGGGGTTCCACCACAAATGGAAGAAAAAGGATTCTGTAACACAGAGCTCTAGGAATGTGGGAGTATTGCACGATACTTAAGTGTTTTCAAGGGTTGGTAATCTTTAAACCTGCGATGACATTAAGCCTCAGAAAATGCAAGATGAGCTCCGCGTTATTTCCCAGCTTGAAATCGGTTTTAGCGAAGAGGGCTCAATGTCTTCAAACTTTTATCTGTGTCTTTTACTCTCAGGTTGTTGTGCTCGATGCTGTTGAGTAATTCTGGATGATGCTTTGCAGCGGAATTTGACCCGGTTTGCTTTTTTATTTTCTACCCAATGATGTTTGGTTTGAATTCTGTAGTTTAAAGTAAATGTTTACCCTTCTATGTCCATGAATACTCAGGCCATGTTTACTAATTACTGGAGAAAATAAGGTTTATCTAAAGTTACAAAAGTTTATTTTCCGATCACTTTAACAGTTTCTCTCTGAGGCCAAATAAATAATCGCCTTTTCATGAATAAATTCAATTCAAAGTGTTGATTGCTAGGTTCTTCCATTTTCTTCTTATCAAATCAGTTGTCTTCACAAGCATTCACGTTCACCTGATAGACACTCCGGGCTAGCACATGCAAATGTACTTTTAAATATGAATTTGCATTGAAATCTTGAGATAATTTCAAACCAGCTGTGAGAAGCATCATCATCCCAACCATCTGCCGTCAGATGCCAAAGAGAATTAGAACCATCCATTGCTCATTGCAATATGTCTGTGATGCCTTTTCATAAGTGCATGCACATAATTCCTCTTTTAGCAATAACTAGTGCTTTGTTGCACAGTAATTAGAGGAAGTCTATGGTGCCTCTCGTTGTGTTCCAGATGAATTGGGTATCAGTGCGAATGAGCCACATTAGCCCAGTAATGGCGCCCATCATTTTGGTTTGTGGAAGCAAAGAAACGATGCTATCTCCATGTGAATTTATGAGGATTTCCTTTCTATATGAGTTTTAATCTTGATTTGACCACAATCATATGGGAATGGGAGTTTCATACCGAGCAGACTGGCTGCTAAAGATGAAAAATAACACTTTAATTAGCTGCATATGTGCTGCTTTACCATGACGTACATCCAAGATGAATATTTTCTCCAACGTAGGCACAGAAGTCGCAACTGAATCATGAGGTATTTTTATCATGTTCCTGACACATAGTAATTACAGTCCAATTAAAGGTTTAACATTCAGAGTAATGTTTCTTTACAAGTAAGAACTTATTACTTTTACCGCTTACAGCCTTTAGATGAGCTGAAAGCGTTAACATGATTTGGCTCAAAGAAAGAGAAATCCTTCGAGTACGTCAAGCTGCTACTTGTTGTGGAGAAACCTTTTGTGTGCCAAACCAGATCCTCAGTCACAGGCCTCCACCAATGATTCTAAACGGTTGCAGTTATCCGGCGCTGACAGTTTCTATCAGTGAATGATTTTGCATCAACATAATCAGTCAGAGGCATCATGGACACGACTGATACAGATACACGTGTCGGGTTCAAGGAAAACATTGATTCTTCATTCATTTGACTGATTAACTGGAAGAATGTGATCAGGCAGAGGAGGAACTGCGAGTCATTGTCCTTTCGAATTTTGGGAGCTGATGTCGATACAGATCCACATTTCTGATAGTGATGTATAAGCAGACATTAAATACCTCTATGTAATATATATATAATTTTAATAGTATCAATGATTCCTAAGATTTCATTATCAACCCCATATGGCAAACAATGTAATTAAGGTATGATATTTTACAGTTTTACCATCACATTAATTACCAGTACATTAATTGAAAACACAAAGACAACCAATTATATCAAACTTGAATTAAGTATGTAGATATAAATGCACATCTTTTCTGCATTGTTTAATCTGTAAAATAAAAGAAACATAATCACAGCTACCAATTTGTCCGTGAAAAGGCATATATCAGTCGATATTATCAGTGTAGAGAAATGTTCATGTTTCTAATTTCAGCTGTTTTTTTGTGACTATAAATAAATATCGTTAACACCACCAATAAAAAGCAGTGTCCAAATCTCATCCCAAGCAATAGAAACAAATGGAATCACCTTTTAAATGACAGAGGCAGCACTGCACTCCCCGGCTGACTTCAGATCCCCCTCCTTTCTTCACACCCACACATTTCTTATCCCTCCCACTCATTAAACACAAGGACAAAGGTTTCAGATGTTTTCCACTTCTCATTAATGTCACATTGGTTTTAAAGAGCTGCTAATGCAAACAACCCGTTGCTATAAAAAAAAAACATATTCAAGCAAAAATATACACTGACATGCATTTACGAATGTACGATTTAACCGAGGAGCACGTCTGGGCTCCAGATGTGCAGTTGGAGTGCAGTGACCTGTGACAGACACCACTGTTAAACAAGAGGTTTAATATTTCTGGTGCTTTTCTTAGCACAGATCTGTTATGTTTAGACTGTACCATGACTTCAACAGCCTGCTTATTTTACAGATTAGGGAGTCAGACTCTGGTGAAGGCGATCGCTCGCTGCGCTGACATTGAATTAACCCGCTGTGGGAAAGGAAAGGGAGGACTAGTCCAGCCTGATGAGACGGTTGAAATCTGTTTCCTCAGATATTCTATTTGTGTTCTCAAGGAGTTCTCCCATTTCCTGCCAAGATTTCATCCCTTATCTGTCCAAGAAAAGAGCCAGAGAAAGAGGGAAAACATAACTAAGAGTATCTTTTTTTTGTTTTCTGTCCTTCAAATAAGGTTGGATTCCTCCACATGAAGAGAGTTTTATTATTTCTGTAGTCTGGCGTCCCATCAATCTTTGTTTGACTCGCCAGTCAACAGGGAAGCTGTCTTATTTCCTTTTGTGACACTGGTTTCCCTGGTGCCTCCCACTCCCCCCTGCATTCCGTCAAGTCTTGGTCACAGAGTGTACTATACACAGTCATAATGTGTTTACACAGTTATAAACATGAAGACATGATTAAAACATGTTTCAGGAGAGCGAGAATGTGTGTGCATACTGAGCACTGGCTCTTAGAACAGATTTTGTGGTCATGGTGAATCCTCTCATTGTGTCACATTTGTTTCAAGCTCTATTTCATGATGTCATGATGTTGATTCTTTACAGGGCAGCATGTGCATCTGCATATGGCTTGTGGCATTTTTAATGTGAAGTGCTCTGCAGGGAGCCTGATTTTCATTTCTCTGTTTAGTTGGTGTCTTTGCAGCAGAGGCTGATTGGCTTCATCTTGTCACAAAGGGTAGAAAGTGGGGGATGAATGAGAGGATGCGGGTCAGGGGGGGCAGTGAGTCTGGCTTTGATAGCACGTAGTACATCAAGTGTGCAGTAATGTGTATGTGTGTAATGTTTTACCTACACAATCAAGCAGATGCTTAAAAGTCTTGTCTTCAATCTAATTAAATAATAAATATGTCTCAGTGGAAGCAGATAAAAGGACCAAGACACTGGCCTGTAGTTTTACAGAAGCAATTGTTTATATTCATCACCAGAGCGAAAGGTTGAATTTCCAAATTCAACACACAGCTGTGGGATCTGTGCAGCTGTGGTCTAATTAAAATCAAATAATGAGCTGTGTGGTTTGTTTCTATAACAGCCACAAGCTGCTGATATGATGGACCTTTAGTCACAGCTCAACATGTTGTTATTATAGTAAACAACGTAATTCACTACAGCATCTGTGAGGTTCAGTGGCCTCTGGACAGGCGGTGAAGACTTCGGTCAACATCTCAAACAAAACAAAACTTATTTAAAATTGCAAATTCTGCAAATTACAGTTTTATTTGAGACATCATAATGAAAGCTGCCTAGAAGTGGTGCCCTGTGGCAGAGGGAAGAACATTAAGCCACAATTAATTCTATCCATATACACATAGCTGTGGTCATTTTAGCAATTTTGATACAGACTGAAATATTTCAACATTTACTGGTTTGATTACCTTGAAATTCTGTACATATGTTTTAGTCTTCCACAGGATAAACCCCACTGACTTTTGTGATCATTGGATTTTACTTTTAGGGCCAATTGACATCAGTGTTTCAGAGTGAAACGTATCAACTGCCAGATGGATTATCATGATATTAAACAGATACTAAACGTCCTCATTCATTTCTCATGTATTTGCTGAGCTCTCGACTTTTCCACTAACACAACCAACAAGTAAACAGTTCTCAACAATGACCCCATGAAGCAGCACAAAAGTTAGTACAAATGTTCGTAGTTCCCAGATGATGAATCCTAATGACTCATGCACAACCTTTTGCTCCCTGTTCGGATCAACGAAGGGTTGTGTCGAAAAAACGTGGTTTGACCTGACAGCAAAAAGAGAGGAGAGGGATTTACAAGTCTATAAATTTGTTCTAAGAGCTTAACCTTATGGCTGATATTAGAAGAACTGCAGTTGTCGAATTAAAATGGTTTTCCTCATTGAGCCTTTATTTCATCGAAATCTGCACTTTAGTTTATGCAATATCTCACGCATAGTTGATATTGAGCTGCAGATGGAACAAGAGGGATACGCCGTGTCAAAAATGGAGAAAAAAAAATCCCCTGGGACCAAAGATATGCTCTTCAGACTATTGACCAT
The DNA here is from genome assembly GCF_949316205.1 of Platichthys flesus. Taxonomy (NCBI): domain Eukaryota; kingdom Metazoa; phylum Chordata; class Actinopteri; order Pleuronectiformes; family Pleuronectidae; genus Platichthys; species Platichthys flesus. Next base: position 12,054,052 of record NC_084951.1, read on the forward strand.
TCATTTCTGACCTCTCTTTTTAACAAATGGTACGTCTCAGAATGACAGAGAAAGGTCATGGACTCCCTGAAAATATTAGAAGTAATACCCTTGGGTGTTTGGATTTCCAAAGCAACAGAAAATTGAGCCAGACAGTTTTGTAATATCTTGATATGGTCCAAGGTTTGGGATAGAATGTGTGTCCAGCGTCACTGCAGAACATCAAAAATGGAAGCCTGTAGTTTTTTGTATGACATGGACAAACTAAAGCGAATCACAGATTGTATCTTTTTCTTTTTCCATCTTATATGTATGTAATGTCACAAAAAGTGTTGAGTGTTGAATTCTCTTTTTTGCCAATTCCAGGCACAAGATCTGTGTTTCTAAACTATTCTCTTCAGTACAGAGAGGTCAGTCCAACAGCTGGTGTCTTTGAGAAAATAGAGTAAACAGCATGAAGATGATACAGATGTTTTGTGTACAGTAGCTGCATAGGAGAAAGAAAAAAAAACTAACATATACACAGTAGTAGAGTATATATTTAGACATAAACTGTATGTCTTATATTAACTGAGGTCTGCCAATGCATTAAAATCATCAGTAATATCCCATTCAGGCTGTGATACCACATCAGTCGACAACAAATGCATCTAATGCGATGGTAATCAGAAGTTTTTATTTTGAGTCAACAGGATTTTCACCTCGTCAAACCTACCTGCTGTTCACTTCCCACCATGGTTAGATTCTGCAGCCTTTAGAGGTTAGAAGCTCTTTTCTGGTCGTTCTCACACTGTTTTCTCATCTCTGCTGCTTTTCTTTATTCACTCCACGCTTTACCCTTGACTCTCACTGTCCTCTTTATATTCGTCACATTTCCAAATCTCTCTCTTCTCCTGCGCGCTTGAAATTTTGATCTAACTAGACGTTAAGCTATAATGGGAATATTAGATAGTTTCGGAGAACAGAGAATACAACTATTACCTGGATGGAAGAGACAAAAAAGCAACCACGTGAATACAATTTGTGACACGATAGAAAGGGCTTTAATCTTTATTAAAAATAAATCATCCAAACAACATCAAAACATGGAGAAATTAACAGCAGGTAGGAGTTGGTATCAGCAGCATCAACTAGAGCTTTTACTACACTATTGTAATTAGACAGTTGTGTCATTATATTTTATTAACTGAAGCCCCATTACAGGGTCAGAAACACGTTCTTTGCCCAATACAGGCTCACAGATATACTCATTCCTGATTAATCTACAAAGCTCAGCTGTCCCGTTTAGAAACCTGAGAGGGTGTGAGTGCTTTCTTTTGGACTTTTCAAGCCATATGTTCACACATTCATTGTTTTGTCCGTACTCATGGAGACTCTGCTTGAATAACCTGCATTTTCATGACATTGTTGCAGTGGTGAGACAGTGATGAAGGTGGGGAGCATTGGTTGAGCATTCCATGACATGATCTTGAAGGGACATTGAAGTGATTTATTACTGCACAGCCACGAGGGACTCAATCACAAGAGGCTAAAAAAAATCAAAGCAGCAGAGGCTGTTCTGGATTTTATTCTTTAGTCTGTGTCAAACAAAACAAATATTTATCCTACTCCTAATGCAACCTCATCAGACTCTTCCTCAACGAAAACAAATTTTGTCCGACCAAAAATGTGAAGGTCTGGGCCACTCACGCCGCCACGCCCCCCTGCCCTGGAGCGGACTGTTGACAGTGCACCTCAATCCCTTTGCTCAGGGTGGGGGAGTGGCAGCGTTTTGAGGGACAGCTGGCCGGTCAGGGGTGAATTGGGCGCCACATAGTGTCTAAACTGAGAAGTACAATACAGTGGGCCATTACATTACAATTCATTTAGCTGACTGATTTACAATCAGTGCATTCAAGGGTACCCGAGGGTACAAACCCAGAACAACAAGAATCAAGAAAGAACAATTTCTTAAAAAATAGAGCAAAACTACAAAGAGCTATAAGTAAGTGCCGTTAAAGTGCTACTAAATTGTTAGTTTAAAATTAATAACATTATAATTTTGTTTAATTTTGTTTAATTTTTTTAATTTTTATTTTTTTGAGGCGGGCCAATTTGAAATGTATGGCGGGCCCCAGATGGCCCGTGAGCCGCAGTTTGGACACCCCTTATCTAGCGGTAGTGACACCGTGTTGATTTAACGATGAAACTTCAACAAAATAAATTAAGTGAATCGGTTCATTCTTTTTCTCACTTCAAATGCATGTCATTCAAAACAGATGGTGAACACAGAAGACGATTTGACAACACGTTTAGTTCACAACAATAAATTTGTTCACAAAAACAGCTACAGCAGTAACTTCAAAGATCGATGAATGATTCTCGTTTTCTAACAGTGATCACGTATAATTGGGAGACCCGGTTGAGTGACTTTCAGTGTCCTCAGTGATATGAATGAGTTTATCTTTGCACTCTGAAGTTGCATCTCAGTCAAGTACAGTAAGTGTGAACATTTTGCACATAATGTTTTTGTAACAAGCCCCCTGTTGCAGTGTCAGAATAAAAAATCACTCCAAAAATAGAGAACGCTGCATGAAGTTTGCTGGAACTGGTGCCGGATTTCATTTCCTGGTCCGGTGGGATGGTTGCATTTTAACAACTCGGCAGCCAAAGAAAATTTAAATACACCTCTGGCTGAGGAAATATATCAAAATGATTTTACACTTTGATATCTGCAATTTTTCCGGCAGGGTACGCTCAAAATAACAACACTAGTTTCTTATTATTCATGTGGCGGGGAGAGAAAACACAGTGCTCGCACTTGCCACACTTGGTGTCCACCTGCATCAATACCTCATACTGGTTCCCAGTGTGAAAAACCCTGATCTTGAAAATAATAATTTCAGGTTGAGAAAATAGAGCTCTCAGCAGGCCCGTAGCTCACAGTGAATTATTGCGTATTTTTAGTTTTGAATTACAGAGCAACTATTATTCTGACCTTGAACGTCTCTCAGTAGAGTCTTGACGTGTGCTATATAGCCCTCATCGTAAAGCAGGGGTTCTCCCTCCAGCAGACCACACACACTCTGCAGCTGACCTCAGACATTTTAGACGTAGCTCAAGCTATAGAAGGGAGTATGGTCATAAATTCACACACTGATGCTGCAGAGAGGAGTAAAGCTTCCTTAAATACCCCACTATTAAACATATTCACACCACTTTTTTTTAGGAATTATGGGATATGACATATGAAAGAAACACTGCCGCATTTTTGGTGAAACTGAGAAGGAACAGTGCAACGTGTTTTAACAACTGCTTGTGATTTACAGGAGGCGTCGACAAAGACTGGACAGTAAGACATGAAGACCTGCAGATTAAAAACTGTGATGGACGGACCCACAGCCTCCTGCAGGTGAAGCTTCAACTTTCAAATTCCCTGGCTCCTGCTCTTCGATGTCATTATGTCACAATCAGACTGCAAATATGGGAGTGACCCCCACACGGAGCAGAGTTGGATGCTCCTCAGCTCGCCTACGCATCAGAAATATGGGAGAACGCCCGTCAGGACTTTTTTGGACTTCAGGCACACAAACCAGCCTGAAAATCCGGACGTCAAGTTGACTCCCCTGCTGTCGCGGAGCGTCTCCAAAGTCCGACTGCTCAGTTTCCTCCTGTGCCTGGCACTGACCTTTCTCGTCATGGCCTCCTATATCCTGCCCTGGGAAAAGACGGGACTTCTGTTCACCCCCTCACCCTTTCAGCTCGGACCTGTGCTCGTCCCGACCGGCACATCAGAAAAAGATTTGTCTGAAAAAACATTAATAGACATGAAATTGCTGGTGAAGATCATCAGCTTCAAATTGGAATACTCACCCAGGAAGGTGCCTGACATAAAGGACGTCATTGAAACTGAGGCTCCTGTAAGTGTGTGGAAAAACGCTCTGACACATTTAGAACAACCATGATAAAGGCCTTTATATTATAGTGCCAGACTCCAATGATACCATGTTTTCTCCAATGGAAAAACGTAATAAGTGACCACTGTGATTGCTTTATTTTTGGTGGACAAATGTGAGTTGTAGGAGACAAACAACAAACACTTTCCCATCAGCCCTGCAGCAAATGACTGTTTTGTGAAAATCATAATCACCAGTGTTTTTTTAGTTTGTCCAAAGTGCTGCTTACACTCCGTGTTCTAAGAACCAGGGTCTTTAAGTAAGGTTGTGTGCTACGTGCTATTCTCCTGCATTTAGCGCATGTTCTCATCATAATGATCCTCATTGTCCTTAATCATTTTGCAGTGTTTGTTGAGAGGACATCAGCGATTGCGCCTGCATCACAATTGTAGAGGTAGAAACACAAGTGAGTCGGTAGGTTGACTTCCAATTAGTGTTTTTTGTGTGTGTGCTGCACAAAATGTCAGTTCCCTCATCGTATCGGATTTTATTCCGTCACGATCCATGAACGATTGCCTTGGAAATCAGTGGAAATGATGAAAAACACCCTCGCAATGTTAAGGAAAGTAAACAAAAAGTCCTGGACCCACCCCACCTGTTCACAAAGGTTTTTAGCAATCCGTTTAATAGTTTTGCTTAATCTAGCTGACAAATAAACAACTAAATAAACAAATACCTTACACACCCAACCTGGTTTCCGATTGTTCAAGCCGGGTTTGGACAAAAAAATTAAATGAGGTTCGGTCACGGTGGCTGGGCTATATAATTGATTTGCTAGGGAAAGCACCGGGCTCGGGTTGGGTTTGGAAACAAAACTAAGAAATGCCTCTACGTGAAATCCATGCTCCGTTAAGTTTGTCGGGGAGGGTTGGACGTGTTGGGACGGAAAATTGCACATCGAGATGCATTTTCTAGTTTGAGTAGGAGCAAGTCTCACGGGATTGACAAATTAAACATATATCTTTCTGCATTTCATCATTTATCAAAGCCCTGATGTATGCCCCTGGTATGTTGTCTTTGCCCTTTGATGCTAATTTAGTTGTTTTTTTGTCTCTGCAGTTGTTCTCTGTAGTTCCTCGCCATTTCCTGCCGAGCATCAAGAGCCCGTGCTGGTACGAGGAGTTCTCAGGCGACCTTGGCACTGATCCCTACCGGAGGAACCTCTTCACGCTGCGCTCGAAGGGCTTCAAGACTGTGTGCGAGCAACTGAAGATCGACTTCCACCGACACTTGTACCACCGGGACGGCGAAGTGTTTCGTCTGCGCTGCTTGCCGTACTTCTACATCATCGGCCAACCCAAGTGTGGCACGACCGACTTGTTTCAGAGACTGCGGCTGCATCCGGAGGTCAGGTTCAACACCATTAAGGAGCCGCACTGGTGGACCAGGAAACGCTTCGGTAAGTCATCGGGACGCGGCTGAGACTTTATCATGAGGCCAGCTGATGACTCAAACATCTTCTTGTCTTTTAGAAACAGAGAAAAGACAAACAAATAAAGTCGAATTCTTCAATTTCAAAGTGTATGAATGATGTTGCACCTCTGTGTGCAGGTTATATCCATTCCAAAGATGGCTTCTTGGAAAGTTTTCCTGTACAGGACTACCTGGATCTGTTTGACTTGGCAGCTGTTAACATCCAAGCAGGAATCAATGGAAATCTATCTGGAGACCGCAGCGCGCTCCGGCTAATAACAGGTGAACACATGTCAAAGTGTTTGTGTGTGTGTCTATGTGTGTGTGTGTGTGTGTGTGTGTGTGTGTGTGTGTGTGTGTGTGTGTGTGTGTGTGTGTGTGAGAGAGAGAGAGAGTTTTTACTTTTCAACATCCATTCGGCTTTAGATGGAAGAATCTCTTACCTTTGTAGTTTTCATTTACTCTTTTCTTTCCGAGTACTTTTGAACCGCAAGGAAAGTTGGATTGAGACGATGATTAAAAACACAGGTCTCCTTTGTCTCCTGTTCTTTTAATGTCGCTCATTTTGTCTCTGACCTCAGACGCACTGCTGTGTGTCCTGTGTTGAGAAGCCAGAGGGAAATACCATTCACATTATTCTGGACATTCTGTCGTACAATTGTAAAAGTACACAGAAACCCATGAACCTTGGATATGAAGAAATAACATTGATGGCTTGTTGAATTGATCTTTTGAAGATAGATCTTTGATATTAGCTTGGTTAGTGAAATTACTGATGTGGTATCTTTGATCTTTGTTTTGTCAACAGAAAGATTTTTGCGTAACTCCTGAAATTCTGCTAGACTTTGCAACGTTATGTCTGAATGTCTGCTCCGCCTGGCTGCATTTTATAGGAAGTGACAGGACTTTCAATGTCTGGACAGGTGAAGCCAGTGCATCCACTATGTGGGACAACCAAGCCTGGAGCAACCTCCACGGAGGCGGGGAGGATGCCGAGCCTCCGTTCCTGGCCCAGGACTTCATCCACGCCATCCAGCCCGGTGCAAAAATCATTGTCATGCTCAGAGATCCAGTGGAGAGGTAGTGCAGAGAAATCCATCTTCACATCTGCCTTTGTAGATACAGATGTGATGTGTCTGTGATGAAACTATTTTCCGTTGCTTCCTCAAGTGCTTTTCCAGTAATTTATCATTTTTTCAGAACTTATTTGTTTTAAATCAGAGCTCATATTGTTCATCCAGCAAAATGTCACTTTTTAGTTCCAACTGGCCTCCACCTCTGTTGCACTGTGTTCCCAGGCTTTATTCTGACTACCTGTACTTTACGGTGGGCAACAAGTCGGCAGACGACTTCCATCTGAAGGTCGTGGAGTCCGTGCAGTTGTTTCACTCTTGCCTGTCTGAGAGGACAATGCGTTACTGCGCCTACGACACCAGCCTCTCTAACGCCATGCCGGTAAGCTGACATGACGTTTTCTCTGTTAGCTGGCTGATTATCAGTTTATCTACTAAATCGTCCGTCTGTCTCTCTGTATGTTGAAGGCACATCCTGGGAACCATTCATCTAATAAGCTTCACACTTGGCAAGTCTATTGTAGATTTCTTTAGGAAGTGCAGTGTGGAGTTTGTTGCGATTCAGACTCGAGATAATCAAGATATTAAGAAAACATTTAAATAAAGGTGACATTTTGATGGTTTGATAATTTTTATTTCACCATATCGGTCTGACACAGACATTCACGGCTGATCTCCATCATGGCAACAGCATTCATAGTAATAAAGCTAATTCAGTTTCATTTCATGAAAAACAGTGACCTCATGCAGATACACCAGATTGGTTGAATGTTTTTTGACATCACTCTGAAACATAAACTGTTTATAAAAAGTCCTGCACATAGACAATACAAAATTGACAGTATATTGTTGAACTGTTTGAGGAGGACTCACTAATAACAAGGAATAATTTAAAGTATCTCATGGAGAATCAACACAGGCCAAGATAAACAACTGAACGGACACTGCACCACTTTGATAATAATAATTATATTAAATTATACCAAACAACAAACACCTTATTTCCAAATCAACCATTTCTACCTGTTCTGCAAGTGTTCATAAAGTGATGCAACTGCATTAATGTAATTTCCACTCAGCACAGGAAAAATATCACCAGCTCTCTTCCCGGAGTCACTTCAGACCCTTTGGTTTATTTCCTATCAGACAGCGAGTGCTCCCTCAGCAACTCACTGAGTTATGAGCTCTGTCTGCTGGTCACCTCTAATCACCACATGCAGGTGACAACACAGTTATCCTGGGAGATTTACTACAGTGGAAGCTGCAATCGCCTAAGCCTGAAACCACTGGAATCAAAAAGAAAACATTATCAATCTCAAATCTTGCAAAAAAACATTCAGAAAAACAGGCTGAGATTCTTTGTTGATGAGTCTTTTCAGTTATGCACGGGATGAAGAGGGAGGGTTTGAGTATTTGTTAAAGCTGGTGTCACTGGAGAAGTTTCAGCAGGAGGTGTTGTGCTGTGGCGCCTCCTCGTGGATTTATAGTGTATGTGCAACTGTGTCTTTTACTCTTCTGGGTTTAAGTACAATCAAATCATCTGTGCACATTAAAGCAATTTGCCAAAGGTTTCAGTTTATTTGTGAATCTTTATTAAACCTGTAGAATCTGTGGAATAAAGACAAGATAATCCTATATTGAGAAAAAAGCGGAATACAAATAAAATGTAATAAAATATAACCATTGAAGAACAATTAGACACGAAACACAAAGACACAAAAATACAGTTATGCAGCACATCTGCCTGTATAAAACATATTTTCCACCACCTGTACATCTGCTCTTGACTTTGACAAACTGATTTCAAGACCTAATGGAAAGATGCTGGCTTCTCTTTATCCTTCCCCAAGGTGAGGCTGAATTTGGGGATGTACGTCGTCTTCTTACTGGACTGGCTGACAGTTTTCGATCGGGAGCAGATTCTGGTTCTTCGACTGGAACACTACGCAGCCAATATCAAAGTGACAATCAGGAACGTTTTTGACTTCCTGAGTGTAGGTGCGTAACTAAAAAGCTCATCTGACTTGCTCACTGTGTGTTGATTTAATTTGTACATGCACTGTGTCATCCTGGCTTCTTGATTGGTTGTTTCTTCCTCAACCTTTCACCTCTGTTACCTTTTCAAGTCGTCAGACATCTGCTTGTGTCCCCGCAGATCCTCTGTCTGAGCAGGTGGAGGCAGCAGTGACCAAACGGCCCATGTCCAACACTCGGCGGGCGGCGGACAGGAACCTGGGTCCGATGCTTCCTGTCACCAGGATCCTCCTCAGGGAATTTCACCAGCCCTTCAACCATAAACTCGCCAGTGTGCTGTACAACAAGGCCTTTCACTGGAGTAACACCTGAAGGGGTGGACGTGGAATAACTCCTGATGGACGTGTATGAGAATGAGGATCATTTTTTATGACCGCAGGACGGAGGTGTGCTTGTGCAGCCTGGTGTGCAAGCACGAGTCAATGAGAGCAAATACAGGCAGCGTCACTTTGAACACAAGAACGATGATGAGCACAGCAGAAAATATTTACCAGAATAAACAAACTCACAGACGCCTGCTATTGAGTTAAAAAGAGTTAATGCTGGTCTCTCTGAGATTTAACACCACGCCTGCAGATGGACCCACACCATATCTCGCACATGAGATGCACACAAGTCATGCATTGTCACACATTGTAGAAGTGGCGGTGGCACTTGAAGCTCTGCAGGTCATCTTACCCCGTGCTGTCGTTGGCGCTTACACACGTGTGTCATGTAAAGATCTGATGAGACAACCTTTTATTCTTTAAGATGAGGAATATGAAAGAGAAGAATTACATGAGTTGGAGAACTGTTTTTAAATAGGGATGTTTTGCTGCGCAGGGACCTTTATCGCCTCCTAGAGGTCCGCAGCAGGAAGAGGTGGTGAGAGGGGTCAGAGTTTGTTTCTTTGAGATCGTGCATCGTGGTTGTAGTGATTCCACTGATGACAGGAGGGTATCAGTAAACTTGGATGATTTATTGAATATGTTCTGCTGCTATTTGTGGGTTTTATAGGAGGTCCTGGTGAGTATTGATGTCCCATTCAAGCGTATTGCTAGTATTGGTGCTGAGGAATGGACAAGCCTGTGATCATGGTTTCTCCAGTGATGTGTATTCGGGGTTGTGGGCATGCTGGCCTCTGGAATCTATAATTACGTCTTTCGTTTTATGACCTTGTTTGCTATTTGGATAGGGAACATTGAGTGGTTTGTGTAGAGGCACAAGAGTCAGGGTGAGAGTACACAAGTTAGGGTGACGCCTGTGTTGTGTGTCAGAGACTCTATTAGCATGTGTAGGGATCAACGTTCATGTCCATCTGTTTATTGAAGGGATTAACACATGGGCGTAGGCGTCAGGTGTCGTAGTGCGTGATCAACAAGTGCAAGAAGCTATAGCAGCAGCGGAGTAAGCACACTGTGTAGGGAAGTGTGTGGGTCTTTGTGATATTTATTTGCTTTTGAAAGAATGATGATAATAATACAATTAGGTGGATTTGTGTTTTAATTTGAAGTTTTTAATTGTACTTAGTCTTATCCATCACCGGATGATGGATGCTAATTTTATTTATTTTTATTCCTTCTCTCTTGTTTCCACACACATTCTCTCATTCACACTTATATCAGACTTAGTGCTGTGTCACCAGTTACTTCTCATGAAGTTCATATTGGGACTACTCAGATCAGTTCCATCATCCAAATCATTACGTTTTTCCTCAACGTATGTAAAGAATTAAAATTTTTAATTATTAAGTATTAGTTACCTTAAGTCTTCAATCAATCTCCAAAACGCTATCCTGAGGAGCAAATAGGAAACTTAGTAATATCCACACATTCCGACCTCTTACAACATTATATTTAACCACCAAACTTCTCCTAGCCTTTATTTGTAACAGAATTCTTAAGGTCTTGCCGTTTTTTAATTTGTGCCCGATTCAATGGGGTGTCTGGCTAGTGAAGCTCCTGACTCATCATTGCAGGCCGCCTCTTCCTCAAGTATCACGCCCCAATTCCAAATTAGGTTGCACGGATGCAAACTATTGCTTGAGTCGTCTGTCTTTCCTCCAATCTGATTTAGTTTTAAGGGTTCATGCACGTTTTAGCTTGTTTCTGTTGCGCCAAGACAGGGTCCCAGACCTCTCATATATTTAGACTTTTTTTCTGTTACAACTTTCACAACCTTTGTTCCTTCCCTTGATTTCACATTGCTTTGGTGTACACTTTCATTGCTTCCCAAAAACACAGGACTTATTATTTTACCTCCATTCTCCTCTCCGCACACTCACAATCTATATCAATGTCTATATAACTAAGCAGAATTTGTTTTAACAGGTTTCTGCTTACCTTTTGGTTTGGCGCCCTGTGAGTATGTGGAGAATCGATCAGAGCGGCCTCGACCTTTGGGTCTCCGATCTGTCTGGTCAAAACTTGCTTCGGGGTCACCAAATATGAGAAGAGCTGGTCTCGGTTTGGTTCAACAAGTATTTAGAAGCAATGACAAGGTATGAAAAGGTACAGCAAAGCAATGGGCACCCAACGCACAGCCCCTGCCCTCCAGCAGCAGAGGGCAATCAAGAGTCATCCAGAACGGACGGCGGTTGAAATACTTATATCAGTAGGTAGAACTTGATTGGTCAATAACGAGGGGGAGTCGCCCTGGTTTAGACTTGGTTATTCCTTGATGGTGCACGGACGTGGTCCCAGCCTCTTGGCACTGGAATCAGGAAATTATGAGGAGCCGCTCCCAGTTCGCCCCTCCTCTGACAGTTGCTGGGCATATCTTCACATCCTGACAGTTTGATTTTGTGTTTCACAAACAAGCCTTGACTCAGCTGAGGCCTTCTGGGTCGGTGTTGTTGTTCATTGGAGTAAGGAATATTGTGTTCCTCCTTTATCGGCTGTATGTTCTGTGTGTGTAAACATGTGAATTTTCCAGACAAAACAAACGCCTTTCCTATCTGCCCTCCAGAACCTGGGGCAGCTGCTTGAATTCTTTCTAAGGCGTAGGTCACAGTTTATTATAAGGAAAGTGCATTCATGTATGTGTGATGATGAATAAAGCTAAGGGAATAAAGCTTATAAAGCTAATAAAAGTAATTGTGTGAAGGCCATATATTCAGCCCAACTGCCCCTGCTCCCAGCCCTGTCCAACACACTGAAAATGGAACCGAACTCTAAACACACTGTTTAGAGTTCGGTTCCATTTTCATCTCCACAGACAAACACACAAAGACAAACACAGATTATAATCTCAACAACCTCTAGAAGCATTAGGTGTCTCATATGTACATCTCTTAAATACGTGCGCCTCTGGGAGCCCATGGAGCAAGTCACCCTGAACAAGAAGTAATCCTTCACCTTCGCCTGCACTGTGGGGTTGTGCACGATGTAAGGTGTCAGTGTCTGCAGCAGGGGGCAACAGGCCACTGGCTCCGTGTCCCAGGCTCCGGTCGGCCTCTGGTAGCGTGAAGGCGACCTCCAGCCCCTCCTTGGTCTCCGTGGGCAGGAGAATGGCAGCGCTGGGACTCTCCTGCTCCATCGAGTCGTTGAGCTGCAGCATGGATGCAGACTCGCCCATTGCACACTAATGTTCTGATTTTGAGGGCTACGAGGAAGTGGAGCCTCTTGCTTCACTTCCCCTCTTTAATTTCCTTCCTCTTAAAGAGACATCACGTCTTCAAACCCAGAAATATGGCGTCTGTTGGTGGATGAAGGCAGTTTTCACGATTATCTGAGCCATGATTATTAGATCATCTCCAATCAGCCGTTAGTTTGCTGATGAGCATCCTATTAAATAATTTTCCTATTGTTACTTGCCTATTTGTTTGCATTGGCTCTAATGTACTGTCAGTTTGAATTATGATGCTAATGCACACTTTATACACAGCCTTTGTGCACAATAGATATTTTTTCAACCATTCAAACCTCTACTGAGAGTTTGCTTGTAATCTCAATTCCAGCATCTGGTAGACAACATCCTTTAAGACCCTGCTCATTTCCCATGAGGTGATAGAAATTGCCTAAAGTATTAAACCGAAGGAGAGTCTTTTATTCAAACCTTAAAGCCCTGACGGCCTAAAGAGCAAATTGTATTAAAGGTCCAGTGTGTACGATCTAAGTGAAAGGGATCTATTGTCAGAAAGTTAATATAAAATTATCCTAGTGATGTTTTCACTAGTGTGTTTTATCTAAATGGTACATATATGGTATATATATATATATATATATATATACTATATATCTATATAGCGGGTCCTCTCTATAGAGGACACCATGTTTTTTTACAGTAGCCCAGACTGGACATACTAGAGGGTGAGGTAAGGGGTGTTCAACTGCAACATTCAACTTCACCAATAGATGTCACTAAATTCTACACTGAACTTTAAGAGTTTACGATATTTTGAAATAGACCAAAGCTGTGATTATTAAAGAGATTTGAGCTTTACTCCAAGCTATAAGACTTTTCTTTGCTGAAGCAGATTAATGCTGGTTTTAATATCATATTCATGACCAAATATATAAAAAGAAAACATTTTGATTTTTGCGTTGAACATGGCTCATAACGCCAACCAGTTTCTTTAAACCCTCTTGGACCTTGCAGCTTCAATGCTTTCGTAGAGTCCACCATTTGGGACGTTTCTACCACATGACATTCATGTGTTTTTTATAAAGTTAACATGTGATTAAATGGGGCTCCAAGGTTCTTTGTCGCACAAAGTAAAATGCTGTTTTAGGTGTTGGTACCGACAATTCATGTAAATTGAATCAAATCATCGGTGGTCTCCGTCTTCATTGGCTTCATATATGATTTTTTTTTTTTTTATAACAGTGGTTAGGTTTGAGGTAACAAGCCAATAGGAGTCCCCCTGTTTTTTTTTCTGGTTCATTTAAACATTGTAATAGATTACTTTTTGCAAAAGTTGTGTGAGATATCGGGAGATCAGACCTGTGTCTTGACGTGGTCACGACAGGGTTTGGGTAACCGGTGGGGGGGCAGTGGCTGAGGGGTAGAGTGGTCGTCCTTTGTCCAGAACGTTGGCGGTTCAATCCACAGTCTTCCGCATCTGCAAGCCGAAGTGTCCTTGGGCAGCAGCAGTGTCCTTGGGCAGCAGCAGTTACGAGTAAATTATACTGCAGCAGTTCCGAGTACTCGTAACCTCCACTAGATTTGTTTCCAGCATTGCTTTGTTTCCTTTCAAAAACCAGACTTTATCCCACTGATCAATTTATTGAGGAAGCGGAAAAAGAAAAATGTTCTTTATGACACCCAGACCATTGTTTTCTCCTAGGGTTGGTTTATCTCAGCCATCAACGACCCCTAGATTTAGATATGACCTTATGACGTTAATGTTTAATCCGGTGGAGAGGGAAATTCAGTCTGTCAATATCGACAGACTTAACAGCATAACAAGGAATGACTCCAGCCTGTCTGTGGAGGTATCATACACAGGTAAATTATTACCATTTATGTGGTGTGTTTATAAGTCAGAAGAATAATCTTAACTATCACCTTCACTTGTTCCTGAGTGACTCCTGGCAATGATTGATAAGGATACGACATTACTTAAGGATGGGGTTAGTACAGATGCTACAAAGCTGAACTGGACACTGCCAGTCTGAGGATGGAGGTGACATTGTTTTTTCCCCTGCTGCTGCTGATCTGCTCTCACTCCACAGCTCAGCCTCAACCAGAGTCTGACAATGACTTAACTCCTGTTGGAGATAACCAGACGAGGCAACCTGCAAACGTTTCTCTGACCACATCCACTTGCCCACAGGACATCCATGCCGTGCTGAGAGAAATGAGCGGCTTGTTGGGTGAGCAGAGGGTGGAGCTGAGGCACCTACAGCGAGAGAATGATGGTCAGTGGATCGGGAGGCAATGAGAGGAGTGATAGAGGAGATTTTACACTAACTTGTAAAGGAAGATATTTTACATCATTTGCAGGACAGTACTCTCATAATGTTTTTTTTAGCACAAGTAGCAAAGCTGAGGGAGCTGGAGAAATTGCAGAGGGAGCTGGGGAAATTGAGCCAACAGGTCAAAGGTAAATGCATGTATATAATTATAATAAAGCATGTTATTCAGTTTCTCGGTTGGACAGTATGGTGTTAAAAAGTTCAAGAATTTTAATTCAACATGTTTGAAGTTTGTATTTGCCAAAGAACGTTGGGAGAAAAGAAAGTTATGATTAAATACTATGTGAAATATTTTGTTTTTGTTTAAGTCTCATTGCCGGTTTATTAATGAATTACATTCCAGAACAGGCAGGAGAACTGACGGCCATTAAAGCAGGGACAAACGTGACTGAAAACCAGGTAGAGGCTCTGAGGAGAGACACGGAAGGTTTGTGAATTTAGAAACTTGTTCTAATAGCCACCACATTTCTTCTGCATAACATCAGCTGCACTCTAAAATTATCACTTGTCTGTTTTTCAGTCAAACGCGTGGCATTCACCGCCGCTCTGGCTTCAGATAGAACAACCATCGGACCATTTAATACAGACACTAATCTGGTCTTCAGACAAGTCATTACAAATATTGGAAATGCCTACAACCCGAACACAGGTACTCAAATTCACAAACGTTCACATTTATTTTCATTCTTGGAAATGTTGACCCGTTACAACAGACAATTCTCTTTTTACTAATGCTGATAAAAAAATGTCCACAGGTTCTTTCACTGCACCGGTGAAAGGAGCCTACCACTTTGAGCTCCATATAGCTGCACATGGAGATCCTTCATATCCTTCATCTGCTTGGTTGGTCAGAAATAGACATGTTATTTGTATGGCATATGAGCATCAGCCATCCCATTTTGGGAGTTCTGCTAATGGCGTCACGCTGCTGTTAGAGGTCGGAGATGTTTTGTTTTTGCGTCTGCAGACTAACTCAAGGGTATTTGACAATGAACATAACCATAGCACCTTCAGTGGTCATCTGCTTTTCACCATGTGAGGGGAAAAGTCCTGTTTCTTCAGCTGTATGTTACTGTATTATTACAAAATATAATTCGAAACAATAATAACTAAATCTTATAATTCAAGATAACCAATTTGATAAAAGTATATATATAGCAGTGATAATTGGGGACATTTCTTTAACATGTGATCAATTAAGTTTTAAAATCTAAATGTTGTAATTATGAACTGAAACTAGACTTGTGAACTGAAACTAGACTTGATAGCCTGATATCAATGTCAATGATTAATAAACAGACCACCTATCTTTTTGATCGATTCGTTGTCTTCTTTGTTTACCGCTTGACTTGCAGTTCATGAATACACAGTGGAACCCTCATGTAAAAAGCACACAGGTTTTATTGCGTATCAATTTCATGTATGAATTCTTCATAGCATTGGAAAGATTACATTTGGTATACATCGCTATTCTACAGAGTTATCATCAGTCATATCTTTTCAATGAAATTTATCTAAAGTACATCTTCAATAATTTGCACTAAAAGAACTGAAATTTCAGAATTGTTCAATTTTATTCCTCAATCCTTTATTGTTTTTCATTATGTCTTCTCCCACAAGTCTTTACTTCCGTTTTTCAGAGCCGCCCGCCCAGACGTCTGTAAGGCCGTTAGAGAACTTTTGATAAGGATAAGACATTACTTAAGGATGGGGTTAGTACAGATGCTACAAAGCTGAACTGGACACTCTGCCGGTCTGAGGATGGAGGTGACAATGTTTTTTCCACTGTTGCTGCTGATCTGCTCTCACTCAACAGCTCAGGCTCAACGAGAGTCTGACAATGAAATTACTCCTCTTGGAGATAACCAGACAAGGCAACCTGCAAACGTCGCTCTGCCCCAACCCACCTGCCCACAGGACATTGCTGTGCACATTTAAACATCGAACGCCATTTCCCCACATAATCCTTTAAAAATCAATCGAGAATCAAAAGAGTCTACTGCAACTGTCATTTCCTCAAGTAACATTTAGTGTTTGTGCTGTAGGTGATTCTGCACCTACAGCACAAACACGATCAGTAAATGAGTCGCCAATGATTGGTGGGGTTGGGGTGGGGGTGGGGGGGTGGGTACCTGGAGACATTAGTGCACATGCCCATTATGTTCCTGGTGAAACAGCAACACCCTGTGTTGAAACTGCACTACTTGTAGTAGCAGACTTTAGAGACTTACTAGTCGTTAAGTGTCTTTACGAGAGCCTCGAGCAGCATCTCTGCCGGAGTGAGCCTCGTGGACTTGGGGAGGATCGGGTAAGAGGTCAGAGTTTCAATGCTGTTGAGAAGCATTCATCATGTCCTTCACATCAACAGGAGCTTTGCAGTGCTTTCTTTATGACAGAGTCTTGTGAGACCCCTCACTCTTCTACATTTTGGAGCAGATTCGAAAGAATTGACAGTTCCAGGACAGTTTTTTCCTACCTTCTCTAACATCATTAAAGAGAATTTTGCGTGATTTCCCAGGGAATAATTCAAGGATTTTGATGTGAAAATGTTGCTGATATACAGAACTGATATCTATGAGTGTCGCACATTTGGTGAAGTTTGTTTAAATTAAGGCGACAGAGTTCCACTCTTAATACAACCTGGGTTTTCTCTAGCTTTAGGTGTCACCTTGTCTAATATTAGGATTTTCTGTAGCCACGTTGCTGTGTTCCCTGATCTCAAGCTGTAATCACCTTGTGATTACAGCTTGTTAAATGTCTGTTAAATGTCCCTTTCAATGCCTCCGACTCTAGTGAAGTGTTACACTGAACCTTTTAAGAGTTTACGATATTTTGAAATAGACCAAGGCCGTGATTATTATAGAGATTTGAGCTGTAAACCAAGCTATATGACTGTTCTTTGCTGAAGCAGATTAATGCTGGTTTTAATATCATACTTATGACCAAATTTCTCTCCTTGAACCGTCACCTTATCGTGGCGGAGAGGTTTGCGTGTCCCTGTGAACCTGAGGGCTGTGTTGTCTGGAGCCTTGTGCTCCTGGTAGGGTCTCTCATGGCAGAGTGATCTCAGGTGAGGGGCCAGACTAAGAATGGTTCAAAAACCCTCAATGAATATCGATACAAGAGGAGATGGGACCCAGCCCGGAGGAAGCCCGGGGCCCCCGTCTGGAGCTAGGCCCAGACGGAGGGCTTGATGGCGAGCGTCTGGTGGCCGGGTTTGCCACGGAGCCCGGTCGGGCATAGCCCGAACAAAGTACGTGGCACCCCCCCTCTCTTCATCTCATGGGCCCACCACCTGTGGGAAGACCCGTTGGGGTCGGGTGCGCAGCCACATGGGTGGCAGCGAAGGTCAGGGGTCTCGACGGACCAGACCCGGGCGGCAGAAGCTGGCTCTGGGGACGTGGAACGTCACCTCGCTGTGGGGAAAGGAACCGGAGCTTGTGAGGGAGGTGGAGCGCTATCAGTTAGATCTGGTGGGGCTTACCTCCACGCACAGTCTCAGCTCTGGTACCGTACTCCTGGATAAGGGTTGGACTTTATTCTTCTCCGGATTTGCCAAGGGCGTGAGGCGCCGGGCGGGTGTGGGGATACTCATAAATCCCCGGCTGAGCGCCGCGGTGTTGGAGTTTACCCCGGTAGACGAGAGGGTTGCCTCCCTGCGCCTAAGGGTTGTAGGGGGGAAAACTCTGACTGTTGTTTGTGCGTATGCACCAAACAGCAGTTCAGAGTACTCGGCCTTCTTGGAGACCCTGAATGGAGTCCTGTATGGGGCTCCAGTAGGGGACTCCGTACTTCTGCTGGGTGACTTCAACGCCCACGTGGGCAACGATGGAGACACCTGGAGAGGCGTGGTGGGTAGGAACAGCCTCCCTGATCTGAACCCTAGCGGTCGTTTGTTATTGGACTTCTGTGCTAGCCATGGATTATCCATAACAAACACCATGTTCGAACATAAGGGTGCTCATAAGTGTACCTGGTACCAGAGTACCCTAGGCCGAAGATCAATGATCAATTTTGTGATCGTGTCATCTGATCTGAGGCCGCATGTTTTGGACACTCGGGTAAAGAGAGGGGCGGAACTGTCAACCGACCACCATCTGGTTGTGAGTTGGATCAGGGAGTGGGGGAAATTTCCGGATAGACCTGGTAAGCCCAAACGAGTAGTGCGGGTGAACTGGGAACGCCTGGAGGAGGCCCCCGTCCTAGGTATCTTCAACTCACACCTCCGGCGTAGTTTTTCTGGCATTCCTGTGGAGGTTGGGGGCATTGAGCCGGAGTGGGCGGTGTTCAAAGCCTCCATTGCTGAAGCTGCGGCGGCTAGCTGTGGCCTCAGGGTCTTAGGCTCCTCAAGGGGCGGTAACCCTCGGACACCGTGGTGGACACCGGTGGTCAGGGAAGCCGTCCGATTGAAGAAGGAGGCCTTCCGGGATATGATATCCTGACTCGGTTGCAGGGTACCGACAGGCCCGAAGGGCTGCAGGTGCTGCCGTGTCGGAGGCTAAGCAGCGGGTGTGGGAGAAGTTCGGAGAGGCCATGGAGAAGGACTTTCGGTCGGCACCAAAGTGTTTCTGGAAGACTATCCGGCACCTCAGGAGGGGGAAACGGGGAACCATCCAAGCTGTGTACAGTAAGGATGGGACTCTGTTGACCTCAACTGAGGAGGTTGTCGGACGTTGGAAGGAACACTTTGAGGAACTCCTGAATCCGAATAACACGCCCTCTATGTTGGAGGCAGAGCTCGAGGTTGATGGTGTTTCATCGTCAATTTCCCTGGTGGAGGTCACTGAGGTGGTCAAACATCTCCGCAGTGGCAAGGCCCCAGGGATTGATGAGATCCGGCCAGAAATGCTAAAGGCTCTGGGTGTTGAGGGGCTGTCATGGTTGACACGCCTATTCAACATCGCGTGGGAGTCGGGTACAGTGCCAAAGGAGTGGCAAACCGGGGTGGTGGTTCCCCTGTTCAAAAAGGGGGACCAGAGAGTGTGTGCCAATTACCGGGGCATCACACTTCTCAGCCTCCCTGGTAAAGTCTACTCCAAGGTGCTGGAAAGGAGGGTTCGGCCGATCGTCGAACCTCAGATTGAAGAGGAACAATGCGGTTTTCGCCCCGGACGTGGAACTACGGACCAGCTCTTCACTCTCGCAAGGATCCTGGAGGGGGCCTGGGAGTATGCCCATCCGGTCTACATGTGTTTTGTGGATCTGGAGAAGGCGTATGACCGGGTCCCCCGGGAGAAACTGTGGGAGGTGCTGCGGGAGTATGGGGTAAGGGGGTCTACCCTCAGGGCCATCCAATCCCTGTACTCCCAAAGCGAGAGCTGTGTTCGCGTCCTCGGCAGCCAGTCAGTTTCGTTCTCAGTGGATGCTGGTCTCCGCCAGGACTGTGCCTTGTCACCAATCCTGTTTGTGATATACATGGACAGGATATCGAGGCGTAGTCGTGGGGGGGAGGGGTTGCAGTTCGGTGGTCTGAGGATCTCGTCACTGCTTTTTGCAGATGACGTGGTCCTCATTGGATCATCGGCCTGTGACCTTCAGCACTCACTGGATCGGCTGGCGGCCGAGTGTGAAGCGGCTGGGATGAGGATCAGCACCGCTAAATCTGAGGCCATGACTCTTAGCAGGAAACCGATGGATTGCTTACTCCGGGTAGGAAATGAGTCCTTAGCCCAAGTGAAGGAGTTCAAGTACCTTGGGGTCTTGTTCGCGAGTGAGGGTACTATGGAGCGTGAGATTGGCCGGAGAATCGGAGCAGCGGGGGCGGTATTGCGTTCGCTTTACCGCACCATTGTAACGAAAAGAGAGCTGAGCCGCAAGGCAAAGCTCTCGATCTACCAGTCGATCTTCGTTCCTATCCTCACCTATGGTCATGAGGGCTGGGTGATGACCGAAAGGACGAGATCACGGGTACAAGCGGCCGAGATGAGTTTTCTCAGAAGGGTGGCTGGCGTCTCCCTTAGGGATAGGGTTAGAAGCTCAGCCATCCGTGAGGAACTCGGATTAGAGCCGCTGCTCCTTTACTCAGAAAGGAGTCAGCTGAGGTGGTTCGGGCATCTGGTAAGGATGCCCACTGGGCGCCTTCCTTGGGAGGTGTTTCAGGCACGTCCAGTGGGGAGGAGACCTCGGGGAAGACCCAGGACTAGGTGGAGAGATTATATATCAACACTGGCCTGGGAACGCCTCGGGATCCCCCCCGTCAGAGTTGGTCAATGTGGCCCGGGAAAGGGAAGTCTCGGGCCCCCTGCTTGAGCTGCTCCCCCAGCCAGTGTTTTAAAGCCTCTTGGACCTTTCAGGGTCAATGCTTTCGTAGAGTCGACCGTTTGAGACGTCTTGGCATGGTCACGACAGGGTTTGTGAAACCAGTGGGTAGGCAGTAGGTGAGTGGTAGAGTGGTCGTCCTTTGACCAGAAAGTTGGGAGTTCAATCCACAGTCTTCCGCATCTGCATGCCAAAGTGTCCTTGGACAGCAGCAGTTACGAGTACTCATAACATCCACTAGATTTATGCCTAGAATTGTTTTGTTGCAAAAACCAGACTTTATCCCACTGATCAATTTATTGAGGAAGTGGAGAGAGAAAAGTTCTCTTTATTACACTCAGAACATTGTTTCCTCCTGAGGGTTGTTTTATCGCAGCCAATCGACGACCCTTAGATTTAGATATGACCTTATGACATTAAGATTTCAAGCGGATGAAAATGAGATGAGATGACATTAAGATCTAGATATGATATTATGACATTAATGTTTAATCCGGTGGAGAGGGACGTTCAGTCTGTCAGTATATACAGTCTTAACAGCATAACAAGTAATAACTCAAACCTGTATTTGGAGGCATCATAAATGAACTTTTGATAATTTGCATTGTAGTAAAAATGTATTTACAAACCCTAAAGTTACACAGTGAGATATCTTTGGCTCTCATAACAATGAAAATATGCCCTGTTAGAATTTTAATAGACTTTGTATTCAAAGGATTTTGCCTCTACATCCTACACACAGGTAAATTATTACCATTTATATGCTGTGTTTTTAAGTAAGAAGTATAATCTTAACTATCACCTTCACATTATTCTGATAAACAACTCCTGGCAATGATTGATCAGGATGAGACATTACTTAAGGATGGGGTTAGTACAGATGTTACAAAGCTGAACTGGACACTCTGCCAGTCTGAGGATGGAGGTGACAATGTTTTTTCCACTGATGCTGCTGATCTG
Source organism: Platichthys flesus (assembly GCF_949316205.1). Classification (NCBI taxonomy): domain Eukaryota; kingdom Metazoa; phylum Chordata; class Actinopteri; order Pleuronectiformes; family Pleuronectidae; genus Platichthys; species Platichthys flesus. Next base: position 12,075,601 of record NC_084951.1, read on the forward strand.
CTCTCACTCCACAGCTCAGCCTCAACCAGAGTCTGACAATGAAAATACTACTCCTGGAGATAACCAGACGAGGCAACCTGCAAACGTCTCTCTGCCCCAACCCACCTCCCCACAGGACATCCATGCCGTGCTGAGAGAGATGAGTGGCTTGTTGGCTGAGCAGAGTGTGGAGCTGAGGCACCTACAGCGAGAGAATGACGGTCAGTGGGTCAGGAGGCAATGAGAGGAGTGATGGTGTTGATACAAACAAAACCAGCACCAATATTTTTCATTGATTTTTTTTTCTTCAGACGAATGCACCATTGTTATTCATTCTTTAAAATACTAAACAGTCAAAAGAAGCAATATCTATATTTTAACTTCAGCGACCATCTGCCAGAATACTTTCAGAAGTTGGCAAAATGGAATACTTCAATGCCTTCAATGCCTTTGCTTCACACAGCAAACTCATCATTTAATCTTTTCTTTTTTTTAACACAATTACATTGTTCTGAATTACATTTCAGAACAGGCAGGAGAACTGACGGCCATTAAAGCAAGGACAAACGTGACCGAAAACCAGTTGGAGGCTCTGAGGAGAGACACGGAAGGTTTGTGAATTTAGAAACTTGTTCTAATAGCCACCACATTTCTCCTGCATAATATCAGCTGCACTTTAAAATGATCACTTGTCTGTTTTTCAGTCAAACGCGTGGCCTTCTCCACCGCTCTGTCTTCAAGTTCAACAACTTTTGTTTTTGCGTCTGGATGCCAACGCAAGGGTATTTGACAATAAAAATCACCATTGCACCTTCAGTGGTCATCTGCTTTTCACCATGTGAGGGGGAAAAGTCCTGTTTATGCAGGTGTATGTTACTGTATTATTACAAAATATGATAAGATGTAATTACAACTAAATCTTATATTTCAAAATATCCATTTGAATAAAAGTACAGATATATTGCAGTGGTATTTGGGGACATTTATTTAACGTGTGATTAATTTAGTATTAAAGGGGACATATTATGCCTATTTCACCACAGTTGATATGGTTCCTTGGGGTCTTAATGAAATGTCTGGTCAAAAAACCACAAGGATCATTTAAAACAGCACCCTTTTTACCCTGTCTAAAACAGACTTCCTCAGATTGACCTGTTTTGAGTACTCCGCGCTACTATGCGCTGCTGTACTGTCAAGCCCCGATGAGAGACCAGGTAGCCACTGAGAGCTAGTTCGATTTGACGGTTCTCAACGTCTCAGTCCGGTTGTAACTCCCGGAACCCCTCACCCAGACCCGGGTCTGTCCGGGTTCCCCTCCGCATGGACTGACGGTCCGTGTGCGGACATGAAGCCGAGCAAATAGCGGAGGCTTAGCTCCGGGCTGCTTGGTTCAGCTGCTAACGACATCGGTGTGCTGCGTTCAGGGTAACTCGGAAATCCCGACCTCCTGCAACATAGCGAACATGAAATAGTTTTCATCGATAAACATACACACAGACACACACAGTCACACACAGACACACACACACACACAGACAAAGGGATCGTGGAGGGGCTACAATTTTGGAGGCTAACACTGCTGCAACTTTTGCAGCGAAATGCACTTAAAACCCCGGGTATGAGTCTATTTTAAAGCGAGCGACGGAGGCGGCAACAAGCTGCTGGTGACCGGCACTGGTTCGTGCAGCTCGGGGTGCGGCTCTCAGGTGTGTGAAGTCAGTGGTAGCATTGCCAGCCTCGCAGTGAGCCACCGGGGACCAATCAGTCACCGAGCAGCCGGCTGCGGCTGCCTGCCGGCAAGCCGGGCACTGATTGCTATGAGGCTAACGCCACCTAGCTCCCCTGTCCGTGGGGAGATCAGTCAGGCGGCTGCTCCCAACCGTAAACAAACACCGACAGGTCAACCAAAAGCGAGCCGCAGACATGGGTCCAGAAGCCAAACATCACCTAACGAGGCCGAGCTGAGGAGGGGGCTTTGGCATGTGACTAAGGTTGCCAAGAGAAAATCCTCTCCACAAACCCAGTGGAAGATGGGATGCTGAGGAAAAAGAATACAGCAGCTTGGATGTTGGGAAGGTCAGCTTCCTGAAGAACCTCCATCCACCTCTCTGCTGTTCCTTTAGACTGCCAGGCTTCCTTCTCCTGAGTGAGGTGCTCCAGAATACTGTTTGCAGATACACATTCTTCATACAGATCATCCATGGAGATGTTCAGCCTACCAGAAGAGATGAAAAGTTGTCATTTACAATGGTAAATAATGGGGGGAAATCTAATTGTATATATTCATAATTTTGTATTCTACTTTAACTACCTATATAGTTTAATTTATTTATTATTCTTTATTTATTTATCCATCTATCTATCAAGTATATGAACTGTCTGAATTTGTAAGATGTGTGTGTACTGTAAACTAAGTTTATGTATTTATTTGTATATATTATCTATCAATTGTATTTGTTTATGACCATCAATAATATTAAACATGGTCTATCACTACACTAGCAATTGTTTCATTCTTACCTGCCAACCAGGCAAAGCCGGTTGGTTATGTTCTCCATGTCATCAAAGAAAATCTTCCCAGATGCTAGAGAGAGGGGCTGCAGGTGGAAGAGCCAGTTTTCCTCTGAGAAGTCAAACCGCTTCTCGATATAACTGATGGCATGGTTTAAGAAGGCTGTAAATTCCTGCCTGGCAACATCAGCATCAGATGGTGAGAGACGCTGGAGCTTTTGTTTGGTTAGGTACCCATAGAACCTATCATCTCTTCTCTGAATTAGTCTTCTCCGGAAAGAGTCCATGATGGAGAAGAGGTCAACAGACGTGGTAACATTCTTCTCCAGCTTTTTCACCACCTCTTCAAACAGGGACAGGACATTATTACAGAAGAGGAGGTAAACTTCGACAATGTCTGCCTCTTCCTCAACTCCAACAGCATCTTCTGTCAACCTCAGCAAATCTTTCAGGTGCTTTGGACATTCTTCATTAATGCTGATGAGATAAGAATCAGCGGGACCCAGTTCTGCAGCAGGCGGGTGATTGCAGAGTTGAGTGACACCACATGGCGCAGGATTTTATGGAATTCAACATCACAGAATTCACAGAACTCCTTTAGGGACTCTCTCCTTTTGGCAGAGCTGGAATAGAAACTATATATCTTGAGGACAATATTTTCCACATCCACTGAGAGCTTGTCCAGGGCCTTTTTCACTGTGTTATGGACAATATGTGCATGGCAGTTGCCACGAAGGATCTCACAGTTGGCCTCTCTCAATTTTGTAAAGACCGAATTGTGGCTGCCATAATTGATATTTGCGTTGTCAGCACTGAATGCAGAAACATGATCTAGGGATAGACCCATGTTTTCAAGAGAGCTTTGTATTTTTTCCAGTATTCCCTGTGCAGACTCATCTGGATTTTCAAAGAAATCTATCACCTTGTTGACTACCCCATCCTCTGGCTTGAAAAACTGCACGGCCAAGGGAAACACCTTCCGATTTCCCTTATTCGAGGCATCGGTGTGAAGAGAGAATGGGAGTGGATTTCCACCACTTTTCAATTTTTTGACCACCTCCTCAATAGCCTTTGGAGACAGGATATCTGTGACAATTGCCTCAGCTTTTGTCCTCCCACAGGACATCTTCTTGGCAATGCTGGAGTCATTCAGTGTCCTGAGAGTCAGCTTCATAGCACATTCAGCTGAGTTATAGCTCAAACCATGCTTTACAGTGTGGTAGATATGGGCTACCTCTGCAGCAGTCACCTGTAAATTAGAAAAAATAAGAAATGTTACTGTATATATGTAGAGTTTGTGTAGTATAGCAACTGCCTCTACAGTACAAATGATGCATGTTATATCTATCGGTTTGAACTTGTAAGAAATGTGTAAGGTTGTATATGTGTACCATATCTGCCTCTGGCGTTGCCTGGTGGACAACAAATTGGTCTAGGGTTCCCCTATTTTTGTTGTCCCTTATACTTCGCATGTGCCCACCACTGGAAGCATGTTGTTTGAGATCATTCAGCCCACCATGGGCTACAGAAAAAGTGCGCCGACACACCGTGCAGTGCGCTTTATAGATGTTGTCGCGCACATTATCCACCCAGGTGTTAGCTTTCTCCCATTCCTCCCGGTATTTTTGCATCCTTTTCATTTTTTTTCCGAAGGACTACAAGTTGAAGTGCTGCTTGAAGCTGGACCACCGCGTAGAGCAGTGTCGGCGTCTGAGTCACGGTCGGCCATGCTGCTCTGTTTACTTCTACTATCTTCTGCGCGAGCAACAGTACCTCCTTGGCCAATGGGATGAGTGTATTCTGTGTCATCGTACAGGTGTGTCAATATGCTGTCAGCTCATTGGTCCCAGGGCAGGACATTGCCTGGGAACATGTTTACCTTAAAACTTCATATAAAGCGTTGTTATTCATTTTCCATTGACATTTTACTGACCATTTTTTAAATCCCACAATAATACGGGACAAAGTGCGTCCCGTTTCAGCTCAATACGGGACAGGTACTTTTGTTTCTAAATACAGGACGATTCCGTTTTTCAAGGGACGATTGGCAACCCTATATGTGACTTACCCCGACCGCAGGCTCTGCTTCTCGGCCAGATCTCCGCTGCTTCCTGGGTGGGCTGCCACATGCAATACTGCTGTAAAAACGTGCACAAGCAGCCATTTGAAGCAACTTTAAACACAAACTAACAGCAAGCTAGCGTTAGCTCCCTGCTGCTAACCGTAAACAAACAGCGATAGGTCCACCAGAAGCGAGCCGCAGACATGGGTCCAGCTACCCGACATCCCCTAACAAGCTTGTGACTTACCCCGACCAAAGGCTCTGCTTCTTGACCAGATCTCCGCCTCTCACCCCGCTCACCGGCTGGTTAGTGTCCCCCCTCGGCTAGCTTCCCAGCTAACACCCTCAGCCTCGAGCTGAGGAGGGTGCTGTGGCTCGTAACGTAACCCGGTCTCCTCCTCCACCAGATCTCCGCCTCCAGGGGGGGGGGGGGGGGGGGGGGGCTATGCCATGTTGACCGACAGTGACGTCAATTCTGGTCGTATTCCCATTTGATGCACTCTATGGTATAGTTTCTTACATAGAGGAACTACAAGAAATCGCGGGAGTTGTTTTTTTCCAGAGTTTTTGGGACAGTACACATGCCAGATACCCACATTTACGTGTAGAAGCATTACAAAAGTGGATTTTTCATAATATGGCCACTTTAAAAACAAAATGTTATAATTTATTAGTAGAAAATCAAATCAACCCTTCACAGCTGTTTGGGTGTAATAAATGACATGTTGTCTGTTAGATGTTGTTGTTGTATTAACCTCATGGCAACTCTCTTGTTTATAGGTAATTGTGGCTTGTTTTCATGTAATTGTGGTTTAAATGTTTGTTAGATGGATGTGAATGTAAACAGTGAAAAATAAGTTTTCCAGAGAACAAGGAGTTAAAAAGATGATTTGGTCCGATAGAAAAGGGGTTTTCAACCAGGGGTCCGCGGCCCCCTGGTGGTCCGCGAAGGCATTGCAGCGGGTCCTCGAAATTCGCTATGATATTTCAACACATTTCAAGATTACTCTTGAATATCTTGAAAAATATCTAAAATAAGAAAAATATGTCTAAAATAATATAAAGGTGATGAGGGGAATCTTGAAACCGGATTGGTTGCTAGAAACTGCTTGTAGTTTTCCCCTGTCTTGGAGATGTAGTTTGTATGATGGGAATTTTTATTTTCCCAAAAAGAAGGCCCAAAAGGGCAGAATTAATAATGAAATATAAAATAAAACAAAAGAGTGGAAAAAAATACATTGTAATTAGAAAAATAAATTGGCATAATAGCCACAACAATAAATTGCAATAACAGTCAACTTTACCACGTTCGCTGGTTGAGAAACAATTTCTTAGGAGAGCTCAAAGACACCCATACAAAGAAGTACTAATCACCCACCACCCCCCCCCCCTAAAACTAGCAGTAGGTGGGATTTGCTGTTGGTGATCATGAGGTTAAACCTATGTAGGCCTCAATTGTTTATGTGATATTGTATGATTATCATTTGTGACATATTCTGCATTACTTTGTCATCTTCCCTCTTCAGTCGTAGCCCCAGTTTATGTTGATTTTTATTGATCACAGTTACTTAAACGTTCCCTCAACATGTCAGCTACATGTCTGTACATTTAAGTCATGAACGTTATATATTGATGTACATATGGTTCTGACATATGGTTGCAGTGCAACTACAAACTGCATTTCAATTTTGTTTTCAATTCTTTAGCACTGAAAATCAACCGTTTTTGTTTACACAGATTTCTTTAGATTTGTTTGAGGTTTTTAACTAGATATATCTAGATTTGTTTGAGATTCTTAAATAAAACCAACACGGAAAACCAAATGTTAAAACTTCCTTCTATCCACATGCACGCACGCACACACACACACACGTAGGCAGGTGCGCGTAGGCACATCAGTTGGACACGGATTACTTTCTAGTCAGAATGGTGGTCCCTGGGACAAAACCAGTTGAAAACCCCTGCAATAGAAGGTCCAATAACAAACTGTAGTTGATTTACTATAATGTTAAATATGGAAACTCTCACATTTGATGAACTGGACTTTGCCTGATAAACAATGTCAATGATTAATATACAGACCACTTGTCTTATTGATCGATTCGTTGTCTTCTTTGTTTACCGCTTGACTTGCAGCTCATGAATACACAGTGGAGTCCTCATGTAAAAAGCACACAGGTTTTATTGCATATCAATTTCATGTATAAATTCTTCATAGCATTGGAAAGATTACATTTGGTATACATCGCTATTCTACAGAATTATGATCAGTCATATCTTTTCAATGAAATTTCTCTAAAGTACATCTTCAATAATCACAAGCATCAAAAGAACTGCAATTTCAGAATTGTTCAATATTATTCTACAATCCTTTATTGTTTTTCATTATGTCTTCTCCCACAAGTCTTTACTTCTGTCTTTCAGAGCCGCCTGCCCAGACGTCTGTAAGGCCGTTCGAGAACTTGAAGTCAAACCTACTAAACCTAACCACATGTACAATAAGTGCATCTACGGATTTATTTTTTTCTTTCCTTTTTTTTCTCATTTTTTGATTCGATACACATTTCACAAATGGACATCATTATGACCGCTAAACACGTCATGCACAATATCATTTTTTTGTTTGTTTTCAATAAACATAACAGGGGAGATATACAACTCAGATCCAAACAAAACAAGCACCATCCATTTAAACCCATATTTTTCATTGATTTTTTTTCTTCAGACGAATGCACCATTGTTTTTCATTCTTTAAAATACTATACAGTCAAAAAGAAACAATATGTATATTTTTACTTCTCCTGTAACAGTGGGGGAAAAAACAGCAACCATGTTCTATTATGCTGAAACATATTTCAGCGACCATCTGCCAGAATACTTTCTGAAGTTGGCAAAATGGAATACTTCAATGCCTTCGATGCCTTTGCTTCACACAGCGCGTGCTTATTACAGTAGTCCATGACATGAATTATTACATCTAGTCAACCAAAAAAACGTAGTAACCCAAGTCTTTACATTTTATAACCACATGTTGGAAAACATTATGTGTTTCCCATGAATGAGATCTCATTCAGCAGAATTATAAAAAGACTCCTGTCTATAGGAAAATGAGATGATGCAGCAGTCCTAGCATCACACTGCCACCTGCTGTCATGAAGAAAAATTACAGTGCTTCCGTTAAAGTTTTTTTTTTTCTTTCTCTCCATGTTGAGCACAAGTGGCTCATCTACTGAAAGTGGAACTAGTCAGAGAGTTGATCTGTGTTCTGAGCTCTAGAGACGTATGCCTTAATCAATGAATGGCTTGGACCCACGTGATTTAAGTGCTAGTTTGACAATACAGCATCAGGCCAAGTTCTCAAAGTCCCAGTAAACACAGGATGGGGCAAAGGCAACAATCAACAACAACACTCCCCCCCACCCGGCCCTGCCTCCTGCAGCTATCTACATTTATCTACAGTAAGTGACCCATGACCTCCGTGGCACAGGGCCTCCTTTTTTTTTGTAATATCTCAGAAAAGTACAGGGAATATACTCATGATCGAGCGTTTGGGTTTTCCCCATTCAGACTCAACCAGAATTTGTATTTCATGTGTTGGAGGGGCTGACCAGCATAAATCTAATACTATCTGTGGCTTGGTCTACTCTCTCTGTTTTTTGGGGGTTTCATGAGAGCTCCTCTGCCTTCTTGCATAACCAGATGTTCATGCAGATGTGACTGTGGGTGACTTCATGTATTATATGATGATGATTTTTTTTAAGTGTTTTTGTTGGATAAACTAAATTCTAACGTCAGATTTAATATTGTGTCAACGTGTTTCATTCATGATATTCAGAGTGAAAGTCGTTTCACTCTGCTCCACCCAATGCTTCAACTAATTTGAACAAGACCACATTCAGGGTTAAAATGGTTTAACTGAAACAAGAAAAAAAAATCACTACAGGACGTTTCAATGCCAAAAAGGGTCTACGATTAACTACGGCTATCTTTCACTATAAATAAAAACAGTTAATTTTGAGGGATTCTTTCCATTTTGGCACACTAACGCATCAAACGCAGCAGAGATTCAGAATCTCCCTCACGTGGTGATCGGCGTTCAGTCCTTCAGCAACGAGAAAAGAGGGATAAAATGACTCTCCTTCATTTTCACTCCTCCAGTCATGATAAAACAACCAGAAATAAATACATACACACACTTCTGAAATCAAATACATAAGAGTGTAATAGGAGAACAAAAGAAACCAACTATGACAGCAAATGCAAGCCCCTTGGACATGAAATGATTGTCAGAGAACAAAACATTTTCTATGGGTTATTTGGCACATACCACTCTTGCTATGAACATCTAGGTTATTTTGTACATCATATGACAATATCATACAATTTTGGTCCTTCTCTAAAAAATAATTATATTAACAATTTAGCACTGTGGTGCCTACAAAGAAACAATACTGTGGTATCTAAGAGGAAAGTAAGTAAATAAAAATCGAACAAAACAAACGACGATGAAATGAACAAGCAGAGAGAGACTTCCTCTGTTTTTCTTTTTGAGTGTGATTTGAATTCATTTTCAACGTGATCAAAGTGGGTCACCAGTAAGGTGGCTGGTGTTCCCATGACAGCTCATTAAAATCACCAGTTGCTGTGCACATTTACACATCGAACGCCATTTCCCCACATAATCATTTAAAAATCAATCGAGAATCAAAACTGTCATTTCCTCAAGTAACATTTAGTGTGGTGCTGTAGGGGATTCTGCACGTACAATTGAAACACGATCAGTAAGTGAGTCACCCATGATTGGTGGGGTTGGGTGGGGGGGTGGGGGAACCTGGAGATAATAGTGCACGCGCCCACTATGTTCCCGGTAAACAGCACCACCCTGTGGACATGCAGTGCTAATGCAGTGCTGATGCTGCAGTGCTTGTAGTAGCAGACTTTAGAGAATTTCTAGTCGTTAAGTGTCTTTACGAGAGCCTCGAGCAGCGTCTCTGCCGGAGTCAGCCTCGTGGACTTGGGGAGGATCGGGTAAGAGGTCAGAGTTTCAATGCTGTTGAGAAGCATTCATCATGTCCTTCACATCAACAGGAGCTTTGCAGTGCTTTCTCTATGACAGAGTCTTGTGAGACCCCTCACCCAGGGCCAATCTCAACCCCCTCTCTCTTTTTCCACTCTCACACACACACACACACACACACACACACACACACACACACACACACACTCTCACTCACTCACACACACATCCACACATCCACACAAACACATTTTTTCTATTTTGAATGTATATGACATTGAATTCTTCTCAGGGCCTCCACGTCCACTCAGTCCCTTGTTTCTGTCCATTTACGAAAACTGAATGTTCCTCCCACTCTCGCTCCCGTCGCTCCTCTCTCTCTCTCGTTCTCTGGTCTAGATGTGGTTGAGCGGGTGAAAGCTGCTCGTCTCAGACGGTCCACCTCCCATGCTCAGCCAAGCGTCCAGAGAGTTCTGGGAGGGCGCGTGCAAAGGGTTGTTCTCCGAGAGAGACAGCATCATTGCATAAGCCTGTGTGAGGGAACAGATGAGTTAGAAAGAGGAAACTATGGTGCTATAGTTACATCTGCCCACTTTTCCTGTGACCTGTCAGGATATTTCAGGAATCGTTATCACTTACTAATTATAATGACTTGATTTGATTGTCAGTCTGTAAGAAAACTGCTGGACAGACACTGAAACTTGTTGCATGTGGTGTGGGTCAAGAAAGAGCCCTTTCCATTTTGGATTGGGATGAGGCAGTATGTCCAGAGAACATTACATTGAGGAGCAGATTCGAAAACATTGACAGTTCCAGGATTGTTACCGTCTTTAATGTCGTGAAAGAGAATTTTTTGGGGGATTTCCCAGGGAATAATTCATGGATTTTTATGAAAAAATGTTGCTGATATACAGAATTGATATCGATGAGTGTATGACTTTTGGTGAAGCTTGTTTAAATTAAGGCAACAGAGTCCCACTTTGAACACAACCTGGTTTTCTGTAGCTTTAGGCGTCACCTTTATGTCTAATATTAAGATTTTCTGTAGCAACATTGCCACTTTCCCTGATCTCAACTTGTCATCACATCGTGATGCAAAACATAGTGATGACTTTTCATTAGACTGTTTAATATCACAGAAAGACAAAGCGATTAACAGAGAAGATGTTGGAAGGTTAAATGAGAGGAAAGACAAGAGGGGGCAGGACAAGGTGCTTTTCAGCTGCTTCAAGACCTCAAGTACATTTATTTTGTTAAGCACCTGGAAAAAGACTGTATCCCTCTTCTATCCTTTCTGGAGTTACAAGATTCTGTCTCATCTTTCCTGTGCGTCCTTTTTAATTGGACATCCGGAAGCCAGTCACATACCTGGGTTTTAGCCTGCCTGTACAATGTCTCTTTCAATGCCTCCGACTCTAGTGAAGTGTTAAATATGTCTTTGACGTCAAAGGGTTGCTCGTCGCTGGATGCTTTACGGAGCCCATCCAGGCTCTTGGGAAAGCTGGGCAGACCCTCCAGGTCCAGGAGAGAGCCCTCCTCCTCTATACACCTGTACACCGGGGGGTGGATGGAGGCGATATGGATAGGATGAAAGGTGGATGGATGGAAGGATGAAGAAACGGATGTAAGGGTAAATGTCGAGGTGGGATGGATGGCGAGTTAATGCAATGTCAGGGTGAGGAAAATGAAGGAAAGAAGTTAAGAGAAAGGAGAGCAATTGTTAATGAAAGAGAAAGACAAATAGACGGAATAAATTGGGATAAGAAGAAGTAGGAGCAGAATCTGACCTAACATTTGCTAAAAGTGAAATATTGAATTTGTATTTTGGGGTATCCATACAGGGAATTACATTCCCAGTCCGTGTTTTACCTTTGTCCCTTTCAAATCAGTGTGTATAGTATGTGTTGTTTAAAAGAAGATGAATACCTGCGAGTGTGTTCATAGCTCATAGCCAGTGGAGCTGTCTCCGCCTCCTCGTCTTCCTCCTCCTCTTCATACACTCCTGTTGTGACGGGGGACGGTGACTCGGGCGCCTCGTCGTGAGACTTCTCTGTCAGGCTGCCTTCCTCCTCCTCCTCATCATCGCCTTCCACTTCCTCCTCCTCTTCCTCCAGCCCCTGGAGCCCGAGCTTGGAGTTGGACAAACTGTGGCTTGACGGGCGCTCTTCCTCAGCCTGGTCTGATCTACAAAGGGTCAGAGGTCACAGTGTGGAGGAAGGGTTAATAATGGTGGTAGGCGCTTCAGAATCTGCTGACTTTTGACCTACGGCAAGGAGGTTATGTTTAAACTCTTGTTTGTTGGTTTGTTTGTTTGTAGTTAAAATTATGCAAAAACTACTGAACGATCACCACAAAAAAGATGTAGTATTGATCATGGAAGATTTCATTTAATATTCTTCCGGATTCAGGAATTTTTTTTAACTTTCTTCAAAATTTAACATTATTAAACCTTTCATTAATTTCATCAGAGAACAATTTATGGATCTTTAAGGACTGATATTTGTGGATCTAGTGAATTTAAATATATGGTTTTATTAGGGGGCTGTTGGGCTTTGGTGGAGGGATGTGCTCTACTGAGTGCCATTCTAGTTCCTGAAGAATTAGTTTGTGGTTCCACTAAAAACACTTTGGTTTTCCTTTCTGTGAAAACAGGTGGGATCTATTTTACCTGCCAGAGCCCAATGAGTGATTTCAGTTGTAATACTCATTCGAAGGAAAAATAAATAAAGAGAAATAAATAGTTTATTTAGCTTTTTAGAAGTCGATTCGAGTGTGAGTCTATTTAATCATTCAGGTGCAACCTAAGAGAAAATAAATCTGAATCCTGGCTGCAGTATCCAGGAGTATAAAGAGATGAGAGAAAAGATTTGCAGACGAAATAAAAAAAGAACATCTCTGGTTTATTGTATTTTTTTCTAATTAATTTAGTATCATCAGTCCCCCGACCTTATTTAAATAATGAAATCACTGTGTTCTCTTTTTGTTGTTGTTCTACAGTGACTGAAAGGGAGAACGTCTTTGAGCTTGTTCTCTGTGGTCTGTGTCCAGGTCTGGGTGGCTGCTGCCTGACCAGCCTAAGACATGACTCATCGTTGGCAGAGAGAGAAACATTAATAGTCTGTTGACAGCATGCACAGTTCGACCCCAGTGTCCACCCAAACAACACGGGTGCTGACAGTGTGTGCGGAGCGCTTTTCAAACGGCCCACACATGATTAATAGGTCGGCTCGTCGGGAGGGGAGCAGGAGATGGCCTGCTCCAGTCTGGTTGCTCTGCGCTGCGTAATGGTGGAGCATACTTGGTGTGACTGAGGGAAGACGATGGCTGATCTGCAAACAGGCTATCAGCGCGCCCCCCTTACGAGCTGACATCTGTACATTTTCCAGCCAGCACCCCAGCTCCCCTTCCATCACCCCCAGACCACGATGTCATGGCTCATGATATCATTTCCTCTGGGACGGCAAATTTACCCCTTCCATTTTTTGCCACACGGTGGACATTTATCAAATCAGACAGGATCACCTCTGGGACGGGCTGCGCAGGGACAGGATTGGGTCACACACAGTGGGTGGGTAAATGCAAGTAGGGGGACTTTTGAGTGGGGGGGTGGAGTTCTCCCCTTTCAATCTGGATTAAATATCACCATAATCAAATTGCAGAGCTGGTTGGCGGGGAAAAAGTCCTTGCCTGTGTACAGAGAAAGAAGCGTAGCTCTGACATAGGGGGCCCTGGGTTTTGTCATTTAGTCTAAACACGTCAGTTGGGTGTTTGTGTTAGCCGGCCAGGAGTGCGGGTATAGCCGGTGGAAGGGGGAAGAGCTCCATCATCAGTGGATCTCCTAGATAAATGCATCAACCCCAGTCCCCCTCAGGGTGAAAACTGCCAGCAGCCGAAGCCCAGTCCCAGACCAGGAACCAGCTCAAACTTTTAGATTTATTCAAACCATAGAGCTCAAGCCACAGACTGGATCCTTGTTCCAGCCCCAATTATGACCCTGATTACTGTCCAGAGGAGACAAATACCGAGAGACAGAGTCCATCAACATTGCAACGTTGGAAATATCCATGTGCATCTTAACAACCCCCGAACTCTTCGCTTCACAATTCCCACCCTGGGACCAGCAGTGCTACCTCTGCTTTTACAACACCCTTGGAAACGGGTCAGGCAATGTTTTCATATTTAAACTCCAGCTACCAGGGACTTTTATTTTGACTGGCTGTGATGTTGACAAAAGGGTTTTTTAAAAGGGAGAACAACATTGCGAAGGCGGTTAAGAGCGATTAGAGATAGTCGTCCGTGAATGTGTGTTTGCGTTCGGCGTTTGACTTCAGTCACTCAGAGGGAGAATAAACAGTGGGCCGTCTGGAGGGAGGACAGAAAGCATAACACTTAGGCTGAATTACAGATATTAAAATGTCAGGCCAGTTTGTTGTGGATGAGACTCAGTATTGATCCCAGATGGCAGAGGGGCTAAATTGCCACTGGGTCTGCTGGCCGTAATGCGTGTTGACAAGAGGGAGGAGGGGGTTGATGGAGGAAGAGGCAGACAGAAAGTGAGACGACCAGAAAGGAATTCACATCCTGAATGAGAGAAAAATGAAGAGTGTGTAGAGTGAAGGAACGAGGGCAAACCACTGAGTGAAAGAGGAAAAACACGTTCATCCTCCTTTTCTTTCACGATGTCTTCTTCTAAAGTATTTGAGGACTTATAGCAGGAGACTGACCTTTTCATCCACTGTTCGGTTTAAAATCATCATTTTACGAGAAAATTCTTGTTTTTAGAGTGAAAAAAAACAATAACACAAGATGACCACTCCTGCCAGCTTTTGGTGAGCGGAATTATTTATCAACTACAGTCAGAAGGTTTAAATTGCAGCTCTCCGCAAAGCGCTAATAAAGCTGTCGAAAATGTGTGAAACCTGGAAAATCTTTGATTTAACATATTAGACTCAATTCACAATTTTTACTAGAGTAGCACTCAGTAGAGCACATACCTCCACCAAGGCCCAACTGTCAAATCAAAGAGAACCAAATTTCACACACTAAAAGAAATCAGATCTTGAGATGTTCCCGTTTTTTTCATCAAGTATCCTGGATCTGCCTCTTGATTCAGATTCACATGATTTTTGTTAAATTCACTCTTCCCTGAACCATATCACCACCAAGTTTCATAGAAATCTGTTCTATCCTTGCTGATATATAAACAAACAAACAAACAAACCAAACAACACACAAATGGACAGTAGTATGTTTAAATGGAAAGATGCTAATATTTACTCTGTTAAACAAGGACAAATTAGAAACGATTCAAGGCTGCAGGAGCTAAGGTAAATTGTTGATGATTGCAGAACAGATGCTAAATTAAATAAAAAATTTGACTTAAAAAAGTTTCAGTCTCATTTGCAATGAATTAAATGTATTTTAATGTATCAACTTAGCAACTGTAACTACTGTTAGTTTATTTCTATGTTTTATGAAACTAGGACATAGCCATGATGATGCTGACTACTGCCATGCATCTTCAATCCACTAGAGGGTGCTGTGCACTAAGCACTAACATTCTGAGGAGAGGGAAGGTGCTACAGACCTCTAAGCACAGCTGCTGTAAACACTGTGTTTTCCTGCATATCCACATATGTTTGGACCAAATGTTGTTACTTCTTTGGAGTTTGCACTGAGGCTAAATTTAGGACAAGATTTGGGTAAGAATTCGAGCCTGGCATTAAGAGAAGATTGGTTATGCTCCTAGATCAAATGTAAATCACTGAAGGGCTTTGCAGAAATCTTAACACAAATGTGGTTTGTGCGAGCGGGTTTCTTGTTTGTTACCTCTTATCCATGGAGCTGGAGGCCTGGTTCATCTCACTGTTGGAAATAAAGTTGCGGATTTCTGAGAAGTATGAGTCCTCCTTCTCGTCTAAAAGTGCATGATTGTCTGGCTCGGAGTTTGGCGAGGAGATCGTGGTTCCTAGGTTGGAAAGCATCCCGGACTGTTGGCTCACTGTCGCGGACACACACACACACACAGACAGGGACACACACATCAGACACACATCCAAACACAGAGGGATGATTAGTTTGATGACCATCAGACATGCACAATAGATGAGTATGAGGGAAATGCAAAACATCATGAGGGTTATTATTATGAACATTATTCACATTGTGATAATAAATCAAAAAGCTGAGATGTGCATTTTTTCCCCCTCTTTTGGTTAAAGAAACAGTTTCTGGAATCTTGTATGTAAAATAAACTGTGGCTTAGGACAAAAGACAGAAGGAAGACCTTTGTTTATTTTTGTACATGCATGTTCTCTAATTCCAGGAAATATAAAGGAGGATGCCAAATTTAAACATTGTACCATAGTTAACTGAGAACATGCACTGAGGTGCATGTTGATGTTTACTTCTGTCCCGTTAACTCCCCCCCCCCCCCCCCCCCGGTTGTCTCGCTCATAAGACAGCACCGGCCCAACCCTCTCATACAGTCTGAGCTGATCAGGGTTTAGTGCCGGCACCCTGCTGAATATTCCCACACAGGAGATGCCCAGTTTAACCACAGTCTTCTACTGTTGGCCAATGTGCAGTCAAACTCAAACCTTGCTTTAGACCTCATATTTAGGTAACATTTATAGGTTTAGAAAAATATTTTCCCTTCATTTTGTTTTTAAAACTTTTCCCTTTCTTACAGATTTTATAACATTGGTCTTGGATGTATCTCAGTGGTATTCAAGGGCACTGTGTAATTTACAAAATATAAGAATATCCATGTTTATGTTGAAGTTAAGGAGCCGGCCGGAGCCAAGGAGTGTTTTCTCGGTCTTTATCTTTGCAGTATACATCCAATAATTCTAGCAGATGCTGTTGTTTACTTCAATATGACTCAGAATTAAGAATCTGATTTCAGCTTCTAATTCAGGACACATCAGGAAACATCTGGTCACTCTGCCAAGAGGAACTTGTCCATGAATTGCCTCTTATTAACAAAGTCACGTCAAACAATAGAATTCTTTGGTATTTGATAAAGTCATTTAGTACATTGGTGCTGTCACACAGCGTTTTACGGCTCCGCTGTGAATGAGCTGTACATGTGCTCAAGCTTGTTTCATTCAGGTGTCATTTTGAATTTAGAAATGTAACATGGTTGTCAAGCACAAATCAGTGGGATGTAAGTGCTCAAACAAGCAATCACTCAGTAGACGAAAACTTTCTCTTTCCAACCCTCCGCGGGGGCATACTTCCATGACGGATGTGAAAAACGCTGTTTTTGGCAACGAAATGGGAAAAAGGAGTGTGAATTCTTTAATTAAGCGGTTTTCCCTCTTTAAATCATCCACAACACCAACTGAGGTGAAGATTTAAAATGTCCAAATGAGTAATGCAAACCATTCATTATTCAGTCCAATAACTCAACACAAAATTCTAATTCTCGTTTCATAACTGCATTTTGCAGTTCTCCAAGTCTCAATTTACTCTGAGTCAACTGAGTCATAGATGTTGCAAACTGACCAGGAATGTTCTCGTGCTCGTGCTTCTTGAGATGGCGGTCGAGGTTGGTTTGCTGACCAAAGCAGCGGTTGCACAAGTGACACTTGAAGGGTTTCTCCTTGTTGTGGATGTTGCGAACGTGGCGTTGAAGATTGGACGAGATGCTGAATGAGCGGTCACAGTATTTACACCTGCCAAAAGAGAACAGACAGATAATGAATGTGGCTGTGGAGAGAAGCGGAGTGGCACAGGGAGCAAGGACCAAAGCAAATAAAAGGTTAGTGGTGATTTTATTATCTGGAGGTGAGCAAGGAACACCTTGAGGCCCGGTTTTAAATGTGTCTTAAAGAAAGAGCATACTGGTTAGAGACATTTAGAGGAAAACAACTTGGAAAATCTTTGAGTAGCTGGAATGATGGGAAGACTGAATACAAACACTAAAAATCGAATGATTTCGACTACAACGTGTTTTTTTTAGAATAAGTTTTAATCATGTTTTTTAATGTCTTCATTTTTTTTTCTCAACAGATGCACTGACTTGATCTGTCAACTCAGGGCGTCAATAACAATTCACCATCTAATACTGATGCTTTTTTATCCCCAATACAGAATATTTATTAGATGTATATTAAATGAGCAGCTTACACTACTGAGTCGGTCGTCCAATATGACTTAATGAATGTAACTGTTTTTTATGATGACATTAACAAGCACAAAAAATATACTGTTGGATTCAACACTTCTGAGCTACTTTATAAAGCTTGTATTGGAATCCAACACCAGTTTGGCAGATTACAGAGGCACTTCCCTAATTCGCATAATTGAGATAACTAAATAAGGAAATAAATCAAGAAAAGAGAATTTCATAAAGATTAAAAACAAGACTGAACTAGAATAGAATAGATGATGCAAACTGTGATTTGTGAATATGGGCGATACAAATAAATTTGATTGATTGATAGACAGACTGAATGATAGAATAGAATAGAATCAAATACCTGTAGGGTTGTTCCCCTGTGTGTGTCCGCAAGTGTCTGGTGAGGTTTGCTGAACGAGGGAAGATTTTCCCACAGTACCTGGAGAAGAGAAAGATTAGATTAGTTAGATCTGTTTCAAGATGTTGTCTTCTGTGACATGTTTACTCCTCTTGTATTAGATCAAGGCGTTATCAAGAGGAGTCGTGTGTTAAAGTAGTGTTAATTAGCATCGACACAAACAAAATACAAAATAGACAATTTCACCCTATTTGTCTACATTTGAATTAATATTTAATTCATTTAAAAGAAAACAACTATTCAATTTGTCATTTTTAAGATTTGACAACTGCGATTTATCAAATGTCAGACTGTGGCAGGTTGAGCACTGCAGCTGTGTGCCCACTTTTGAGCGGCCCCCCCAGCCCCACTGACCTGCAGGCGTAGCGCTCCTTGCCCTTGCGGAGGATGGCCTCTGAGAGGGAGGGTGGTGGTGAGCGGAAGTTGAACAGTGGATGAGCTGAGTGTTGCAGTGAATTGGGTGCATCAAGCTTTAGAGCGCCAAAGCTCTCCAGCTTCTCTGTCATGGTCTCCATGGCTGACATCTGCAGAAAAGACAAAAAGAGTAATAGGTAAGATCAAATATATGAAAGATGTTATTATCATAACATTACACCTAAATAGAAACCCACTGAAGGGTGTGTATCTGTGTGTATGTGTGTGTGTGTGTGTGTGTGTGTGTGTGTACGTGCGTGTGTGTTTGTGTATGTGTCTGTGTTTTAAAGCACAAAAAAAAAACATCGAAAACAAAGACACAATGTCAGAAATAAAAACAGGGAGCGAGGGAAAGAGAACGGAAGCAGTGAGGAAGCAGTATATCAGAAGTTAGCCTTGTTGTTTGTTCTAAAGGCGAGTCCATGACCTGTAACACATTCACAAATGCTCAAGTACCATTTCTCCAGTGCACCTCCTCCACACACCCTCACCTCCAGCCTCAACCAGGGCTTTGTTCTCCCCCCTCCTACTTTCTTCTACCAAAGCTACTGTGGCAGACTGGCAAACTGGTTAAATGAGGCATTTAAGGGCCCCACGATTGGACCCTTACAATATAGTTTGAGATACCCCCAACCGATAGCCGCTTCCCCTCCCCTAGAAGCTTGCGAACAAAGGGGGCCAGTTATGTAGAAGTTTATTTGCCAAAAACAGCTTACATCCTTCCTTTTTTAGTGAATACGGGACGGGACAGACAGGGACAGACACTCTGTCTCGACGTGTTTATTCGCAGTCTGAGAACGGGTGGAGCGACGTGATTCCATCATGAGACTGAATTAGAGGTGGCATTGTGTTTGGATCACAGGGGGAATCACAGCTGAGACACTCCGATATAAGACCTCTTTAGTCATGGGCCTGTGAAAACTTTTCATCTCAGGAATATCGATCAGTTCTGATTTACAAACACTGATAAGCTTTATGAATTAAATAACTGACATAGAGTCAATCATGTGGCTTGACATCCTCTCCTTATTGTCACATTACAATCTCTCAGAGACTACCAAGGTCACAGGCATTTTCCCAGAAATACAAAGGCAAAGAATTATGGCTTCAGTTCTGAATCCATCCGTCCAATGAAGAACATAGTGTTAAAGAAGATTGTGGAAAGTGATGATGGATGCACTCCAAGCACGGTTTTCTTAACCTTCTCATTTGTAAAGGCATAAATACATACATACACGTATATGTAAATGTCCTATATGTTAATGCATAGTCATGTGTAAACGTATCTGTCTGTGTGTA
This sequence comes from Platichthys flesus, assembly GCF_949316205.1. Taxonomy (NCBI): domain Eukaryota; kingdom Metazoa; phylum Chordata; class Actinopteri; order Pleuronectiformes; family Pleuronectidae; genus Platichthys; species Platichthys flesus. Next base: position 12,095,426 of record NC_084951.1, read on the forward strand.
TGTGTGTATTGCAAAGTAACAGTTGACTGAGGACACAGATTTCCAGGTCAGATTAAACCGCTTCCCCAACGAGAGCCCCCCATTCTCCTGGACACAAACACAGGATGTCCTTGATGGACACGGTGCTATTATCTAGCCAGCCAGCCAGCCACAGAGAAAAAAAACTTGGAGGGGGTTGAGTTATTAGTTGGCCTGTGGGCTCTCAGCGCATGAAACAATGCCACGACTAAGATTAGTATGGCCAGGAGAGGGACAAATCAAACTGTTATTATTCTTTCTTTTATTAATACTATCATTCCTTGCAATCAAGATTTGCAGAGGCAGGGGAGGGCCCAGGGACAGTCGAACAATGTGACTGATTATCAAAGGGGCTGCGATAACAGACTGTGTCTTCTGAAAAGGTAGAAGTGACGAGGTACACAGGCGCCATTTGGTAAACAAAGGAGAAATCATACAGAACCCTTGAGAAAATAACATCAACACTGTGGAATGATGGTGCATAGGGCCCTATCAATTCAGGTTGCAGCGGCGTGGGAGGCAGGAGTGAAGTATTTTCACATAATACATGGTATGAACGTAATACTTGATAGCATCTGGGAGTAATAAGTCTATATATGTAATACCTGGAGTCAATTCCGCTGTTTGGTATTCCCTAGATGTAGGTTTTGTTCAAAGTGCATGTACCACTTACTGTTTCTAACTAAGATTGCGGCAAGCGCCTTCCTCTATTTGCAATGTGTGTATGTGTGTGTGTGTGTGTGTGCTGTAATATTACCTGTGGGTGGAAGAGTGGCGGTGAGGGCCTGAGGAACTTCTCCTTCAAAGCTCCAACGGGGTCAAGTAGCTTCCTCTTTTCCACCCTGCTGGACCAACAACAAGGCGGGGGGGTTACGTACCAAGGTCAGGTTCAATCACACACTAACCACCAACCTCTACCATCTTCAATGTGTGTACATAAAAGGCTTGATGTGGCAACAGCAGTTTCTGGTCGAATCGGGGCTGAAATACCTGTATATGGGGTCCATGAAGAATGCAGAGGGCTTGGCGTAGTGCAGGGGTGGTGGCTGATGTTGCTGGGCCTGGTGCTGCTGGTGCTGGGAGATGGAGGATTGGTGCAATGACTGGGAGTGGGGGAACCCAGCTGGTGTTTCATCCTTGATGGAGATCCCCTTTAGGACTCCATACATGTGGTTCTTTCGGTTGTGTGGCTCAGCTGCCACACCATTATGACCACCTCGGCTCCGGCTGCCAATGCTGAGGTCCAATGGCTGTTCTTCACCGCCGGATATCGCTAAAGGTCCACTACTGCTCCCAGTGCTACTGTTGGGGTGTGAGGGGTTTGTCGGGCTAGGATGAGATAACTTGGGCTCCTTGGGTTTTGTGGTGAGATCGAATGGTGACTCCACTGTGGGAGCAGGAGCGCTTGGGGCACCAGAAACTATCTTATGAAGCTGCTCTCGATGTGACTTGGGCTCCGCCTTGAAGAACATACTGGGATTGAGGACACCTCGATCAGCACTGAAGGGATAGAGGGAGTTGTGAAAGTTGGGCAGGAACTGGAAGGGAAACATGGAATGGTAAGGCAATGGACCCATCTTCTTCTCCTGATGAAGACCAATCAAACCTGGACCAAAATATTTCTCCGCAATAGAAGCAATGGCTTTGATGGAATCTGTGGTGGCTGTATTGGCATTCGTGGTACTGGGTAGGAGGGCTTGCTCATCAGGCGGAGGGAAGAAGGAATGATGGGACGATACAGAAGAGAGAAATGGCCGATCAAGCCCGAGATTCCCCGAACTAGACATGGCTGATATCAACGCACTGTTTGTGTCTTCTGATTGGTGGCCTTCTTGACTTGACATGGCCCCAGATGGCTTCCTTCTTTTGCCTGTTCGCTCGCGTTCACTCTCGCCGTCACTCTCCAGGTCAGAACCATCACCTGAAGCAGTACCAGTGGTGGTGTCCAAATCTGTCCCACTTGTGGTATTAACGTCTTCAAGATCACTTCCGTCCGACATGTCGGCCATCTTAGATTTTGACTTTGCTTCTCCACTAGAGGACAAATCCAGTTTGCTCTCTTTCTCTTTGTCTTCCATCTGACTCAAACTGTTGCCTCCATTGCTGTTTGTCGAGCTAACCAGGGACAGTGGAGGTAAATGTAGGGGACTCCGAGGAAGCTTCACCTCCTGACTGCTGCTACCCGGCGGGCTCTTTATCAACGGACTAGCCGGCAATAAAGGTGGTCGGGGATACAGTGAATGTGGGAAGATACCTGGGAAACCATGGGTAAGGGATGGGAAGCCATGGGGTCCTGGGGAGAAGGGCAAGCCAGCATGAGGGTGAGGTCGGGAGGGAAAGTAGTCAGTGAATCCTAAACCTGACTGGTTAAGAGCTGAAAGGTGGTGATGATGGGACTTGGCCTTAGCCATGATGGGGCTGGAGCTCATGGGGATGCCAGGGTTGAACATCCCTCCAGGAGAGCCATAATGATTTTTGCCCTCACAGAAGCGACGGTGCTTGTTGAGGGAGGAGGTAGTGCTGAACAACTGCCCACAGTCCTTACACTTGATCTGGGTGCGGCAGTCAGCATGCATGCGCTTGTGGCGGCAGAGGTTAGAGAACTGGGTGTAGGATTTGTGACACACTTCGCCTGGGGGAGCAAAAAGACACAGCCCATCAGGGCCTGGTTAAGCCATTTTAACACTGTCTCTAACTCTGAATACCAAATCATTTTCAACATACATCTGCATGGAAACTTATGAAATAGTCCTAAAAAAGAAAGGGAGCTACTGTGGATGAAAGCAACCAGTCCTTCTGCAAATGGAAACAGCTAAATCATTCCCAATTACTGTAGCTGCATTGTGATGTATTTAATGCCAAATAATTACTGAACTTATTAAAGACAGAATTACAATACATATGTTTTCAATTTACTTTACTTGAAAGGTAGAAAATATAGGTCTGTGATTCATAATCAACATTGTATTTGCTTATTTTTCATTAGTGTAAAAAAGTCCAAATCGATTAGACTATATGTCAGAAAGCCTTCTGTGGAAAAGGAGCTTAAGTGAATAGGTCAAATTATTTACAGTGTAATCAAATTAATAGCAACACAGGTATGATCTCTGGACATAACAAGTATGCTTAGTTCAGAAATACACAATAATTAATGATGGAGAGATTGAGGAGGTTGACAAAAAAGAGAAATAAAATAAATGTAGTGATAAGAATGAGGCCAGAATGAACTCCCTGTGCTCTCACTTACAGATAAAGGGTTTGACACTGCTGTGGATGTGCTTATGCTGCTTGAGGCCTGACGAGGTGGCGAAGGTCTTGCCGCACTCGGGACACGTGTGAGCGCGTGCGCCCACGTGCTGTGAGCGGATGTGGCGCTGGAGGTTGCTGGGATCTGTGAACACCTGAAGTTTGAAAGAAAAATGCATTGCACGCCATAATTAACAATGAAAAAACATAAATACATTTGTATTTTCTCCCTGTTATTATATATTAGATGTTGACATTGTTATTTGTACGTATTGCTTTAGCATCCACATACATTTGCTAAAATCAATATCTAGTAATGTTATGTACCAAGGCTAAAAAATATACAAGACCATGAGAATTTCTGAAGACGTTGAAGCCTGTGTGTCCTGTGTACAACTTACGTGCCGGGTATGCTGTACCTTATCACAGTTTTCACACTCAAAGCGCTTGCCACTGTCATGTGACATCTGGTGACGGATGAGGTTGGACTTCCAGTTAAAGGCTTTTGGACACTGGTCACACTTGTATTCCCTCTCCTCTGTGTGGACTATCATGTGTTGGCCCAGACTTGATGAAGAGAGCACACATTGATCAGTGAGTATGTTAAGTGTGCGTTGGCTATTCGTTTTTTTTTAGAAAGTGTTGTCATCGTGTGTCTGTGTACCTGTACTCGTTTGGGAAGATCTTCTCGCAGTCTTTACACTCGTGGACGGGCTCGTCACTGTCCTCGCGCTCCTGTTTGAAGTCCTCTCTCAGTGAGTCGAAGAGAGAGCCAGCGCTGGTGCACGAATACTTCTGGTGCCGCCGTAGCTCGAGCGTTGAGGAGAACAGCTCATCACAGTCTTCACAGCGGTACATCTGCTCGTCTACCAACACACAATCACACACAGACATGTTGAGCCGTCACACAATTCAAGTCTTTATCATCTTAGCTGTGTGAAAAGAGGTTTGACATGAATCAGCTGTTTAACTATTGTAGTTTGACACTGAGAAAGAAAGTATTAAAAGGTACTAAATTATTGTTTATTATGTTAAAGTCCACATAATAATAAAGAACACATCTCAAAACTTCAAGTATCATTCTACATTGGAATTTTCAGGTAAACCAGATTTCTAGAGGAGGACAAAATATTTGTTTACCATAAGGTCGTCAACAACTAAGGGCAGTTGTGACTTTTAATGAATGCAAATAGAAGTAGAAGGGCACTTACAACCCAACAGTCCATTTGTTTAACCATGTTTAAATTCACCAGATCCATATTTTATAATGCATACTTGCAGTGTTAAAGAAAGTTAAAAAAAATGTAGAATTCCTAATTCAGATCCAAAATTAAATGGGTTCTTCCTTGGGACATACCCCAGCCCCACTGAAAATTCCATGAAAATTGGATGAGTAGTTCTTGCGTAATCCTGCAGACGAAGAAATGAAAACCTAACCTCCCTGGCGAAGGCAACAGCTATATTTTATGGAAGTCAAAACAATAGTGACTTTGCTGCACAAAGAAACGATAGAGTGCTTATTTACATTCTTTAAGTTGCATCTTCCTGAAGAAGCCGAGCCAAGTAACAAACTGTTATAACTGTGATAAAGAAAGTGTCAATAGTCATTTAACAAGAACAATAGTCTATCTCTGTGTTAGTTACAGCTAAATAGACTCCCATTCAAGCAACAATCCTGTAATTGACATTCCCATAAAATGGAAATCAATTAGCATTGAAACGTAGCCTTCATTAACACAGCTTATTGCTTGTTAAAGCAAGTGTTGGCTTTCAGACTGTTGGTGTAATAGCACACAGGGGAAACAAGAGGGGCCGGTCTTCCCCTTCCATGTTGATAACCTTTACAATACTTCTCACCATCAAGGTCAAACGCATAAAACTCGGGCCAAGTTTTTCAATAGCAAGTTCCTGAGTCACACGCCAAGTTCAACAGATCAGGGAAAAGCCCAGTGGAGAGTCTTTGTGCGAGGACAGAAGTGTGTGTGTGTGTGTGTGTGTTTGTGTATTTGTGTGTCTGTTTGTGCGCATGTATTTATGTGAGCATTTTCCAAAAAGAATGAGCCACAAGGAACAGAGGTAAGCAGGGGCACAGTGGCGCCAACCCCGTGGTGATTTCGGCACCACCCTGCCATGTACACTGTTTGCCATGACCTAAGCAACCAAAGTCTGAGTTGAACCCCTGTAGGTGTCCAAACACACCACACGCACCCATCCATCACTTCAAGCTGCACTAAATGGGTTTATCCAAAACGACTTGCGGTGCATTGCTCACCTGTTTTCTACTCCATGTGGCCGTTTATCCAGCTGGAACTTCATGGACACATTAAAAGGGCATTAGTGGAGCGACATCAATGTTTTCTAACCTTGGGGAGAAGGATAAATGACCTCTCGGTCAATGGCCCATTACACTGAGCTCAAATGCTAAACTAACTCTGACACCAGTGTGCACATATTTCAAGAAAGTACAACTCCTCTTGCAACAGCAGCTGAGAAACCTTCAGGTGCATATGGATCCTCAGGTGTGTGTGTTTCACCGAGGATACACACAAATGAAGGGGCTTTGCGTGTGTGCATCAGCGTAACTGCATTATTTCAGTTCGTCTGGTCCGGGCTCCTTGGTTGGGTTGGAATGGGGTGGGTGAGTGTGTAGGGGGGTTATAAAGGGGAGACTAATAGCTCTCTGGGAGACGAAGGGAAGCACAATTATGTGCAGTTTAGCAGCTAATCTGGGAGCATGGGTGAGGTCTCGGGGGACTCCTCAAGTCCTCTACTTCAAATTCCTTCTCTGATAAGCCAGACACAGAGAGCAGGGCTGCACTGCCAAGCTCCCACTCAGCCCGGCTACACTAGCTTCCCTCTCTTGCTCTCACACACTAACACAGATACATGGAGCCAAGCACACAATACAGAGACTTTGATCACTGCGGTGAGTGGACAGCTGTCTCTCTCTCTCTCTGTTTGCCTGTCTCACTTCATCACAAACATCTTCATACGGCAGATGAATTATGATGCTCGTTTTGTTTCCCCCTGCCCGCCTTCATCCATCTCTCGCACAAACACACAATGCCAAATACTTTGGCTGTGACACGCACGCACACATTCTGGCAGGTGGAGTGTCTCTCTTTTCTCCGTCTGCCTCCCTCTTGCATGCACACACGCAGAGGAAATGAACAAATCATTTACAAGTCTGCTCCGCCTTTGACACACTCCTACAACACGCCAATCTGGTTCTCGTCCATAGTCTTGAGCTCCCCGATTTGAGATCAGTGCATAAACTGTGAATCACGCACGGGGGGAGGAGGACTATAGTGAACTGCACAACATCTCACGCACATCTTGCGCTCCCTCAGTCCTTTTATGACCAATGACAAGTAAGAGTAATCCGATTTTTTTGTTATTCATCCGTGGATCCAGAAACACAGCAAAACGGCGTTTACCTGACAACTGCTCTTCAGCACAATAAGTCCAAGATGTTTTCGAGGATACAGCGGAACTACGGGCCCTTTTACGCTTAGGTGAACATTGAAAGAAAAGCCCAGGTCGACATTGACCAGCTGTCCAAGTCAGATTATGAGATAAAATATTGAACATATTCAGTCTGACGTGCAGAGACACGGTTGAAAGGTAGCTGCAGTGAGTCAGGTTACCCACTCAGAGGGGGGGGGGGGGGGGGGTGGAGACGGGCGGCTGAGAGCACCTACAAATGTGGTGGCCTTTGAAATGTGAGACTCTCAGCGGACAGCAGAGCACCTCACACGATCGTGCAGATTTTGAGTGTTCATATAACCGCAGAGCAAAGATTAAATAATAAATGCACAACTGAATTATCTCAACATCTAATTTGATTCACAAAAATCCAAAATACCAAATTCTTTAACACGAATCGAACGGGAAACATTGGCTTAAAGCGAGTAAATCACTATTTAATCAAATTCAATTATCAGGTTTAAACAACACATTTTATATTATTTAACATTTGAACTATTCTTGAGCATATCTGTTGCTGGTGAGAGGCCAGTCATTTTAAGCATAATATTATTAAAAAGCTAAGTCTAACCTTATTTCATCTGTTTATTTAATACTTGACATAGGCCTATTAATTTATTTTATGTTTCTGGTGGTAAGAGCAAATGGCCAATTCCCAAGGACACCAAATCACTGTGAATTTTAATTTGGCCTAAAAAATAAAAAGATTTAATTTACTGTGCATTGGTCGAGGTAAAACAATTCCAAACAGCTTAAAGGTCATGATGTGTTTTGAAGGATACTGTTCTGAATATTGTCTGATCTCCTCGTTAAGAGAAAAGCTTCAACCTGCTCAGGATGGAACATGACATGGGCCAATTTATTTTCCACTAGCCACCTCCCAGCTTTGTGAGCACACAGCTCAGACCACAGCCTCCATTATTATTGGCAGGTCCATTTTAAATCACTGGTCCACACGCGGCCTTCAGCCTCAGGCCTTAGTGGGGATTTCATTCCTCTGTGGAAATTCATGATTTGAATAATTCACATTTCTTGTGGGAGAAAAAGAAAGAGGAAAATTCTTGAAAGGAGAGATGGTGTCTCTTTTTTCTGTCCCTCCTCTCATCACATGTAACGGACTCTGGAGTGTGTTGACCGCTTAGAGCAGCACAGGATGCAGGTTGGAGTTTGTTTAAAATGTGCGCTAATGACGCGCATTAATCTTACCTTGTAGGTTGGGTGCCATGGATCCCTCGGGGAAAATGCCGTCCTTCATATACACTAAAAGCTCCTCCCCTGCGTCAATGTCCCGCACCGCTTTATAATAAATCTGAGAGAGAGAGAGAGAGAGAGAGAGAGAGAGAGAGAGAGAGAGAGAGAGAGAGAGAGAGAGAGAGAGAGAGAGAGACTTTAACTTAAGGTCAACATGGATTTAATAAGTCTGAAGCTTCAGAATTTACCATCGCAGTTAAAGGAAGGACTTTATGTTAAAATTGATTATATAAGCATATTAATATGTTGTTACTAAAATAAAAAAATAAAAATAATGCATGTCTTAATCTAAACTATATTAACCAGACTCTATTGAGGATCATTTATCTTCTTAAATATTCACACTTTTACTACTTATCTGTCCAAATTAAAAGGCTGTCGGATATTAATTTTAATAAAAACACCAAATAATTCATTCCACATTTACTCACACTTTATAGAAAATAAACAAAACGAATATAAAGTTTTCACCCGTTATAGGTAAATTAGAACGAGGATTAGATTAGGTTACGTGTTATTTCACAACAATTTGACGTTGATTAAAAGAAAAGTGGAAAAAATCCAATTAAAAGAGGACGTTGTAATGAATCTAAACTGTCTGAACGAAAATGAAATAAACATCAAAACACTTTTTTTTTAATTTCCATCTGCAGAGAACTGTAGAATGTCGGGTCTTATCGGCACAAAACATCCCCTTTAACTCAGCTCGTTTTAAACAGTCTGATCCAGCATAAAATATGTGATTATTCACAGACTTTAAGGTTTATTTTTCCACTAAAATAAAGGCGAGGAAAACTGAGATTACAACAACATAATTTGTGACAAAATTCCGAGGCCATTCATTTCCCAAGGCCTCATGTCTCTACCCAGCATCTAGAAAAACCTGTGAAGCAAACTACGCTCGTACATAAAAAATACACATCAAATAAAAATGTACCAAATCAAATAACTTAAGAAAACAATTATTCTATTGAAACATAAAACAGCATCGCAATAAAGCACAGCGCAAACATCGACTTCAAGGGGCTGCGTGCAGAAACATGTGCCCTTTGAGCGCATGGGGGCGCTCTGCACCAATCCAACGGTGCAGAGAGGGCAGAGCACAGACACACACACACACACACACTCACACATGGAGGAAAAAGCTGGTGAAAACAACTCGCAACACTTAGTGATCCTAAGAAGAGACCAGGACCAGCTTTTTTAAAAACCTTCTTACAATTAATATTACAGAGACTATTAGGCCTACATTGTTATAACAGTTATAACTAACAACAGTAACCACACTCTGGATGCGGACTCTTCTCTCTACACTTCTCCGACCTGACCTTTCTCTTCTCGGTGAGCCGGAGGAGTTGGGAGAGTTGCGCGGCGCTGCGGAGAGCCTCCAGCTGCAGGAGCACTTCAGTCCCGGTGGAGTTGGCGACGCAACCCATAGTAGGTCTACCGGGGAGGGCAGCGCTGGAGCCGGGGCGCAGGAGCGGAGCGGGGCCGGGGAGCGGAGGTCGCGGAGCAGCCTGGCGCGCAGCGGACGGACGGACTGACGGACGGACGGTCGCGGATCGGTCCCTGTGGCTGGATGAAGCCCGGCGCGCGTCTGCCGGGCTGAGCTCTATAATCTAGTCAAGTGAGCGAGTCTCTCTATGATGATGAAGAAGATGATGATGAGTCTCCCTCTCTCTCTTTCTCTGTCTCTCGGACTCTCTCTCTCTCTCATTAGTGATTCCCTAATGCCCCTCGGTGTTCTCTCGGTTACCCGACGGCCACTCCTCCTCGTCTTATCTCCAGCCAAAAGGATTGAGGGATCTACGGCGCAGACCCCTCCCCGCATCTCCGATCCCTGCAGCCGCCGCTTGATAATAAATCTATTATCGATGTAAATAATGGATTAGACAGCCTCGGCAGACTTGAACTCACCGCGCTCCCCTCAAACACACCCCATGGAAACCACGGACCGACACACGCACGCGAACGTATAGATAAGATCATAAATATCTACCTTATCGATCGACATATTGATGACATGTTACTGAACTTGTGGTCACAGCGCTGCAGCACTGTTTCCTTCACTTTCTTCCACTTTGGCCCAAACTTATCTGCACTGGGTTGGGAAGCTCTCAGGTCTGGATTAAATGAGATAAGTAATAATAAAATAGTAACTTAAATACAAATTCTGATTTTTTTTCTCCCTCTATAGCCTTTTCACTCATCAGCAAAACTGTTATTTTTAAATTCTATATTTATTAGCATTATTATTTGATTACTATCCATATCCTAACTTGTTTTTACAAAATCAAACAAAAAAACATTTCAAAAAACGCAACAAAAATAGTTTAACTTGAGAACAACTCTCATAATTTATAAAGAATTAAAATAATTAGAATATAATTTTGGCACATTTTCAAAATAATTTTTCACACAATTTTTATATGAAATATATCTTGTATTCTGTTCATTTTAAAAATCATGAAATCTCGTATCATTTTATGTGATCAAGATTTGTTATTAGATAAATCTTTTTGTGGTAAGCTTCTGTTAAATCTTTTTTCTTTTAAACAAAAATAGAGAGTTCATTAATAAGTACTTTTTAATTACCTTCCTAATTAAGATCTATAGTGTCTTTAAATAATTTTAATCTTTCAAAATCTTTTTCTTTTTGTGTGTGAGTGTGTCTTTGTCTTTGTGCGTTTTTCTTTGTGTGTGTGTTTCCTACAGTACAAGGCATACACACTCATGCCTGTCTTGACCTCTTCCCATCTCTGTCCAGTGTTCAGGGGACAGATGCCTCATCGATCAATGCCAGCCGTAGGGGCCGCAATAATCCCCCAGTGTTGCCTCGTACACACACGCACACACACAGGCACACAAACAGTGTCTGTTTATTGATGGATCCATCCGGGGGTAGAGGGGCAGATCAAACACTGTTGGAAAGGGCTCCACTCCAAAACACAAAAGATGAAGGACTGACAAGAAGGTGGACAAGGTTCATCTCTTTTTCAAAAGCCCATCTCCTACACACCAACTCACATACAAAACACACACACAAACACACAAACACACTCACACCCCACCCATTGCGCTCTCGGTTTCTCAGCCGTTTCCTTAGATGCAACTTTGGCCTTAGAACCACTGAAAGGGGTGGCTTACACACCAGTTTATTCGTTATGAATGGGAACTGTTTTATTGTGCTAGACAAATGCATTCACACACATAAACTCACACGGACACACATATAAAACATGGTGAGTAGTCCGACTATTGCATTAGGATAAAACTGCAAGCAGCAGGATCTGGTGAGAAAGTTGTTTTGAAACAGTGGCTTTCTGTAGATACCTGCAAATAGCACTAGTACATCTTTCTGACCCACACATACACACACACAAACACACAATAAAAAACACAAAGTAAAAAAATGCAAAGACCAGCTTAACTTCTAAAGAATCTGTATCCAAAGTAGATTTACTCTTGCATATGAAACATATACAAAATAATACCAAATTATTGCAAGGCCATAAACATCTAAATTATGCATGATGATTCATGCATTTGTTCATCGTGCATCTTTAATGACAAACAAATAAACAAATAAATTATCCACTTGCTTTTTAAAAGGTTACTCCCTGCATCTGAATTTGCCCAGTGTGCACATATTTCCATAAACTCATGCATTGTGCATGCTGATACGATAAAACAAGAAAAAGGAAAAAATCACTGAATAGTCTGTTAAATTATACATTTTAGCACTGAGTGGCTGCATATGTGTGTGTGGGATGTTTGTAAATAAATGATAGGGTCATACCTGTGAGCCACTACACACCAAGCAACTGGTCAGGCAAACAAAAGCAAAGCCATATGCTGCGTACAAACAACCACATCAAAAACCCATAGTGCACGTGGCCTCTTCTGGGTCTGATAATTCACCACCATTTTTCGCCGGTGTCCTGATTCTTTCCCTGACATTGTGTGGCAGTGGCAGGGGGCACTGATGTGAAAATCTTAAAAGGATTAGGCGCGTTGGTGTTGCCAGCCAATTGGTGCTTGTCAATCTCGGAGGCCCCCGTGTGTTCGCCCTCTTACCAGGTCCGAGTCCCCTTTCTCTCTATCGGTCAGGCTTAATGTCTGTGGCTTAAACGGACACACTAGCCTGTCCCCTCGGTGTGACAGAGTGACAGGTGGCAGATCAAGACACGAGGACGGGGAAAGAAGACAAAGACGGCGAGGAACAGGCGGCTCGAGACCGAGACAGGAGGGGGAAAGAGCCATGTAGGGAGGGATTAGGAAACAAATAACAGCGGAGTGACAGGAATGTGGAAACACACAAGCGAGTCATATGGATGCATTTGGTTACTGTCACCCTGGCATCATGACTCGTGTTTCAGTGCCTCATCTGAGTCCTGCTTTGCTCCTTGCATGGTGTTTGTTTTGAGCAGGCACGATTTCACTCTCAAACTGCCCCCGAAATGAAAATGAAATATGTGTGAATACATGGCAGCTGGTATTTCTTTTAGCAGGAACTGGGATAAGACTCAGCAATGCATAACAGGAGAAAAACTGCTTCTGCAGGGCAAACAGAAACAGGGAAAATATGCTCATATACTGCAGCAGTAAGTTGTGGCGCACACATTGCATGGGGTTGAGGTTAGAGCCTAGTTAAGCAGTTGGGGTTTTATGGGCACTGACTGGGAATCCTTCCAAAAGTATCTGAGGCCCTACGCGAGTTTCCTCAGAGCGAGAGTGGATGGGCCTTAGGAAGCAGCAAGAGAGAAACGACTCTGTCTACAGAATAAAATCAAGTTTTGTGCGATGGTAAGTGTCAGGTTATTCTTCAGCCTCTGGAGTTGATCACTTCCTTACGGCACTATAAACTAGTAAACACACACACACACACACACACACACACACACACACACACACACACATATGCAAACCTGCTCATGCACATTAACGCGAATCAAAGTGTCTAAACTGGGGGATGGGAAGCAACCAGAACAATTCCCCTCACCTGGTCTCCGGTGAGGTGACAGGCGGCGAGGTTCTGCTCCTCGAATGACGGGGCACAGCGGACGTATTTGAGCCAGCTGGGGCCGGTGGCATCCGGGCCTGTGTCCAGAGCAAATTTGACGTTTCCCATGTCATCGACCACCTGTTGGGAGAGTGACAGGTGACATTAGGAAAAAGAGTGGAACAATATGTATGATAAACAACAGGTTATCATCAAACGACCAATATGGAAAATGCAATATTTCTAAAAGGGACATTTTCAAGGAGGTTCTGGGCCGTTTTAAACGTAACATAACAAGGCTATGCCAGGAGTTTGATGTCAGTCAACCTTAAGACAAACAGAGGCAACATGTCAGTGGGTGTTAGGGCCACCTAACCCTGTCAGTCCTGACAACTGGAAGAGGAAAGAAGGAGAGTAGGTGAATGGAGGAGGGAGTAGACTAACTGTGGCTTCTTTCACTTGTCTAAAGACTTTCTCTGGCACATATTGATCACCTTTTGTAACCCCGACACCCCCCTGAGACTCCAAGAGCAGGTTTCATGTTTCCCGCTTTCACAGAGAATGAAGGAGGATGGAGGTAAAGATGAAGGAGGAAGAGGAGGAGGAGAAAAGGAGGAGAGGGGCTTATTGTGGAGCGAAAATTGAGGGGAAAACCAGGATGGAGTAACAAAGCTGTGGAGAAAATGGGATCTCGTTCTTGATAAAATTGGAAATTATGTATAATAGAAAGATCTATACAAGTCCCTGAAATTGCAAAAAGAATTGATATTTTATATCAGACAACAATAATTGCAAAGATTGTAAAAGGAAAAGTATGTGCCTTCTCCTCTTGCCTCCTTTGAGTGCATTTGTGTGTGTGTGTGTGTGTGTGTGTGTGTTTGTGTGTTTGTGTGTTTGTGTGCGTGTGTGTGCATGTGTGTCCATTGGCATCTGTGTCTGTGTGGTTTTCGGTGGTGCTGGGGAATCTGGGGGCGGCTCGGCTGAAACCCCCGAGTTAACCCCCTCGACCGAGCTGAGGGCTGAAGCTCCGATTTCGCCCGCGGCACCGCATGTGATACTGAGCCTGTGCGATTCCTCCGGGGAGAACTGGCCTGAGACAGAACAACTCCTCTAATTACAACTCCCAATCAGCCTGGCCAGAGTTCAGCGCTGACCTCTAGCTCGACTCTTGCGCGCTCCTAATCACAGGCGAATGTCTGCAGAGGGGAATCGAGGTGTGATGGAGAAGAACCAACAAACCCACTGACGTTTTTAGATGTGCAAGGTTCGCGAACTTCCCTAACGGGCTGCCCTTTTCTTGAGGCACGCTATGGTGCTCTTTTTCCCAGCTCGTAAAGTGTGAATGGTCATGTTCTTGTTGTCTGGCTTGAACGCGTGCAGAAGGCGTGTTTTTCGTGGGCGGGGGTGCAGGTGCCAAGTTTGGTGAGTAAATATATATGTAAAGGGGTCTGGTCGGAGGTGTGGAAGGACTGCCATGTGCTTGTTTGAACCAATACGGTAACCGTTTCAGGCGGATGTGTGTACGCATGGCTTGATGTGGTGGTTATGTTGTGCTACTTTCGAACCAAGGTGTGAGTTTACCCTCTTCACAAACTACACCTGCTTCAGAATAGCACCGCCTGTTAATGCCTCGGCTAAAAGTAGTTCATCCAAATCTTGACTTGACTTGCTTGAAATAAAACCGCTGCTTGTGTAAATGCATTTGCTGATTGTGAGAGTGGAACCGTTTATGGTAATCAGTTCCTCTTATGTATTTTCTGTCAAGTACGCTGAGTTACGCTCACAAGAACACTATGGTAATGTCCAATGGAGGATTTTATATAAAAACTGACTCCTGTCTCTTCCTCTTGGATTATCACTTCAAACACTCGGCTCAAGTGAGTCCAGGCTTTTATTTTAGGTGCGATAACTAACCAAACATACCCCAACACCACACACACACAGTCACAGGTATCATACATGTCTTATGAACACAAAGAAAAACCGAGATCATTGGTGTTTTGAGAATGTGAAGGTAGAGTAGCTAGACTCTGAACAGATGTGTGAGTACTACAACACCTACATATCGAGCACGGTCGTATTAATACACACACATTTTGTTCACCCCTCTTCTCCTACACACACACACACACACACACACACACAGCTGAGGGTCTTGATCGTGGGCTTAATGAGCAGCAGACCTGTGTGTGTAGTTCGTGCACATGTGTGTGTGTTGTCTGGGAGGCCTGCTAACACCCTGTCTCCGGGTGGAAGCCTGATTTATAAGGCTTCAAATGAGGTGCAACAGAGAAGGAGAGCCAGAACAAGCCCACGGCTGATTGTTTGTTTATTTACCTTTTCCTTTTTCATTGCCCCCCCCCCAACTCCCTATCTACGTCATGTGGGTGACGAGGACTCAGCTGGAAATCATCAGCTCCACGTGTGAAAGGGTTTCGAGAAAACAAAGCCAACCTGACTACTGAAATATTTTTTCCCACAACCTCCTTTCTCAGACCAGAGGCCGAGACAGAAACGACAACGCTGGGATATCAGGGTTGTTGTTTCTGTGTTGATTAGCTCCATTTGTCGAGGTCCTTCTCTCAACCTAACTCTCCAGGCCAGTTTCTCAAGGGCCGGCGTTCAACAACCCATTCCTCTCCTCAATTAAATGATTCCTATACTTTATTGAATTGAATCTTTTGTGAGTTTGTACAATCGTTCTTATCAGTAACTAGAATGGCACTCAGTAGAGCACCTGTGTCAAGGACCAAAACCTGCATCAAAGAGCACTGACACATGCATATCAGGCCCCTTGTTTTCATCAAGATCCATGAACTATTCTCTGGAAGGCAATGAAAAAAAAATCCAGGAAACATCCCCTGATCTGGATCTGCCCCACAACTGATTGGGTTCCTCCCTGACCCATGCCACTTCCTTTAACTAAGTTTCTCCCTCCACTTGTTTACGTGAAACTGAAAATTTACAAAACAGACAACCATGCAGAGGTAATGGCGGAGTTAATTAAAAAATGACATTCACAGTGATAAGAGCTGCAGATTTGGATTGTGTCAAATTTGGAAAAGAGATGTTTGACAGTAGCTGGTGTGTGATCAAACTGATGGTGAACATTAAAGTTATTACTTAAACTGTTAGTTGGAAATATCCATCACTGTTTAGAGATTGAGTTCCTGGGTCAACTTTGGCCTTCAACACTATGAGCACAGTTTTTTTTTGTAAGTTAACAGGTGCTCACTTTTTGTTTCACCTCCTTATAAATTGTTTTCGCATAATGTGTCAAAACTGTTTAATGATGATTGGCCTGCTCGTGTTTTTGCCTCTCTGGGTTTCTAGATTTCACAGCATACAATGTTATTATAACTGATACATTTGGCAAAACAAATGAAGATAAGATCACAGTTGTAATAACTGAAGGGGGAATTAACATTTATACATACACATTTATATTAAGTAAAATGAAAAAAAGTCACTCTCATTAAGCGTATTCCACTATCATTCAAATCTATATCACCTATATTCCACATCCAAAGTTTGATCTATAGTTTTATTTGAATAGTTTCAGGAAATAACCAATGTGTGAGTGAGTGCGCGCACACACACACGCGCGCGCACACACACACACACACACGCACCGACACAATGAGACTTTGGAGAGAGAAGCGCCTCTGAGTGGACAGGATGCAGGGCAAACTCCACAGGAAGCTCTGATAAGAGCACGACACTTGTATTGCTCCTCACAACACAAAGGGGAACCTTTGACAGCTAGGAACCTTTAATGGATGTCTCGGCATGCCTTCTCCCCCGCCAGTTATATCTGACGGATGTGTGCGGAGCGCAGGGCTGAATTAGTAGAGGAAAGTTGCACGTACGGGTAGACGTTGCTGACAAGGTACATATTATTTTCTGTAAGATGGAGGGCAGAAAATGGAAATAGCAGCTCAGAGCGTGTGGTGATTGTGATTTTGATGTGAGATGGAGATAGAAGCAGACTTTCAGCATGTGAGACCTAAGTGCGAGGTTATTGTGTGTCTCCGAGGGCATATTTTTATCAAGCGTGATCTTAGTGCTTTGTTACGCTGCCCGCGGCCTCAACGTGTGAACACACCCTAGTTTGCATGTGTGTCTACTTGTTTGTGATAGAAAAGAGTCTCCGTATTCACACAATATTTTTCTCACATCAGGGAAAATCAACACGAGCAACAAATTATGACCATCCATTTATGAAGAAGTCTGTGTTTTTGGAAGTGAGGTCCCACAAAGAAAGATAGAGAAGAAACCCGTTTTTCACCAAACGTTAGCTGAAAGATTTCTCTGCATTTAAGCTTTTTTTATATATCTGTGGAAAACAGTAAGGAATGACTGTGAACATGTCGAGAGAAGGCCAGCTCTCCCCTTGTTCACAGAGGCATATCCTGGGGAAGTGGCCGGCAAATGAAAACAGGTTGTTTCAAAGAGAAAGAAGAAATATGAGGGAAGCCATTTAATTTGTATCATGCTTTTAACATATCTGGATGAAGAATATGTGACAATGTGCAGCGAGACAAGCAAGGACTGATGATGAACTTCTTCTTATAGCCGCTAGGGGGCAGCGTGGAATGACAGCTCCTCAGGTAGAGGCGCAGAGGTGGAAATGAAACGTCTCTCCTTCTCTGCAGCTGTACACACATGCACAATTGCACATGCAACAAAACACAAGGCCAGGGTGGTTGTAGACAATAAAAAGGAAGAATTCTGTTCAAACACACAAACACACACATGCACACATGCATACTGCTTTGACATGAAGGGAGGGACAGTCATGGAAACGGAGCAGCGACAGTGACAGATTGAGTGGCTGTGAGGTCAACTGCGGAGCTGGTTGTTAGAGGTGTTGCAAATTAAGGTGCAGGATGACTAACAAGAAATAAAGAAGTGTGTGTGAGAGTGTGTATCCTCTCTGGAACAGGGTCTGTTTCCAGTTGGGAGGCCCCTCAACACACACACAACACAACACACACACACACACACACACACACGGACAGACTAATAAAGCGGCTGACAGACTGCAGATCCCCACAGCCTCCAATGTGTTTGTGCACATTTACGTGTATGAGCATGTGTGTGTGTGTGTGTGATGGATGGGGGCCTGCAGAGATGCCCCTACCCTGCCACATCACTCAGCAGTCTAAATGAGTGTGTGTCCGCTCACATTTGTGTGTATGTGTGTGTGGAAGTGAGAGGTGGACAGGCACACTAGGGGTCCCGTCAATAAGCCTTCTCTGAGAGCGAGAGACGGAAAATGAGAGATTGTTCACTATTAAATAAATTCAGTGCTTTCAGGGCAGTGAAGCAAGTTGCCCAGTCAAATTAATAAAAGTATCTAACTCTTAATTCTATATGCATGTCACTAAATGTGGGAGGAAGGTGAATGTGTTGTAGGATGTGATGTTCGATACATACAAGAAGAGTAAAGAGAAAACTTTGGGCCAAAAAAAGGTCAAAAAGATTTTGAGCCTGTGAAATGATGTTCAGAAATAATTGAATTGCTGTGGTTGTGTATCCCCCTTTTCAAACCTGTGAAAGTAAGTGGAAAAATGAAAGTTTGTGGATGTGTAGAAAAAATGTGTTACTGGAGAAAGAGTTTATTTAAATATTTAAATAAAATTTGTGTAATATATCAATGTTGAGAAGTTTCCTGCTTTGAATATGAACTCCAATATTAACCAAAGCTCTTACTTCTACATTATTTACACATTCCAAATGTCTTTAAGGCACCGAAATAATCTTTAAACATTCATCTCAGATCCTGTTTTGAACCCATATGTTAGAAAACAACATGGAAAACACACACAAGCACATTAGACTCACACTGTCATGAATGCAAAGCTGATGTGGGCGAGCCTACACAACTAATTTTGGTTAACTCAAAATTGTACCTTCTCAAGTGTACATTTTTTTGTGGTTTGATTAAAGTAGTACAAATTTCCCTGCATTGGTCAATCCTGAGAAACGATAAAGTAAAAATGTATTCAGATGTGTTGTTTAAACAGTAAACGTTCATGTCAACCATTCGTAAACAAGCTTCTATTAATACAGACACTCGTGATTTGCATCAAACCATTTGAACTTTTTATCTGTCACATCCTAAAATGTACATTTCAGATACCAAACCTTTTCAGTTGAAATGCAGAGGGTTGAGTCTGAATAAAGAGTCAGTGGCAGAGTGTTTCCTCAGGAGGAGCCCTGCTGTGAGTATAGATTGGGCCTTTAAAAATAATGTGTGTGTGTATATATGTGTGTGTGTGTGTGTGTGTAAGGCCTATTACAGATGCTGGTAATAGTACACCTGTGTAGCCATGTCTAGCAGGCTAATGACAGCTAAAGAGGAAACAGGTTGTAAATCTGCACACACACACACACACACACACACACACACACACACACACGCGCACACACACACACACAGGCACACACATTGTCATAGTAAAACTATTTGAGTTGAATACCACAAATTTACTGTTTGTATAATACACAAGTGGGTTCCACTGTAAAGGTGTGTGTGTGTCTGTGCGTGAGCTGTATCACTAGTATGTATGCAAGGTGTCGGAGTGTGTGTCAGCAGTGTGCAAGCGCATGTGTTGTGTCTGTGAAGGTGAGTAGAGGCGTGTTAAATGTGACCCATTTTATCTGGGCCGGGCGGCCATCGACATAATTAAAAACCAGGCAGGCAGGCCAGAGAAGGCCTGGGGCCTTGTAAAAGCCATCTGGGTTCTAGTGTGTGTAAGTGTGTGTGTGTGTCTGTTCATGTACCGTGTGTGTGCCAGAATGTGGCTCGGCTCACTAATGACCAACGTGCTTCTCTTAAATCAAAGTCTCTGCAGCGACCGTCACACAGCTATCATTTGTGGTGAGCACTCCTGTGCCACACTGGAAACAGCATGTGGAAAGTTCCAGCCTCTCCCACACTCACAAAATCATGGTCAAGTCTAATTTCATTTCGTTTGCATTTGACCCTTCTAACGTTTTCCCTAAACTGTGGTTTGAACTGCAGCTTCCATACAGGTGAGAATCCAAGGATGGAAGTTCGTCTTCCCCCCCAAAAAAGGCAGAATAACAACATAACTATAAAAATGTACAATGTGTTACTCCACAATTTGTGTAATGTATCAAAAACTGAAGACATTTGAACTCGGGCTAATATGGACTATTGCATTCACATTAAAATTGATGAATACATTTCTTTCTTTCTCTGCTTTTAAAACGTCCACTCAGCTTTTAGAATCCACCAATAACCATTTTTTTTTTTTATTTTGGGATTGAAACGTTGTGTGTAGCTGATGACTAAACCTTCAGCCACTCTGTTTTAGTTTTAAGGTCACACCACCGTGTCCACCCCCGCACCCCCGCACCCCAGCAGCTCATCTGAATGAGCAGGTTGCCATGTGCCGGGTTGCCAGGTTAGGGTAACTTTAAACAGGAAGTGTGAGCACTTTAAAAGAGGAGAGGCGGGGAGTTTTCAGGCTGGACCTCGTTAATGAAATGGCTGCATGTTATTTACAGCCCCCTGTTAAAAGGCTGGATGAGAGTGTGTGAGTGTCTCTGTGTGTGTGTGTGTAACGGCACATGGTTTCGTACGCTATCATATGTTATGTTTTTTTCTGCAAGTGTGTGTGCTTATGAGCTATTTGCTTGTGTCTGTGTGTTTTAATGCACATGTGATTTGTACCAGTGTGTGTGTGTGTGTGTGTAGTTGCCATCATGCTATGTCTGTTTTACTGTTGGACAGCCTTTCTCCAGGCCGAGGTTTATGATATGTATTTAGGGCAATTAGTGAGCAGATATATTGGCTCATTATAGTGAAGCAGGTGCAGTGTAAATGGGGAAATATATGAACAGTACATCAGGGTCACACACTCTGTCGATGGAGTTTGAAGGCTCACAGCCAGACTTATATGTGTGACCAGCATTGAATCGGTCGGAGCCAGACTAAAGAAACCCGTTCTCATACTGGTCTCCGTCAAAAAGAAACAATCCCACAATCCCGCGAGAACATTTATCTCATTTTAAAAATCTGCCAACATGATTGGTTACAGGCTCGAGAGGAGAACAAAGCGAGTGAACTAGTTGAATATTAACTGAGATGGAATCAGAGTTAGCAGAGGATGTGTTTTATTGGCTGAAAGGAAGCTCAGTGAGCAGAGAGGTTCAAAGAGTCCACACGCACACAGACAAACAGTTACCTCCCAACACAAATGTATATACAAAAAGATTGCATGTATATAGAGTCACTGTGTGCCAAACTTTTACTTTTAAATTATTCTCTAATATTGAAGGCATTGTGCTTCAATTACTTTCTCCAGATAAATTATACACCTCCCATTTGCATATGTATGGGATTTGATCATTTGGAGCATTGAACATATATCTAATATTATTTGCGTATACATTCTCTGCATTTTGCACCATATGAAAAACCTATATCTTGGCACTGTATGTTTCAAGAAGAATGGTCCAACTGTCTCCTTAGATCCAATCAAGCTGCTCCAAAAATTTCACACACTCGATATCTCTTCCATAAATGTGCCTGTTTATAAAAAAATCAAGATCCACAAATGATCTCCTTGGAAAATGGTGAAACTGTTGAATAAAGTGAGAAAAAACAATCCCTGCATTCCCCCATTTATTTGGATCCACACACCAATATATAATTGATTCTTCTCTGACTCACACCACATCCTTCCAACAAGTTTCATGGAATTCCGTTCAGCTGTTTATGTGTTATCTTGCTCACAGACAAACAAACACACAAACCAACAAAGAAATTGACAGTGTTGAAAACATAACAATCCATCGAGAAATGTTAGGACTTGTGAAATGTCCAACTAAATTATAAAATCCTATACCAACAATTATACCTCTCTCTTTTCTTGGTTTTAAAATAGGGCAGATATGAAATTAAACAAATCCTGAGTTCAAGCAAAGCACCTAAATCCATCAAATCTGATGAATCCTTGCCAAGAATAATGGCAACTAATAATGAAGCGAGGAAGCTTGCATTCAACACTGGCACAACTTGACCTCCACTCTATCGACTGACATCGGAAGTGAAACACAAAACAGGACAATTCCTGGAACTGTGCAAACACAAATAGGGAAGCGGAGCTCGGGACAAATTTGTGGAACATGCAACACCATCAATTATTTATTAACACCCAAATAAAGGAATACTTCCTTCAACAACATTTGCTCTTGTGAGACAATGGAGAGGGAGAGAGAGAGAGAGGGAGAGAGAGACTAAATGCAGCCAGAAAACAATTTTTCATTTGTATTTTTCTAGTGATCCAAACCAGACAACAGGGGTTTCTAATATGAACTGAGAGAGAATTTTCCCCTCTGCATGTCAGTCCCTGCTCAGTGTCAAATCAACGTTGGCCTCCACATTTATCTCAACCACTACCTCATTCCTCAAATCTCAGAGAAGCAGACTGACACAAAACAGGAGATGTCACATCTGTCTCCAACCATCTTCTTTAAATCAGACTTCTTTCTGGTGGAATATCATTTGGTCCCTGTTTTGCAGAAAGTTGTAGTATCCGTGTGTGTTATGAGATCGATGAGTTGGCATGAAGACTGAGAACTGAAGACAAGAAGAGACATTAACTCTGTGAGACTAAGAGACACCCGTTCCTCTGACCTTCTCAACCCTATCACCTCGGCTCCATCTGTAGTTTTTGCAGGAGGTTAGAATTTGAGAGGTCAAATTGACAGAAATGTGTTGTGAAGTAACATAAAAAGTGTTTCTCAGCAGCTGGTCGGGACAGCATGTGGCACAACCTCTGTGTGGCGGCAGACCTGAGACTTATTGGAACCATGTGAGCAGAGCTCTTCGTCCACTTGACTCTGTCAGGACAAATTCAGAGATAAAAAACTGTGCTGCATTTACTTTTTGAATCCGTTTTGGCATCAAACACAAAACATGAGCAGCAGAGAACTTCTGTGTGTAAAGATGTGCTTTAAGGACCCTTTCATTGGGCTGACAGGTGGACACCGTGCCACTTCAAGGCTATTAACAACCCATAATACAACCTCATCTCACAGATACACTGTGTAACTGAGAGTACACACATCTAAACTTTAAATGTAATACAAATCCCAACTTTATGTGAATGCCAGAGAAAAATAATGTGATACATTTCAAGTTCAACGGTGATTAAAAAGCTTAGATGTAAAAGGGTAGTAGCATTTGGGGATTTTTAAAGTAATTGTTATGTGTTCAAATAATTGGCAACAATAGCTGTAGACATATTGAAACAAGATGAATGTGAAATGCATCAAATCACCAAGAAACAGCTTGACTGATCAGCATTGTTAGGTCTTGCTGCCAGTTGTCATCTTTCTCTTGTAATATACCTGAAAATTCCAATGCTCCTTTTGTTCCCTTTTGTAGGAAAAGAGAAAAATAAACACTTTATACTCTGTTCAACCTGCAGATTGTTGGTTGTGAGTGGAGGTGGTCTGCCCGGCAGGATAAGCTGTAGCCATAGAGGCACAGGTGATAGTATGAGGCATGTTTCTCTCCTCTAGCAGGATTAGAAGAATATCTGGCTATTCTCTTCTCTACCTAAGGATAATTTAATGTGTGTGTTCTCATGTGCGCTCCGTGTGTGGCTGCGGAACACAGGTCTACCTATCTGAGTGTGCGTCTCAGTCCAACACCAGCCGGCCCTCCCCTCCTCTGCCCTACCAGCGGCTGAGACTAACCAGGACAGGAGGGCCAATAAAGCTTTCTCTCTTTGAGTGTTGGGCCTTCTGGCGAGAAGGAGAGGAAAAGACCTATTTCAGTGTTGTGTAAACCATTGTTTCATTTCCACACTTCTCTCTCCCTCTCTCTGATATTTCACAGGGTTTTTGGCCCCCGTTCAAGTGTGAACACAATACAGCTATTGAGATCATGGCTCGCACCTCCTGGTCTGAGCTGCGCTCTGCGCTGCAGTGTTAGCACCCGCAGCTACCACTCCATTCTGAAACTGTCATAACTACTTATTCCTTTCTCCCCCCGCTATCCTTAACGTCTTTTTTGGAGTCAGGAAACGGCACAGACAGACCCCCCTCCCTCTATATTGTCGCGTTAACCTTAACCCTAACTCTGGCTCTGGAGGGCCCCAGCGTGCAGGTAATGCATCCTGATTGCCCATCGAAACTTAGAGGCCCATATATCCACCTTTTAATGAAGAGGATCGCTCATCCCCTCTCCTGAGAGGGAGAGAAAGAGGAGAATAGGCCGGGGGCTGCAGTGCGTGAGTCTATCATGGATGTGTGTTGCAGAAGAGCCCTGCAGCCATCTGGTTTGTGTTAGACAATATTAAGAGTGTGTCAGTGGCAGAGGCCAGGTTGATGGCTATCCATCTGCTCTTTAATGTATGACAGGATATATGGACGGATGGATGGATCCAGGCCCCCCCACGGAGAGAGCTAATGGCTAAACTTGAGCATTACGGTGATCGAGGCCAGTGGTAGAGATGGGGCCCATAGCGGAGCTGCACCAGGAGGCTTAAAGGCCTTATTGAGGACAGCAGGACAGCTGTGTGGGGATGGATTAACGGAAGGATGTAGGGAGGAAAAAACAGCAAAGGCATGGGGACAGATGAGAAAATGTGTTGTGCTAAACAACACACAGGAAATCTCAAGGAAAACACGCAAATAGTTTGTTACATAACAATAATCAGCCAGTTAAATATAGTTAATATTCATAAAATGTATTATTTAGCTGATTTTGTAAGACAAAACAATGATGTCCCCTTTAACTTGATCCTATATGACAATGAGCAAATATCGAGTTAGCTTTTGATTTGTGAGAGAGGGAGCGAGAAAGAGAGAGGGTAGGAGGAAGAGATGAGGAGGCGACAGAGAGAGATAAATGAGGAGGAGGAGCAGCTGTTGACACAAGCCGTCTCCTTTCTGTCAGATAAGAGATAACTGGGCTGCAAATGTTTAGACACACCATTAGTAGTGTCATCAATCAAACACACACACACACACACACACACACACACGTACAGAGTGGGAAGATGGAGGAGGATTACTGGGGGGTGACACAACATATTGCTCTATTACTGCTTCAAGCTTGTCCGACTATCCTTTTCATTACAGCTCATCACACACACACAGGCGTGCACACACAAGCACACACGCACACACACTCAAATTCAATACCGCTTTTTTGCACCGCACAACCTATTGTCACTAGAGTGGAGGCTTGATGTTTGCAGTATAGGATATGTACACACTGAAGAAACCATTGAGACATGAGAGCAGTTCATCATCAAACTGAGCTGGAGAGCAGGTTGTTTCTCTTTAGTAGTCCAGCTCTGCTCGATGTGTGAGTTAAATCCCAGGTATAAGAGATGCCAATACTCCTCTGCAGTCTTAATGGGCGGCAGAACAGAGGGGGATTATGTGTGTATGTGTATAGTAATTTAGCGTACACATATGTATTATTCATGAGATATTATGCATCTCAGTGAGGAAAATAAACAACGCGAGTGCTACAGCGTGCAGTCACAGACACAGAGCTGGGCTGGGTACAGAGGGGTCACGGAGGACAGAGGAAGGGCACAAACCCAACTTCAACTCCCATCTGGAAACTTCTCATTAAAGCTCAAACGACCTGCACAGCCTCCAAGTGGGCCTTAAAGTCACACCAGCAAATAACAGTGACTTTCAAACTATCCTTTGACTAATAACGCTGTCTTTACAAGTTACTTGTGGCTTTGCAGAGACCGAACAACACTTTTCGAAGTGGCCCTGGGCTCCCTGTGGTCACATTAAAAGCAAAGGCATAATTTGGCCAGTCGCTAACAACTCTTGGAGAATGCTTCCCTCAAGGAACACAATCAGGAATAATTGGCCAATCAACTTTGGGAACAAACACGACAATGTACCTCACACAGTGAGGCTGTTGGATACAGTCACGTGTACATGACTTCAGTCTAAAAAATAAAGTGGGCAAAGGCACAACGTAATATTACTGTGGTTCTCTTGAGAATATATGTAGTATTGGCTAAAGGAGAGAAACAGTTGAGGCATGAAATAAATAACTTCCTGTCTATACATGTGGATTCAAATGCCTCTGCACTTAAGCACCAACTGCAGGTATGGTCACACTATGACATGTACTGTGTGATTTCAATAATCTACATTTGAAATTAGTAACAGATGCCAATATGTTTTGAGCTCCGGCAAAAAGGTGACCAGTAGCTGAAGGTAATAGTCAGTCACTTATTTGCCAACTACCGGGCGGATTACCACAGCAAATGGTGGAAGGATGCAGTCATGGAAAGAATCCTTTTTTTGTGGATCCAGAGTAGAGGGTGGACTTTTATTTGACCTTCTTTAACATTGCACGTAGGATTTATTTCTACAATAATGGATCTTGATTAAAAATGATCTGGCAACTTTAGGAAACTGATATTAATGAGAATGCAACTTCCAAATACAAATCCCTTTCCATTGAATATAAATGTGGTTTCATAAGACTGTTGGGCCTTGGGCTCTCTGAGCCATTCTAGTTTTAATATTTGAATCACCAATGTCTTCAATAAGTGATTGAATCCAAAAATCGTTAACCACTGAGTGGCAGGCACGACAAAAAGTGAATGAACTCATAGGTATTTAGATGAGTTTGGTATCATAATATAATATCACTTATATTCTTTAACGGTTGAAAAACCTCAAACTTTACCTATTTGATGATTGTCAAGTTTTCATTGTTATCTTGAGAGTCAGTCAAGCAGTTACTTTCAAAACCTGTTTTAGTCAAAGTCGCTGAAAAGTTGTAAATTTGAAGATGTGAATATTTCCCTGACACCGGTGACTACAAGCTGATCTATGAGGCAGTTTGAGTATGATCAATACCACTGAGGACACTTTAGGTGCAACGGGTCATTGCTCAGCACTTAGACATCATTATATATTATTGACTGACTATCGATCAGTTTAGCCAGAAGCAGTCAATACAGGCATAGCAGACTTAATTTGATAGACTTTGTGAAGTCAGTAAAAAGTATTTTAATTTGAGGACATAGGAATAACGCTCATTCATCCTGAGGGGATACAAATCTCCCTCCATCCTGTATTTGTCTTTTTGTTTTTCTTTACATTATTTTTGGAAGCATTTCATTCCTTGAAGGCATCGCGGACATAATTCTTTCTTTCATTTTGCATTCAAACAAAATGGATGCCAATTATGTAAATAACCTCTGTACGTGTTAGTATCCGTATTCATATATGTGTGTACAGTAATGTGGGCTTGAGCTTGTTAGTTGCACTAATTACTCCAAACAGCACAATGGACCTTTTTAGCTTGAGGGGTGTATTCACTGTGACCTCCCCCTGTGCTGGATCTCAGCGGTCCTGTGGGGTATTGAGGAGGTAAACATGTTGACTGCACCTTTACGCGGCCACACCACCATCCATTTACTTCCCCGCACGTGCGATTAACGGGCCACTGGCTCATTTAGGGTTGGTGCATATGTAAATGAAAGGCAAACAAAAGGAATGGCTGATGGATGACAAGAAAGGGGGCTCGGGCAAGGTCCATGTGGGACACTTAGCGACTGCGACACTAATTAAAAAGCCATAGCACAGAGAGCGTTGAGGTAACTCATTAGCTGCAACCTGCTTCCGAGCCACACAGCACACTGAGAGCTAACGCTGTAGCTGGTTGTGGAAGAGGGAAAGCTACATAGAGAAGGAAAGAAGAGTGAGAGAGTGATGGACGTGGGCATTGTGCTGGAGTGAGGTATCCATGTGGGAATATAAGCCAAGCCAAATTAGCTTGGTTACATTAGGCCTTCTGTGCCATTACCCATTAGTTTAGTGCAGGGGGTAGAAAGCTGAAGAAAGGTTACCATAAGCATGGCAATTAGGGCTATAATAGGATAAACAACAACCTGGCCGATGGAGGGAGTGAAGCAGAACACAGTGTAGGGAATGATTACACAGGCTGAGTGTGTGGAGGTGGGTGACTTTAGCTATATTGATCTGTGGCCCTGGGGTGGAGGGAGCTGAAAGTGTCACCCACTGAGCCCGCATGGCTTCTCTACTCAGTCGAGACAATGCCAACAGCGTCTGCATGAAAAACACAGGCCCATACAGATGTGCACACACTTCTCGCACAACCTGCACGCACACATGCACACCGTGGAGACATGTTGTGTGTGTGTACACTATATAACATATCCTATGTGCGTGTGTGACCCCTCTCTGCTAGTGTCTGTGCCCGCGGTGCGTTCCTCCTCTGGCAAATCATTTCACCTCAGTATGAGTTGTCACGTCTTTCCCCCGCTGCTCTTTATAAAACACAACCATCTCCTAACATTCACTTCATCGTTTAACAACAAAAACCTCCGGAAATAACATTTTCATGGAAACAACCCGAAGTGAAACATACGGGAGAAAAAACAGGAGGGAGAAACAAGTGCTGTGGGATCAATGGTGCAAAAAATTGTTTTTATCGAATAGTGCGTGGCTCACATTTCCTGCAGACACAGATAAGAGAATGGGAGTGAGTGGACCCTTCAGTGTGTGTGTGTGCGGTCGGTTGGTTGGCTGAGAAAAAGAGGGGGCAAGAAAATAAATGAGATTATTGATGTTACATGTCAAATATAATTGCTGAGATTTGAGCAAAGAGGAGGAGAGGGTAGGCTGATGGGCTCGCTGATCCGTGGAATGCTTCATTTGGGAGAAAGGCCAACAAGTCTCAGAATTTGGATTGTGACCTCGGTGTGTGATACTGCGGGGGATTGAGATCTCTTAGCCTCAAACCCGAGTTGTTAACTTTTAAACTCTACACACGCTTTAACACACACACAACCCCACACACACATACATACACACATCTCTGGCCTGTATGTCATAATCCCAAGACAAGGTGTCAGACTCACAGGCTGTCAGATGTAATATGTTGTGATGTTTGCCTGTGCACGCACTCCTGCTTTTTCACCTCTCAGGTCAGACTTTCCACATAAAATTTGTTCAGGCCGTAAAGTATGCATACTTTATTTCCACTGTGGATCAAGTTTTAATCAGAGAAGAGCTGAGTGACAACCTGGGGTATGTTTACTCAGAGTCTTGAAACAGTTAAATATCTGCATATGTATGATAGAAAAAAGATAATCTTATAGAATGTGGATATTTCCCAGATTTGGATGACTGGAGTTAAGGAAATACTTTTGGCTTTACCACTGGAGGAGTGATTTCAGTTTAATTTCCTCATCAGTTAGAAAGAAAGAGAAGCTTCCTACTTCATAACACTATAAAAAGCCTTTAAGACTGAGTGAAATATTTGAATCCAGAGCGTCCCACAAGTCTCCTGTTTACATCAGATACAATCCATCATGACTTTCCACCTTGAGACTGAAAACTAACTACATGAAATTATTTTAGATAAAGATAAAAAGATGGATGAATGGATATGTGTGTGTGAGATGTGCATTTGTATGTGTGTGTTTTGGAGAACATATAATGAGGAGTCCCATGGCTGGTGGCTGCAGTCCCAAAGAGAGAGATGTTCAGTCACTGTATGAAATTAGAGATCATCTGCAAGGCCAAATGGACATCTGGCTCATGCATGCGTGTGTGCGTGTGTGTGTGTGTGTGTGTGTGTGTGTGTGTGTGTGTGTGTGCATGTCCACTCACAAAGACACATTCACAGGCCTCATGGCTTCAGAGAGGTCTGGGCATCACGATGGAGTCAGCAATCTCATCTCATTCACAAAGCAAACATTCTGACTTTGCAGCGCTTTTCAACACATTCCACTAATTCTGCTCACATCGTCTTCATAAGTAAACAGTTGCTCCTTCCTGGAGAAAGAAAAAAACTTGACTACTGACTTATCCCTCTTAAAAGGTAACATTTTCCAGCTCAGCGGCCAAGATGGCCTTCTGGCTCGGCCGTTATTCAAATGTCAAATGTCGGCGGCAACTCCAAGACAATTTGTTCCTTTTCGCGAAGGCACGTGTTTGTGGCAACAGGGGGAAATTGTTAAGAGACAAAGAGAATCAGAGCTAATGTCTCTACAAGGTAGTTTAACATGAGACAAGCAGGATGTAGACATGTGCAAAACAAAGGAAATAGGTAGAAGGAGATACTGTAAATGCCATAATGTGATGTAGCTGAACTGGAGAGCATGTTTTCAAAGGGCTAGCAGACTAAAATACAAGTAGACAGTAATGCATGCTGTGACCAGGGCTTTGATTTTTGAGTCTATTTCATTAAACAAAACTCATATTTTAAAAACCTAATTGGTTTAAACTAATTGAACTTGTTAGTCCCAAGATATTTTGGTTTCCTGTGATAAGAAAACGTGAGAAGTGTCAAAAAATCTGAAAGAAAAGCAAACAAAATGCAGATTAAGCAAAATCTAAAACAGGCAAATGAAACAAAATCTAATGTTCTCTCAAAGTTGAAATATCAAAAAAATTATATTAATTGATTTTTGTTTTGAGCCATGTCTTTTCATGACACGCCAATACAGAGAAATAAGACTGAAAATATAATTTGAATTTAAATCCATATACTATATAATATATTCATATAACAGCTCTCTTTCCTTCACATTGTCACAGTGATTGTGCGTCTGTCAACGAGCTTGCCTGTGTCTGTGTCGCTGATCTTTTCTTTGTCCCCTCGTATCTCTCGTGGAAACACATGCTGTCCATCCCCAGTGAAACGAGGCCAATTAGCAACAGGATCCGTAAGGTAGTCAAGTCCCCCTGCCAAGTCCCTCATATTTTCAAGCTGACCCTTTTATGGCGAGATCTGTCAAATAAGCCCTCCACCTTGGCCCCGAGTTCACGCCACCTCCATAAATACTGAGCGTATGACACCAGGGCACCGGGGTCAGGCCAGATTGAAGAGTGCGCTGGTTGTCCGAGAACATCTTCACCTTAACTGGTTGCAGTTGATTTCTTTTCCGTTCTTGAGCGTTCACTCTAATTTCTCTTTTATTTCCAGTGCGGCACACTTCTTAACAATATAAGACTATCACACTTGTGTTTATAGGTCATTTTCCATCTCTCCTATTGTGGTCTTTTTTTGTAGGAGATTTTGTATTGATTTCATGTTAAGATTTTGTAATGCTTTCACTGAAAACCTTCAGCTCCCACTCAAATAGCCCCTGCTCGTGCTCAGATTTGCTCTGCTTGTGCTCAAACTGATATTTTATTGCTTGGACAAATGTCCTGCACTTCAGCTTCAGCTCTTCTCCTCACGCTCGTGCTGCTTCTGTGTGCACAGGATTTTCTCCCCTGCTTTTATATGGTCTGTCAAAACCCCCCAACCAATAGAATGCCAGGGTTTAGTGTTGACAACTGAATTGACCCGCCCTTGTTTTGGCTGTGAAGTGAAAGCATGACAAGATCTATACGGGAAATCAATAAGTCCTGCTCTCAAATTGAAAGACCACTCTCGTGAATAAAGAGAGGAAAAGAAGAGTTTTGCATTGTAGACTCTGCAGATATGATATCCCTCAAACTTCCTCTCCCCTCACTCCCCACCCCTCTCGTCCTGTCCACACAGCCTCCACACACCGCTGTGTTTGTGTGTGTGTGTGTGTATTCAGATGCTGTTTGAGAATGTATCTAATTTCTCTGGTGCTGCCCTATCAATCAACAGCCTTGTGTGGACAGTGAAAATCAATGGTTCCACACAGAGCTACCTGAGGTCCCCCACACTTCATTTGTCATAACCGCTCGATACGTCAATGAGCAGAAACTACAACACATTTCAGTCGGGAGGCCATCGGCGGAGCGTGGTGGGTGTAAATCTTTTTGCTGTTTTCCGATGATTGTGAACTTCTCCATTTCAAAGCGGCATTGTGTGGAGTCAAAGATCACCTATTCAAGTCTGCACCTGTAGTCTTTTTTCTGTTGATAATTCATTCATCCATTCTCTTTGTTCCCCTCAGTCTCTTATATTTTATGTTTGTGATCTTTTTTTTATTTTTATGGATTCATTTTTTCTTCCATTTCCTCCCTCCAGCTCCTCACTCTCTTCTCTCTGGGCGCTTATTGACATTTCCCCTGCTAACCTTCTCTCTTACGCTCACCTTAATGTGTGCTGCCTTATCAGATGCGCAGGTGGTTTGGAGTTTCAGTCGACCTCACTCCCTGCTCTCCTCCTTTCCTCCAGGTTATTCAGCTCTCCTTCCTGTGCACTGAAAGTCAAGCTTCCCTTTACAAACCCCTGCGGTCTTATCTGGGAGACCCCGCGACCCCACAGTCAGTGCAAGCAGCCAGTGTGCGAGAATGGAGAACGCAAGTCCCTCGAGAGGAGGACAACAGGACCAAGGTGTGTGTGTGTGTCTCTCTCTCTCTCTCTCTCTCTCTCTCTCTCTCTCTCTCTCTCTCTCTCTCTCTCTCTCTCTCTCGTTCTGTGTGAGTGTGTGCACGCTCAGTGCCATTGGAGGAGTCTATTTACTGTCCAACTGTCTAAACACTTGTGATAACATACAGTGGTGCAGCGGCAGCAGCAGACTACAGTTCTCCTGGGACAGTGCTCAACATGGAGGGAAACAAACAGTAACGTGCAGCCGACAATCAATTTGTCTACAAGATGTCACAGGTTTCCAGAGCCCTGTAGTCTTCGACCTGCCGGTTCAAAAAACCCAAATAAATGAGAGAAATCAAAATACATAGACATGATTATATCTTTGCTTGATAATTAATCAATCAGGAAATTTGGCTTCTTTCTGTTCTTCGATTTTTGAATGATTGTTTAATCTCATAAACATGTTTCTTATAAAACTTTTTGTCTTTTGTCAAAGCGCAAATGAAACGGAGTGACGGAATCTCTTATTTCCTCCCTGTGAACCATGTTTGTGTGTGTGTGTGTGTGTGCGCGTGTGTGGTCTTTGTCAAAGTCTGTGCAGGTGCACCACAGTGCACATATCCTATATTCATATCCTTATTCTATTGTTACCAAGAGACCTCCCCAAGGAGAGCACCTGCCTCTCTCTCTCTCTCTCTCTCACACACACACACAATGTTTTTAAAAGGATGCATTCTTGTCCATTTCCTCATGTTCTCGCATTTTCCTTTTCTCTCTAAGCAGCTTCATTGACAACTCTAAAGGGATATGTCTCTTCCTCTCTCAGTCACGGTAGCACACACACATGCGCATACACACATGCACACAAGCATGCACACACAAACAAGAATGTTGATTAATACAGAGAACAATGGCGAAAATAAGCATGGAAGAGCAGGAAAGAAACCGACACCAGAGGGAATATCTATATAGGAACTGCATTGATATGAATGGGTGTTGAAAATACAATGAGTCCCAAGCTCAACAACGACCCTAACTTTTTACAAAAAAAGACGTGATCAGTTGCCGAATAATGATGGAATGCAATTACAGCAGTAGAAAACCACATATAAAAAAACAACATATCATAGCAATTTCTAAGATAGAAGTCGTATATGGTTTAAAACAATGTTTTGTTCGTGAAAATCTTTTCAACCTAAATCATAAAAACCCGTAAACTTCTATTTAAATGGGCAGTGCTGAAAAGTCTTCATATATGTCTATTTAAGGTCATACATTCCAAAATGGTGAGATGGGTAGAGATAGACAGACATGGCTGCTGCTGCCGGGTGTATTTATAGGCATTATCATTGACTCTGTAATGCTGGCGATCTACGGTGAAGGCATGCTATTCGGTTACAGCAGTATAATGACATCACATCAAAACGAGAATGACAGATGATGAAGACATTACGGTTGCTCGCAAAACTTCGCTTCAGTTGCCCTTTTTGGACGAAAACATCCTCACTGCGGGTCTGATGTCAGATCCTTTTAAGAAACTGAATTTGTGAAACAGTTATGAGCTCATTGTTATACACACGCTCCTTCAAGGCAGCCTGCAGGGTTTTTTATTTATTTATTCTTCTTGACAAGATGTTTTACACAGTGTTGAGGCCTGCTGTTTTCAACCCAGCCTCAGCCAAGTATACGATGGAAAATGATGGAGAGAAAGAAGCGTCAAAAGCTTCAAGGTTGAGGCAATTCTGTGATTACAAAATATTTAGTCCTGCTAAAGGACAAATAAGTTAGTATGAAAATTTCTACTAAAAGGACATGAGTCCCCATTTGGATTTGAATATATTGTACATGTAGAGATAACATGTGGTCAAAAGTCTTAATTATGACTTATCCAGCTACATCCAATAAATATCTTCAAAGGAGAAATTGATGTCGTTGAAA